>NC_133934.1:122928118-123567284 GCF_031877795.1 Strix aluco | reverse complement strand
CCTCTAAAGATAGAGGGGTGTGTCACATCTAACAGTTATACCTCAAACGATTTCAACATGTTTTAAATGAAATGCCGAGGAAAACCAAATTGCTTCTGAACATTTCAGGAATACAACAGGTGTTAGAAGCAACCTCAATTCACAACTTCTTAACAGCATTTTTAATACATTGTTCACTTCTGTGCTATTACATATTTATCAATACAACCTTAACAGCTGAAAAAAGATTGAAGCTGCATAATCCCACCAGAGTATCACAAGGGAAGCCAGAGAAATGGATGAGATGACACTAATCTAGTTACTAGGTTTATTACATCTAAAGTGCTTGTTAAAAGTAGAGATGAACACTTTTAAATTGCTGCAATTAATTGTCAACACAATTCTAAGACTTTGAGACAGCATCAACCTGCATAAAGAATAACTGAGCTGAGTTTATAGCATTTATATTGGCTTCATCCTCCCTGAAAAACATGTACAGAACCTAGTTAACAGTACATCAGACCTGGCCTAGACAGCAAGGTTTCAAGTACTGGTGTCTCTGCCCCCAGAACTGTCCAAATTATTACAGATTTGGAATTTTTTCACACAGCAACTTTTGGGACTACAGTAGTTGAAAGTTTTGTGAAAGACTGTTTTTACACTAGAAAATTACATTCTAGCAGATTGGAATGATATTTTGAGGATATGGACATTCTGAGGAAAAAAACAGCAACAAACTGACACACATCAGTTTCTTCAAACAAGTATTTCAGTATTGTTGCAACCAAACAGAATCACAGGATCACAGAATGGATGAAACTGGAAGAGATCCCTGGAGAATATCTAGTCCCATGCCTGTGCTCAAGCAGGGTCTCCTAAAGTAGGTTGCTCAGGGCTGCTCATCTACCAAGCCTGTTGTTTCACCTGTTCTCCTAGAACATGGCCCACCTGTATTATACAAAAGTTCACAGACTGTGAAATGAACAATGATGGTCAGGACCATGGACTTGCTAAGGTTAGAATACAAATTTTATTGAAACAAGCTCTATTTCAATATATTTAGGAATGTATTGGCCAATGCCAACAGCTATAACTGATTGAGGAAGTAGAGGTATCCTGGGTAATTTCAAAATTTTTTTTCTCAGATATTTGGCTCAGTGAAATCATGGAAGACTGTAGTCTTTCATGGACTGCACAAAGTATATGCATAGAGTGGACACATTTATGAATGTTTGTTTTTAATACAGTAGCATGGATCAGTAATGTGCTCTTACTACAGTTCTGTGCATCTCAGCCTTTGGAGGTCTGCAGAGCAGTCCAAGGCCACTGTTCTGAAGCAAAGACACAAATGATTTCTTCAAATGACCACTTGATGTCACTTGACACCATGCTAATAAACTTGATGAAGCCCACTTCTGGGCAATAAACAAAGGTTCTTAGAATAAGGTGACTGAAAGTGGGAAAGCAAGATGCTAAAAAATAACTATTAAAAGATTATATTTTTTTGTTATGAATTTGTCTACTGTTCTTGTAAACAGTGTTGATGATTACTAAATTACTTACAAATATGCAATCTCTTTTGTCCAGAGAAAGATTTGTACATACTTTCTCTTCCAAAGAGAGCCTAGAATTAATCACTAAGACTTAACAAGTTAGGAAGTGTTCCTCACCTTTTGGGTGCCCAGTTTTGAAGAGACATCAGAGACACACAGATGTTTCTATATTACCCTTCCAAAAATAAGATTCCATTAGCAATCCAGGGTCACTAGTGACTTTGAAAGTTTTGGCTAAACCTCAGATTTTCTCTCCCCTACGGTTTCATTCCTTACTGACATAGTGAATTTCACATTTCCCATGCATATGAAATACCAGCTCTGAAAACTAAGGCAAGATGCTGTATTTCCTAATCTATCCAGTCCAAAGTAAAGTGAATTATTACTCCCCAATAGCATTTTTCATACATCAGCATGACCTGAATTCTAACAAATTCACATGATCACAGCTTTACAGTCTCTCCTCTCCCACTTTCCATTTATGTACTGCTGGGACATTGATTTATTTGTGAGAGAAACCTTTATCCTGAGACTTGTATATGTTGGTTTTATCCCCTGGTATTCACCAGCCAGGTGGTCTTACCAGGAAATAGATCTAACTGTCTGTAAAATAAATGTTAACCCAGGACGTTTTCAATCCCAGAGCTGGCTGAAATATTTTAGCCAGAAGAGATTTTCCTTGCAGTTTCATTGAAAGTGAAATGCTTCTCTGGATACTGTTTTCAAACTATTATTAGATAGAAAAAAGTAAATGACTTATTGAGGTTGTCCCATTTTGTTTTGAAAATGTCACAAGAGATTTGTTCTTACTTTAATCAAAGCAAAATGAATCAGTCATACTGAACTATATTTTAAAAAATATTTTATATTGGTTTTGATGTCTTTTTAGCATTTGAGTTGTTCCAAATCTAAATAGTTTGGAACCTCTATCATCCAAAATTTTGAAGAAGATAATAGATTCTGCTTCTTGCTTGCCTTTAAGCGTTGGAATTTATCACAGAAAGAATATAGCCAGACTGCTGATATGAATGTTAGGCACTTGCTCTCATTTATGAAATGTTTTACTTGGAGACTATACAGTCTCACCTGGGTAACAAGCTTTTCCTTGGCAATAGGCTAAATTGATACCAATAGGCCAGTTGCACTCCTTATTCGATGGAAGTCAACTGAAGACCGCAGAAACTCAATTCTTATGCTCAAGGACTGTCTAAAATCCCTCCAGGTATTTCATTTATGATTTGTTGCACCTTATCAACTATCACTCTTCCTGCCCTGACCCTCAATTCTTGGCTAGTGCTGGAAGGAGCCGTGGCAGATCCTTCTGTGAGGACTCCTTCAAAAAATGAGGGGGAGATATAGAACATTTCCAAAAATCTTCAAGGATGATGAAGTGATGTATTTAATCTCAACAACTGTCTGTAGCAAATTTACCTCTCAGTAGCTGAACTTCTGCTTGCTTTAGTGCATGTCAAGCCAAAAAAACCCCAAAGGTTAGATGTCTGTATACACACAAGAAAGTTTTCTGCAGAACTCTTTGTTAATGTACTGTACGGAGTCAAAATTGGGAGGCAGCATCCACAAATGTGCGTTGTTGCAATACTGAGTATTGCCATGCTTACATCTGGGACGAGGGGATGAGGGACAGAAAGAAGGTCAAGATTTCAGGTTTCTGTATCCCACACCAAAAAATCAAAAAAAAATTTGTTGTATAGTTAATCTGGATGTAAATTTAGACTAACTCTGACTCCTTCAAGAGGACAGAGAGCATAAAAATGACTTTACATAGCAGACATAAACACCTGTTGGACATTTTAACCTCCTTTACTTTCCATAGGAACCAAAAGCCGGAATATTTTTAAAGATCAAGATCCAAATGTGACTGAGATAAGTAGGAATCACCACGCCCTTCTCTCTGGCAGGTGATGCCTTGAATTCTGTAGTTTTTATATTTTGGGGAATTTCTAGATTCGCCTCCTATACCACTGCTCAGAGCCATTTCTGAAGTTCTAGTCCCCAGAGAAACAAAAGAATAAGAATATTATTAGCATAATTAACTCACTTCCTTAGGGAGGTAACTTTAGAGACAAACTACTTTTTAGCACCATCTTCTCTAGCTGCTACTGCTTGCAGCTCTCTAGTGCTTTATAATCTTCATTTCCACAAACACTGAGCAGATATTGGTGATTTATTCCTGTAATTATTGTGCTCTTGATGTTGTACCAAATGGAGTGTACAGTTCTGTGCTAAACATTGCAAGTTAAATCCCACTGGTCAGGAAGGAGAAAAAAAAAAAAAACTATTGAAGTCTATCTAAAGCACATTTCAGCCCTTGCTTGGCTGTCCATCAAACAAGATGGTCTACAATACAAAGACTAGAGAAGGAAGCACATGCAATCCATCTTCTTTTAGTGTAGGCATTGCATGCAAGTTATTTATCTAGTGCTTTAAATTGTGTCCCTTGGTCCATTGCTTGAAAATAAGAGCGGATGAGAATTTCTAGATGCAGGAAATTTTGCTATTTCTTTGCAAGTTGGAATGAAAACCATAAGTATTTTAAGAAATTATTAAAATAATTGGTAAAGCTACTTTGTCTTTGTTTCAGTCACAGACGTGTTCTAATACACTCAGAGATGTGATAATGGTGAAAACAAAAGCTTAAGAAAAACAACAGAGACACAGATAATGACTGTATCCTACCAAAACAAAACATTCTGCAGAAGCAGAAATGATGAAACCATCTTTTTTCATAGAAAAGCATATTTGCAGATATTTTTTTTAAGTAGACGTGAAAGTGTATTTATTTGCTTAATTTGGGACTCCTGACCTCATGGTTTTGGTGCCAACTCCCTGTAATCTTAATAAACAATGAAAAGAAAAATTCACCCAGGCAGTGAATCTCTGGAGCCAAATGTTTTCAGAACCAGAGCATGCCAGTGTTTTCTTTTCTCCCTTCAGGTTAGCAACCTGAAAGGAAGTGGGTTTGCACTTGCCTGCCAAGCTTTTCACGACCATACATGAAAATGAGAGCACAAAATGAGAGACTGGTTTCCTGGACCTTAGCTTAGCAAAGTGGTTCTGCACAAGCTCAGCTTTAGGTGTAGCACATGACACATTTGCACCCGAAGGTGGGTACATCTCTCTGCCTTTTGCTGCACCTGGACATAAAGCCGAATGTCACTATTATAGCTCAATCATGTTGTGTATTGAATCACCAGTTACTCAGAATTACTCCTCTCATTAGCAACCATTACACTGTGCTTTCCTTTCCATTTTCTCTTCTTCAGCTATGTTTCCACTTGTATTAACTCAAGAAACTCTTAGGGCTAAATCTGATCTTGGAGAGTTGTAAATCAGGCAGCATCATAAATCAGGTGTCCACACTGGTGTAACAGCCAAGTAAATGAGATTGAAAGAGACTTGCAATCTCATTCTATGGAAAGAAAGCTCTTTGCTTTTTCAGCAAGTTAACTTAGCCTTACTCCTGAGAGATGACCCCACTTAAATATGAATCCAGGAGGAAGTGGAATGAGCCCGAGCAGCACATGGCTAGCCCTGAATGCAAAACAGCAACAAGGAGTTCTCCCAGCAAGCTGAAAACCTGAGGAGTTGTACTAGCAATAGTCAATGTTCTGTTGAACACCTTTGAATTCTGATGAAGCCAGCTTCGAGAAGACTATTGCTTTGGATAAAATCACAAATTAAAATGAAAAATTGTGGCATAGGTTCACAGCTGTATTTCACATCCATGCTCATTTAAAGGAGGCAGACTTGAAGGAAAGCAATTTATTTACTAGATGTAATCTGGCTTTCCACCCAGAGGCATCAGGAAGGCACGCAGGTAGTTCATTAGGGTACAGGATATATGGCAACTGTGTTACAAACATTTACCTTATAACTTCTCATATCAAATTCTTGCCAAAACTTCATGTCAACACCTATAGTCAATTAGTGGAGACAGAGAGCAGGAAATGCCATCTGGAGTTCTCCCTGGCATTGATCAAACACAACCAAGCATCGCTCTGTGCGACTCCCCCTCTCCAAGAAAACTCCATTAGAATTTCAGAACTGGACATGCCCAAGAGCCACATTAATCACTATGATGGCACAGCACAGACCTCCAGCATGTTGCAAGCTAATGGCTCACAGCTGTAACATGAGCCTCACCAGGAGCTAATCTAAGGATCTCTTGGCTGTCTCTCCAGTGACATGGGAGTGCAAAAAGAAAACCTAAAATAAATAGCTAACTGAAGTGCTCCATCAGAGTTAGGATCCTAAGCATAATGAAACCAGCTTTCCTCTTGCTGCCTCCCATCTCCATAACTCAAGGAGTGACCTATACAATATTTATCATATTGTACATCATAGACGTGCAATCAGCATATGAAGAAGTCATATCTTAGATTTATGAAAGAATGGATGACACAGACAGTGCTGTGATGCTCTGTATGCCTTACAGTGTAGTGTGAAGGTTGTGATCCTTGACCTTCCCTGAAATGGCCCATTGCACTCACCACGCTTCTGTGTGCCCCAAGTGTCCTTCCATCTTCACTGAGACACTGCTCTCCACAAATGGTTGTGGGCTGGGGTACAATCTTACCAAATTCTACTTATAATCAAGATTTTTTGACCAGAAATCTCTGCACACTGTGAGAAACACAGGCTGGAACTGACACCCAGAAACCTCCCCTGAAAGGAGGTAGCTTTCAGGAGGAGCAGTTCGGAAATGGTGGTTTCCCTTTTCACTTGTCAGAATCAGATTTCTTTGTTGATTATGTGTTTGACACAAAGATAGATCTCAGTAATTAATATCTTGTGTCAAGCTCATCTTACACTGCTGAAAGAAATAATTTGAGAGTCTCACTGTGATTCATTTGAACTATTGAACTCTGTATCACTTTCAGAAGGAAAATGCAGGATGACTCTATTTACAGGGCAGAAAGCACTGAAAGCCACCTATTTATTTTCCTGAGAGCAATCTTAGGGCACGCATCAGCACAGATTCAATTTACAAAGGGTGCTTGAAAGCAAGGATACTGCTCTAAAGTAAAGTACTATGAACATAACAGACCTGCTGCTCTTTAAGAGAGATACATATTCTTCCTGGTCCCTCTGGACAATCCTCTTTACACCTGCTTTGCTCCTCACCATTCCCAGTGCTCCTCTTCTTGGACTCCAAATGCTGCTCAGATTTCCTTGACCTTGCTTAATGCACACAAGACTAGATGTGGGCTACATATTTGTCCTTTCAAACCATTTGACTTAGCATCTCTTCAGTGCTTTCGTGGGTTGCAACGTCTGCAGTGCAAGGACAGTAAAGGTAGTGAGAAACCATGCAAAAGCATGTTCCTATCCTTTCACAAAACATCTGAGCCAAGTAAGTCTCATGCTCAGGAAATATGGCTGCTCCCCGTATTTAGGACTGCAAGTTGCCTTAAAAGACATAAAGTGAATGTAAAACCCTGCAGTACATCAGAAGAGGGAACAGTGAGGGCAGTGGGCACTACAGACTAAAAATTCAGGCATCATGCCCTTCAGAAGTCATAGAAAATGGGGATGAAAGCAATGGGACAGAAGACATGCTTAATAAACTAAGGAGCTCACAGGTTTCCTGCCTCCTTGCTCTCCATTGGCCAGTAAAGCTCAGCAGGATGAGTTCTGACCACAGCATCCCTGTTTTCAGCCAGACACAAAGGGGATTTTCTTACTTTACCATAACTTTCTAAGGACTTGTTGGCTGCAGCTCTCTCTCTTTGGCTGCAATAGTTTCATGATTATTTTATGTTTCTTAGGACTTAGTACATTCATCTCTGAATACTTTATCTATTTGTCACATGATGCATCCATCCTCAAATACTCAGAAGTAGAATGAGACTTCAGAAAATCTCTTCTCATGACCCAGCAGAGGGCACTTGCTTCTAAAAGGAATGGAGACGGATGAAGCACACTTCTTTTGTATCCTCAGCCAGATCCTGCAGGTGACATCTAGGCAGTCTAAATTCTAATCAAGTCCCAGTACTGATGCAGCCTGTCTGCTCTTCAGCACTGCTTAATCCTTGAATCTCTACAATGTCCTCTGAGGTTGCCAGAAGGTTCCTTGGGCATCCACAAGAAAAGGCAATACTTTCTTGGCTAAAGTATCATGTTTGGGCCTCTAAAGCCTCAGACTTTCACGCTC
Organism: Strix aluco; assembly: GCF_031877795.1. Classification (NCBI taxonomy): domain Eukaryota; kingdom Metazoa; phylum Chordata; class Aves; order Strigiformes; family Strigidae; genus Strix; species Strix aluco. The sequence continues at coordinate 123,559,577 of NC_133934.1, read as the reverse complement.
AGTGAAAGACACCCTCAGTAGGGCAGCTGCCACTTTCCTTATAACAGCCAACGGTCAGAGGACTTGGCCTGAAATAACCTCAACTGCAAGTCTTTGTTTGAAGGGGTTTCAGTCCATCTCAGTTGCCTGTGTAAGAGTACCAGAGCCACCAGGCTATTGTGGGATGGAGTTGCTGGGTGGGTGAGGGTGGGGGGACACTTGCTGCCTTTCCTGGGAAGGAAAGCCAGGAATTACAGGGCAGTGGGAGAGTACCTTAGAGAGAAAGCGACCGTAACTCCCCATTTTGGAAACTCAAATGTCTGTACATGGTCTGGAGCTGATCAAATTGGATCTTCTCCTGGCTGCACTTAACCCAGTCAACGAGGGCCTCATGTCAGATGCTGACAGCTGAACTACATCTGTGGCTGCTGCAAGACCAAACTTCACAACTGTTCAAGAGAGCTGAGCCCATTGAACCAGCTGAGAGCAAAACAGTTGTATGAACCTGACACTTGATTTTCAGAAAATATTTTAATATGTACGTTACATTTCGTCAGTTTAGTTCTGACTAACGATTTGCCTCATGCCCACAGAAATGGGGCAGCAATCAGACAGGCAGAAATTAATGCAATGAAATGGGTTTAATGTCCTCCACAGCATTGGAATAAAATTTGAACAGAGTGCAAAAGGAACTACAGATAGTACATTCATATTGAAGTGGAAGAAAGAAAATTCTTCACTCATCAGAAGTGTCCTAAAATAAGCACAGCGATATCAAAGCCAATTAGGGAGACAGTGATGTAACTCAAAGACATAATAAGCAGTCTTTTGAGATGTGGTTTATGAACAATTTATCACCGTACTTTGGTTCCAACAAGAATATAGTCCAATAAGCTCCTGGCTTCAACTTAGCTTTAGATCTCTATAACTGACTCATATTGATAGAGCCAGGACCTGACAGTGGTGATAAAATGAACTATTTCTAATTATTCAAACTCAGTGAAGGGTTTTCTAACAAACACATCAAATACATTAAACTGAATTCATTTTCTTTTATGGATTCCCAGAACTACTAAAATCAGTGGATCAGTGGAGTGAAAAAAATAGTCTGTGTGTTGAAGCGACAGCATAAATCAACAACCAGATATAAATGTGAAGATAATTTAGGCTCCTTTTGAATCCCATTGTGTTTTTTTCCAGCTCAAGTATTCCTAATGTGCTGCATGATCTGTGCAGGACTGGGGATGTTCTGGGAGGCATGATAGAATGGGGAAGGAAGGGGATTTGGGAGAGCTGACAGCATGTAGGGAGACCCAGCCCAGAGGTTTGATGAGAGCTGTAGATGGTAGACACAATACAAAGCCAAAGTGGTTCTGAAAAGGAGCTCCTCACCCGGGTCTGGAGAGAGTCAGCAGCACTAAGGTTCATTACTGAGGTCAGACCCTGTTGTGTGAAAAGTCAGTCACCAGGTAAAGGGATGCAGATGATTTGCACTGCTACAGTCATGGGAACAGGGCTGCGCCATGTAGAGATGCCAGCTTGGAGCTGCATTAGCACAGCATCATTTGCCAGCCAATGAGTCCCGGTTTATGCAGCATCATCCTGATGTGACTAAATCATTTCCAGCTGTACTAAATTTCAGGGAAGGAGTTCAGGTGCCTTCCCAACATCATGGGAAGGGAGCATGTTAAGATGAAATACACAGAGAGGGTATTCACTACCAGAGTCAGGAAGGGAGCATGTACATTTTTCATTATTTGCCTAGTGAACTAAATTAACACAAAACCCATGTTTACTCTAAAAGATCATTGCAGCAATAGAGGAATTTGAAAAGCCTATTCCAGACAAGAGAAACCAGGGTGAGTGTGCTGGAAACGCACAAACATATCAAGTACAAAATGTATGGATACTTGAGAAAGGCTTTGTCAAGGAATAAACAGACAAGTGCACACCTAAGACTTCCCTGATCTTTCCTTCTACAAATCAAGAAGATATGCAGCAGAGATGACAAGCCTGGGCCTGGTTTTCAGTGAGCCGGAGGCCCAAACTAGCCCATGGGTTTGTTTTATTTCTGATTCCAGACTCACATTCCTGACTGTCAGGAATGAGGCTTCTCAGTAAGACATGTAAGAGCAGGGCACCGCAGAAGGACAAGATGTTTCTCTCTCCAGGATTACAGAAGGTGAAACATCATCAAGGAAATGGAATTGCATCAAAGTCAAATCACCTTTCCCCACTGTAAAGGTGTTTTGAGGGTTCAGACTCTTTGATGTGACTGGTGGAAAATCCAACAGACAGGTGGTCCCACACTATCACCCAGTGATCTGGATACCAGTCCATCAAGTCCCTGCTTCCCACAAAAACTATTTTCCTGAATGACTCTGAGTGCTAACAACATGCTAAGGCCACTCTAAGCCAGGTAATACCATTAGTGTCACTATGGCTCACTTGTCCTGAACTTGACGGGAAATAGGTTGAGTGAAAATCAAGAAACCTTTGGTTTCCTAGTCTGAATGACCACACGGTTTGGCACAAAGCCTGAACTGACTGCCCCTGCTCTGTAACAAGTCACCCCCAGTATTCTGCTACTTAGCCAGAGGTGCTCTACAATTATAACACACAAAACAATTCTGGTTCCAGTGGCACAAAGAAGAAATATAGACACTGATTTCCATGGTACAAACTGAAAAGAGAAGCACTGCAGATGCTGATTGAGCTATACCACACAAGGAGCTGCAGACACTAACCAGCACAGGAGAAGCTCATGAATAGCTCATGGCCATGAGGAACACCAGGTTTGCTGGTACCTCTGCTGCAGACCACTTCTGCACATGCAGCTTGTCTATTTCCCCCAGCTACTCTGCACAGCTGTGCTCTGCGTCACAAGAGAAGAGAGCCTGAAGCATCAACCTTCCCTTGTATGTAGAGTTTCTGTGGTGTGTGCACACCATGGCCATTTGTCTAGCGTTTCTAGAGGACCAAAAGACAGAGCTGCTGGGTGGCTGCTTGGTCATTGCCTAATACAACACAGTGACAGGCTGCCTCTAGGAATGGTGGAGCTGGCAAGTTGAAATAGGTGGCAAAACTGAGATCTGATGAGTAGCACATGTATGGATTTGGAGACAGGACAGACACTCTTATTCCCAAATGCATTTTTCAGAACGTTCTTCTGTCCCTGAATTTGGGAAAAAGATTCCCCCTCTCATACCACTCATTTTCTCAGTATGGGGTAGGGCGGCAGATTCCTGGGCCCCCAGCTGACTTGTCTCAGCAAAGGGAAACAGGAACAGTGTCTTTGGCATGATGAGCAACATGTTACATGATGGACACATGAACTCCACTTGAGTTTGCATGATGGGAGTAAACCCTTTCACAAGTTTCCTAATGGGGACAAATTCCTTACACCATGGTAAATGAAGAAAGCACTTATGTTTGTTAAAACTCCAGCAAAACTCCCCTTGCTCAGAGGATACTCAACTTCTGTGTCCTATTTCCTTTCGTTAAACTGCTCAACTTCTCCACCCCTTTCTTTTTAGGAAGACTGGTTATAAACCAAATAATAGTAGCTAAACTTGCTGTCAGATGGTACATTCATTGTTCTGAGTTTCTTAGCCCCAGAGCCACCACAGAAAACAAAGTTGAAGAACTAATAATTTTAGTTACACCAGCAAAGTGAAGGGCTTATACATTCCCTACCGAGCAACAAATTAAAATAAGCCTAAAGCAACAAATGATTTCTGACTTTTCCATGTGTGTTTTTATTTCCATGTCTCTGGTGGCTACCTACAAGGAGAATGTCAAAATCTTCCCTTAACTCTGAATTTTAAGTCTGAATTAAATTATTAATGTCAGCAGAAGCTCCACCACACTTATTTGGCTCGTGCAGCACGGATCCTGACTGCCAGACTGCCTGGGATGCCTGCCTGAACCTGGACAGGAGATCCTTCCTCACAAGGAACCCTGTGGGAAGTGGGGAGGTCTTGGTCATATGAGGGGGTTCAGCCTTAGTGCTGTGAGGGTGTCTGTAAATAAAAACATAGCTGTTGCAGTCCCCTCTGAGGATATACTACCAGGTCTCACATCTCCTATATCTCCTGCTCCCTCATTAGACTCTTTCCCATCACACTCTATGGCATTTCTGAAAGACTGTTGATGCATTGGATTTTCCCTGGGCACTCAGGATAAACTAAGGGAAGCATTAACTCAGAGGGTCTTCCAGGAATGAAGAATAATCAAGAAGGATGGGCAGACATACAGACTATGCCATAGCACTTCTCCACTGCCACAAACCTTGGGTCATTGATGCTGACAGGACATTCAGCCCTGTCTTCCCATATGTGTTTGGCAGCCCACAGCTGCAGGGTCATTACAGCAGTGAATTTGTTCTTACACCTCTACCTGCTTGCAAGCCTGAAAGTAAATCCTGCTGCTCGCTTTGGTGGAGAAACTGTTCATATCACAGTTGTCAGCCTGCCGCTATAGACAGTCAAACTTGAACATCTGCAGTGCTCAGCTAGCAGTAATCAAAGCCACACGTTATTCTTTGCTACTTCACTCCTCCATCACAGCCTCAACTAGGCTTGTTCTCCACTCCTGTGAGTTAAAAGAGGACACAGAGCACAAGTTCAACTCAGGAAATATTTCTCAGATAAGTTCTGCTTTGTAAGCGTTTGGTTCCTGCTTGACTTTGTTCACTGCTATCTGAACTGCCTGAAAAGAAATCAAATGCAACCTTTCCTAGCAACAGGGTATTAGAAGAGGATTGGACTTACAATACCTGCGGTACCTAAAAATGGAGTATTGTACTGACTACAGTCAATCAGTTAAACCTAAAATTCCTAAAATTAGAAACTAAAATTCTAGGCTTTAAAGGGATGATTTTCCACTTGAAGTTTTTTTGACTTTGAGGTATAATTCTCTAGCTCAGTTTGCTGAGGGTAAAGCTCATCTTATGAAGTAAGTTGTGCTGCTCCCCCATCTCTTGTTCTGGGGGCTCCAGTTGGATTTGCATGACACCTCACCTTGTGCCATCTTTCTGTGTACAGTGACTCCATTGTAAATGCTGTATAACAAGTAATTAATGTATATGGTTGGTTTTTTCCAGCAGTACAAAAAATATTCTACAAGGATGAGAGGTTTTAGATCAGCAATGGTTAAACTTCTAAACTTTGGCCCAAGTCTCCAAAAATAACTGCAACATATCTTTTTGCAGGTTCAGGAAAGTAACAGCTTCCTTTTAAAATTATTTTTATTATTTGTAAACATTTTCTGTGTTCAGCCTTCACCAGGAGTGCTGAGGCTACAAATGCTTCTTGGCATCTGTAGGTGGTAACATCGCTCATTCTCTGATGGCAATGTACTTTTCAAGCCTCATATTCATAAATCTTCTAAATGCCCAGTAGATAACTAAGTACTACTGTGTACCATTATGGTAACCTAAGGCATAAAGAGGTTAAGAAACTTTTCATGCATTACCAACTGTGTCAGAGCTGGGTATTGAACCTCCAAGTCCTGATCCCTCATTTTTCTTCCAATCACTCACCAGCCTCCCTTTCCCAGTAACCAAGCAGTTTGATAATTACAGTAAGATTTCCAAACTTTAGCTGCTGATTCTTTTTCTCCCCTTCAGCAAAATCATTAACTTTGAAGATTTAGCCCATTGCTTATGTAAATGGAGAAGACATTTAAAAATCTTAGCACAGAGGACTTCGATTTTCATTAAGGAAAATCCACCTCTCGGTGAGAGGGAGATTGGGCCAATTCCCACACCACTCAATTGCTGTCTTCCCTTCTAAGGATCCAGCTTGTAATCAGATGTCTGATCCAGCAACCACCCTACTGCCTTTCAGTCACATTTGGGTACTCAGCCTAATGCCAAGTGTACATTATGATATCAGTGAGACAGTGGGAGGACGTGAGATTTCACAGCAAGGTATAGGGAGAGAGGAGGAGAAAGAAGGAAAGGCAGTGGAGTAGGAGCACTACCAAAAGGCCGAATCTCCTCAGATGAAAGTGGTTTAAAGGTCCCTGGTGCAGCACCTTCTTGCATGGCCCTTTCAAGTCCTCTTGCACAAATGAAGAGGACAGGCGTCTTATATTGCTTTGGCTCCCTGCCTGTGCTGGACACACAGTCAGGCTGGATACTGATGAATTTGGCCAGAGGCCTCTAAATTGAATTCATGCCTTTTCCAAAGCAATTTTTATAAGGTGATACCAGCAGGTAGATTTTTCATTTTAAAACAAGAAGGCTATTTTTACAGGGATTAATCCTGGACTAGAAGAAAAAAAACCCTAGGACAAAGTTTTAGATATTGCATTCTTCAGATTTTTATATCAAAGTGTATAAAGGTCACCATCCACTGCATCTCCTTGTGCCATGTTCTACAGCTTCAGCCACTCATTCTTGTTTCACCTCAAGCATTGCTTTTGTCATAGTTCAGTGCTGTGGCTAAAACTAAGACACACCAGTCTTACCCCTTGAGTCTATCCAACACATGCCCCAAAAGGCAGGGTACACACAGGCTGTCTCCTCAATTGAAAACTCCTCCAGAGTCCAACCCAGGCTTTCATGGGCTGGAGGTCTGAGTACAAGCCTATTTAGCGGGGAGTTGCTTTACTTTGTTAAGTAAATAACTGCACAACCCACCCAGTGAGGAGATGGCAGGAAACAGGGTCCTGAACACCTCTGACTTCTGTTTGAAGCCTCCATGAGTTCAATAGCTGCTCTAGTAAGAGTGGTCTTCAGTCTGCCATCTTCAGTCTCTGACATAGGAAGAGCTAAGGCCACACCAATGAGATAATCTACTCACCTCCATGGGTTGATCTCTTGAACTCTCCCATTTTAGCTCCTTTCTTACAGGCAATGCCGGCAGACGCAATGCCATTCTTCACAGGTCTCAGCAGCAGAGGCTACGGCAGGGAAACAAGGAGCTGGGTCTTGAGAAAGCTTCCCTAAGAAATCACCTATGGGGCTGTTGAGAGGATCAAGTTATCCAACACGGATCACAGAAAGAGCTGAAATATTGGAGACACAAGCCTCTGCCAAGTTCCTTAGCTCTAAACGATTCCCTTTGATAATTTCTTGTCCCATATCCCCCCAAACAGGCCTTATTTGAGGGAAACATTAGTGATCTCAGATGCTCAAACCAAACGTTAGCCACAGCTGTCTATCAAAAGTGGATTCAAGCAGGTTTGTTACAGATGGAAAGACTAGAAGAAAGTGAGGATTATTGGTATCTATCTCAAAATCCAAGGACCAGCTGATACAGTACCTGCCAAGCTATCTGCAAATTTGGAAGCCAGGCAGATGCACCCCCTGGCTCTGCCTGAAGTCTACTGACAGAAGCTGCTAAAGGAGCAGGTGCTTTGTACAGACCTTATTACCAAAGAGGTTAAAAGATGACAGCTGTGAGAAAATGAAACCATTCTCTGCAGAGTGGTTGCTGGAGGAGGTGGAGAACATGTCTTGGCAAGAAGCCTTGTTGCAGTTTTATTACTCAGGTGTGAAAGTAAAATTGTATATCCAGGGGACATATGCTGCAACACTGTTTCTCATATTTAACCTCAGTTAAGTGCTTCTTGCAGTGCAGCTAAAGGGAGACCTCCTCTCTAGTCACTCTGTCTGACTAGACTTTTACAGTGTTTGGTGGCCAAGGCTGTCAGTGCAGGTTCAAAACCCTATGCTAGTATTAGAATCAACTCTAAGCAGACACCTGAAGGCTCCCACTCCATCTGAGGATATTTTTTGCAGAAGTTCTGGCTGGCCATCACCAATATTATACTAATTATTTTTAGAAAGAGTAAGTCCAGCAGACAAATTTCTTGAATTTACAGAAAAAGGCCTATTCCATACCAATTCCTGTTAGAGTGAGAAAGCACAAAACAGCCTAAAAAAGATAGACAGTCCTGGTCAGGCAGCAGAACAACTATATAATTACAGATTCACTGAGGGAGTTATGGTCTTGGCAAAACTGATTGCCTTAACAGAAAACAAAACCAGCAGTGTTTTGCAGTCATTGTTGAAATACTAACCAGAATGTCTTTGCCTTACACACCCTAAGAAAGCACCTCATGCTCTATTGTCATCATCCTGGATTGTCCTTGAGAATAAAGCATTTTGTCTGATTTTTTAATATACCCAAGCAGGTTTGTAAGGAGAGAAGGTGACTGGTGACTTCTTTCTTAGCTCCGTAGCCACATGATACAAGTCTCTGACTTCTGGGCTGTTACTGCTTTCGTGCAATGGACAGTAAGAATTTCACATTTCTTTCTTATCTAGCTGCAGAATTTGATTTCTGGCTGGTTGCTTTTCTTTGCTTTCTCTGGGCACCAAAGAGCAGTCGAATTTCAACATGAGAGGGAGGCTGCTTTTCTGGGACTCCTAATAATATTCTGCTCTCTGAAGTGTGCAGTGCTTGCTCTCAACCACCAGGTTTAGGACTCGGAGGGAATTTTACCTCCAGGTAAGATTGACATGAAATTTTGAGGCATTTCTGGCTTGTCTCTGTCATGTGCCTTATCTCTCTAATCTGAAGGGAAACCTGTTTATTAAGTGGTCTAGTGTCACAGGGGTGTAGGACATTGGTGATTCCCTCAAACTCTTCTGTCTTCTTTTTGTCATAAGCTTATGGCATTTTTTTATCTACTAAAGCTCTTACACGGATCACAAATGGGACATGTTTTACAGCGCGCTCTGGTGTGAGGAGTAGCCTGTGGACTTTTCTCAACTAGTTGCCTACTGCTTGGTGTCCTGCTCTTGCAAAGGACTGCATTCAATGCCCTGGGTGACCTCTTCCAAGCCAATGGTTTTAGATTTCATTCATCCTTCATTAAATTCAAGAAACCAACAATTCACAATGAGACAGAACATTACCAGGCTATTAAGATTATACTGCAGCTATACATGAAGCTGACAATTTTAGTGTATCAAGTGAACCTAGTTAAAAACTGGGTTCTATTCATTACAAAAATGTTCCAAAACATCTATGCTTTTCCTGCAATCATTCTATTCTGACAGTGCCGTAAACCCAATTCTCAAGGTTTGAAAAAAGAAGGAGGAGGGCCAAACTTTTGTTAAAAATGTCCAGATATTTGTTGCTTCAGGACATGCTATCAACCTTAGTTTTCCCATAGTACAAGAGCAATTTAATACAGCATTTTAACATATAGTCAAAATGGTCACTCTTCTAGGAGCCACAGACGTTTATGAGGACTTTATTTCCCACTCATCCTAATTATCACCTCCTACTTTGCAGATTCTCTAGACCAATAGCTGACATTACAATGCTGGTTTACATAACATGCTTTACAGGTAACTGAGTTTCATCATCTGAAAGCATCAATTATTGCATGGAAAAATATCTCACTTGGGTTTTTTTACTGCACCAACAGTAGCATGCATCTGTCCATTTCAGAGTAGAACTCTATATTTCAAACACTATAGACTCAGGCAAGAATGCAGCATTACTGGATAGCTCTCAATCTTGATTACAACAGTATAAATTTGAGGTAAATTCTCTCATATGGTCAATTACTCCAGATTGACACTAAAACAACTGAGAGCCCAAGAGCCATGGAATGTCTGTATAATGCTAGCTTAATTATGATCAGCTTCATTGTCTTAAAATACTCATTGTGTAAATCCATATACTAGCAACATGTAAATTTATTGTAATATTATTTCTTAATGTTTTCATTTGTAATCTCCCAAGATACATGAAGTAAAAAAAAGCATCAGTTCCTAGTGGTTAGAGACACAAACAGAAGATCTGCTGTCTAGTTTCAGGTCTGCTGATGACCGACCTCTCTTTTTACATCTGCCTGCTGCGCAAGGACAGGCAACCCTCCTCTGTTCAGCACTGTGAAACCCACATCTCTGTATTATTAAAGATATACAACAGGAATGAAAATACATTTAACTGAAGACTTGACTAAAGAGAACGGGTACGAGATTAACTTCTCCTGAGATGTCTAATGATCTATCATTACAACGGCTACCATACATCCACCTAGCCAGCCTCTTCCGAAGTTAATACTTATGGACAAATGACAAGTTTTCTTTCATGCGTTTACCCATTTCCTGAACTGTCTTTTCACTTCCATCACTTTCCATTTCTGGCCATGGTGCTTAATTCCATCAGTAAAGTCATTGAGTCATTTCATTATTCACTTCCTTTCACATTAACATAGATGACGTATCAAACCTCCATGCTAACCCCGCTCCCCATCTTACTGTGGCACCTCTCAAAGATGAGAATTTCCTGCAGAAATATCGCTCCAGCATTTTTGATTTGGCACCTTTAGGTGAACTCAGCTACTGGCTTGTGTAACAAAAGCGAATAAGATCTCTTGACACAAGCAGAATTAGAGACCATACAGGCATTTCTGAGGCATTGTCCAGCAGACAGTTTGCATAATATTAAGTGTTATAAAAGCACAAATACTTGTTGACTATGGAGCTTCTATTACAATATCCCTATAGGGTACATAGAACATGTGGGTGCATGGCATCCTGAGCAAGTGTCTCCCACTGGAGGAGTGAGTGTCTACTTTTGAAAACATTACTTTCTATTTCAGTTTGAGGACAGCTTTGCTGGTTTTCGTTGTTGTTGCTATAGCTGACTGATCCTATACTCTGGTGATATATTATTCTCCCTCGCCTGCCTTCACCAATCACTGTACGTCTGTCAAAAGTGTTAAAATCAGTTGGCACAGTTGCATCATGAGTGGGAACAAGTCAGGTCTTTTGGAAATCCTATGAATTTTCATAGCGCGAACAAGTTAGCTACAGAACCTGGCTGCAATTTTAGTGCACTTCAAGACACTTATGAAAAAAAAAAAAGTCAGCACTTAACAGGTCTGAATTATTGAAGCCAGAGGTAAAAAAACCCACCCAATAACAGAAAAAGCAGTCAGTCACAGAGGACAATTGTGAATTCTGCAAAAGCAATTGGAACATTTAATAGACTTTTTTAAAGCCCTGAATGAAGTCACAAAACTCTCAGACATTGAATTAAAATATTCACAATAGCCTGTTCCAAAATGGAGCCTGGGATGTTTTAGAAGTTGAATAAATGGCAGAGTTCATACTCAGTGCCAAGACTTCAAGTCCAACTTTTAGTTGATTCACTTCAATATTGTCTAAACTTTTTTTTTTTTTTTCCTGTGTGTTGAGATTTAGAAATGATATTGCTGTGCTGGCAAGAACTCTTATTAGGTGCTGAAAAATTCAATCATGCAGAAGGGAGTTGGGTGGGGGGGAATGTACGCCAGGTTATTTATTATCTCTCTATAGGAGTCCTGTATTTCGTCAAGGAAGCATCCTAAGGAAAATTTCATTGTAGTTATAAAGACAGGATAACAATGGAAAATCCAGTTTAAAATCTGGAAATTCTTATAGTAGCTCTTTATTCAATGTGGTTGAATTCAGCTTCATATCTTATATATATGCTGATCTAATTAAGAACTGGTGAACAGCTATTAATAGAAATGTATCTTGGATGCTAATAATGTGGGCTTTATGCCCCTGCCTAGCAAAGCTGATATGTTAGAAGTAATAGGAGTATTAGTGTTAGAGAGCTGCCATGCTTGCAAAGGCGGGTGAATAACTCCATGTGGGTAGGATCTTCCTATCCAAGAGCCCCTGTAAACATTAACAGTGCCCCTCTGCCTACATGATGCAAAGGATTATCATTCATAGTTCCTAAGTGGTTCAAAGGATGACTGGTCTTCAAAAAACACAGATGGGAAGAAGTTTATTCAGAAAGAGAAGCAGTTTGTGAAACAGCATCTAATAACTATCATCTCCTCCACCCCTACACACAACCTTATCTAGCTGTTACAGCCCTTCGAACTCAGTTCTAGAAGAAACAAATAAAGTCACAGTCTCTATCAGAGAGAGTCAATCAGAGACTAAGCACATTGCAGAGTGGGACTGGAGGCATCCTGGGCAGAGGCAGATTCTAAGGCACTGCCAAAAATATTGACTGCAGCAGATGTGGGTACCGTTCCAGTCAGGATGGAGAGAGAATGTCTTCTCAGGTCTGGTACCACAGCCTGGTGCTGCAGAAACTTAGAATCTTCCATGTTAGAAGGAAGAAGAGAAGGAAGATGGTCATCACAACGCTTTAGTGGATTTTCCCGTCATCATGTGCTAGACTTACATCTCTATGATTAGATAGATACCATGAAGGGAGGAAGGGAACCTAGTGATACTAAATTATTGTGTTAACCGAACAGAAAATGAGACACAACACAGACCAAAACCCCTATGATTCCTTTCTCTGTGTTGGTTATCTAAATGTAAGACACCCAAATCTGCCTTTCTATTCTTTAGATTTGGGGTTTTTTTGCTGTTTTTACACAAAATATCACAAATGACAATGGAATAAAAACAAGTCCAAAAAGGCTGCTTGTTCAAGTTTTACAACAATAAGTGCTTTTTTGACAAAATCAGGAAATTTTGCAGGAAGGTATCAAATTCCATCAGTGCTTCCACCGGGAAATTACATTTCTCTGTGATACATTCAAATAATTTTGTTTCAATAGAACAATTTTAGCTACTATTATGACAAGCAGACATAAGAGCAAAATGTTCAAATTATCATTATGAAGCATTTCAAGAAAGCCATTTCAATGTTTCAGGAACAAAAAATTTCCCAAACTTCAGCAGGTATTTAATTTTGACTTCTAGTGCTGGTTTGAAAATAAAATTGTAAGTTTCCTGCAGAATGAAAATTCCATTTTCTGACCAGCCACCTTCAGTAGTAGCATTTCAGATGTAATTCAGAGGAATACAATTAGCCTATTTTCACACACTGCTATGAGGCACTGCTCCAGTTGTCTCTTGGTCTATTCTCTTACCAGAACCTCCTCTTCTTCTGGCAGGGCAACGACCAAGGAATATTTCATGGTCAATGGCAGTGAGCTGCACACAGTGCATCAGCCCGCAATAATAGCCAGGAGAGGTCTTGGTCAGTTTCAAGTGCTACAAAGCAAGGTTCAGGCAAATCTAATAAACCAAAGAAAAGGAAACCTATTTCAGAAAGCACTACAAGGGAAGAAAAGGAAAGGAAATTAGTTAAGGGAACCCATTTACCCACTGCAGGCTTCAGTGGATCTCACACAAAATTTGTAGAGACAGAATGGGTCACAAATGTTTTGTCCGTGTGTTTGATAACCTAAATAACTTAGTCACATACCGTCCACTAATATTTTTAAGTTATTTGTATCTGAAAAAGAGGGGAGGAAGACACTCCTAGGAATTTTAGTTTGTGTGCAGCAGCATCCTCTTTCCCCACATACTTGGTGTGCATTTCCTTCCTAAACAGACTGGTTTTCTGGAAGGGTGAGTACCTTACGGGAGAGCATTTTGGAAAGGTTTTTTTTTTTCTGCAGAGAACAGACCAGACAGGTATTTCTATGGTCCCTTCCAGCCTGCACAAGCTCACCACCCCCACCCAGGCAGTGGGAGAAATGGAGATGAAGCACCCTGGGGGATTCACATAAAGAGATTTATTTGAGAAATCGCTTCCCCTTCAACATGCTCAAGGGCTTGCACAGTCTGAGGGCACTTAAATGTTCTCTTTTTTTCCTTTACTGATAAATTTCACATCTCAAAATAGTGCTTCCTCACCTGGGGGATAACATGGAGGGTTCCAGAGGTGAGCATTGCACACTGCAAAAATCTTGAGCAAGTTTGCCCAAGAGAAATGGCAGAAGACAGCATGTACAGACAGAAGTTATGATGCACAGCTCTGCACTGGGGCAGCAACAAGGCATGTTGTACCATTTCAGCCACCAGGCATCATGAGAAAACTAGCTTGGATTCAAATGGGCTGGGACCCAAATGGATCATCTTGGTGCCACGCACAGCCCTGTGCAAGGAGAGATGTACAACAGGGAGGTCTATGCTGCTCCTCCACTTTCTCTGCCACCCCATGGTATAAAAGTCAAAAAGCGCTGTTTGATGACTTCTGCCACCTGCAGAAACCCTAACGTGTTGTCTGGCTCCTCAAGTGAGCTGCATGTCATAAAGTCAAAATGATTCTTTTTGGGGGGACTAGAGAGGTTGTTAGCAGCCGAGAGGCTGCTAATGTGACCTTTGCCAACACACATGGTATCCTTCTGTCCCTATCCTGCCTCCGTATGGAAGCACCCCTCCCATGCAGCAAGGAGCAATGTCCTTCAGCCTGACCGTCTGGAGATCCTTGCACTGACAGTCTAAGACATCACAAGTTTCCTGTGCTTTCTGTCTCCTCAGAAGCAGAAATTTAAAATGGGTAGGAAATGGGAGGAGGTAAATTAAAGGGTCTGAAAGAGGCCGCAAGCATGAACCTGGGGTCAGTGGAAAAGAACAAATGGCCAAATGCCTTTTTGGAGAGATTGCAGAGATGGCTGTACTGCACCGAATGCCACTTTGAGAAGAGGGGCACACTGCCAGGATGTAACCAGGCTGCACATCTGAGCGGTTCTGAGTCCTGTCTGTGCCTTTCCTGGTGTGAAAGACATACTTCTTCTGCAGGGTGTGCAATAAGGATGGATTTCATTTGCTTTTCATAGGCATCTGTCCTGAATATCAGCCAGAATGCAGAGATGCGATGTTGACAAGCCAGCCATCAGCAGGATTTTATTTCCTATCCTCCCTTTAATTGCAGTGTTAACTTGTCGAATACCACAATATTGCTTTCCCATGACCTTTGCTGTTAACCAGAGACTTCAGGGCAAGTTGGATTGCTTTTCATGTTCAACAGCAGCTGTAGGGAGCAGCCGATTGCATTAGGCAATCTGCAACCAGAGGGACTGACTCAAAAGCACTAACTGAAGTGTGAAATTTGCCTTCCCCTCTCCTCTTAATCAGCCCTTCACATTTAAAACCCCTGTATCTACTTTGATGCCACCATATGGGGGTGGGGGAAAGATGAGTGAATACAAATTATAGCTTAATCATAAATTATGAATATTCATTAAGTGGGCTAGCTAGTGCTAATGTTCTCCTGCTTGGGAGGGTCTCAGAAGCACGACAGAAGGCTCTTTAAGAAGCAGCATTATTTTTAGGGGACAAAATATGTGGGAGAAATGAACAGTTGTCTGAAAGGCCAGAACATGCTATACACATCCAGACCCTGCTGGGAGATATTCTTCCAGGGCATATGTGTATCTTCCATATCCATTGGGTCAAACCCTGGTCTGTCTGTATTCCCTGCTGATGCTTCATGTCTTAAGCATGCACACATAAAGCTAGTGCTGTTTCAGGCCATGAAACAGTGCTGATTCAAAGGAAATCTTTTCTAGGGTCATATCACAGCTCTGTTGGCTTTTGTGTACATTCCTGTTCTGAGGGGGCAGGGGTAGCCAGGTCACAAAATGAAAAGATCATCCTAAAGAAAATTTAAATTTTCCGCTTGAGCCACAGCCAAAAATCCTTTTGAAATGATTGGAATTATTTTATCCACCATTACTGATCTGCTCTTTTATCTCACACTTTACAGGAAAAAATCCACACATTGGGAATATTAACAATGCCAGACAACAAAATGTGGAAAAAACAAACAGAGAAATTAATGGCTTCTAACCTTCCAAAGGGCTTCAACCCTTCCAAACACATTTTCTCTTGACAGACGAACATGGCTGCCCTCTTCACACATTCCTCAAGGAGAGGCTGCCAGAGCTAGACATAGCCTGTATCTGCTACACCACCTCTTGTCATCTCACCACAACCATGAGCTTCATCTCTACCATGGGAGAAAATAATCACATTTTCCATAATTACAATGAAATACTCTGAGTTCAGAGCACTTCATATGCAAACTGCTAAGTATTACCTACATTGCACTAATAGGGCAATACAGACAGAAAGGCAAGACTCCACGCCAAAAAATCTGGTAAGCTGGTGATGGGACTGGAGGACACCCACCCACAGCCCATCAGCCTTCCGGGGCCAGGTTCCCAGGCTGTCCCTGCAGTGGGGCAAGTGGTGACTGAGCAGGGGGAAGTGCTGACTTGGGTTGCCTGGTCCAAACTTCCTTTTCAGGCTCTGGATCAGCATACAAAGAAGTACAGCCAAGACAAGCCAAACTCTCTTGGCAGAAGCACAGTGAATATTCTTTTATCAATAACAACTTGCAACATTTTCAAAATATTTCCCTTGGAGGCTTTTCATATGCTGCGAACAGTGCTGTCTGTTGGAGATCTGGGATTGATTTTGGGGCAGGATAGGTTTCTTTTAAAAAAAGCAATCGACAGGTAAAGAACTACCACGGTGGTGGAAACGTGACATCTGTCCTCTAGTTACACTGGGATATGTACAGCAAAACATCTGGTACCATTAATCTTGGAAGTTTATCTATGTCTTTTAGGCAGAAGTTCAAATGCTGGCACAGTTCGTTCAGCACTTCATATTCCCAAATACAGAAGAAGATTATCAAGTGTTTAAGCAGCCTCAGTCCTTCAGATGAGAGTTAAATCCTGTTCATGCTGCAAGGTGATTCAGGAGTTCACAGAACATCTTGTCCTCAGGACATGACTTCACTCATCCTTTGGCTACTTATCCTTGTACCCACAGCTGCACAGTGTATGTCACCCCTAAAAATGGTGGCACTTCGGTCATGTAGGGTATTTATAACTTGGGAGATGCTTCTGGATCCTTTAACACAAAAGGCAGAAGAATCTGAGGCTTCTGTCTTCATTGCTCTTTGAACCAGCTCATGAACACTTAGCAGACACAGGGTAATCTTCAAATATTTCAGTCTCAGGGCCACACAAGTGGGATGACTTTGTGCAACAAGATCAGTAAAACATACCTAACTGGTCTGAAAACTTTGGCTCAATTAGAGGGAAATGAACTCTCCCAGTTCAGTCTCTGATAAAAAGCAGGCTCCTTTATAACCTTCCCTGAGTGTTATCATAATCAACACCACAGCTCAGCTGTTAGTCTGTGATCAGGAGCTGTTTGGGATGGGAACAGCAGAGGATGCTTCACGCCAAGGGATCAACACATCTATCTGGGGCAGTCGCAACACAGCCTACCAGTCCTATGTCTGGCTCATATCCATGCTACTCATCCCTTGCTCTCATAAGAGCTGAGCTCCATCTGCAAGCTTAAAAAAGGAAAAAACAAGCAAACTTTTTTCTCTCTCCATCAAATTCTGTCTAAGTGGACAGCTTTCAAAAGGCTCAGCATTTTCTGAGTTGCTGGTTCCCTTTATGTTTCTCACAAAGTGGTTGCCCACAGTCATCAGATCTGTTTGAAAACCTTTGCCTTCACCACTAGGAAATTAGATGCACAACTGCATTTCCCCAGGGTTTCAGAATGGTCTCCCTGGCTCACAAAACAGAGCATGAAAGAGGCAGGTTTATGTCAGAAATGCAGACAAATAAATGGTAGCTCGCAATGGAAGGATTTGTTTATTTAGGAAAGACTCAGAATAAAAAAGGAAGACTTGAAAGAAAAGGGCAAATGTGATCCTTATTTTGTCCACCACATGAAACTTCTTTCCTTAATCCTTCAGCCATTTGAATATGACTGTTCCTGAAAGCTGCCAAGGTCAGAGACATGAAAGGATAACCCTTCATGTAAGCACTAGCCCTCCACTTTAAAAGCTCCCTGTGCACTCTTTCAAATTATGCCCCCAAATATATGTTTTTTTAACATTTGAAAATGCTTTAGGACAACAGATGCCTATCTCACTCATGTATTGTTCACACGTCATCACCTGCTTTCCCTGTGCAAGGAAGTTCTTTCTCACTTTAAAACCTTTTCTTTCTATGAAATTAGCATGATGTATCCCAAAGGGAGAAAGGTGGAAAGACAGAGGAGTTACAGTCCTATCCCAGCCTGACCCTGTGACACTCCATGCCCTGAGGTACTTGGACTAATTACAACACTTCTGCCACAGGAGAAACGGTCAAGTTGGGTGCACACCTATATCGGGGCTGTGCGCTGCAAACCACTGGTCCCTCACCATGGAGGCTCTGCTGGCTGCAGCCCCAGCCAAGAGCTGCTGTTGGGCTTGATGACTTGAGCTTGAGGTGAAGCTGGTAGACCTGGAGAAAGGAGGCAGCAAAGGTCACCCAACTGAGGCTGCGGTGATTGAAGATGGGGCAGTGAATCTCATCTGAAAGGATGAAGGGATGGTAGGAGACCATGCAGGGTAGGTTGTTTGCTTTCAGGGTGGGAACACATGAAGCCATATTCTTCCTATATAAAATGTGTGGATAGCTGGTGCAGGCAGCCTGGCTTCCAAACTGCTCTGAAGATGATGACACTGTGAGGTCCATGTTACCTGTCAAGGAGACCCTGTGCTTAACTTGAGTGAAGAATCCCACCCAAGGGGATCCCTGGAGCTACAACAAACTGGGACAATGGCTTAGTTTTCAGTTGCCTCTATTGCATTAAGCCAGGCCTATGAAAACAACCAGATAGCATCCCCTGATGAAGGCTAGATAGATCACAAAAGACCCAGGAAGTGAGCTTCTGTACCTTGGGTTACCAAACATTGGAGTCTGTGTAGGAAACCAGAAGGTAATAAAGATATACCATTTAAAAATTCATATCTAATGAGTCCTGCAACAGCTTTCTTTACCCAGAATGAGACAGGCCCATATGACTGGGGAAAGCATTTAAAGCAATAAGAAGGCACTGTTTCCTCCACGTTGTTCACATAGACATTAACACTGCAGAGAGAGTTTGCAAATCATCATGTCCCACTGCAGAGCAGCTCGCACAGCACAGTGCGTTGCACGGGCTGCCATCTTGGTTGCCCTTATTAAAAAATAAATCATGTACAGAAAGGGAGGAGCAGCTTTGTGCTGCTCTGTAAGGGCTCCTGATTAAGCACACTGCTGCTTTTAATGACCCTCAAATCTGGCATTTTAATGCCTGGCAGGGGTGCGGTGCTTTGATTTTACGGTACCAAAGGCACATGAAAAACAGATTCAGATGATTAAGTTTATCAATATAAACTTAACTTGTTTCTCATTTCTTTGTAGAAAACTGAAGGGTTTAAGGCACAAAGAAGAAAGAAAACTATCCTGGTATGTCCTCATTACCTCTAGCCTCATCACAGATCTTACACTCATAGCCTAGTCACAACCAGTGACTACCAAATAATCATCTTTACCTGTGGATGAAGCCTGGAAAGGACTAATGAGAACATTTTGAAGTGGGAAGGAGAAAGTTTAGTGCCTGTACCATTCCCTTGGCCTTTGTTTCTCCATCACTATCTGGTAGGACTTGTGCTGGTCCTTTCTGACCTGCTAGAAACCTCAGAAAATTGGGAAGATGTAAATCCTTACTGCTCTCAACACTCACCTTCCTGTCACCTGAACAAAATGCCAAGGGTAAGCTTCATCTGGACGTGAGGCAAGGGAAGGGAAGGGAATAGCTGGTTTAGTGTCTCTCATCCCCCTTCACCTACAAGAACACTCAGCTAAGCCTTCAGAAGATGCAGACATAGGACATCCTTAGAGGACCTTCTCACACAGTGAAGCCCCTCAAGGGGCATGGGAAGAGAATGAGAAATGTGCAGGATAGCGGCATTAAAGTTAGAGGGAATGCTCTCTGAATCAAATTCATAGCAGCAAAAATGTCTTAATTCCCACTGCCCCACAGCCTTTCCTCTCTGATGGTACAGCCTTGACATGTGTTATATAATACATCTTCAGACTACAAGGCCAGGAGGAAACACTGCTATTATCTACTCTGAATCTCTGTGTAATGTAACACCAAGAACTTTGTGAGATTCCTCCCCATTTCAAGTATAATTCCATTTTGAAAAATATCTAAACTCATTTTAAGAGATGCCAGCAACAGACAGCTGACAAGAACACTTTGCATTTGCTCCAGTGATTACTTGCCATCGCCATCAAAAACACAGTATGTTTCTAGTCTGGTTTTGGCTTGGCATGAATTTCCAGTGCCTGCATACAAGACTATGAAAAGGAAGTGCAAGTTTAGCAAAGATGCACGCATCATGATTGCCTTTATGAACATCTACAGCATGTGGAAAAGCTCTTTCACTGGGCTTGCAACTCATTTTTCTCAAAGACCACATGTACTAACCCTTCATAATGAATTCACCAGGAAGTTATACCCAGGTGGTGTTTTCTACTCTCTATTTAGGTCTGTCACTGTAGTAAAAATTCCTATTAAAGATCTGGTTCACAGAAGTTATTGGAGATGTCTGAACTTCAAATACCCTGACCTACCCATTAAAATTATAACCTTAGTTTATGCTCGATACGGGCTAACAGTACATTGAGTTCAAGGAAGTCCCTGAATTTTATTGCATTTTTCAAAAACTAATTCCAGGCATTTCCTTCATATTCTACTTTTTTTTTTTTTTTTTTTTTTTTAATTTGAAACCAACTTGTTTTAGATAAGAATTAAAAATACAGCTTTGTGATACTTTTTTCTCACCTTCTAACCTCTGTTAGCAACTCAGGTTGCAATGAACCCAAAGTGTCAGTTTTGGACTAGCTCAGAAGATGGAGTAGATGCAATTACTTGCATTCTTTAAAACATGATTGATCTAATGCTGTCACAGGAAAACTCATGCTGGATTCTCATGGCACAGACTCTGCTGAAGCAAACCTAAAGTGTCACTCTGTGACTAAGATACATAACGAAAGGCAGAATAATTTTTTTCAAGCTTAGGTCAAAGATCCCTGATGCCTCATGGAAAATTCTGAAACATGCTTGGAGATGATTTTGCTGACGTATCATTTTCTATATTTTTCTGTCTATTTTAAGCACAATCCTGTGCTCTCTTTGCCATTGATAGCCTACATACTTATGCAATATCCTGGGCTATGCATCCTGATATTTGGATGAACAGAGGATCTTTCAAAAATTCAGACCTCATCTGCTACCATTGAGTATTTAATCAATTTTGTAATCTTTTGTTAGACATGTAATTAGGAGATCTATCTGGAAATTTTGGGGAGGAAGAAAAAATTACTTCTATTGCTCATCAAAAAATGCCTGAAACCAAATTCTTTCAGGGAAATAAACCAATTTTGATTATAATCTTGGTCAGGCAAAGTTTATTAACATCAGTGTAGAATTAATTATTCAGATGGGACACAGAATTTCACACAACCCAAATAGGAAAGGGGCTGTCAACAAGATTATTCTTCCTCAATATGAGTGTACCAGCTACAGGTGTATAAGGTGTCAGTAAAGACTGTGAACCCAAATCTAGGCAAATGTCCTTACAACCAAGCACTTGGTTAGTGGTAACAGTCTGTCTCTTTTCTACATTTCTCATGTTGGAGCTGTTTCCTTCTGTACTATAAATAAAAAGTAATGGGGAAAATAGGAATTCTGCAGACTCAGATTTAGGACACTCACTCCCCAAGAATAGGGAAGAGTTTTTATGTCAAGTTTATATGTCAGCAAAAAAACAGACATGTAAAAGAAACCAACAACCATGCTGAAGTAGCCATTTATCACTTAAAAACTGGATAAATTCATCTGAGGAATAAAACTATAGGGAGAAATAAATTCTGAAGCTGGAAACACAGTTGGACTGAATCTCATCTCATGGACATGGCTTTATCTGAGGTCTTTCCCATTTGGTCAGACACTTCACAGCTACCATCCACAATTGCAGATCAAAAGGTTCTGATCTCCTAAAGAACAGATTTTTCCTACAAGGTACACATCAGTCCTGTCTGGGATGAAAAACAGCAGAGAACAAAGATTGCAGACCAATGAGGGCAGCATAGTCCTAGCCTCAGATGCTGGTCCTGATTTATAAATACAATAATAAAAGAAAATAGGGATATCAAAAGAAATTTTAAAGTTTTCCCACCAAAGGTGCCATAATATCACCTGTGTATAGGGAAAATGTGGCTGTGGGGCCTCACATGGCAGCAGAACCAGTACAAGAGCAGGGGGACACTTGACAGGAAGACCACAGCAATGTGACATGCATCTCAGTTTCCCAAGGTCTACATGTATGCCTGGTGGGTGAAGAACACTTTGATACTTCTTGCTGTACGTTGTTCCCATCCTCCCTCATGTCCACACCTGGTAAGGTAACCCATTCCCCCTAGGCTCTTCCATCCACCAGAGGGGCTTATCAGTGACTTAGCAATAAAATAAATGCATTCCTGATCATTTTTAGAAGGGAGTCATCATTAAAGTCAGACTAATAGAAAATAAGTTGTACAAAATTTGGGACCAAGTTCTCAGCAGCTCCATGCTGAGTGAACTGGCTGACCTCTGTGGATTTATACCAGTGCCAACAACCAGTTGTATACCAAACAATAAGGGTGAGAAGCACTTGTAAAAACATGCAAAGATAAAGAATAGACAGATATCTACAATTTGTAAAAGAAATGAGCATTGTTTATGAAGTAGTAATTTGGTTACCAAGCAGATCATGTTGTGAAGCTGAAGGCAACAATAAGTTGTGAGGTGGTTTATTGGCTAATAAAATTGTCGACAATAAAACCTCCAAACTGCATTTATTAAAAATAGATTAACATTGCATTTGGCAGAATAAGTGGCAGAAGGATTCAAAGCAAGGTGGCATGGCAAGTCTGATCAAGTCAAACTATGCACAGCAATGACACGAGTAGACAGCAAATGTCGTCCTTAGCAACTCGTTTGTGTAATTGACTGAGAAAGTATGGAAAACTGTTGAACAGAAAGTTGGTGCAATAAAATTAAATAAGAGGATCAAAATATAACTACGAGAACTCCTAAAAGGTCCTTGGATATATTTATAAAGCTGTGTCTCCTCCACATATGAAAGAATAAACTCACCAAGGGAACATCCACACTTCTAAAGGGATGTTGGGAAACTGCATTATCTTAAAGACATATCTTGAAAGAAAAGAGAAGGAGCCCAGATTAACCAGTAATTTTCCAACAGCATGATCTCACATCCAAAACTATCTTTTCATAGAAAAGTTTTCAACACAAAATTGTCACTCTAAATGAAATTTTTCTCAAAAACACACTGACTGAAGTATTTGAGGCATATCAAAACACTGTAGTTTGATGTTGCTCCAACAGGTTACCTGCATTTTGCCATACAGTTTAATTGAAGATGTGCTCTGACCCAATTCATGTAAATATCACAATCCACTATCTTTTGTGTAACAGAACTTCTGATTTCCATTTTTACTATTCTCTTTATCAGAAGAAACTTAAGATGTGATTTAAATGAAGGCAAGAGATGGGAACAGTGGAAACAGGCCTGGTGCATAAAAGATACTTTAAACCAGCCAATGTAACAATTTCCAATCCTTGGAGGCTTAAGTCAGCAAAGTCCAAATACAGTATAAGACATTTTGAATGGTGAAAATAACTAAACATTGGAGCAGAATGCTTTATTATAATATAGTATACCATCATCTGACCGTTGTAAGTGAAGATCAGATGTTTTATTAAAATGTATACTCCATTTCAATCACAAAGTACCTGGTTCCAAGAAAAATAAGCTTCTCTGTGCTCAAGCATTACAATGGCTTAAACTCAATGAAATGTGGTAGAAGGATATATACGTTTTCAGAATATGTATGCTACCTGTTGATGGTAAGAGTTCTTTGCTGGACCATTTTTGCATACTGGAAAGGATGAGACTTTCATCTAGGTGAAGAAGTCAGTGAATTTGGTATTGTGACTGGAATATTGCTTTTGGGTTAACAAATGAGTGGGTATAAAAAGTTTCATAAGGTTTGCTTTGAACCAGACTCACTACAAAGTTCAGAGGTTGCTCAAAGACTTGTACAGCATGTCACAGCTGCAAAACAGCTTAGAAATGCAGCAAAAGTGGGTTTACAACTGGAAAGGCACTTTGTCTCTCTCACCATGCAGATGTGCTGGGCATGTGTCATCCCAGATCGGTGTGCACTGTGAAGGGAAGGTTTGAAGTAACACTTATTTGATCAAACTGCTTCCTCCTAGAGTAATTTCAATGTGGTTTTGAGGTGCGTTTTTGGGGAGGGTTATTACACTATATAAAACCTGGAGAGACGTGCAGGAGTGACAGAGACTCTGGGAAACCCTCATGCAATGGCTTGTAAATACTTCAAGTACTAAAATCCAGTTCTGGATTATCATAATAAAAAAACCTTTTGCCTTTCTCACTGGAGACTCTTAACTGTGGAATGGAGTATGTACTCTCATCAGGACTGACAGAAAAAATGTGTTTCCACACAGAGTTTATCAGGGATGTGATCTGTAACCAGGTATGACACCTGGCTGTGCTGGAAAATGGCTATATATTTTGTTTTCTAAAAAAAATTGTCAAAAAAATAAAGGGACATGGGGTGCAGTCACCATCACAGTTTAAGCTGGTAAGCAGATACTGCACAGTTTCTCATACAATCTCAGATCCCATTCTTATCCCCAGAAGCTTTTCAGCTGTGATCACATTAGCAGTCTTGTGGGGCACATATTAATTTGGCATGAGCAATTCCCAGAAGTGAGGTCAGAAGTTTATAACAATAAAGTTAACTCAAGTGGAAAGATACTTGCAGGTACCGACATCATATTCCCCAGTGCAATCCTGTCTGTGCTGCTGCCGGTCCTCTGCTGTCAGGGGGACACAGCTCTGCCCTCGCTCACAGCAAACAGCTTTGAATCATCATACAGCAGAGTTTATGATGAAGCTCCAGCCACAGGAATGAAATACAGCAATATCTCCACTACAGAGGACTTAATAATCTCTCCAAAAGAACATTCACCCTGGTTTCTCTGGCTCTGAGTGACACATTTGTGCAGAAATTTCCTTCTACCCCTTTTCTTCTGTTTGCTTACATACTTCAAGCACTACTGAGATTTTGCCACAGTCCCATGGAGCTCAGACCTTCAGCCCTCAGACAGAAAGACATATGAGATTGATTCTATTGCTGAATACCCTGGGGAATACAGGACATCTGTATCATGTATACCAACACAGTGTATTTTAAGAAAAGTATCCAGGTAATATGTTTTCCCAAATTTTTGAGGCAACCACTGTTTGCTTGACACCTGGCCTCCAAATGGCTGATATGGATGCACAAATATCTCTTATGAGTCCCACAAGTCCAGCCCTCATGCACCACATGGCTGAACTGCACACACAAAACAGCACCATCACATTTGGAGTCAATATGTCTGGGGGATCCCCGATCTGCACAGAACTCTCAAAATCTTTCTAACAGGACCCCTCAGCTCAACATCTTCTCAAGGAAATCCTTCACGCAGCTATTTTTTTCTTGCTGCTTCTTGGGACACTGATGAATTACTGTCTTCTCAACCCTACATTGCTTCTCTTGAAGATAGGGGGAATTTCAGCATGTTATCCCTAAGGTTCAGAGTTTACCAAGGTTACCTTGATAACCAAGGGCATGTGCTAACAACAGTTACTCATTTGGAGATCCCAAAAACTGTCCAGACCTTGCTCTCAGGAAAGCAGAGAAGAGAAATTATTGAATCTGAAATGGGACCTGGTTGGTGTGTCCTGAGATCAGCACAACCATACCTGGCACCGCCCTGAAGGATACTCCATGTCTGCACAGACAGACCTGGGAAGACAGTATTAGCACTTCAACTCACTTCTGTTAACTATCCCTGAATTTCAGGGCAATCAGTTCATTTGCCTGTACAGCCAAAGCCTTGTCCAGATCTCAGGCTGCATTTAGGAAGAAAGGAATATCAAAATGGCATTTTACAAGCTACTGACAAAAAAGAACAGGAGTCTTATGCTGCTGGTCTATGATGCAGAAAAATCATTGGGTTTATCAACAAATGCATAGACAATGAGTGCTGCAAGACAGAGCCATCCATCATGATTTTGTCTTTGTGGGTTGGGGGGTTTTATTGCCTGACTGGCATCTGCATAAGCAGCTGGACTGCATGATACTAAAGGCGATTAAAATAATGAATATGATTAATTTACAGCATCAACACCAGTCACATGTTTGCATTACTGGAAAAGCTAATGGCTATAAGAATAACCTTAAAATAGTGGAGCAATAAGTTATAGCATTTCTTAGCTATCCAGAGGAAAAGGTGAAATGAAATGGACTTACAGTGCCTGCCAGGTCTGCTTCTGACGTCAAGTCACCTTTTTCCAGATGAAGAATTGTAAGATTAAACTCCTAATAGTTAGAAAATCTATTTCAAAAAGTATTTCATAAAAGAGTTTAAAGTCCCAGCTTATTCAGGAACAGTCTGAGGCCTATTCTCCCACTCAGGGGCTTGGTTAGATTAAAAAGATTATCAAGGGAAGTAGCAAATTCTGCACCTCATTTTGTTGTTAAAGCATGAATAAATCCCTATTTCTGAGAGATCTGTTCTGGCTCAAACAGAGGCTGGGATGCAGTGTGCAAGGCAGGAATTACTGGGAGGAATTCTCTGGCCCATGTTAGGCAAAAGCTGAGAATGGAGTATTATAAACAGCCTCTTCTGGATTTAAATTATGGCTTTCTGGTCCATTGCCTTCTGGTGCAGGGGAGTACAAACCTCATCTCCCTGAGCACGTGAGGACTCTCAAGGGATGCAGACCCTGGGGAGGACACACAGGATTTGACCCTTTACCCTGCTCTCTGCTGTTCTGCTGGATCCACAGCTCCAGCCCACAACCAAGGAAGCATTAAATAAACTTCCTCAACAGTGCTGCTTTTACACACCATCCTGACTATCACTCCCATTTGTGGGTCTGTGCAACAGCAAAAGCCCTGGAGAAGAAAGAAGTGTTGGTGTTTCTTTCCATTACGACCTCCCTCGAGGGCATCTGCCTCAAACCTTAATGTCTCAGAAGATAATGTGGCAAACACAGAGGGTGGGCACTGAACTCCAGGTCTGAAACAAAGTAAGGGATGATATAGGTAGACCCTGTGGTGAATGAGGTGGTGAACTGCAACTACAGGTGAACCCAAAAAGCTACTTTGAAGAGAAGGAAGGGAGATTAGCATCACCCACCAAGAAAAGGGAGAAGGGAGATATGTTTGGTATTAGGACAAGCTAGTTCCCTGAAAGAACACCTGTGCTGTGCACTGGTTTACAGTCTGATACATAACCAGTATATAGGTTCAAGCTTTGGGGCAAGCTGGATCTCACCAGTGCTCCCCACTCTCATCTGTGCCTCTGACATCTGCTTTGGAGCTTGTCTGTAATGTTGTGGTAAATCCCACAATTTCTGCCTAAGAGGATGCAGATGTCTCTCTGGAGACCACAGGATGTACAGATGCTCCTATCAACAGGGGCAGTGGGGGCATGAGCAATGCACACACTAACTCCTCAGTTCATTACAGCTTGCATCAGTGTGCCTCACCCTCTTGGGCCATTTGTAAACCTCTTAGCACATTTGGCTGTAGTTTATCAGCAGTGTGTCCTTGCAGCAAAAAAAAAGAACAACTGAGTATAGGTTACAAGTTAAGGGCAGTCATCCTTCCCATCAGTTCAGCACCTGGAATGCTGTGCCTGCTTTGGACTAGAAGACCTCCATCAGTCCCTTCCAACACAATTTATTAGTTGATTACCAAAGTACTACTATACCTAACCCCATGTATTGCCTTTTTCATCACACAAAGGTAACAGCTGTTACCCCTAGAGCTTTACAACGTATTTTATTATGGAAGGGGATACCAGACAGGAGAGACTGGAATGTGGCCTTGA
Source organism: Strix aluco (assembly GCF_031877795.1). Lineage (NCBI taxonomy): Eukaryota > Metazoa > Chordata > Aves > Strigiformes > Strigidae > Strix > Strix aluco. Next base: position 123,531,982 of record NC_133934.1, on the reverse strand, counting down.
AATGACATTAGGATGGTGCTCAGCCACTAGCAATGCACACAAAAGAACAAGAGGAGGGAAAAGGGCAATTCAGACTAACACTGACTGATGTGAGGAGATAAAACACTGGATATAGGAAAAAGTTGTAAGAGCCTCTAACACACAGGTGATACAAAGAAGGGTACTTTAATGAAATACCAGTTACTATGGGCTGCAAAATCACAACCAAACTATTTTCAAGCGCTTTCTAATGTACCCTTAGTTAGGGCAAAATATACTGCGCTGTGACATTTTGATTTCAAGATGGGCAAGCAAAAAGACCAATTAATAAGGACAATTGCAAATAAATGAATTTAAAGAGATCTCATGCCTTTTGAAAGTCCAGAAAACACCCTAAACTCAAAGTTTTAAGCAGTGGATACAGAAGCTGCCGAAATCCTTCCATTCCTGGATCAAAATCACTCCTCCTCAGAAACAAGCAAGGGCACAGACTGTACAGTTACAGTTCAGTTTAGGTGTTGCCTTGAACAGATGATATTGCATAAAGCTTGACTTTGTCTAAGATATTTTTAAATAAGATGCTAGACAGAATTGCTTAAGAATAGTCACAGGGCAAATGTCCATGAGATCTGATTCAAGATGGAAAATAAGACAGTGAGGTTCTCTCTTGTAGTTCTCAGCCCATGGGCTTTGTCTGTGATAGAGAAAGGGCGATAACACCAGGATGTCAAGCAGAATAAAACGTATCAGGATCCACACTCTATGCAGATGCTGAGCACATAGTTGGCTCTTGGCAGATTAAAGCAGTGTTCACTTAAAACAGGCATTTATGACGATACCTGCTGGGGACAAAGCTGTCAGATACTTGTGTTCACTGCCTGGACTGTGTCTGATCTCTCCATGCGGTATGAAGGAGTTTGAGTGCACGCTGAGGCTTTTCTGTCAGATAAATCTCGTGGTGCCTGACTGATGCCTACAAGAGGATCCTGGGCCACCAGCTCGACCCTGGGAAGGGGCCTGGACCTGTATTTTGCAACATGGACATGGTCTGCCCAGTGACATTCACTGCTCAAAATATCCACAGGAACAGGACAAGACCTAGGAACATGACTGGGAAGAGGAGTCAAATGAAAATGTGAGAAATAATATAGCCTGTGCAAGAGTCTTCCCCCACCCAGGGCAGTTTTATATAGCTAACAGAGCTGTGCCTTAGTATTAAATGCCTGGCACAGATAATGTTTTCACACTGGCTGGGAAAAGGCATCTTTTCAAACTCTATTCAAAAAGCACACCACAGTTCAGTCTGTGTTTCCATTCACTTAGTCCTGTTGACTGTTATTAGATTCTTTTTTTTTTTTTTTTTTGATCCAAACTTTAGGAATATTTTTAAGTGGTAAAAATGACAAACAGAATCTTTCTTTCTTAGTACTAGTGTCCCTTCTTCAAAAGCAGTTCAGCTAAAACTTTCTTACTTCAGGTAATCCAGGCAAAAATATAGACACAAAACCTCAGAGGAAATTCAAGTTAAAAAAAGGAAATCACATATCAGGAAAATCAATTTCAGGAAGTCTTTCACAGGCAAACCTTCTTATACAGGAAACTGCTAGCAAAATTGCTTCATTTTATTTATCCCAAGTGGAGGTTTCTTCTACAGAGAGTTTGAGCTAAACAGAAGGTGGCTGCATGAAAGTGTGGAACTGGGAATTCCTGATTCCTCTACAGCACAAACACTAATAAAAAGCTATACCAAGTACTGAGCAGGGATTTTTAAAATTTTATTTATTCTGGCCTGTGGAAATTTTGGGAACTCCCAAGTGTTTCCACCATACCTTGGGAGAAAATTAGGGCTCAACTTTTTTTGCTTGGGCAAAGAAAATAGACAGCGACTAATTGCACGAAGGATGTTCAGCTGGACTCTGGCAAGCTGAGGGACAGGCACTGCTCTGCCAGCTCAGACTGAAGAGTTAATCCTGGCTTTTCTGTCATCTCTAATTGCTTTGAGGATCGAGGTGCCAGACTCTTCCCCTCTTGGGGGAGATGGTCTACTTTTTAATCAAACTTTGGGCAGAAGAGACAGGCAGGCTGATCCTCTGAGCTGGTTAGGGCATCCACCTGCAAAGCAGTACATATGCGCTCCAGTGCCTGCTAAGTATTTTATGGGCAGTTAGACAGCAGAAGAGCTATAGTTCACCAGTTTCTGTAGGGTGAGCTAACGCAGCTGATCGCAGAGCTGCATCTCGGTGAGGATGCTGAGCCAAGGTTATTAATTCTGGTTTCATTTGTCCAGAGGGGGATCTGGGCAGCCACAGCAAGACCTATTACTTGTATAGGTGGAGTATGTTCCTGAAAAGGATCATGTTCTGCATAGTCCCTAAGTATAGGGCAAGCTATGTTACTCACATTGTATCTCTTGACAAAAACTGTGCTATATATTGGGGCCAATACAGTTGCTGCTGCTTGTTTTCAGTGCAACTAAGAACACTCTAAAAATAGAAACCAGTCAAAGAACCAAAACTCAACAGCAGCCTGCGTCATTGCTGTATATCTTCAAACCATAGCAATATGAGACGATAAATAAAAAAGAAAGAGAAAACCTCCAGGCCATAAAAACCGAGAAAAGGAATAAGTTTCTAAGGGGAAAGAATCCCTCTCAAATGTTGCCATTTCAAATGAAAAACAACATAACATTAAGATTAGCATTTTATTCATTCCAAGACACGGAGAAATATCCCAAGTATGTAAAGAAAAAATATTGTGGGCAGCAAAGTCTTCCCTCTAAAGAAATATACAGAATTGTTTAGAGCCTTGTACCATCTTATAACTTGTGGACCAAAGATCCCCCACCCCAAAATCAGCATCAAACCTACAGTTTCTTTGAAAATCTTGACCATGTTTTAGAAGGCTCTTCCATCAAGTCTAGAGTGGTGATGATTCCATATATCTCCTCATAAGCAGTTTCAATAGGGAATTATCCTTATTGTCAAAATCACATTCTTTGTTTCCAAAACAACTTTGTCTTAATTTCCTGTTCCATTTCTTTGATCATATTCTGTCTTTGTTACTTTGAAGACCATTCTCCCAGTCTCAGAGGCCACCCATCTACAGAGCTGGTAAACTAAACTCACCTTCAAGCTCAGTCTCTCCAGGGTACAATCCCAGGTCTGGAGCCATTTCTGTAGCTTTTTTCCAAGTTTTCCAGTCTTGGTTTCAGGATAGCCACCAGAACTGAAGATGTTATTCCAGCGACAACCTTGCTAATGCCACTTCTCACCCGCTAACCAACAGCACCTGGTCTGCGATACCCAAGAGTCACACCCACCCTCATGCCTTGCCTGTCTCCACAGCAACCTCTCTGGAGTACCCATCCCCACACACCCAGCTGCCCGTTCCTGCCCTAAGGCCACCCTGTCACCTTTCTACCTCCCCAGCGTGGCTGGCCAGCCCTCTGGGAAGGTGCATGGCTGAGGAACCAAGGAGACGGGATAAAGACTGTGGAATGTAAGAGTTCAGATTTTGGCAGCAACATAGGCTTCAATCAGCTTATGAAATTGTGTTTTCAGAGTATTTCAGTGTCTCACCACAAACCTCTGTCTCATCTCTGAACAGAGGCAGAATCAAAACACCAACAGGTACTCAGTACTATACAGGCCACATAAATCTGGTGAGGAGGACAGCATTCAGGCAATGGGAACGTGCTAGCTGGTGAGCGGAGCAAGCAGAGCTTCCTCTTGAAATAAGGCCCCCAGTGATGGGTAACACTGATGCAGACCAATTCCCTGAGAGCTGTTGAGCAGGTCTTTGGATGGGGCTGAAAGGAAGCATGGGTTACACGGACTATCCAAATCTTGATTCCTACACTGGCCTCCTTGTTCCTCAATGGAAAAATAATAAATATTTTGTCTGCACGTGTTCAGTGATACTCACACTCTCTGAGGATGAGTGTGAGTGTCTGCTCCCTCTTCCACTCTTGGTGTTCATCACACTCACGCAGTCAACAGGGTTGTTGCCCCAGCCAGCACAAACTGATTATTTTTCTCCCTTTTTATGCTAACTTAACTGCTTAAAATAATGAGCACTTATTAATTTGCCAAATATTTATTTAATGATGGGGGGAAGTGGGTAGCTATTTTCACTTGCAGTCATGACTGTCTCTTTAGACACTGCCATGAGAAGAAGCCTTATTGCCTTCACTCCTGCATGGATTTGGGAAGCCTTGCTGTATGGGGGCAACTCTCTCTTTGTTCTGCAATATGAATGTTAAATTTAAATGTCATTAAAATTACATTATGGAGCCTGCATCTTTCTAAACAAAGCTGGCTATACTGCATCCCAGAAGAAGATGCTGCTGAAAGACAGTGTTTACTTATTCACTTTCTTTTTAATAGCATTAGGCACTTAACTGTTCAGAAAAGAGTTTTAGGAAAGATAAAGACCCTGATCACAGGTTCCAATTTATTATTCTTCATTTTCTTCTGCATTTTACATCTATGTTAAGAACATGATATTTTTTGTGTTAAAGCTAAGGAGGGCAAGTTTGTCCCCCTTCAGGCAATTTAAATACAGAATACAAGCAGTTGTGTTTGGTAAGATTTATCAAGTCCTGTAAATTAAAATTTCTTCTCAATTCCCACTGTTACTGCTAGGCTTCTACATGATAACAAAAAATCTTTTGTGATTAGAAATAGATCAATGAAATTTCCATTGTCCAGGCTGAAACAAATGCAAAAGCAGAATTAGTGGTGAAAAATCACTGGAAGTCAGTAAATATTAAAAAGCCTTTCTGGGTGAACTGGACAAAAGCAAAAATATCACGATCTTTCACGTAACTCTCTCCTTGAGAGCACTGATAATTCTAGAGAAAGTGGGAACCCAGCCTGGTTGATCATTGTTTCAGGTTTATGGAAACAACAGTACAGTCTCCCTGACCCACCTCTCACTTCCATGATTTTACTTGTCTGAGCTTTAGCACCAAACAAAGTACAGGAGGGGATTTTTTATCTGAATTGCTTAAGAGCAAAAGTCTCATTAATTTTCAACGTATCAACTGCCACCTAGGATACCAAGCTGTTTTTGAAAGTCATAGAGTGCACGTCTATGTTTTTTATGATTGGATTTTCAGCCTTGTGGACTCCTTGATAACAGCTCAATGTCTCAGAAGAAAGCAGCTCACTCAGTTTGCCAGTGACCACTTCGAAAGCCTCTGTTAGGCTTATAAATGGAATTAGTGAGGTTTGCAAATGTTAGCACAGTTTCACCACCAAAAGTTAAGCTCACATTTCTCATTGATAAAAGTAAAGTAAAATTAAAACTCAGAGAACAGCTACCAGCACAGATGCCACAACACTGAGGAATGCAGCATGAATGCACCTCTCTACATCCACTGGCATGTTTTCAAGGTACAGATAAATATCTATTCATGTGACAACATATACGTATATGACATAGTTACAAATTCTAGCAGCCTTTTCCTTGCTCCCTTACCTGGGATTGTGTCTTACATATATAACACTGAGCACAGAGAAACCTCAAAGTGTTTCTAAAGGTACTTCTTTAGCAACCCTATGCAGTACTAGCACTATCCTATTGACAGAGCTTCCATACTGAAGCTTACCAAAGGTAAGGAAAGTCAGAAGTGTTTCTTAAACATGCCTTCTCCAGTATCATTAAGTCAAACACAACTGAGAAACCACATCACTGTAGGACTGAGGAATGCAAAGTATATTAAACAAACAAGGGATTAATGGAGAGAAAGGACAAGGTATTGCCTAACAGATCACTGAAAGCCCAATGTGCCAGTGTGAGGCACTGGATTAAGTGCAGTTTATAAATATGAGTTTAAGGGTAGAAGCAGTCCCATTTTGTTCCCTGAACTGGAAAGGTATGTGTCTAACTTCAAATGTGAAATCTTATATGAAGATACTTTATTGAAGATATATTATGATCCTAATTATAAATTTCCCAGGCTCTCCTGGGGCCAATTTATAAAGGTTTATGTGCAAGCCTAATGTTGGGAGATGAGAAAACAATGTTCTTTAATACGCAGAGAAAACCTAACCAGAGTCCTATGATCAGATGACTTCAGTAGTACTAAAGATGAAAAACCTATCGAGCTTGGAGCCAGCAGATCTTAGAGAGATGTCTCAAGAAAAGTCACATTTTACCTTACACACTTTCACCTTACACACTGCAGCAGACAGCTTGTTACTGAAGCTGATCAAAACATTTTCAACAGAAATCGGGGGCATGAGGATTTCTTGGTGGTTTTGGTTTGGTTTTCAGCGTTTTTTTCCCCATTGAAAAAAAAAAAAAAAAAAGGATTCTGCTTTTCTTGCAAAATTTCAACTTGCTAGAGAAAATGGAAAAGCAAAGCACTTGGATTCTGAAAAGTTCTCAGATTTCAGCCAAAAAAATGACATGTGACTGGCATGATGTTGAAACGCCACATGGTCTCTCCATCTCTCCAGGCTGCATTTCCTATGGGAAGCATGGAGACAGGATTCAGGAGGCTCAGCGGGGTGCTTTGGAAGGAGGGGGAGTCAGGAAGCCTTGGAAGAGGATGGATGCATAAGGCATAGAACTAGAGGTCCCACGTTGTGCTTCAGCAGCATTTCTAACCAGAAATGCTCCAGGAGGAGAAAGTGAGGGTGTGCTTGCTTTTTTTGGACAGGAAGAAATAAATAGCCTAAAAATTGTCAGTTTCTAGTTTTATTGGCTGAAAAGTCAAAAATCTTCCATAGGAAAGCCTTCCACCCCCTCTCTGATCGTCGACCACATTTGTTTGACCAGGTTTTCTGAGTACTGGCATGTTGGTGCAGTGTTTCTTTTTAGGGAAAAAGAAGAGACTGTAGTCTGTCATATCTGAGGGAACTGGGTTAGAGACAAGAGACAGATGACAAGGGTGGTTGGGCATGGTGTTGGCAGGGTGTCAAGGGGAGCTGAGAGGGAGTGGGAACCATCTGCCTGGAGAAGGAGGTTGCTGAGATGGAGGTAAAGAGGATGGCAGAAAGAGATCAAGTTTGTATTGCGTTTCAGAAATACTTTTGGTTTGAGAGTAGGGTAAATGTGGACCTATTTGTAATCCACACATAGGGAAGTTATTAATGATGTTCAATATGAGCTTATTTTCATTGAACAAAAGGTGGGTGAACTCATACTCAGGAAGCTAACATTTGCCTTGCCTCATAAGGCTATGGCAATATTGAATCAACCTGCAGGTAGGTGAACTTCAGCTACAGAAAAGCTTAAAGTGAATGACTCATGCTCCTTCTAGGCATACAGGCCAGAGGGTCTGATCGTAGGAATAAGAATGGCAACCAAAGACTGCTTCCCAGGCTTAAGTTATTCTTTCCCTGCATGCATCATTCATCCCAGTATGAAGAGCTTCGGACAGAAAAACATCAGGTGTGTCTGTGTCTATAACCCTAAATGGGAAGGTTGGTAGACATAAGATTTTGCAAGTTTTCTGGCCTTACAGAGTAGTGGGTATGCTCATGAAAAAAAGGCATAACATTCCTATTTCATGCCAGACTAGGTAAATGCTAAGCAAGGACCTCCATCCAGGCAGCAGTCAGGGAATACCAGCTATAACATAAACCTGAGGAAAGCAGAGCTATAGACCATATGAAAACAAAAGCAGAGTGAAGAGGAAACTAAATTCACAGAAATAATTGATAAGTGGCATTTTCTATGGCTGTTCAAAATATTCAGCTAGATACTAGTGTTCTAATATGAAACTGAGAAATTAGTCTCACGCAGAACAATAAAACATCACTGAGCTGCAGGACACTCAGCACTATCAAAAAATGACAACTCTTGGTCAGGAGCTTAGTAGTGTTGTGGGATGAGCCCAGGTGAACCAGAGCTCTCAGGTGGGTTTGTGAGAGCCTTTCCTACCTTGTAGAAAAAAAAAAATTAAAAACTCAAAAATGTCAAGTTTTATAAGAACTTGAAGCAGAATACTTCAATTTTTACAGAAAGAATAATTCAAAATCACCAGGAAAGCTAGAAGGGTAGAAGACAGATAAAAAGGAGCTTATCAGCTACCTTCTCTCTACTTCTTGGCAGAGCCGGTTCCAGTCTTCAGGATTCACTTTGTGCAGCTCAAGGACATTCTCAGTCACAAAAAGTCTGTGAATCCCCCCTAATTCCAAGGAAACTTTTTGTCTCCATCTTCTGTGAGATCTATCTCGTGCCCACACTCTTCTCAGACTCTTTGCTGTAATGCTCATGCTGTCTTTCTCCTTTTATCACATGCACCCTGGAAATGTCCCTCCTTGACCAGGCTCCACTGTCCCTCAGGCATGAAGCAATCTCCCTCCCTCCAGAGCTGCCGCTGAAGAAAATGATTCAGAGGGACATAACATACAGACCAAAACCAGTCCCATCAGACACTGACCCTTGTGTGCTTGGGAATACAGCTGATGGTATATTAGCTATTTTGGGGCTTCCCTCTTTCCATATCCAAACCTCCAGGCAGAAATATCTGTTCTTGAGCCATGAATCTTATGGACACCTCTACTGTCCAGGCACTTCACAAAGCTTCTAAGACTGGACCTGTTCTGGAAGATATGTCACTTGTCTTCATTGATAAAGAACACTGATAAAGACAGGTCTTTAGGGAAACTTTCTGAATGGAAATGTAGCCATGGGAATATAGATTTGTTTATTTATCCTCTTCAGGATAAATGGATGAGGAGGATGCTAAAGGTTGAGGTTCAACACTCTGAGTCTCTCTGGTTCCGAGTTGAACTCCTCACACATCAGAGGTCTCTGACACACTGGTGGGGTACGGACCTGGAGAGCTGTCTCCTGCAAGCCTAGCCAAAGTCCTAATTACTGGTAGTGGAGTCTCAGACTCTCCTCCCATTTCTGCTTCTCTAAGGAAAATATCATTATAAACAATCCAGCTCTATGATAAACGGTGGTGAATGCATTGTTTCATCAAAATGTTCAAAATTAACTATATTTGTGAACTTGAAATCAGCATAGCATTCAAGTATATGCTGAAATCCTATTGAGGTCAAACTACTTAGTACATCCTACTCTGTTGCATTATGTTAAGTATTTGCATTAAATAAAGTCAGACTAAGGGTGACAAACTTGCACACATGGCAGCTCATTTCTCCTATTTCTGAAATCCATAAAACTCCTCCCCATTCAGAATTCAGGATTCATTCTTTTAAACAGATCTGACTGTAACACTTTTAGCTCAAGAGAAAGACTAAGTAAGAAAGATACAGGTGGCAGATGTGCAACATTTCTTTTTCACAGTAATAATTTTCATATGGTATGAGTTCAAATGTATGGTTTTATTTTCATATACACTAAAATTAATAACAAATATTTGTGTTATCTCAGTATTTAAAGAATAAACCTGGTTCTACTTTTATCAGAATCTGAAAATACTGAAGAGGGGAAATAACTGGAAACCTTTTCAAATCCCCAAAACTCAAATAAATCTGAGATAAAATCCATGAGAAATTATCTTTGCTCTGCAGAGCACTCACAGTGATTCCAGGACACCTGCTGGATAAACCCATGTTGGATGGGAAGTCTATATGGAAAAGAGAAGCTAATTGCTGTCATGAAGGCAAATGCAAAATTTAATTATGGGATTGAATCCAAGTACCCAGTACATAATCAACCCTTCTGCAGTCAGGCTGAGTGGAAAGTGAGAGTATATATGTCTGATGTCCTGAAAATATTTTGGCATGCTATAGCACAATGGCCAGTTTCAACCACCACTAGAAAAAACACTGAAGAGCAAGAGATGCCTGAGGATCCCAGCCCTGCCTGGGGCTCCTGTTCATCCATGGGGCCACCCTATCTCCTCATCTGTGCTGTTAATTGTTCAATACAGAAGGCTACCACATGAGTCCCAGGGGACCCAAGGACACATCTGTGAGTGATGTGCGTGCTCCAGAAATGGAAACATGTTCGGGTAAATCATTTGATCAACACTTGCAGAATGAACACTTCCTCTCGCATAAAGGGAACCAATTAAAATGGAAAAAATGAAATTTGTTCTCATTAATTCAACTAACTCTAAACAATTTCATTAGTCTTCCCGTGTGCTACTAATCTGAACCTCTTTCACCCACCTCCCAAGAAACCCTGTGCAAAAAACCAGAGGAATGATTAATTTTTTAGCATGAAACAACCTGACCTTGTACTCCATTAAGCAGAGTGTTTCCATAGTTTCCATGTAATTTGTCATGGACGAGTTCACCTACGTACCAAACAAACTCTTTATATTACCAGACTTGCACGGAAAATAAAATCTGAATCTCTGCTGTTTAATGAAAATGAAAACTCAAAACGAAACTTTAAAAAACAAACATCCATACTGTCTGTAGAAGGCCAAAACCCACTGTATTTCTAGGCCCGCCTCTGTGAACTTGCAGGGCTTTTCATCAAACGAACAGACACTGCGGCATCCATAGCATTTCTGAGGATGGGAATAAAGCAGAAACACCTTAGGACAAAGCCCGAATCCATTGTAATCAACAGGATTTGGGCCATTGATTTCAAAGGATCATAGTGCTTCATAGGAACTTGTTAGAATTTAATTTCAGACCTTTAATTAAAGGCTTAGTACCAGACATCCCATTGCTCAGGGCAGACATTAAAGGTCATCGCTCGCCTAAGGATTTACAATCTTGTTTGCAGTTCTTTCTGCTTCAGCAAAGGCAAAATCTCTCCTGATAATGCCAGGAGAGCACATACAGACAGCTCGGCGAGATGCAACATCACTTCCCACTGAGACTATCCAGATGGTTGGAGCAAACCAATGGAGAAACAGAGCAAAAGAAAAGGTAGCAAGGTGGGTTTGCTCAGGTGAGGCAATGCATGAAGCCATAGTTGCACGTGGTTGTGTTTGTTTCCGTAATAGGGACGACTGATCTGATAAACTGCGGTATGCTGCACTTGCCAGCATCGGCTGGCAGCAACCCAGAGGTGTGACAGGAGGATTAGAGAGTGGCTTTGGGATGAGGGTTTTTTTCCTTAGCCAAGTGCAAACGAGAGAGGTTGGCAAAAGCGATAAAATGTTAACTCAGAAACTTTTCACACTCTTGGTTGCTAGAAAGGATTAATAGTTTCCTGAAAAGGTTTTTTATAAATCAGTCAAAGGACTTATCTGTGAAAAAGTAAACAAGAGAAATGTTTTGATTTAAAACAAAACAGCTCTTTCTGGATGCCACAGTCCACACAGACAGGAACGTTAGGGTTTTCTCTCTTAAATTTGCTGAAAGAATAACTCATGGTGAAATGTGGCTAAACACCAACATGAGCAGAAAAAAAGTTTCTTGACATACCCAGATGTGTCTTTCCCACATCTTCATCTGTAAAACAACATAAAAGATCTTGCTTGAGCAAGCTCTCAGAAAGTACCCAGGAGCACTGAGTGCATGTGGACTCCCAAATTTGGGAGTTTCAAGGAAAAGATTGGATCCCTTTTATAAAGATAACAGGAGAACAGATGGTGCCACCCCTTCTTAATGTACTGGTAGCTGATTTAAAAGATAAAAGTATACTGCAGTCTACAAACTCACCTCCAAGCTAGATGAAAACACCACTGAAACTAGTAGAGCTGATAGAAAAATAAGTATTTCTACGTTAGAACTGTTCCTTGGGCAATGTAAAACGTCTTCTTTCCACTGATTTCAAAAGGGCAACATCAATTTAATCAGACAAGCACTGGTACAGGGAATAATGCTGCAGGACGCCCCAGGTAGGTGCTTAGTTGGAGTTGCCCAACCAGTGAGTTAACACCATTTAGAAAAGTGATAAACAAGAAACTGTTATTGCTATGACTGGGAAAGAATAGGTGTTACTGCTATCTTCTCTCAAACCTGTTCATCTGTAGGGACAAGCAGTAGCTAATTTCCTGCTGTCCTTGAGAAATCAGTGCTTCCTGTACTAATTCATAGGCAAAAGCCACTGCAACATAGATGTTTATCAGCACTCTTGGAAAAAAAAAAAACAAAACACAACAAACAACACAACACTATCTGTAAAGAGCCAACTGTACAAAGTTGTATTAATGTGAAGAAAATTTCCCCACCTTCAAATTGTAAAACTTTATCACCAGTTTTAATGTGACAAAGTTACATTGGTGAAATAAATCTGCAGTGTGAGCGTGTGCATGTGCACTCTTCTCTAATTTTATTGTAGTTTTAGGTACTGCGTATCATGGTGGGGAAATGATTGATATCAGTGATGGTAACTCAATTCTACATCAACATAGAGTCATCAATCTTCTGGCACTCTTTAAAAAAAGCCTGAATAATGTTCTATTGATGTTCTGTAGAGCTTCTCCTTTCTGATGTTATGTATTATTGCTGCAGCTTCTTCCAAAATTGTAAAGATTTTTATTGTTTACAAAGTGAATTATGCTTTCATATCTTTTGCCTTACTGTTTTCCCAATTGCTTAGCAACAAGTCTCCACAAAGAAAAAAAACAGAGCACTCTTTCTTTCATGTCGTACATCAGCAGCATCTCTGGTACAACAGTGACCTCAGACAGCTTAACACCCAGGATGCATTTGGTCCATTATGTTAATCCTGGTGTTCTGTAAAGAGTCTATATATGTTAATATTTAAGTATTGCCTTTCTGGATATGTAACTGTTCTAGTCCTGGGGCTGCAGCTTTATAAACACTATCTTCCACATCCAACATTTTTAAAACTGCTACTCATTTCCAGTTTTCCCTTTCCAAGAGAAATCAGCCCAATTGCAGAACTTGAGGTAGGTCAGACTTGTGCTAGGTTGAAAAAAACCTGCAGTTACTGAACCAAGTCGATATGCGAAACAATAGAAACAGACTTCTGTAGCTGTAACCAATATATAGTATCTACAAAATTAGCATTACTGTTGTTGTTATTTTAGACTCAAACAGCCACAGTGGTGCCCACCATGCAAGAAACATTTATATGTACCTTGACAGCTACATGTCCTTTCCTTGGATTAGAGTGAGGCCAATGTCTTAAACTGACTATTTTTATATGCTAGAGGAAGACCAGGAGGTATAAAACTCTTCTATGCAGGTATTCCATGCTCCCAAAAGTATCTGAATGGAGAAAGAAAAACTGGGTGATGATGATGTACAAAAAGTATGAGGAGCAATCAGAGAAAATATCCCAATAACATGTGAAAATAAATTACATCTTCTCAAAACAACACAAAGGGTCAAACTGGAACATCAAGGAGGTGCCAGCCCTACATTGCCAAGGAAAAAACACTGCATGATCTGATATTATTTTCTATCTTTAATTTTAATGAACATCAAGCTGCTATATTCAGCAAAATACATTCCCAGATGGGAAGGTTAAATAGGTTTATAGACTTATATTGGTTTTAGAGTGCACTGAATCAGATGACTTCCAATAGAGGCAAGTACAGCTCAATCAATCTTTAATATAATTCAGGAGATATATAAGAAATACATAGTGTGTACACACAGACCAGAACACCTATGCATTGGTTTAATGAGTTTGCTAGTGGCTGGAAGTTATAATAGCAGCCTGCTATGATATTTTGGTTTAGTGGAGGTCTTCTGCTATTCAGGTGACAAAGACCCTGAGTCTTCATGCTGAAAAACCCTGACCTTACTACCCTGACTCCTTGGTGTCTATGTGCAACACTGCTTCAGTACACCCCCATGCACTAAGTAAAATCCCAAGTGGAGTTCCCCTGTTGTGGAGAAATGAAGATAATTCACTGAAAACCTACAACCATGTTCAAAACAGAATTAGTCCTAGAAGGTTGTGTATGTTACTAAGGAGTCCACACTTTCAGTTCATAAAGCCCTTTGATTTACCACTTGGGTGAGAGATATTCCATCCCTGCTAAATTAGCATGGTGGTGCCTTTCCAGTGTCTGACAGGCAGCATTTAAATAGGTTTTGGGAGTCAGTTTCCAGATGAGCTGTTACTGGCTCCCTTTGTCCATTTTCATGGCTCATATTTTACATATCCAGGTGCATCTAATTTGTTCATGAAAAGTAGAACTTGCTGAGAAAAAGTGAATGCCCAAATATGCTAGTAGAGTTGGGCATCCTTACAGGGAGGTCTGAATATCATACGTGCAGAATGGATACTGAGGAGCTAGAATGATAAAGTTCTTTAAACTGAGGGAACATATTCAGGTCCCTTGGGGTTTATTCTAAGAGGCAGAATCCATATTTCTTTACCTTGAAATCTGAGCCACCCTCCTCTGAAACTTACTCAATGCACTTAGTGCTTTCAGGGCACAATACATGCATTGCACCACAGAGTAAAAGGCAGGTGAGCAATAATTGTAAGGGGTTCTGGTAAACACAAGATGTACAGCAAGACTCCAGGACATAATTGCCAATAATCAGCCCTACTAGTATTGCTTTAATGCAGGGACAGAAATTTTCCTTTCCTGCCTTTATGACAAGTGTTATTAGTCATATTCACAGTTCAGCTTCAGGACATTTGATAAAAGGTTGGGCAGAGGAGTAGCTCTGGGATATCCTGCGATTTGGTCACAAACCCTGTGTCAGAAACACCCTCGGGTTCCATCCCTTCAGAAATGGGACAGAAAACAGTGTTTCTGCTAGTAATCACCTGACTACAAGTTTTCCCCTTGTTCATGCACAGAGTATTGCTGATTGCCACAAAGAGAAAGAGCAGCCAAGAATTCACGTGCCTCTGCTCAAGGATCACCTCTTCAAGAGCAGGGAGAGCAGAGAACAGAGGTGGTAGATAGAAACTCTGCTCTATACTCCTACAGCCAGAGACCATGCAGACCTGGAAACAGATGTGGGTAGTCCAGAAGAAGAGTCTTCAGCATGGTAGCTCTGTCCTCTGCATTAGAAAAGACTCCTGACAAGAACTATGAAAGACCTTCATTTGTGTCAAGAGAGCCAGACACTGCTGGAGACTCTAGTTCAAATCACAGTTCAGATGTGCATGGGCTGCACAACCTCACACAAATTACCTGGATCTGACAGGGATCTCAGCTTCCCTGGCTGTAAATGGACATAATCACTCCACATCTCTTCCTTGCAGAACTTATCAAGGCTGAAGTCCAGTGAAGACTACAAGGTGCTACCAGGCAAATAAGGACCACAGAAGCCTCTAGACAGATGAACGGCTTAACAACTTACACAGCAAGAAAAATCATTTATGAGTACACTCAGTGCAGTTCACCTCTGCCCATTTTGCCCACTCTTGTGTCTGGAAAGGTGTCTACATATTTATGGAAGGGTATATGACTCTCAAGGACACCTTGCAGAAGCACACCAGAGCATTTCTAAACTAAAGCAGACATCCCTGCACACCTCGTGTACAAGGTAAAAGAGCATGCTTTGCAAACAGTTCATATTATCTGACATTTTTCCACATCTGCCAGTGCAGGTAAAGGCCAGAAGGACTTATTACAATAGCTTGCTTCTGTGCTGTAACGGTCTTTCAGACGAAAAGCTGAAAGAACCACCACCCCAGGCACATACTATACAGCAACGTTTAAGCAGCAATGTGAAAACCAATATCCTTATTTGCAAAGCAATCACAGCTAAGGAAAGTATACCTGAAGGGTATGGGCAAGGCAACACAGGAAGACAAATTATTCCCCAAGGGAACATTGCATTCTACGCATATTACCTTTACACAAAGTTGATTACTTTCAGTACTGTGCAAGGAGGCTGGCAAAGAGTACTTCAGTGGCTGTTATTAGTGCTGATTTACAAGAAATCTAAAGTAATTCTTAAAGTATTGCATGTTGGAAGAAGACATTAAAGTGCAGCAATCTACACACAAAGATAGACTTAAAAAAGCATGTTGAGTTTCTAGCTGCAGCTCCCCCTTGACTTGACTCACATGATAGGGTTTTGCTGCCTTCAGTAATTCTGTCCTGTTTTTGCTCACTTCCCTATGCAAGTGCAATGAGTCTCTGTTGATTCCTTACAGACAAACTGATCAGCCATTGCATATGTACTAGGTTAGGGTCATGCTTAGCCCTTTCTTCATCAGCCCAAGGGGTCTTTACCTTCTATAATGTTTCTTCAGCACAATAAACAAATCTTGACTTATTACAGAGTAAGGCTTCCTATCCTGAAAGATAAAAAGACACTTAGCAGAAGAACAAGTACAGAAAAAAAACATACCCAACAAACATTTTAAGTATCCAAGAATGAATCACTTATATTGAAATGCAGAGTCCTTCAGGACATGCCAGGCTCCCCACACACAACACCCCTTAAGAGAGAAAGGGGAGGCTTGCATCAAACAGAAGGCTCAGAGGGAACATACTGAAGCAACTGAGGGCATACTGAGACAACAGAACACAGCATGTCACTAGCAAGGTCTCCTCAACCTTTGAGCCATTGGGCCACAAGTCAACTCTGGGCTGGAAGCAGTGTAAAGACTGTAGCAAATTACTACAATAGCACTAACCAGTCATAGGTCTCAGCTGGGCTTTCTGGGCAGGACTCCCACTAATTCTGGTATGTGATCTCTGAGCAGAGAACAAGGTCCTGACAGTTGTGAAGGTGAGATGTGACTTGGTTGCACCTGGCTGTATCTATAGGCTCTTGGTTACCCAAAGTGGGTCACCTAAAGTCTGTTTGAGACAATATTTAGAGTCTTGCAGAAGGATTTTTATGGTCATGGTTTTACAACCTCCTTTGGTCCATGACATCTTCAGGAACATGATGACCACAGGGGTGCAATACCTAGAGCACTAACTCAGTGAGGAGATGCACTACCTCTTTCAACAGGACTTTGTAGGGTAAACACAATTTTTCATGCAAAGCTTATACCACTGCTGGGCTCAAGCCTGACTCTGCTCAGGTAAGGAAAACTGAAAGCATAAAGCAATAGAAAAGGTATTGCTAACCTGTAGAGCTGCCACTAGATTTTGGGGGATTGGAGAGAGGATGGACAAACCTAGGAGAGATACTAAGATATACCCTGTCCTTGCATTACTTTGGATAGTTTGTATTTTAGCTCAATGTGAGGAAAGGAGGAAGGAAATCCATAGTTATTGTCCTGATTCCTTGTTGCTGACTGTACACTACTGTAAGTACTACAGCTGGGTGAGTCATTCAGAAGAAATTGGTAATCTGACGTTGTTGACCTATTTCCATTTCACAAATCACTTCCACCATTATAACTTTATTTTTACTTTTTTTACAGTTACACTTCTGCAACAGTCTTTCTCAACTTCTGTCAGGGTGAAGGCTGCTCATGAATTATGTATTGTTCAGTACATACAGCGTACTGATTTGTCACCAAATGTAGAAGGTGATATGGAGGTTCATGGGTCAACTACAAAATGAAAAGCAAGTCAAAATTCTTTTGGTAACTGTTACCTAAATATGTTCACTCTCAGATACTTTACTGTTTGGTTTATCAGTAAATGTAGAAAATTAATTAAAAAAATTGTAGAAACAAGAGCAAGACCTAAAATGTATTTGCTGAAATATGTCTTTGTGTGGCTTTCTATTCTGCGTGTGATCGGTGGTCCTTCTCAATCAACCTTTTTTTACACATTCTTGGAAATAAAAATGAACCAATAATTCTACGTCTCATTTTGTAATATTTGTATCCAAAATATCCAAGTAATTTGCCAACAATACTGAAAATATATACATCTCACAAGCCTTTATTCTTTATAACCTATAAAGGGTACAGCCATCAATTTCAACACTTATTTGGTACATTACTTCTTTGTCATGTTGCTATCATAATCATAAAATGTGATTGATGTACCTTCATACACTGTGTCTTTTAGACAGGTTTATTGGCTGAACTACAAATGCTCAAACTCAAAGACTATGTTCCTTTTACAGAGGAATATTTTATCAGCACATGTTTCAAAATGAAAAATCTATTGCAATTCCATTTCTAATTTGAATATGGCTTTAGAATTAGCCTTCAGACAAAACTTCTACAGCAGTGTATATGCTAAGTGTTGCATCTCAAACTTGTTTCATGCTTATCCATTCTAAGAAGCTATCATTTAAGTATTTATTTATTTATTATAGCTCTGCCAAAAAGTCAGGAATAATCTTTCAAAAACTGTTTTATTTATTTTACTGTTGGCAAGACAATAGATCATGCACTCAGCTTTTATTGCATATGTAAATATAACTGCATGAGATAATTTGCGGATTCAAAGCACAACAGCAAAATTATGATGATAAAATAATGTTGGGAAAGGAATTTATCAAAGCCAGTTTATTGTTCAAATTATCAGGAAACAATTTGAATTTGGACTAAAGCAATAACCGTCTAAATGTTTATGCTAATAGTTATGCCCTGATTTTATTGCCATTCATGTAAATGGCAGTTTCCATAGGAAAGCAACTGGTAGGAGAACTAAACCTGACTTTAGGTTCTAAAAACATTGGTCTTACCTTGTACAGAAGACTACCACCTGAAAACTGACAAAATATAAAGGTTGGTTTTGTTTGTTTTTTTCTCCCCAAGAACAACAAGGGTTGATTTTAATTAACCAGATGAAAATCTGAAATTATCCTTTCCCTTCTTGCAGAAGTAAAAACAAATGTCCCCAGTGTCTTTGGGTTGAAGGTTGATAAAGTCAAGGCTAACATGTAGCAAGTCAACACTGTACGAGTTACAAATGATCTTATTTTTCACTTTCAGAAAAGCCAGTGTGATGTTTAGCATGAAATTAGCACACAGAAGTACAATTTCAGTTTAGAGCAATCACCAGTGTCAGTCTGCAGACTGAGAAGACCAACTGCCTTTGACCCAGTTCACCTGGGAGATGAGCATGAGCAGCAGAATCCACGGTGTCAGGCAGAAGAGGATGTTGTGATGTTATGAGGGCATGAGAATTTCAACAAGTTTCATGTGGAGGATGAAAGAAGAAATTTTCCATGGAACAGGAACTGGAAGAAAAAGCTAAAGTAGCACTATATGGACTGACAAGGAGGAGCAGCATTTCTGAAATGCAAGGGGGACTGGAGAAGTCACCTGTGATGATGTGAGACTGAGATCAAAGATACACAATCCCAAATTCTCTATTTTAAACCACTGGCAAACTCCCCAGAAAGCATGAGACAGTCTAGGTGTTAAAACTTCAGTGTGTCTGAAATCAGCCCTATCCCTAAAGAGGATCAGCTGTGCCACCAGAAAAAGCCAGTGTTGCTACAGAATTGCAGGAGCACTTTCCTATTCCACTCTAGCTAGAAATCTGAACACCAACACGTTTATGCCAAAGAAAACCAACCTAGTCTGCTGATCAAAACTTTAGAGGCTTGAGCTCAATTTAAATCTCACCTTCATATTTTAGTGGCGAATGGGTGTTACCAAAAGGATCAGAAGAGGCCAGAGGAGAATTACCCACTGATTATTAAATAGAGAGAATACTCAACACATTTCAGTCTCTCAAGTTAATGCTGAGCAGAAGCATGTGGGCAAAGGCACATCTTTCATTAAAAGCACTGCACCAAAGTGAAGCTTGATCTATTATTCAATCAATGCTCTTTTAAAGCAAATGGTCATTTTACATCAAACCCTTTTTCTTTTTTTGTTTTCTTTTTAATTCCATGTCTACTGAGGGGGTGGAGGCACTAAATATCCCTGGACAACATTCATTCAGCTGCGATGAGAAAACAGGGAAAGGAGAGGAACAGTCTATAAAAACACAGTAGTGGAGGCTTTTGCACTTTTTGTGGGTGCAGACAGATAAAAGGGCTTTGTTTAAATTTATTTTTTGGATGAGACCACAAGGAAGTTATTTATGCTTCTGACCACATTGGAAGTCCATTTTTGCTGACAATAAAAGCCTCACAGGTATATCTGCCTGCACCATTATGCAAGGAGAAGAGAAAAGCTGCAGGAAGTAAACAGAGACAGAGACCTTGGCAGTGCAGATTCTGAGCAGGGAGAGCTGACAAGACAAATCAATAAAGAGTTTGCAGGTGTCTGTAAGACAAAGGCTACTGCAAAATAAGTCTCTGTTGGAAAGGAAAGGCATATGGCACATGGTTATGTATTAAAATAAATAGTTTGACAATAGTGTAAACTGGAAGTCTGTCCATTGAAATGAAAAGGCAAAGAGCTCTCAGGGCACTGCCTGTGGTGGTGAAGATGGTGGAGTGGGATGAAAAGCAAAGCAGCTTTAAGTGGGAGAAGAGCTCCCTGCCTATGAAAGGGAGAGATGGCATCAGTGAGAGACGCATGTGAGCAAAGGCAGGAAAGCAGGAGACAAAACAGAAGGCAGCTTTGCAAAAATAGCTGCCAGTCAGAGACGATGGACTGTCAGGGAAGTGTGTGTGCGGTGGGGGGCTGCATGGAGTGACACATAGCAGTAGTTGCTGCAGACAAATCATTTTGGAGGGTGATTAATGTGTGTATCCCAAGCAGTACCACCAGCTGTCTCAAAACTGAGGAGTTTCAGATTCTTCCTTTAGAGAGTCAAGAACAGCAGTTTACATCAGACCCCGTCCTAGAATAGCCCAGGCAGCATCATGAGACTCAGCCATTAATCAGGAAAATGCCTTCTCTTTACAACCCAGATTTGCCACCAGCAGAGTACAAAACTGGATTAGGAACTGAAGCCCTGTCTGTCAAAGTCAGTGAAACAACATAGGGACTTCAGCTGGCTTTGGATCAAGCCATTGTAAATGATGGAACATACTGGGATACTGGGAAGTGGGACACAGGGTTCAATAGTGCCACTTAAAGGACAGACACAGAAGTATCCGGCAGAAAAAGATGCTCAATACATATAATTTTGCAGGTTAGCTGTGCATACTGTGTTTGGCTCACTCTACCTTTCCTCATCCACAGGGCATTAGACTGGTAACAGCACACAGAGCAGACTGGCCATTCCTGGTCTGGGAAAGTTTCTCATCACAGAACGTCTGAGGCTGGAAAGGACCTCTGGAGATGGTCTAGTTGAAGCACCCTGCTCAAAGGAGGAGAGCAATCCTGCCAGGGAGAGCAGGTTGCTCAGGTCTGTGTCCAGTAGGGTTTTGAACACCTCCAAAGATGGAGACTTCACAACCTCTGTGGGCAGCCTGTTTCACTCTGACCACATTCACAGTAAAAAAGTTTTCATACGATTAAACTATTTCCTGCCCATTTGTGCCCATAATGCAACATCTAAAAATACATTCACATAGGATAACCCATCTTGGCCCATGCTACACTGACCTTGTCTTCCTCAGGATTGCAGAAGGAACAGTTGAACAAATGCAAATGTATGTACTCCCATTAGGAAAGGCTTAATACTCAGCTAAGAGAACAGAGGAACATCGTTATGGTCAAACCACACTGTTGATTTTGCAAATGACATGAGACAAGAAGAGACCTCTGTCCATCTCTCTTGAGGGAGGATCAGCTGTCCACAGCCATCCCTGAGCAACCGTGCCTCAATTTCTGTCGTGAGGGGTGGTAACCATTGTGCTCTATAAAAAACGCATCCTATCTCACAGCCTAGCCCATGGAGATAAGGCCACTGCACTACATACCACATATTCAATTACAGCAGCATTTCCAGCTTCTTTTGACTGTCCAGGTTTCCAGGGGAAAGAGGAGAGGCAGGGAACTAAAAAAAGCTGAGGAAAAAAATGGGTCAGTCTTCATGGGGACTTATTGAGCCACTTTGGTCAGATTTTGCTCTACGCTGTAGCTAAGCTGTATTCAGAAACACCACTGAAGCCTCTAAGTTTAGCTGTAGTCTGTTTGACTATTTGCAAGAAGCCTGTTTGTTCAGAGAAACCATGTATACGCCATATAGAACAGGCAAGCTGGAGGAAGCACTATTTCAAGGGGAAACATACTTTGAACACGGCCATTTCCATCATCCTTCATGAAGGAGGGGCATCCTCAGCACAACTACAGTTTGTCTTACTCTGTTCTTTTGTCTGCAGTGAAGTTAACTTCATCACATTTTAAGTCTCCTGTTAAGCACTGTAAATTCATGTCTCCGGACGCACGTATATTGTTCTGTATTTTAGCAGGACTTTACTAACTCAAATGTGTATGTGAACAGAAAGGTATCATTTCTGTCACTCAACGGATTACTTAGCACAACTTATTTGGGCAAAATGGGAACAAAATTTTGAAGACATACTGAAGTACTTGTTTTCTGCCACACATTATATGTAATTCTCCCTCCTGTACTTCAGCTTTGGATTGCTTGATTTACATATTAAGGTATATTAGATGTGCTTTTGATTTCTAAATCTAAATAAGTAGAGTTTTCTTCATAGGATAGGAAGTGCTGCAAAACACCACGGAACCTTTCCCCCCAATATTGCCTGACTCTCCAGGTGAGCTTTCTTTGTTTCCATATCCATTATGGTCTGGATTCCTGCAGTCAAATGACTAGACAAATTTATTTATTTATTTATTTAAGAGAGCAGTAACACTTGCAAAAAGCTGGCATTTTAAAGCCTGCAGAATCAGGTCCCACCAGAAAGCATATTTCCCTCATTTTTATGCAAGACTGCCCCATTCTGCTTGTGTATGTAGACAAGGATACATAGAAAAGAAGGGAAAGATTTGCAAAACCCTGCTGAAGCAATATTACTAGGGACAATCCAGTTGAAGAAAGAACAGTAGCATTTTCCCACATGCTGTGAAAACCTCTTACAAGTCTGCTCCAACTTGTTCCAGATACATAAGCAAGCTGATAAACAGATCTTGCTGATTTTATTCCCCTAACTTTAATAATACTTTAATATAACTTTGACAAGCTTGTGCCTAGTAATTATTTAGAAGCTGCCTCATGGTCAGATTTTGTAGCTTATTGTTGCTGTAAGTTTTTCAATTGTCAACAACTGAAAAAGGGCTAGTATTAAAATACCTCACTTAAAGTATCTTTCTTTGTCATGCATTGTGATATAAAAAGAACTGGGAGGAAAAAAAACTCATTTCATATTTATGCCTTTCAAATTCTCAGATTATTGAAGAACAGGAATGGAGGAACAAAACTTCATCCTCATTGTGCCTGTTCCTCTTATCATCTGAATATTCAAATCAGACAGTGAGATGCATACCTACATCTCTCTTTTAATAAATGGTTGCTCATTGTGTTTTACCATATTGTGTAGTGTCTGCTTTAGAAGACTGGCACTTTGCACCTATAGTAACATTACTGGGGGCAGGATTTTAGATACAGTTTAGTGCATGACTGGAACTGAGAAGCATAACAGGATTCAAGGACTCGAAGCTGAAGTTAGAATGTATTCAGGCAAAGAGAAATGAACAAAATTTGAGGCGTGTTTAACCACAGCCCAAGGTAAAGTATGTCAGGTGTTACCCTCTTTCATTTGAGGTCATTCAGTCAAGATTGGGTATCTTTTGTAAAAGGCATGTTTTCTTTAGAGCTCTAGCAGAAAAAGGCAGAAGAATATTTGAGAGAGAACCCAAGTCACATTTTTAAAAGCCTCAGAAACATTCTAGCTGAACTCAAGCATTGCAGCAGTCAGAACTCTAGCATTTTGAGGCCAGACTCCAAAAGGACACAAGCGTGATGTCAAGGTTTGCAGTATGTAAAAATACTGTTCAACGAATAAAATTCACACTATTTGTTACACATTGCACAACAATTCACACTTCAGTACGTGAATAAGTGATACTTAAAAGTCAACCATTGCTGAAGTCAAGAGGACATGTATCAAACTGCCACGTTCTTGGACGTAGGTCTGTATCTTGGGATTGCAGAAAAGAACATTAGGGAAATCAAAATTCACGTTGAAGCCTTCTGCACTTAGCAGCTGACATGCCCATCCTGATTTCTGTCTTCTGTACAACAGTACATGAATTAAAAAACAAATCCTTCTGTAGCCAAGAACCTAAGAGTTGTAAGGTCAGAAGAAGAACAAAGAGGACAAAGACTCATTTGTTCGGTGCCAGGGAGTCAACAGACAACAGGCAGATCTGCATACCAATTTCTACCTCCTTGGGGGAATGTTAGTACTTCAAAGATACGACAGACTAAATCATAAGAGACATAGTTCAATGTTTTTCTCAGTATTTTTTCAAATAGGTTTTACAAAGGATGTTATTTTGTATTCAGTGCTCCCCTGAATTATGGCTTCAAGATGAAAACCTGATGAGTGCCTGACCTCGAGCTGAAGTCCAGCTTCCTCACTGGTCATTTCTCTTTCATAACTTGGCCAATATGCCATTTTTTTTCCCTGTTGGAAAATCTTCTCCCTGACAAAATACCAAGAAACAAAAAAGCAGCTCACTAACACTTGCCATACCTCCTTACGAGTTCTTAATGTTCTCTGTAAAATTTCATGTTATCCTGCAGTTTTCCCAGCTCAGAACTGCTTTGATGTTCCTCCTCCCTCTTTTTAGGGTGTTTCTTTCCAGACCTCCATGCCCTCCAGTTGGAGCGTGTTTCACCTCACTGCTTTTTCCTTTAATGGAGCTCGTTTGTGATGCTTTCTGGTACTATACCAAGTAACCTGGCCAACACTGTCAATAGTTTATTCTCACTTCTTCCTCCCAGGAAGGATATATGATTCAAGGAACATCTTATTTTGAACAAACAACAACAACAAAAAAATCCTTGCTCTTGCAACAGAGGGAGTGTTAAAGATGAAACAACTTTGGCAGCATTCTGGTTGACAGTAACCTTCCTGTTGCTGCTCTTTGGTCTCCAGCCACAACAGTGGTGGTGGTCGTCCCCCATGTCTGTTCCTCAGTAAGTTCACACACCCTAGAGAGCAACTTTACATTTCCTGTGTCATTTCAGGAAACACACAATTCTGTTTTACAGATACTTTTCCACTAAAAATGTACCAACTGTTACAAAAATTGATACCAAGCACTGCACTAGTCTATCATCCTGATTTTGGAAGCCAAATTATGCTCATTGTTCTCTTATTTCTACTTCTGTTACAAACCCCAAGTTTAACATTAAATTCCCCCATTGTTAAGCAGAGTGGAGAGTATCCCACTTTGAAAGGCACAAGCAACACTACTACATATCCAAACATGTTATACTTCAGTTTTCCTTCTAAAACACTTTTTGTCAGCAATAAGCCATTAGCATCCCTTTTATCCAAGGAGTTCAAGCTTATAATCAGCATATTTAGCACCTGCACAGCTTTTGTTGCTGCAGCAATCCTTCTTCTCATTCCCCACCCCATACTTACTTTAATCACAAGTTTTACTAATTAGTACAGGCTTCTCTCACAGTTACCTCTCAAATATCAGTTTTTCACTGTAATTCACCACTTCTGTTCATTACAGACTTCCCTAGCCCAGTAAGGTACAGGCCCAAGAAAGGTTTGTACCATTGACCAAGATTCAAATCTGGAAAGTCAAGGGACTACAGCACATGGAGCAAAGAAAGGAAGAAAGGTGTTCTTTTGCTAATGTTTGAGATCCCCTTGAATGTTCATAGAGGTTTTAATAGTAATGCAGGTGAGCTGGAATGGGGAAGTGATAACTTAAACATGAAAAAATGAAGAATTCCTGTTTGTAAACAAGAAATAAAGGCACTAATTCTTATTTGAACCTCTTGTTAGCCTGATCTCTACTCACTGCCACGTCTAGAGTGCATTAATTATATGTGCTGGTCCCAGCGGGCCAGATCACAGATATGGACCAGAAGTAAAAGGTGGTAAAGGAGGAATCCTATTCACTCACCAGATGGAGTCTGAACACACAGTCCCAGTATGTTTCCAGTCAGAACCACAGCTTTTGAGGGCCCAAAGGTAAGATCTGACCTACAAAAATCTACATGAAATAAGATCTGCATACTTGAGTGATTGCTTCGTTCCTCAAACACAGCAGATTTGGCTGGATTTGCTCTGCCAAAACCAGCATATTGCTGGCAAGAGCCTCCAAAGGGCCACAAAACTTTGCAAGCCTTCCTTTCCTGGTGTCAGAAATGGGTCCTGCACCATCTAACTGACTGCAGCAAGCAAAGCCAACCTTTTCAAGCAGGCATTCACTCGAGGCTGGAGTCTGACGTTTCTTTGGGGAAACAAAGATCTGAGAAGTTTTCGCAGTAACACGAATGTGTCAAATAGCTTTCTAACACAGGAGAGCAGATGCTGCTATTTCTGTCTCATAGCCTTAGAAAGTAGCCAAGATTTTTCCAAGGCTGAACAGGGGTTTGGGATGCCTCTGTTTTGGAAGACCTCTTAAAGAAATGCAATGTTAAGGAAACGGTAAGCAACAGTGTTCATCTCAATGCACCTGGGAGGGATCCCAGAAGCCAGGGCACTTTGATTTGTACTTTAAATGGTACTGATAAATGGCAAAACTTGGATATATAGATCTGTACCCTGAATGAAAATATTCCAAGAACATCATTTCATCTTTTCATCACTTTAAAGAGTTAGCTTTCTAGGAAGAATACTGATATATTTGATAGAAAAAGACAATTACTTCACAATAGTTTACTGATGTTTTATGGGAATATCCCTTCAGTTAACCTAACTGCTCCAGATACAAGTATAACTGCAAGGAAAATTTACTCAAATATTGAGTACTTCATATAGCACATTACTGTGTTAAACATCCCTCATGTTTTTAAACATATTTTCAGAGATGCATAGTCTAACAGAGTGCAATTAGCTTAATGAGATTTAAATTACACTAATGGACCTCATTAGGAGAAAAAGGTTACAAAGTCTTCAGCAGTTATTCAAAAGCTTGTGCTAACATGAGGAGACAAGGCTCCCAAGCTTCCTCCATAGTCAGTGAAGAGAATTAGGTTCCTGTAGAGAGCAAGAGTTAGTCCAGAAACCTAATTCAGATGTCCTGATTCAGCCTCAGAGGATCATGTCTCTCATTATCAACTCTGAATGAAGCCTAAAGAGACCACCTTTCCATGAAGAGAATAGCCATTGTTGTTGCCCATAACCTTCCATAGCTACTTATATATTTTAGGATCTTCACTATTGTTTCAAAACCTGGTATGGAAAGAGGCATTGTGATGAACTGGATTAATTCCACTGATATACTCATTTTCCATAGCACAGGAGTGACCAAAGCAATTAAAAATGTCATTTCCCATAAGTACGCTGTAAGCTTTGTGAGATCCAATAATGGAGCTCCTGGTTGAGTCTTGAGCCAGATTGCTTCTTGAATCTATTTGGATAAAGCATAAAGTGAGCCCATTATACCCAGTCAATAACAGAATTAGTGAAAGTAAGGCAGAGAACAGGAATCACAGTACTGAACACAACATTCTGAGTTATTTTAAGAAGGTAAAGATTTTTTTTCTATTTTCTTTTCTTTACAGCCATTATAGAATATTTCAGAAGTGAGTAGGAAATTATTTTAACGATTGAAAGGTTTGATAAGCTGTTTCACCATGAGGAATTTACTACTATATAGAGAATAAAGTATGACAAAGATTCTCAATGGGTGTAGTTTTGTATGTAAAGTGCTAACATCATATGATTATACATCTATCAGCACTTGAAGTCTCCTGAATTCACACAGAATAGTTTCTTGTGGCTATAGATGGCACCTATGAAGGATTAAACATTCCCATGTTTCTCTCTTAATGGCAGCCTTTTACTTCTCTCTGAACCTCATCTAATGAACAAGAACAATCTGTGGATTAGGGATCACTGTTTTATCATCCCCTTTATCATCATTCTTGCAGCATTTTCTGGCCCTTGTTCCACATTTTCTGTGAGTTTGGGGTTTTTTTTACCATGGTCTGGCTTGCAATCTGCTACCTTCTACCAAGGCAAAGACAAAAGCCTTCAGTACCAGGTCATCTGTCATTCAGCTGACACATCCAAAAAGCCTCACTGCTGCATTGATGAATGTTTCTTCCACACAGCCCTTCCTCTGACCATCGCATTGTTGGCAAGGACTTGGAAGCAGCTGTCCAATATCCCATTTTGAAGGCCAATATATTGCCCTTCTCCATTTAGCAATAAGAAAATTGGTATCACTTCTTTGGTGCTGCTTAGTTCTTTCCAACCCTGTTTGTACTCAACTCTCATTACATGGAGAAGGCCAAGAACCTTCCTGTCCTCTCCTCCATTGGTTGTGCTACCTCTGAACTTTCCTATGGCATCCTCCCAGCTGATGTCCTCTTATGAACTTGGCATACCCAAATCCAGTACAAATGCAAATGTCTTTCTGCTGCTATTCTAGTAGTTTGTGTGTTTGTTCAATCAGTCCATATTCTCTTCCTTGCCTTCCAACACCAGACCTAGTTCCTAAAAAGGATGAGCTTAAACAGCTTAACTTTTGAAGGGAGCTGTCATAGGCTTGAAATCTTTCTTTGGCATTTATTTTTTTGGGTGTGGGTTGGTTTTTTTTTGTTGGGTTTTTTTTTTTTTCTTTTTAACAACACACCAGTATTCTGTGGGGCTTGATGCTTAGGATCCCACTAATAACTTTATTAGGCTTTATATCATGGTAAAAATGTTGCTAGAGCAAGGATTGCCAATAGATTAAAAAACAAGGCTTATACTGTTTTTTGTTTGATTTGAGTTTTTTGTTGTTGCTTGTTGGTTTGGTTTTTGTTTTTCTGTTTTGGGGTTTTTTTTAAATTACTAGATGGAACAATCTAATTGGAAAAACAGACAAGCTTTTTGGCATTCTTGGCATCAAAGGACATGACCCTGCCATCTCTCTGCTTAGTAAGATCTAATTATTTCTTCAGTTTATTAACTTATCTCAGACTGATAACCCCTTGACTGCTAAGAAAGACCAAAGTTGTTATAGAGAAGTCTGTTCACATAAACCAAACTGAGTTAATCTTCATTGCAAGAATTTGTTTAAACTAACTCCAGCCTAGACCCCAGTGTGTCAGAAACAAGATTAGTAGCAGGCAAGATGCCACATCATCTTTAGAAACAGCTCCAAACCCCCTTTTCATGTTCACATATACTTATTGACTATGTATTGTGTACATTATCTGACAAATATGGAGTAGTTAACTGGTTAAGTACATTAGTTTGTGTCATAGCAATATTAAATTATGTTTACTCAATTACAGCAATATTCTATAATTTTAAAAAATTGCAAAGTATCTTGTATATTGCCCAGTTCCTTCGCCTAGTCAAAAAGGACCCCAGCTGAAACAAGCTGGTCCTTTGAAAAAGTTATCTGCATTCCAAACCTGTCACTTCATAGTCTCTCTTATTCTATTCCCTAATTAATAAATCAGACATTAATTTTTTTAATCAGACATTGGCCATGTCAGGGGCAATTTACTTCTGCCATGGATTACATGTCATACCAATGTTAAGCCTCTTCTTTTCTTTACCTTGTAAACATTTTTGGTTAAAATCAGTAAGCTATGAATAACTTCTTGTTTCTCCCCTGTAAATTCACCTGTGTCCTGAGAGAAACAGTTATAATTTGTTTATCAAATGCTTTGCCAGTTTTCAATTACGTTTCCTAACCTTCAGTGAGTAAGATTAGCCTTATGAAATTTTAAGAAACAATCCCTTCTTCACGTATTTCCCCACATCAACCTGAAGCTACAACTATAAGATCAGCCCTTGATTTGTTCTTAATGTGAAGCTACATGCTCCCAAGTTTCAATACTGTTCTGGTGAAAACAGAACTATGCAATTTTTCTTCAGTATTTATCATTTGTGCATCACAAAGGATGAACACAGAAAAACCCCAACAAATACATACAGACAACAATACCATGGAGACATCTCCAGGATGTGAGAAATTGCTCCTGTGAACCAAGGTGTCTATGTCTGTCTTGGGTTTACAGGATAGTGTGGCAGAGAGATCCAATTAAAAGAAACTGGAAGGGACTTTAATTGAAAATGGCCTGGATTAGCCTGGAAAGGCTGACTTCAGACTATCTTTAGAGCACAGATCTAAAACTTCAATAGGAGGTGAGAAACCCTTGCAGCACTTGCACAGTATTTTTGGCAAAGCCAGTGATGACAGTGGGGTATTGCTATGCATACAAAGTCAATTAAAAGAACACGTAAAGTGCAAAAGTAAGAACATGAGAGACAAAACGTAACCTACGTGGGACCCAAAAATCACCACCAGAAAAGCTTTCAGTTTTTCCAGGTTTTAAAACAGAAGTTTTATAGAGCAGAGAAGCATTTACAACAGAAACAACAATATCTTTTCAACTGAAGAAATGCAAGTTTCCAAAATGCTATTTCTGGCTCAAATCATTACATTTTTATCGGCAACACTCTGAAGTTGTAAAACGGGGAGAATTTTACCAATGTCAGAAGTTGCAGAACTGTGAAGAATAAAAAGATCCAGTCCTCTTCAAGCTTTTAGTGCCACAACAGTTTAGTCAAGAGATTCCCCATATCACAGAATCATCTAGGTTGGAAGGGACCTTGAAGATCATCTAGTCCAACTGTTAACCTACCACTGAGAGTTCCCAACTACACCATAAGCAGAAAAGAAAACAACTTTCCGTCCCAAAATGCATCAGGTCATCTGGAAATTTATCAAGATGTTGACCAGAAAGTCAGAAGACAGATGCAAATTGCCCCAGGAAATCAGCTGTCATATTTCAAATAGATCGCAAAGGAAGTGTGAGAATCAGGTATCTGAAAACAGAAACATGAGCGATTCTATTGTTTTCAGTGACAACTCTGAACTTGCAGACAAACACATCCTGGATGCAGACATTGGTCTGAGAGCCACTGCTGAAGGAATTAACACTTCCACAGTGGATGCAATACTTCAAGCACGCTTTATTTTGTAGTTATTTGGAGAATGAGCTGCTCTTGATTTAAATCTAGTTCCTACTGATAACTCTGAGACAGACTTTTTGTCTGTATGACACCAAGCACAAAAAGGGTCCCAGAATGACTAAACCCAACTAAGCACTGAAGAATACAATGTCATCAGAACACCTGTGCAGAGGTGAAACCACCCTCATTAGAGGTTTGTTTGAACAAGTTGAACAGACATCTTCAGGAAATGGTTTGAGCAGAGTTAATTGTTCAAAGGGTCTTTACAGTTCTAGAGTTTTGACTCACTGAGTCTGAAGTCAGTGTTAAACTGCTGTTGCCAGCTCAGTCATTCTTTCCTAAGGATCAAGGTAGCAATTTCTCAGCCCATGCTTATTTTCCTCTACTGGATTAGAGACCAGAAGACTTCTCTCAAACAGAGCCAAGCCTGGAAAGGGTTGGACTGCAATATGAGAGTTAGAGGTGGCTCCATGCATACAGGCTCTAGGGGGAGAAGGCAGGAGGGGTGGCAGAGGTAAGGTGATCTCCTTGTGAGATGAGACCCAAGACATGGATATTGAACTTTAGCTGCCCAGCTTGAGAGAACCCTTCCCTCATTGTCTTTTAGCACTAAGATAACTCCAGGGACATTCCAGGAACATGAAGACTTTCTAGCTAACCAAGATAGCAATCGAATGCAAACATTCACATCAGGGAGCGTAAGTGACAGAGCTGCTAACTGGCAGTTCCCCGTAGCTTGTTATGCTAACAGGAGTTCAGCTATTGCTATAACAAGGATAGCATTACTGACAGATCCCCCGCACACAGGATACTGAAATCTTGACCCCTGTGAAGTCAGTGGGTGTCTGTCATTAAGTTAAGTAGGGACGTGACTCTGTCAGAACACGTTAATGTTTCTTTTTTTATTCCCCACACATGCATATGCACCCCTTCCTTCAGGAATACTCATGTCTCAACAAAACCATCCTTTTCTGGATCAGTCACGTGTAGAATACCGAGAGCAAGAAGAACCCTTCAGCAACCTGGTTTCTATGTAGGGCTTACAGAAATAGGGCAGCCCAGTGTCTTCAGATACCAGCACGTACATCCCCAAGGTTTGCTGAAAGGCTTTTC
Source organism: Strix aluco (assembly GCF_031877795.1). Classification (NCBI taxonomy): domain Eukaryota; kingdom Metazoa; phylum Chordata; class Aves; order Strigiformes; family Strigidae; genus Strix; species Strix aluco. The sequence continues at coordinate 123,500,255 of NC_133934.1, read as the reverse complement.
AGGTGACTGAAGAAAACTCCTAAACAAGCTGCAGTTTCCTTTGCCAGTTGGGGCAGGTAATGTGCACAGAGACAAGGTAGGACTCCAGCATACCAAGCAGATGATAGGACTGGGCCATCTTGCTTTCTCAGCTCTCTGTGTCAGTCTCTGTTAGTCCAAAGGTCCTGTCCCTGGTATATCTCTGCTGGTAGTATCACTCTTCCTACTTCTCAAACCATACAGACCAACCCAAGTGATAATAACCACATGCAATTGCCAACAGGCAGAAGAGAAGATGTAATTCCAGGCCACAAATCCACAAGACACAAAGCTAACATAGGGGAATGCAGAGTATCTAGAAGACTTGGGAGTTAGGTTTGTGGCCTGACAGGTCTCTGAGTGCTCCAAGTAGTGCCCAATTTCACTGCTCCTTTCCCTTCCCCTGAAACTATCTATGCATTGGCTCTCCCTACCAGGGCTCTGGCTTACACCAGGAGCTGCTGCTCCTCCAGGTAACAACTGGCATGCCCTTAGTACCACAAGCACTGACTTTCTCAGGAGACCCTCTGGTCAGGACCAAAATGCAGACAGAAAAGCAAAGCTCAGTGCATTTACTGAAACATAAGCATTTTCCACTGTTGGCTCTGTCAGCACCACTACTAGGAACCAATTAAATAAGACACAAAAGTACCTGCCAACACAGCAGAGAAACATGAGTAAAATTCTGCTCATTGTACCTGGGTGAGCTACTCTCTGCTCTTTGTGGTTTTAATCTAAATCTTGCATAAAAGCAACATGTAGAAAAAATGCCTGCTGTTTAGGTTGTGCTGCAATCAGCAGTTCTGAAGCATTTGAAATCAGTGAGGGGCGGGGGGAAGGGGTGTTTTTATTTCTGTCATTCCCATGCTGAGGCATGCCAGAAAGGCCATTCCAGAAGTATAGTCAAGTCAAAGTGGACTATAAATTTTAAAAACAACTCTGAACCCAGCACCCCAAAGCTGAGCTGGAGACAGCAGCCCTCCAAAACTACTTTTCAGATGTATAAACCACTGTTTATACCACAGGAAGTTACTACAAAAAAGCACAACATTTTTGTTTGGCAGATTACAGGAAGAGTCTTTATGATTGACATGGTGGCGGCTGTTATGTGAACCGTAAAGAGAAGTAGATTAAATTACACAATTCCAACATTAAGGTAATGAGTGATCCAAAGAGTCTGTTGTGAGCTCAGATCAGATCCTGAGCAGCTTTCTGGTAAAACACTAATTTTCAATTTTGAAAATTGGATTTAAGCCCAGATCCCCCCATGCTCAGGCAACATAACAGGTGAATCAATTTTTCCCCCCATCCCTGAAAGAGACCTGCTTGTAGAGTATTGTATTCGTCACTAAATCTGATCCTCTGCCTTTTGAAGTCAAAGGGAAGCCTTCTGTAACTTACAGACTCTGTATCGTATCAATTCTAATAAAGAGCAGAACCAGGTGACTGAGTATCTGATTTTATCATCCTGCACATTTCTAACAGTATGACACAGGCAGCATAGCACTAGAGGTCATCACCAAATATGTCAGATAACTTGAGGGGAGGAAATCTCTCGCCTGTGGATTTTAAACCTATTACATCTCTAAATACAAGGCACAACTATTTTTATAAATCAATGTTTCCAATAATAAATACATCATTTTTCTCTTCACTTGCCAGAAAATCAATTTAAGAACACAGTAGCACTCAAACTACCTGCTTGTGAGCAGACGATGATCCTGTGCTCTTCCTTCCCTGATCTCAAAGAGTGTTTTATCATCCACAAAGCACATCCTGTAAAGGAGTTCAATCCATCTGTAATAGACTGGCTTTGTTACAGGGATTCACAAAAACTGCCAATTTTTCTCTAGACATAGTCCCAAAGCATATGCTTTTGACAGCAATGTCTTCTCTATTCCAGCAGTGATTTAATTTTCCTAAGTCAAATTCAAACCTCATCATTCATTCAATCTCTTTTGGAAGACAAGCACTTCTTCATCACCATTGCCCATTTTTGCCTTCATTTCCAAACAGAATTAAGCTTACACAACAGATGCCACTTGGCAGTGTGTGTACATACATAACTCCCCCAAAAGGTTTGAACCCCTCGGTCTATTTGTCACAGGAGTAAGATATCTCAAAAAATATTAAGATTCCTACAGTTTCAATAATTACATGTTTTAATAACAGAGAAGTAAGATCCCAAAACAGTACTGCCTTAACATGATCTCCCTTCTTATTAGACACCAGGAAACAGAGAGACATTCTGATTTTGGGGAGTGTCAGAAATATTTCATAGAAACATAGAATGGTTTGGGTTTGAAGGGACCTTAAAGATCATCTAGTTCCAACCCCCCTGCCATGGGCAGGGACACCTTCCACTAGACCAGGTTGCTCAAAGCCCCGTCCAACCTGGTCTTGGACACTTCCAGAGAGGGGGCAGCCACAACTTCTCTGGGCAACTGGTTCCAGTGCCTCACCTCCCTCACAGGAAAGAATTTGTTCCTAATACCTAATCTAAGTCTTTCAGTTTAAAACCATTATCCCTCATCCTATCACTACATTTCCTGGTAAAGAGTCCCTCCCCATCTTTCCTGTAGCCCCCTTTAGGTACTGGAAGGCCGCTATAAACTCTCCCCAAAGCCTTCTCTTCTCCAGGTTGAACAACCCCAACTCTCCCAGCCTGTCCTCATAAGGGAGGTGCTCCAGCCCCCTGATCATCCTTGTGGCCTCCTCTGGACCCACTTGAGCAGGTCCATGTCCTTCTTATGTTGGGGGCCCCACAGCTGAACACAGGACTCCAGGTGGGGTCTCACAAGAGCAGAGTAGAGGGGGAGAATCCCCTCCCTCAACCTGCTGGCCACACATCTCTTGATGCAACCCAGGATACAGTTGGCTTTCTGAGCTGCGAGCGCACATTGTTGTCTCACAATCAGTTTTCCATCCATTAATACCCCCAAGTCTTTCTCCACAAGGCTGCTCTCAATCCATTCATGGCCCAGCCTGTATCTGTGCTTGCAATTGCCCTGACCCATGGGCAGGACCTTGCACTTGGCCTTGTTGAACTTCATGAGGTTCACACAGGCCCACCTCTCCAGGTCCATCTGGATGGCACATCCCTTCCCTCCAGCGTGTCGACCACACCACACAGCTTGGTGTTGTTGGCAGACTTGCTGAGGGTGCCTCGATCCCACTGTCCATGTCACCAACAAAGATGTTAAACAGCACCAGTCCCAGCACGACCCCTGAGGAACACCACTTGTCTCTGCTCTCCACTTGGACATTGAGCCGTTGACCGCAACTCTCTGAGTGCAACCATCCAGCTAGTTCCTTATTCACCAAGTGGTCCATCCATCAAATCCATGTGTCTCCAATTTAGAGACAAGGATGTTGTGTGGGACAGTGTCATTTCCTAAAAGATTAAAAACTTCACCTGCTATTTCTATCATATTAGCCACCAAAGCACTCTCCATAGGACAACAGACTTTAAGGTATAGTCATAAGGAGCGAGGGGGGAGCTATCTATCCATCCATCCATCCATTGTAAGCCAATTCCATTATTATTATTATGGGGTTTTACCTGTGATACTTTATCCACACCAGAAATACACTGAGAGTACAATTGAAAAAAATTACTGTGCATCTATTTGAATCATCACTGTATTTGGAGATCAGCACAGGAAGAAAATTCAGCTTCTGGAAGACAGAAATATTATCATCACTGTCGGCATGTTAACCATCACGTGCCCACTGGGTTCAGTCTCGCCACAGGACTGCCCTAAAATCCAGAACTTCTCCACTGTTAGATCACAAACTAAATGAAGAGGAAACTGGTTCTCTGTCTGCTGTGGATCTCTGATGTTTTCTCTGTTCTGATGCCACCCAGAATGTGGCAAGGCATGCAGGCAGGGTAACTTGTGTAAGATAAAACCTGACATTGACTGGGGCACAGACCCAAATCCAGAGATCTTCCTCTGCCTCACTCATGGACTTCCCTCTGAAACCACAGGCTAATTTGTGACTTGGTCAATTGATATTTAATTCTTCTGCACAAATGGGGACAATTTCACCGTAAGTCAGTCTAACTCAAAATAGCCCTTTAGCTCTATATTTCCCCTTCGTGCCATTTTGAAGAAAGAGGTCTAAATTTCTCTTTGACAGGAGACATAAAGAAAGCAAAGGTGAGCACCTCCTGGACACTAACTCTACTTACAGACCTATTTGAAAAAATACAACTGGTGCTATCAATGCATCTACACATACAGAAAGAAAATGCTTTTGCTTCTACTGACATCGACATCACATTCAATGTTTTGACTCCTGAGCAGAGACTGGCACCTATTTGCAACCCAGAGTAAAGCCCCAACCCTCCTGAGAGCAGCGAGGTGTTTGCTGGCAGGAAACACTAAGGGGGGTGATGTGTTTTGCTTTAGACCACACTCTGTATGACTACAAGCAGCACAGAGAAGGCAAGCACTGCTCACCACCGCTCTCATTCCAAGAGCTAAAGGGCATCAGATGAACCTTGCCAGCATCAGGGTCTAAAGCAAATAACAGAAGCAGTTTTCTAAACAGCTTAAAATTAAACTGTGTAATGCCCTGCTGCTGGAGCTACAGACGTCAGAAGGATGCACAGAGTTCCAAAAGCTGCTAGAAAACTTCATGGAAGGAAAATCCACCCTAAAAGATGAAGACATCACTGGTGGCTAAGGGGCAGTAAGGACCAAGGACAACTTTCCCCTGAGCACCTGCTGCCAGAGGCAGGATGGTGAGCTAGACAGGCCTTTGGTCCAACACAGCCACTCTCCTCTTCTTTTCTTGGCTTTTCATTTTTAAGTTTCTGACTCCTTTCCTAGTCAGATATGGAGGATGTGGGATTACATGCTCAGGCACCTGCCTCAGCTGCTGACTAGGCAAGAACACACCCTAAGTTAGCCATCAAATTGATGACCTCAAGCCCTTGAGGGGGAAATTTAGGGCTGAGTTTTAAATGTCACCCCCTACAAGCAATCAGGAGAAATTATGTGCCCAAATACCTTTCCACATGCTGGTCCCAACCACTGATCTTACTTTTTGCTTACGTTAGAGAAGGTCACTGTGGTTCACAAACATTATTAGCAAGTATCTTGGTGGTGCCTTTTGTCAAAGAAAGGTATTTTGGGTCCACCTAGACTTGTAAGTTGCTCCGCACTGTTCCTTCAGCAGCCTGAATAAAAATTAAAATTGCTTTTATCTCCCACTGGATTAATTGCTACTCTGGCTGTAAGTTAGTGAAATAGAACATGAGAGCTGAAACATGTAGTTTTCACAGCTAAAACAAGCAGCCAGTAGTAGGGAAAGGCAGGGAATTTATCTTGACAAAGCAACAGAAGACCACAGAGAGACAGAGACAGGCAGGCAGCCTGCGTGCAACAGGTTGTCACTGCCAGAGACTGCTGTGACACTAAAGCCATGCTCCCTCCTCACTGCAGCACAAATACTGAGACACAGCCCAAACATTCACTGGAAGGCAGCACTTCCTGGAGGATGATCTGCTACAGCCTCATTTCAGGTTACGTATGAGACACTGGTATGGACACACATGTAACAGAGCCCCTACAGAGATTCTTGTTAACTCACATCCAAGTTTTGACATGAGGCAGATGCTTAATTCGTAGGGCCAAACTATGTTAGCATGGGCCAAGAGGGCACTGGGATTCTCACCATTACTGTTTCAGCATGAAGCACTGCCTTGTTTTCTCTATAATAACCTCCTAGCTTTTCAAATAAACAGTGTCCCCCTCTCTGTAGCTGGAATTAATCTGCTAAATCAAAGCCTAACCAGGAATAAAGGCAAACAATGAACTGTCTTGAGATTTCAGATATTGTCTGTCAATTGGATCCAGACACTGGAAATTCACTGGACAAACTAGTGCCTCTCCTCCACAATGCCAAGTTCAGCTCTCAAAAGCACATTTGGAAAACAAAGGCTATTGCAAAGTGTAGAAATAATACCAAATGGAGAGCTGCAAATAACTTTATCAGGCTTAAAAATATGGCACCTAAACCTCGAAGCAAAAACTTTAATATCCAGTTCCTGACAAAAGTTTTCATGTCTGATCACTGGACTGAACAGACCTTTTGCATAAGGACTACGCTGCTTAGAGAAGTCCCATCCTCTGACTTGCACCTCTTGCAGATGTCCATTACTCCCCAAACCAGAAGACAGGACATGGGAGGGCATCTAGAGGGAAGAAATTACCTAATGGGTTTCTGTATTCAAAAGCATGGTTTTTGTAATGCTGCTTAACAGAATATCCCAGACTAAATACCACCAGCACTGAGCTTTGTCTGACGCCAGTCCATATTCACTGGTTATGGATCTGTTTTATTTTTCTAAAAAGCTACACAACTAAACCAGTGCTCCCTTGCTGTTCTGTTTGATCTTGCTCAAATATTTATAACATTCTTGAGCAAAACCACATACCAATAGTATATGTTCTTTAGATTTCCACAGTGACAAGAGAACTTCAGACGCAGGAAATGTCTTCTGTATCTAGGGCCTTTCCCCCCCCGCTTTAATACAAACACAGTATCTTCAAGTCCTCTCCCTTAGTAAAGTTTATTGTTATGTAAGGTATTTCGGGCTGAATGTGAAATAAAAAAATTTCATTTTATTTTCTCTTAAATGTTATATCTGGATGTCCAAAAACTGAACTAGTTAATAATGCTCTTGGCAGAGAAGTTTTTGTGCTATTATGAAATAAAAGTAAATTGATCTAGGATTAAGACACTATCCTACATTTCTTTTAAAGTCTTAATTCTGAGTTCATTGATTTTTCTATAATGATATAGAACTGTACGATAAAAAGGTTTTGAAAGTAATACACTCCTAGTATTTGCAGCACCAATAGCTGTGATATGTGCTCCATTATGCTAAGTGGAAATTAATATATGAGATCTTTTTGACATAAAATATTTGAAATAAAGGTAAGTAAAAGATGGACAAGAGCAAAAAATATAATTATGCCTGTTTTATGAGCAAAAACCTGACAAAAAAGTTTAGACCCAGTTCATCTTCTGTGTCTCACCAAATCTAAATAATCTGTAGTGATAGGACAAGAGGTAACAGTTTTAAACTGAATGAGGATAGATTTAGATTAGATATAAGGAAGAAATTCTTTACTGTGAGGGTGGTGAGACACTGGAACAGGATGCCCAGAGAAGTTGTGGCTGCCCCCCTCCCTGAAAGGGTTCAAGGCCAGATTGGACGGGGCTTTGAGCAACCTGGTCTAGTGGAAGGTGTCCCTGCCCATGGCTGGTAACTGGAGAGAGATTGCAAACCAATAACTAAAACACAAGTCACCCCATCATAGAAGAAAAAAAAAAAAATCTAGTACCAAAGAATTATGACCTAAGCAAATGTCCCCACCTCTGCAGACTGGCATAGCAAGGACAGACGTCAGACAGTCACAGCACACACTAGCACTTCACAACACACAGTCAGTAGCATTTCACAACACAAGGGCACAAATCACTCAACCCACACATTGGCAGGCTGCACCCTGCCAACGTTCCCAGCAGCTTCCTGAGAATATGGTAGTGGCCAGACATTGTGTTGACACGAGGAGAGGTGAATACTGGGGAATGTAATACTTCCAAGTACATATCAAATGTGTCCTATAATGACTGTCTCCTAAATGCTACAGAAACATCAGAATTTCATATGGAATCATGTATTTGGTTAAATATAAACTGCTGATCTGGATGCCAACAGGAGTGTGTTATATGCACAATCAACGGAGGATGTGAGGTTGGCATCGGTCCATTACTGTTTAACCACAGCCCACTAGAGAGAACTCACATCAGACACAAAGGTACATGAGCTCAATTCCTGAACAGCTTTATTTCTGCCTCCCACATTAGCTTTTGCAAGACTTCTGCCTTCATTTCTGATGATTCCCTATTTGGCAGAGGGCAGGGGAGTCATAAATTTGCTAGTTCTCATCAACACTGGCACCCCTGTGATAACCTCAGGTTTGGAAACCCTCTTGTCATTAGGAGATGAACACTTCAAGAAATATTAAAGTGCTTGCTTACTGCATGCACAGTCCTCCCATGCAAAGTAAAAGTGCCTTCACCATTCATATCCCAGTATCTTTCAAAGCAACACAGAGAAAAAATAGTGTGACACTACTGAGCATACACTTGGCTTCATTTAAGTTACAGAAACTCCTTTCCTATTGCAGGTCCTATGAGTAGAAAGGGACACACAGAAGTGCTTCAGTCTCACCTTCTCAAGGAGAGTTAGTCTTGCAGAGAAGGAATGAATCAGTTAAGGGGAAATTCAGAGGGTAGAAGTCTGACTGCTGTCAGCTGAGTTTTGCACAGGGGAAAGAAGGTCTCTTCACCTATCTCTCAGTGGACACTAGTACATATCTTGGGACAGGCACATCCCTAGCGCTGACCAGCATCTTGCTAATCCAGCTCGGAAATTAACAGCCCCTTTTCATCACACATCTCCAGCTGTATATGGCTTCAGGTCAACTTCAATTGGCAGTTACACCAGAGTAAACATCTGAGCATTCTTGCTTTTGCCAGCATAAGCACATAATTTAAGGTTATATTTTTCTTCTTTTGCCCATGACCAGAAGAGAAACGCAACCACCTCTAAGATGTTGTCTGCAACACTGTGCTCTGCCCTCCCAGGACAAACAAGTGACACTGCAACATTCATGTGCTACAGCTGTTCACAGAACAAGAACATTCTCTCACATGAAGGCCACATGAAGCCTACCTATTTGTTTACCTGAGCATAAAAACTATGACTAGAAAGACACATGAAGCAAACCAAACTTAAATAAAAAAAAAAAGGAGGGGTGTAAATTGCAGATATTCTCTGAGCTGATGTGGAGACAGAGAAAAATTAAACAAAATCCTGACAGCTTTTGTCTAGGAAATTATGGTCGAGCTCTTTCCCTCTGTGCATCGTGGGAAGTGCATTTTGGACCTTGCAAAACTGACACACATTCCTACATGAACTGAACTCCTCAGTTACACTCTCAAAATACATAAGCTATAGCCTCTTCTTGACTCTAGTATTTTTTTGGTCTTTCTGCAAGTGCCAGATCACAACCTCTGGAAAAGTAGTTGAATGATTTTTTTTTTTCCTCTTATTAAAATAAATGGGAGCGGGAAAGGTAGCTTTCTACAGAAAAAAGTCTTGTTTAATAAAAAAAATGAATTTTCTGTCCAAACCAGTTTTTATGGAAATATTTTAACAGGCTTTAGAGTAGTATAATGCACCTCTTGCCAGCAACCTTCTACCTTTGCATTTACAGCAGTGCTTTGTCTGTGTTTCCTCCACTACAGACTGTGTCTTTGGCTTCCAATACTTGAAGTCTAAGACTTAAGGCAAAATATTCTCTCCCACATAGAGGGGCCGCTTTGGAAGCTTTCTCTAGCTTTTACTTCCATAGTGGCTAATTTCTAACAGATATATCCACGTTCTGCACAAAAATTATGTTAGAGGTCAAGTCAGATTAAAAATAACTCCCTTTCCTTCCTTTTATAGAAAGATATTTTTACCTGGATCATTTCCGTAACACAGCATAGCTCCAAAAGACCATATTGGTACAACTGAGGAAGCATGAAGAAGCAACATAGGAGAGAGACAAAAAGGTCTTAAACTGGCTCCAATCTTTGCAAACAAGACCTAAAGAATCTACATTGAGAATTTTCACCAGACTTTGAGAGAGAAATTATTTCAAGCAACTTGAGTCCTCCCAGAAAGAACAAGAGTGGAAAAAAAAAAAAAAGTATTGAATTTCCATAAGCATCCTCCACCCATATTCCTGTTTGACAGAAGAAAGATATTTCTGTTTACGACCATTAAAAATCAATCTGAATACATTTAATATTAAAGATCACGTCTAAATATTTCTTCAAGCTGCCAGGCAATTTTTACCTCTACAACAGCAGGAAGCAGAGTTACTTTCTCAGCTCTCAGAAGTCTCGCTGGACAGCTAATTGAATTTGCATCTTCACTGGGATACAGTTAATGTCAGCAAGCTGAAAATCTGAAGATATCTTGCCTGTATATAAGCACTAAGATAAAATTTCCCAGGATTGTAACTGAGTCATATAATCAATTTCCGCTGAAAGGTGTGTGTGACATGAGACATCTGGTACCTTATGGCTACTTCTAGGAAGTATAGCTTTGAATAAAGTTTGGGAGGTATAAGAGGTCCATCCATGCACAGAGTCATATCTTCTTACTTTCTTACTCCAAGCATAGTAGTGTTGTAAAATTGACTGAAATATAAATCTAAAATCTCTAAAAAGAAATGTTATTATGTTGGCACTATGCAGAAACAAGAGACCAATGGACACCATGGTGTCCAAATATCAGAGCTTATATTGAGAGATGAGGAAAAGCCTGCGTACCTTACCAAAGGGGAGGGGGGTGGGGTGGGGGGAACAAGAAGAATTCATAGTTTGACTCTAAGATCCTGCACAACACAGCAAGGACACAACACCCCAGCGCACCCTGCATTACCCACCACAGAAGAGACCTGAAGGCAAGAGGGGAACTGAAACATTATTCTTCAGCTCCTACTTTCGCTTGTAGCTGAGGAAAAACTCTCCAGTTTTCAAGGTGTCACTTGCAACAGGCTTTATTAAACGAAAAAAAGAAAAACCCACACAAAACACCTGGCTATTGTATCTTCTCCCATTCCTGAAAACAGAGACTATGCATTTGTCCCTACTTGTCCAGTGCTCTAATCTTTCCTTAGACTCCAAGGCTATAACAGAGAATGAGTCACTGTTTTTTCATGGACATTCAAATTTTTATCTTAAACGCTGCTAAATTATCAGTTAGAGTGACACATTCGATTAAATAGACTTCAACACTTCCCCTCTGCCCCATTAAGTATTCCACAGAGCTGCAGATCTCAGCTACTGTGTGTGGTGTGGGCAGTGGGAAACATCTCTTGTCTGCAGGTGGCTATTCAATACAATTTTACACAGCACCCTAGACACTGGAGATGGAGAAGTACAAAAACACAAGGGGTTTTGAAGAAAGAGCTAAACTGAGATCAGCAGATAGAGGAAGAAGACAGAAGGAATTCCCTGAAGGATGTAAAGCTGAATTATCCATCATGGCAGGTTTGGAGAATATTTTCCCTCTGCACATTCACCTTATTTAATGCAATGAACACATGACACGTTCTCCAGATAGCTCAGCATGTGAATCCATTCTATCTGTCAAAATTGGGTGGAGTTTTTCAGATGGGAAAGATTTCTGTCATAAAAATGCTCCTACAGAAGTATCAAGTGTTGCACAGGAGCGTGTTGATGCCACCAAAGCTTTGATGGGCAGCAGGCAGCTTTCTCAAGAGCTCCAGCTACCCAGAAGCCCTCCTGCAGACACAGCCAGCCCAGGCAGCCGACCCACCAAGCAAACTGCTGGGGCCCGAGGCAGCCAAACATCTCAGGGTTTCTGAAGCCATTTGTTTTAGGAGGAAAGTGAGAAGTGAACTGGATCATTGTCTTAAGTTGACTCTTTTTTTTTTTTTTTGAGAAAAATCACACTCCATTTCCTACCAAACACTAAAGCTGGCCGTAGGCCAAAGTCTCTTAAAGATTCTGATGTTTGGACACTATGGTGTCTCGTTTCCACATAGTGCCACTTAATTACCACAGCAATCTCAAGGGACTTTCAGGGGCTCAGCTGATCCATGCAAATGTTCACAGGAAAGCCCATGTGTCTGTATCACCAGAGAAGTTGAGTAATTAATTCAGAGCAAGAATCTGTGGCCAAAAGCAACAAGCAGAGATCAGCTTATCCACTGTTAGGTGTCAGCCTCTTTTGAACAAAATATTGCTTAGAGAAATAAGAATACAGATTTCAAGTTTTGGATTCAACTGGGAAAGATTTAAATAGACAAAGAAAAAGTTAGTTGTCCAGACTCCTTTCTGACCAATGAAGAAATAGAAACTTCTAAGGTTCAATACATCTGACTGATTTTGGATAACTGTCATGGCATGAAATAAATCACATCTTAAAGATATCCATTTCTCTCCATCAACTTCGAAGGGAGTCTCAACAACAAGTCAAATCAGCAGCTTGCAGTGCAGATGTCTACTAGTTGAAATTGATGAATCCCAGCTCAAAATGTCATCCCAACCCCAGACATTTCTCTACAGCCATTCCAACCTCAGGCATTTCTCTACAGTACTGGAGGTGAAAACTGTACTAATAAAGATGAGAGAACATTTGTTACACTTGCAGCCTGCAGAAAAAGGAAGCTTCGAGTCAACTGTAGTTGTAATTTCTAGTAACAAAGCAGGAAAAGCAATCACTTGGTTGGCAGCTTATTTCTTTGTGAAGTTTGGGAGTTGTGGTTTTGAAGACAAGACAGAGGGTAAGGTGAACTTTTATTCATCTTCAACACTGTTGATGTTTTGTTCTCTCAAGAGACACAACTCTTGACTGATACTTCCGGAAAAACCCTAAGATTTCTTTAAGTTCTCCAGGGTGGCAAAATTATTGCACATCCCAAAGAAAACTCCAAGCAAAAGAGATACTATGTCACACGTAAGTGACACAGTAAAACCCATCAAGGGACAGCTGTTATTAGTCTGCTGGCAAATCAAGCAAGGATGTGAGAAACAGTCGAGGGAGGAGATCCTCACCCAGGTGAAGGCATCATGTGGCCTAAAACAGCAGTGCTTAGACTGGATACTCAAGGACACACAAGACTTGAAGCCACTGTCTCGCATTGTTTGCACGGCCAGCATAATTCTCAAAGACCCTCTCTTTTGCAGAAAGGCTTCCTGACAATCCCAGGCATCCTACCCAAGCATCAGTCCTCTGACTCTTTTTTCTCACACCCTACCTAACCTTATTCCTTACACACTTGCAGTGGAGCCCCACAATCCTCTGGGAAGAGGAGGTGGACCAAGTGAAGGATGCTGTGTGGGAGCAGCTGAAGGCATGTTCCCTGGTAAGAAGCCACTCTCAGGAAGGCCCACTGATTATGAGGCCAGGAACATGAGCCCACGTGCCCCAGCAGCTGTGTGGCAGCCTTTCCCATGGGTGGTCCAAGTCCAGCCCTCATGTGGCCTGCTGAGTGATTGACAAGCATGCACAGGACCAGCTACAGCCCATCTTCCTTTCCACCCCACACAAAGACAAAAGTCAACAGGTCTCAAGAATTGAATACAAAAATCAGTCCATGGAAAGAAAGTCTCCATCAGTCCCATAAACAAGGAGAGAATGAGACAAGGCTCAAGTTATAACCAGAAAAATCTCTTGCATACCCAGATCCAAGGCAGTGAAACCCAAGTTTTCTACTCTACATATTAACTCCAGGTAATTAAAACCAGCTATATAGTTGTTTTCAGATTTTTGTTATGTAGATTTTTTTCGTTAACATTTCATATTTTGCATTGAAATTGTAAGCTGAAAAATTGCAAGAATTCCCTCAGCAATGGCCTTACTGAAAGAAAGCGATATGCTTAAAGCACTATTGATTTAACCTCTGAGGGAGCTATACATCAAAGAGAGCTGACACTCCCAACTCACTGCCAAATTGAAATGAAACTCAGCAAGTCACATAATGACAGAAGGACAAGGGCAATAAACTCCAGAGGAGTTCCTTAGCCTCTAACAGAGTCAAAGGCTCCGTAAGACACATCCCTGAAGAAGAAAGAAAACCCTGAAGAGTGCCCACCCATTAAACAAATAAATATAAATACTTAAATCTGAAGACTTGTGCATTTGCTTGTTTAATTTTTGTCATTGCTCAAAGATAAAGCACATATGGGGGGCGGGGAGCGGGGGGGAATATCAAGAGAAGTTCTGATGCTTCAGCAGTTACCTAAAAAAAGTCAACACTGAAATACAATTAATGCTCATCAGAATAAAAAAATAAATGTTTCTGCAGAAAGCAATTTAAAGCCATCAGGATGAAGACATTCACTACCTGTTGTAGTTTAAGCATCACAAGGAAAGTGTATTCAGCTCTAAGGACCTTGGGCACCATGCTCCCAGCAAGATACAGGTGTACAGATTTCTCCAAAGCATTCACGTTTACACAAATGTTTTCAAAACGAGATGATTAGAAGAAAAATCTCACTTTGAACTTACATTTACGATACCCACTAGATAGTCACTGAACAGATGGTAAGTATACAACAACAGTAGTAGCATTATCAGCAGTAGAAATATAGAAGCAAATACCAGCAGCACTTATGTTCAAGGCCCTGTCCAGGAACATACATAGTCAATTTTTAAAATAATATATTAACCATACAGACTCACAAATGTTCCTAACAATTTACATGCTTCAGTCTTTTGTCTGTTTTTTTTTTTGGTTTTTTTTTTTTAAAATCAAAGTTACTATTGGATCTTGGGATGTGCATTCTAATTGCTATAAATAAATCATGAATGATTGGCTCAATGTATTTTTCCATGGCAACTCCTGCGTCACACAGAGTGTTACATTTTTGAAAGAGAGCTATGCTCTTTGAGAGAGAGGAAAAGATTCACACTTTGGATGGGCCTCAGATCAATTTTGCAGTTTCTGACTGAGTAGAACATATATTAGCAATGAAACAGAACCGTTTTCAACTAATTGCAAATTACTTAGGCACCAAAACCTATATTGTGCCCTTCACCAGTGCAGAGAGCTGCATGCCAAATTCCCATACAAAATGCAAGGCTTCTTGACTCTTCATGCACAGATCCTCTGTGACTTCCTCAAACGTGCAGCATCACACACCAGCAAAATCCTGTTCCATTTCTGTCTCACATTCAAGCCCTAAGAAACCTGCCTCCTGAAGCTGCCAGCAAGGAGAGGGAAGAAATTATTTTCCTGAGGTCTATGATCTGGTCTAAAACAGAAAGCTGACTTCTGTGCATAGTAGCTTGGGCCAAGAAAAACATAAGGAGCTCTTTGCAACACAGAATTTGACTGTGGTAAGATAAAACAAGCAGAACACGAGTTTCAGGATATATTACACCCCCTACCTAAAAAAGGACAGTTGTACATTACTTAGAGTCACCAGCTGCGTTAGAAAGGAGAATTCCCAAAGTGCAGATTTCCAACTGTTTTCTGAAAGGAACACATGAAATACTTAGCAATTTAGAGAACCAACATCAATTTTCCATTTATGAGGGAAGATTTGTATACCAGTTTAGAAATTTTGGTATCTGAAGTACAGAAACTTACACTACTAACTAAAAGAAATCAAGTCTAAAGACTCAATTGTTTTTAAGACTTTTAAAAGCCTCCCAAAAATCCCATTTATAGGATAAAACAAGTTCTATAGCTCAGACAATACAATTCAGTTGCACATCCTGAGAAGAAAAAAAGCAAACAGTTTTAAATTCAAAAGTGCAAAACAGTGTATTCCAGTTCCAGGGCAGGACGAAGACTTCGGGAGGAACCATTTTCATCAGACTGTGTCTGACCAAGAGTTCATGAGCACACCTGATCCCAGACATCCTTCCACTTTTTAAGGTTCAGCTAGAGCCTCCCAAGCACCTAAGTTTTCAACCTGTCTTTAAACCAAACTGTGGTTTGGCCCTAGTTTCAACTTATACAGATTCACATACTGATATTCTAGAGCATCACTAAAAGCTTACATTAAATAGAATCCAGAGAAACCTATTTTGAAAATTAATTGGCAACACTCTCTCAATGAAGAAGCTCAAGCTCTTCCTATTTCATGGTCTTCATATCACTTGGCTCTGAACAAAGGTTTTGACGGTTATTTACTCTGCATTTTCTAAGCAGTGTATATTTATGACATCTGCTGCCTACATTACACAGTTTAATTTCCATTTATTCAGCAGCATTCATGTTTACATTCAGTAACCTGCAGGAGACGACACATACCTTTGTTAAACAGCCATTTGAGGAGTAAAATTTACAATGATATGCAAACAGGCTCTCTTATTTCCAGGTCATGGTGAGCATCAGGAGAGTCAAGTGAATTATCCATGCTGGGTAAAAATTCTGCCTAAACTTTTTCCTAGGAGGAAGATGAGTTTTTACTCGTATGAACATTGTTGTCTGTTTTCCAGAGAAAATATTGAGCTGGTTTTGAATATTTTAGTCAAAAATTTCATTTTAAAGTTTTCCACTTGTTTAATGAAGAAATCTGCACTTTCCATGCACATCTGTTTTCATCAACTGCTTCCAAAAGGGAAAGAAAAAGATAAATATACGCCTCTGAAAAACTGCACTGGACAGCATGTTCCTTGGTGTTATCAGTAAACAAAAAAAAGAAAGGATTCTATCTGACAGCAGAGATTTTTTTCATTATAATAACCTACCTGATTTCAAGAAGAATTGAAATGCTGGAATCTCTCAGACGTTCAGTCTAAACAATACTCAACTAACCATGCGGTTCGAGAGATGAGTAAACGTGAGATCTTGCATGGATTATGTAAAGTCTCTTAATAATTACAAATGATTGTTAACGGCAACAAAGCTAGCTGAATAATAACAATCTGGCTCATGTTAATTATTACAGCTCTCCTGCTAAAGTACCTTACTGTCCCAGAGCTTCTAGACATACGGCCAAATGAGAATGGCTTGTACTTCATCATACCAGTAAATCAAAATCACTTTAATTATTCTCCAGTGGGACTCCAAAGACTTCAAGTCAGCATGGCATGAACCATATGTTTCTTTCTGTTTGGGCAACACTGCTAATTAGCAAAGTTGGGGAAATCCTATTTCAAAGTGATAAAGCACAAACCTCAGCATATGTTTACCTGAGAAGAAGTGATTTTAATTGCAATGAGTACATTTACTGCTGTATTAACAAGGAGGCTTTGAGGTTAAAATATGAAACAACTTGGTTACATCCTCAGCTGGTGGAAGTTAATGTTGCTTCACAAAGTGGATATGCTGAACGAGACCACTCCAGGATGCAGCTGGTTGTGTTGCTCATTATTAAGTGCTTACAACCGTATGAAAACCTCAGGGTGTAACACACTCCCTGGCATGAGAAAGACTTTGCAAGAGGAAGAGTGTCACCTTTCAAGGACTGAAGCTGTCTGCATCCTTTGACCTGGAGCTTCCCTTCTTCTGAAGGAAAAAGGAAATGTTTTATAAGACAGAAGATTTCTGTCACGACCACTAGTGAAAGGTCATTCCTCACAGCAAACCTTAGAACAAAATTTGTTGCCAGCCAGGTGACTAGATATGGCTGTAGAAGAGCTAAAAGGCAAAGTGTTGACACCGAAGCTTCTAACTTCATACTAGTTCAAACAGTGTTGAACCTTCCCAGATAACCCCATCTTGTGATTAGTACAGCTTCAACCTACAAGGAGATTAATCTATTTGAAGCAAACTATGTCTGGATTTTTCCAGCCAGTTGCAACACACTGAACAAACTCCTTAATAAATTCATCTTTGAGATTGTCCTTAGAGAGCACCCCACTAAAGCTGTGAAGCTGAACATGAAGACTGCAAATCAGAACCTACAGCGCAGCCTTCATCTATGCTACTGTGCCAAGCAAAGGGAAAGCAAGTAGGAAAACCCACCAGAAGCTGGAGAAACCTGACACTCTCTTGCCTGGTTTATTTTCTTAATCTCAGCCTCACAGTTCAGGTACCACAATAGAGTCCCTGAAATTCTATTTCCTTTGTTTCTACTTAGGAACAAAAACCAGAACAGATTAAATAAATGCAGGGGGGGTGTGGAACTTTGTTAATAGAACTGGTGCTTCAGCAACTTGAGAAAGAATGCGGTACTGATGATTGCAGTCACCAGTAACACTTACCAGAGTGACCTCCTTAATTTCTTATCTTTGCAGTCAGTTGCAATGTGAATGCATCCAAATATGTATTTTCCCACACATTTGCCATTTCTCTGCTTTAAGCTCCACCCAACATTTCTCTGTGGATAATCGTTCACCTGTAATCTTTCTTGAGACTTTTCCAAGTACATATCTCATGTCCCACATCTTCCCCATAATTTGGCTGCAAATGCCCCATTTTTATCAAGCTTCACTTACAAATTAGTGGAAGGGAAGGACAAAGTGATTTTAGGGAAAGAAAAAAGAAAATCCTTCAGTTGTTTCAAGACACTAATTACAAGTTAGGATGCAATTTTAAGAAAAAGTTTATATCTGCATTTAGATTTTAGCAGGTCTAAATTATGCAGTTATGAACATTATGTTAGCCTAATTAATAACTTACGCTAAAAATACATTGAAATTATGTACCCATATGTAGTGGATATTGTACATAGGCACCCTCTTACTCAAGGGACTTCTGAAATTATCGATTTAAAATTGGAATGTTTTATATCTGGAAAATACTGGATTATTTGACATACCTAAAACTGACCCATTTTGATTTAGAATAAAAACCTGAAGTCTCAGCAGACACTGTTGGGGGAAGTTAAAATGCATTTAAAAGGCTAGTTTTTCACACACATTTTATCTGTGCTTTGTAAACAAAGCAGCATGGAACAATCCTGTATCTATAGACATTCACAGGGCATTAATTTCTCTAATCTAAGTTCTTTGAGGTATAACACAACTTAACTCTGAGAACAGATTCAGAAATTTACTGGGTAAGAGAAATAAACCAAGGAGAATCTGCCACTGCCACTACTGCCTGGTCATGACCAGATTTCTAGGTGTTCCCACACTTAAAATTACAGGTGACCTCTAGGAGGAGATATGTTCCTCACTGTAAAACTGTTCAGAAATTGAAACATCGTGTACAGTTACTAACAAGTTTTAGAGCCAGATTTTTCTTGGAGGTACACAGTGATAGAACAAGAAAAAATGGACACAATGGTAATTACAATTAGAGACTAGGGACATAAACCACCACCTCTACTACCCCCCCAAAAAAATAAAAATATCTGTGAGGTTAGTGAAACTCTGAAATGAGTTGCCCAAGCTGGAGTCTCCATACCTGGAGATATTCAGAACTGGATTTGTCAGGGCCCTCAGCAGCCTGAAATAATCTGTCATTAATTAGAGGAGGGAGTTGGACTTCCAGAGGTCCTTTCCAGCCTAAATCAGACTTCCAGAGGTCCTTTCCAGCCTAAATCACAGATCACCCTATAACATATTTCATGAAGCACTTACAAGGTCCAATGATCATTAAAATCTGGTCTGTTCTTTTGAAATCCACCCCACAGCCCCCAAAAAATGTTTGGCACAATAAGATAACGAACGTTAAATAAACTACAACATTCAGTGAGGATGCATGCTTCTTCAGATACCTTTAGAGAATACTTTATTACAAGCACGTTGACCAAAATAAAATTGAAGCACTCTTAACAAAACCGCATTATGGCAAACACCAAAATCGGAGAGAAAACACTGAAGAAAAAAAAAAAAAAGAAAAAAGAAAAAAACATCACAAAGAAAAGTAGAAAAAGAGACAAGATGTTTCAGAGAAGCCCCAAACTACAACTGTACCTCATTTACACTGAACATTGTTGAAGAAGTGATGTAAGGCCCTTGTAGTAAGTTGGCAAATCTTCAGCATAGTATAAAAGCATTTTCCACGTACTTAGAAGATGGTGCGATGTGAATGTATAATCATTTTCTCAGGGTCCTTGCAGCCTACTCCAAACAAGTGAGAGAAAAATTCATGAGCTCCCCACCCCTTTGTTTCAAAGACTCCTCTAGCAAATATTGTTGTAGCAAACATATTTTGACCTGCATTTAAATATGCAGTAAGCAATCTACACAACAGCACTCTGAAAAACTGGTGAAAAGGATTATCAGAAAGACTTTTAAAGCGATTTTATGGACTGTATGCAAAATTTTTTTCTCGCTTTTAAGTTACTTTTTGCGTCTGTAGTCAACCTCCATGTATAGTAACCCTCTCAATCTCCATATAAGCCTTGCTTTCTTTCATAATTTGCATGCATAATTTCTGTATCAGGCACAGTCATTCCAGCCCCTCTAAATATTTATTTCCAGAAAGAACAGGTTCTGCTGAGCCATTATTAGTTGCAGTCTTACCTTCATGCTAACCTCCCTGCCTCTACCATGACCCTACAGTAACAACATCCAATTATATATGCCCATCAATTCCCTCATTCTGGGGAAACTGGGTCTTTTAAATTCAGAAGCCTAGCTCTTTCCTTTACCTCCACAGCTTAATATACAAGGTCAAATCTAACAGTTATGTGATTTTTGTTCCCAAAAGTCTATGGCCTTTACTGCTTCTTTTCCCCAGTAGCTGCCATCTCCAGGATTACCTTGTATCCAGTTGTTTCTTTTGTAACTTCTATTCAAATTCTAGTATCCTTGATTTATCAAAATTGTCCGTTTTCTATCCAATTATACCCTGATACAGGAAAGTACTAGTTCTCTTAATTTCTTTACTGCTTCAAGAAAAGCATATATTTAAGCACCTTCTATTAAAAGAGTGTATTTCAGGATAAGTGAAATTCCTTCTCTCTGTGAAGCGATAGGAATTCACTAATTAGTTGTATAGTCTCATTCAGGTCAAGATACAGAGCTCCAAAAAGATGCTGCTCTTTCAAGTTCCTCAGTCTCACTTCAGATAAATAAGCTGCAGTGATAACCACAGGTGGAGTCTATTGTTATTGTAACTTAACTCCCCACACAAGCTTGAGACTAACAGGTAGGAATAAGGGCAATGCTTTGGTGGTAGCTATTTACATGTTTTGCTACATTTCCTATGATACATAGAGAAATAGGTAATGTGTTGTTTCCAATTTTCTCAAACAATATTTTCATACACACACACAAAATAATTTGCAAGAAAATCAATCATTAGTTGTCAGCCCAACAGCTCTCCAGATAATGGACTTTTTTATACTTTCAGACTCTGAGCTACTTTCAGACTCAACCACAGTTGTTGCTGAAAGGACAGCATTTAAACAGCTACAATAATGTTATTTAAAGGTGCTTTTTTGCACTTTGAATAGTAATTAATTATTGTAGTGTTGTTGGTTAGCTGCCACCCTCAGAGACCACCCGATTCATTGCTTTATCAGCAAAGCTTTGCTTTTAATAGAATACTCCCCAATTCTTTGGAAAGTCTCAGATTTATACATCACAAGAAGTCACACATCTGGCTTGAAATGACAGGATACCTGTCTCCTGTTCCTAGCTCTCTTCTTGATCTCTGCTGTGACTTGAGACAAGTTGCTTCACTCTGCACTGGTTCTGTCTTCTCCATTTGTAATCAGGGCATAGACCATGTCCCTGAGAAGTGTCTGTGCAGCGCCTACCACAAAAAAGGCTTTAAGTCTCAGCATCCATAAAAGTAGGTGACAAAATGGTATGACATCTCAAATGAAGTGTCATATACCACTGTTTTGTAGAGTACAAAAACTTCCACCACTTGCTATAAGGGAAAATCATGACAATCATTTTAAGTCCCATTAAAAAATAGGGTAAAACTTTCTCCTGTGGAGTTAGCACTAACAGTATATTTTAGATGTGTAGTAGTTATTACATTTAAAATACAAATACAAATTTTGTGTAAGAAATGCACCGATACATCATCTTACAGATATGAACAAGATGTGAATATGTATTTGTTTTCAGCCAAGAAGACTATATTCCAATTTTGAGCAAACCGCAATGCATTTAGTATGTGAATCAGACCCAAACCATACAAAATATCACATGTTGATTCCTAGTCTCCATAAACAAGATAACTGAATACCAACTTCAGCATTTCAAAGCAATGAAAAGGGTAGATACATTTTTCTATAGAAATAGAAAATTTGAAGAGCTTTAATATTTTTGGCATTTATATTCACTCTGCAATACGTCTACATCAATCACCACCCACACATACTTTGAAGACTGAAAGTAGATAGTAAGTCTAGCAGAACTTCGTGGTAGGAGTTGTGGGGTTTTTTCTATTGAACCTTAAAAGTAGGCTTGTAAAAGGTAACTTCAAAAACCTGGTTAAATCCCAAGGATGTTAAAATTTGGGACCAACTACTTATCTCCCAAGCCTTAAAGCAGTGGATTCAACATTTTAAGTAATTCCTAACTGATTTCCTTTAGTTCATGTAAGTATTTAGATTGGGAAGCATTATTGACTTCATTATGGAGGAGGTCAGAATAGATGGCCAGTAATTCTCCTTTCTGGCCCTGCAGATTTACAAAACCACAATTAGAGCAGGGACATAGGATGAAAAAAATGGTTCTCATTAGACCTTGGAGAGAGTCCCAGATAAAACAAAGATTGACTTTTTAGCCTAGTCTAACTTCTAACCACTTGGGTGACACTTCATAGAAGTTCATCCCATCATTCACCTGATAACCACAAAGCTTCTGCTTGACCCAACACAGATTCCAGGAAAATTTCCAATTCTGATGCTTCAGCTTCAAATTATAGAGAATGCAACATATGCAGTCACCAGTTTTGCTCATTTGCACCTGGGTAGAAGGTAGCCATATGAGAAATTAATCCTGCAAGTCCTCTCAATAGAGCTAAAGAAAAACCAAAACAGAAGAATACCACAAGGGCTTCATTTTGATTGTCCTGAAGTTTAGAGCAAAATGAGAATCAGTTCTTTTTCTACATAGACCAGTGCACTAACACTAAATACAAAAGTTTATATGGTTAAAAAAAACTTAGGTCCTAACTAAATTGTCTCCACAGGTATACCATTGGGCCAGGCAAAGATCCAAGATAGACACTTTTTCTGGCATATCTGAGCATCCAAGCCTGAAAACAGGGCTTTTAGCAGTCAACTCAATAGCCACCTACTCAATATTTTCATTTCTCTATTGCATATTTCCTTCTCAGAACAACATTGCAAGAAGCTTTATTCTGGGCTCTGACTTACACAGAACTAAGCAAGGCAGCCAGCTCCCTTGTGAAGGAGTCCAAGACGATAAATTCACCCATATTAATGCAATCTGACTCCATGACTGCTACAGACTACAGCAAAAGCTCACAGCTGTGGCAGCAGTGGGGGATCTTTGTTCTTCTTATGAAGCTCTTCTGCCTGGGGACACCCTTAAAGAAGATTCTCTGTGTTCAGAGTCAGTGGTTAGCCCCTGTCAAAGAGCAAATAATTCTAATCCCCAAAGCTGGTGGGTTGGATAGCCACAAATTGAGCAATGCCCTCTACCCTAAAACAGCACTGCAACAGTAATATGTCCCTCCAGCCCCTCAAGCCTGGCCTTGTTGTGGCTGTCAAGCACACCTAAAAGCTGGTCTGCAGATTCACCATGAGGGGCTGTCAGGGTTGATGTGGTCATTGCTAGCCTTTTCCCCAAGTCACACGGTCCCTACAAATGACACAGAGGGTGCAAGAGCTGGTCCAGTGACCACACTGCACTGTGGGTTACCAGGTTGGGGCTTGAGCATGTGGTGGCACCACCTAATAACAATTCTACCTGTAGTTGTGATTCAAAGGACAGGAGCTTTTTAAAAGACATACTAGAGTGGCACTTTGTGGCAGCAAGGTCTGTGCCATGCAGCTTGCTACAATATGTGTTGACCAACCAAGACTGTGGTACTGGAGGTCCTGCAGAACACAAGTGGGACCCCTCTGAGATGCTCTAAGTATCCTGAGCTTGTTCCCAGCCTTCCTGGGGGAAACACCCAAAGGTGCACCCAAAGTATGCCGAAGAATTCATGACACAGACAGCCTGAGATATTAGCTTTTAGGACACGGTTGGGCACTTGTGACAGAACAACATGAACACCACCAGCAAACCTACAGAAACTCACTTGTGCTACACATTATTGCCACTTTCTCAGAGCTTTTAAAAGCACAGAATACTGACAGAAGTACATTTGAACTATTTCTAGTAGTAACTCCTTCCCCTAGCACCAAGCACACCGGTGAAGTGGCAGATATTCAGTGCACTCCAGTTTCTCTCTTTCAGACACGTTCTTCAGCCCTATGCAGGTGGAGGTGACTGCTCAAAGTGACTTTGCTGTCATGTTTCCTTGCAAGCAGTACTTCACCAACTCTCTTCCCAGCCTTAGCCCTGCAGGGAATTCAGTTTAGACTTAACATATGCCTGGAGTTTTAGATTCTGTTTTTAGTTCTTGGCTTTTGTTTTTATTGGGATTCTCATTTCAAGATGCACATATACATACACAAAAATACTGCCAGGGTATTGTCATAATAATCTTATGGGAAATAATGCTTCAGAAACTGGAAGGTATTCTTCGTACACTCCCACATGCTTTGCTTTTAAAAGGCAAAAGAAGAAAGAAACAAGCAAAATAGACTGAAGTGCATAAAATGTCCATAAACTGGCTATAAACTCCCTTTTTTCAGAATTTTATCATAAATTTGAACTAGCTCTTCCTATTTTTGAATTGACCTATTTTGGTTTTGAACAAATTAAATTCATCCAATGTGATGAGGTTTTGCTTAGATTTTACCAGTTTATGTCCCACAGAAGGTGTGAAAGTATATTCCTACCTTCTGCAGGCTTCACATAGCAATATAATGTTGTTTTCCCTTTCTAATCTCCAATATATTTTTCTGAAACTGAAGACGCACTGAATCATCAAGCTTTGTGTTTGTTGGCAGGGAAAAAAAAAATTACAAGCACCAGTAACTTTGTAGTGTTTTCCTTGTATTTTCAGTGTTTCTGAACTATACAGTTTTAATTTACCTCATTGATTCCCAATGGAATTAGTAGGTAATATTTCTAGTCCTAAATTACTTACTTATTCTAAATATGTAAGACAGAAGCAGGAACAAGAAAGACAGGCTGCTTCTTATCTCTGATATCAGAATGTGGAGCAACGACTCTGCTCCTATCCCACCCCTAAAAAGTTTTCATCAGCCTGGGAATGGCTCCAGTTCCAACTCTGAGCTAGGCAGCTCACTGTCGAGCTTCAAGACAACAATAAAAATAATCAACAACCTTCTGGAGCATATATCACATCCAGTAATGATGTTCACAGAACCAAGATGAAATACCAGCAACATATTCAGCAGAGTATTTACCAGGTGGGCACAAGAGGAACAGTGGGGTGAGGAAATCATAACAAAGTATGTTAAAAAAAAAATTCCTTCTTTAAAACCTTAATCTAACAGAATATTTCAAAATGGAAGACACTTTTTATAGCAGTCATACCACAAGAGGAAAGCCTGTGCACCACACTAAAACACCTAACAGGTATTAAAAGCTGTGAAGTTTATCCACTACAGAACAGAAGGACAAAGACAAGGTTATTCACTGTGTGCAAGTGAAAGAACAAGGCTCCAAAATCCCCAAACAAACAGGGGCAGAAAATAATCTCCTTGGCAAAGTTTTGCCATATTTGAGCATCAGGAGAAAGTCAAATTTAGTCAAAGCAATATTATTGACTAACCAAGCTAGCAATATTATTGACTAACCAAGCTGACATTTGGCTACCGAATTATTTAATTCTTACAGTTACTACTAGATGAAAGGACACCACGTCCATCTCCAAGTGAAGGCTTGGCACAGTCAGCCAGAGAGTACAGAAGATCAACATTTTTTTCTTTGGGGGTTGAGAAAGACAGGAGCATCCTAAAAGTTTCTCATTTGCCTGTTGCCCTTTATCTTGCTTGACTAGTTGAATTTCAGCAACACCTGAGGTCAAGCTCTGCTAATCAACCTTCTTCCTTCAGTCTTTTCTGTGGTGAGGTGGGTGCAGAGAATGGCTCCCAGGAGGACATGTGCTGGATGCTACCAGTGCTGTCCACAGCCCGGTCAAGCCATGGCATCCACACAAGAGGAACTGATAAGGTGGAAGAAAAATAGGGGAAAGGAGAATGCATGGCATAATGCATCGAACAGGAGGCTGCAATGGCAGCTGAACACAGCTTGGAAAGTGGTATATCCATCCCCCAGCAAGTGTTCAGGTTGGATCAGGTCTTCTGATCTGGAATAAAATGATGCAACACATCTGTCTTATGGCTGCTGAGAGAACAGCAGACAAGTGTGAACCCCTTATAGAGAGGTAACACAAATCACCTGGCACCTAATAATTGCAGGATGTCTTTGTTGACATGATCAAGGTCCAAAGACTAAAGAATCTAAATAATTATATCTGTTTTCTGAGAAAGCTCCAGCTGGGCAGCAATTTGTACTCAGCTATCCGTATTTTATTGGCAAAGCTGCAGCAGTTCTTTATAATGTTCAGCCACAGATAACATCTACATCCCAGTGGATATTTCATAGTAAACTGCTCAAGTCATTCTCCACCCCCCTGCTCTTCTCGTTTGCAAGCTACCTACAAGCAGAGTAGAGATTTTTTTCCATTATACTCAAAGGGTCTTTGCTAAGATTTCCATGCACAATCTTTGATCTGTGGATTGCTTCACATATTTGAAGTTCAAATTGGATCTGCATCAATTGCTGACAGGCAAATATCAGCCATAGGACTAAAAATACAACTCTCAGGATCAGATTTATGGTGCAAATATTGAAACTGTAGTGTATATTTAAGAAATAGTAATAACTTTGGAAAACTGTGGCATAAAAGTCCCTAGATTTACTCCTCAGAGTCAGTTATCAAAGATCAGTAACTTATATGGAAGAATTCATTCCAGTTCTCATTTTTTGTTATTCGTTAGCTTTCTGCTCCACCTAGCATCTCCATATTTTTGAAATTAAGGAAATAGAAAATCTTGATCAATTTTCTTATGACTTCATGCCTCCTTGCTCTGTTCTCTTTTCTTTTAAAAACTCTCTTCTCTGTGCTGAAGAGTCTCCCTTCAGGCCATCTACTGCACAAGAAGCTTCCTTTCCTGTGAAATACACTCATTGTCCTGCACCGAACCCCTCCTAATTTCCCTTAATTCATCCTCTGTGCTGACCCACGATTCAGAAGGGGACAGCATAGTTCATGGGTAGCAGATTCTCTGCCTTAGTCCATCTGCCTGCAGAGGAGCATCCACATTACAAGCCGTGCTGGCCATTTCCCAAATGAGCACCCAGGAAGCCGGTCCGTTGCTCAGGACCATCCTGTCCAGGTGGTGACTCAGGTAGTGGGGGAGAGGACAGGTACACAGCAGCCAGCCATGTCCCCACCAATCCTCTGCACTCGCTGGACTGCAGTCCCTGGGCTGTCAGGCTCAGCACCTTTCAGGAAAACTAAATTTACACCCACACACTTCTCCCCTCCCTTCCTCTAGACATTATTAAAAAAGCTTAATTCCCTGATGATTCACCAACACCTGGGAGCAAGTTCTGCTTTTTGTTCATCTCCAACTAAAATCTTTTCTTCCCCTTAGCAACCGAACGGCAAGCCTTCAAGATTTAAAAGAAATGAGAATGAGTGTGTAAGTGTACGCTCGCTTCCTTGGAGTGCATGAAAGGCTAATTACAGAAATTAAATGCTAATTTCTCAAGATTAATATAGGCAAGTAAAAGGCTTTTGCATTGTTTGCATAAAAGGCTACTTCAAAAGCTTTCCTCCTTTTGCTCCTCACCTTCTACTTTTCCTCTGCATTCTAGGCTGTACCAGGTCAGGTTTTTAATTGGTGCTCATTAGCCAAGCTGTGGATGCTCCTCTCTGGGAAGTCCCTTTGTCCACAGGGGACTGCTGGATGCATCTCTGTAGTGCTAGGAAGACGAAAGCAGACCCCACTGCCAGCAACAGCGACGCTTTGAGCTCTGTCACCAGTGGCTTTCTTGATACCCTATGGAGAAGTTTAAAGGGGAGCAAATATATACAACAGCAAAATTTTGCAGTCCAGCTCCTTTGTCTGCCAAGAAGATGCAAAAACCTGAACACACACGTTCCTGAAATCTGTATTATTTTGTTGTGCTTAATAGGCACTGATTTCTATAATTTATTGTCACATTTGACCATGCTCAGAACACTCCACTTCAACATATCCCATAAGCTGTCCCTTAAAGCACAACACTGCAAATACCTCCATAAATTGAGGGTTTAATATATGTATATTTATACATACATATATATTTATATGTTTTGTCATATAAAAGCTTTCTGCAACACCACAGAAGGTCTTGGCATATCACATTCTTATTACAGGTCAGACTAATGAACACATGTAAATGAACATAACTCATATTTTCATGCTCAAGCACAAGAAGAAGTACTTGAAAATGTATTATTTCACTTTGATTCTCTAAGCCAGCTTTCAGCAGGACAGTGACTCATTGCAACCTACCATCTAACATGCTGACCAGTGTTCTCCAGCAGGGATGATGGCCCCTACCAAAAGCAGCAAGCCCACATCTTAACACCAGATCTTTCTTAAGCAAGAATAGAGAGGCCCCAAACACATCAGGGCTCCACTCCATCGTGTGTCAATGGGAAAATAAGAAATGGGATGAATGTAAAATGTATGTTGTGCTGTTCCTCAAGCACCTGTTTTTTGATGCACTGATCAGGGAAGTCAGAATTAGGTTTATGCTGATGGTCCTCACCCAGTAAGAACTACACAACTACTCCCAGGAACTTCACCAGAGAAAGAATAAGAGAACTGCCCCTCTTCAAGAGCTATAATAAGGTAAGGAAATAAAAGGAAGCAATTTAGCATA
The DNA here is from genome assembly GCF_031877795.1 of Strix aluco. NCBI lineage: Eukaryota > Metazoa > Chordata > Aves > Strigiformes > Strigidae > Strix > Strix aluco. The sequence continues at coordinate 123,471,769 of NC_133934.1, read as the reverse complement.
CCTGTGTGCACATATTAATTAAAGATAACAAGAATAATTATACACTTGGGAAAGGCAAAGACAGGTCCTCAGAATATCAAGAGGCCTATAAAAATTCTGGTGAAAGGCACCAAAACCTAAATAAAAAGGGTTGAAATTATTCCCCACCACCCACCTCTGCTGAAAGTGAGGAGAGACAAGAATCAGAGCAAGAGAAGGAAAATGTCACAGATGGGTAATAGGGACAACAACTCAAAAACACTCTGTAAGGTCTCCTCAATAGAAAACACCTGAACTGAGAGGATGCAGCAGCAGGATTTACTCCCAGGACTCAGACAAAATTAAGGGGCATTTCACACCTCTCCCTCAGCAGTGGGAAACAAACAGGCAGCTCTTGAAAAATAATTGGAAAGGGTTAAGGTGACCAAAAACTGGAATGGGTTTTTAGCAGGATGGTGACATTTGCATTTCACCTCTTTCAAGATCAGGACATGAAAACAGAATTCCCTACATTCCCCACCTTATTAAAAAGCATGATACCTCTTCCCTGAAATATTTCTGCAGCAGACATCGTGTTTGAACTAGACATCAGAACAGGAAAATGTAATTTACAGTAAGAGGATTGCATGCAAACATCTTTTGCCTCCAGCATAAATGCATGAAACTAAGTAGACCCTAGCTGACAAGCAACACAGCAAGAGTGGGTTTATTGAGCTGATATCCTACACATGCCTTTCTATATTAATTGTCCAGTAACTGCAGCTGACTCCACAGGGATGGTGAGGAAGCTGACATCATTAAGGAAGGAGAAAGAAGAGGCTCATAAGAAGATATCCTTTGAGCACCAGGTACAGAAACATTTCAGCAGTAATTTTAAACTCAACCAGAAGCCTACATTGGGTTTAACTCATGAATAACATACAGTGGTATAAAAGTAGAACCCCCTCATTTAATGTAAACAGAGTACAGCTGCTCAAAACATTTTGCAGAGCGAAGAGATGTGACACAGCTCAATATGAGAGTCTCAGGCACTCCTGTTTTTGCAGAGCAGACCATATACTACAGCAGCTTTAAAGCATGGTGCCTTGAGCTATTTAAGCTTTCTCTGAAATGTACATCCACTCTTACACACTTACACCTCTGGTGTGAGCAAAAGCCAACCAACACTTAGCATATGAACATGTGATGTCACATGGCTCTAATCAAATTTCAAAATTTTAATTACATAAATCCTGGGTGCCAAATCTGTACACAAGGAATAATAGAGCAGCTCCATTTTAATCTAGCTGAAATACCAGAATATGTTTTATAAGTCATGGTTTATTTGGAGAATAGCCTAAACCAAACCTCATTTCCCCAAAATGTTGCAGAGAAACTCTAAATCCAGAATGAAGACTGCTAGCTGTGGCAAAAAGAAGGCATCAATATATATTACTGCTGTCAATCTCCAGTTAGTAACCAAGAGAGTTTCACTGCAGCCGTTGGATTATGCTAACAGGAAGAACAGTGAAAAAAATCCATAGGTGATGGGACCCTGGCAGGACAGGTACAGGCCAGCTGGAGGATTTTGAATAACTTTTTTGTTGTTGTTCAAAAGACTCATGGTCTAAGCTAGTACACCACTAGTGATTCCCTCATTTTCCAAGGTTTCTGCTCAGAATTTTCTTGTGTTAAGCCTAAGTATTCATTAAGTATGCTACAGACATTATACATAGAGGTTTGTCAGATCCAGTAAGTATCTGGCTGAAGCTGTAGCCCAACAGCTACTTTACTAAGAGATGCTGATTGCTAATAAACATCCTAAGAAATTTCAGGTGCAGGGCACCATACTGCCATGCTATCCTTTCACATGAGAGGTAGTAATCCAAATTCTTTTTAAATAATAGTATCTGTATGCTTGTTCTGTCATCCAACAGAAGACTCATGATATAATTGTGTAATAAATATGCATTGTTCAAAAAAAGCATGCCAGAGGATTCTCACACTCAACAGCTCTCTCAGTGCCATCAGCCACAGATACTTCCAACCAGCTGAACAACAAGGAAAGGAAAGGAAGTAAATTCTGCATTAAAAAGTATATACTGGATGTCCTTGGTTTCCATAGGACCTATTTCAAAACAGAGGGCAGAATGTGATACTGATGTCTGCTCAGAGACTGCTAAAAACATGAGAGTTCTGGAGAGGTTTTTTGCCAAATTACTGAATTGCTTTGCTTTAGATAGTAGCTTAGAACCCTTTTTGGCAGCAATTTTATGGCATAACATAGAGATGAGATGTGGCACACATTTCACCATATGGGCTAGAAAAAAAGCAGATGTCTAGGGAATATCTTCAACTAAAAATATTGTGTCTTATCTGACTGAGACAATTGTAAATATTTTAAATGATAGTCAGAATATTTAATTGCACTCTTTGAAATACTGGAATTTACATGCAAAATAAACTGACAATTAGTTATGACACCTTGAAAATGTTCTTTCCAGCCCTTTTCTGTGATTGCATTACAATAAAGATATATTCAATGTGTACAAAAAGAGCAGAGATCTTCTGGACAATCTTCCAGTAAGAAAAGAGACAAAAGGGAAATCTAACTTTTTAAGACAGATTTTTGTTGCCTTTTGGAAGACAGTGAGAAAGACCTGATGACCCAGAAGACCTCTTTCCAGTATTCACAAGTGTCTAAGCTAAAATTAGTTTCCCTTGGAAGCCAGCTGCAGAATATTTGAGATTCCATGACTTAATGCACATCACCCATATGCTAATTTAGCAGACAAGAAAGATTGTCATGGAGGATATCAGAGTGAGTCACACTAGAAACTAAAAATCACTTTCTACATGATGGTGACTTGCAGAAACTGACTTTTGCCACACCAGTGCCTGGGGAGACAAGGTTCAGTATACGTTATACAATTCTAAATTTTTCACATGCCAAGTGGTATTTGTGCAAACAAGAGAATTAGGAATCTTAGTCATTATTTGCTCAGGCAATGATCTGATTTGCATGTGAAAGCCAATGCTTGTAGATAAAGGCATAGGACTAAAGGTATTTGTAGACTTCAAATAAGCAAAAGCAATTGCAAATGTTTCTATTATTTCAACAAAGAATCTGGTTGAGAAGGATGTTAAGATACAACTCAAAATTCAGCTCTAACTGAACACAACAACCCCAGATCCCTGCCCTTCCTTTGTAAAGTGGTATTGGACTTGTTCCAACTAGAGATTAGATAAAATCTTCCCAGCTGTCCCATGACGGGATGGATATGGGAGGGAAGGGGATGCTGTGTTACCAGAGGGCTGCAGCAGTATGACCCAGCATGTCATAACCCTTTACATCTTCTGGAGAAAGATGTTGTTCTATGTATCTTCTACACCAGCCTTCCTTCTCTCCAGTGAACCACTGCAAGGCAAACACACCTATAGATTCTTATTTGATTTTTTTCGGTTTACTGTAATGTTCTTAATGGCGTTTGTCTCTTCTGGGCTCAGAAGTGCCAACACTACTTCCCTCATCTGTATTTTATTCTCTGCACAGCTGGGCGCAGGAAGGCAGCAAAGAATGGCTTTGATATCCCACTGCATTTCCAGACGTGACCTTCTGATATTTGACTGTGCATCCTCTCGTGACAGTCACTGCAGCCCAGGCCCTTTGCCCACTGGAGTCTTGGCTTCATTACCTCTGCCTCACATCTGGGGAGCAACAATAAGGCCACAGTGGCACCATTCTGTATGAATAGATATACTCCTGACAAATCAAAGCACCCCAGTACCAGAGTAACCAGATCCCAGCCACACTATGCTATGAGTTTATGGATGCAGCAAGACAATTCCTAGCAATGGGGATTTAATTAATCATGACAAACCCTTAGTTTTTACAGTCAGCAGTTTGCAAACCTGTTTTCTCCATCCGAAACTCATGTGTCCATTGCTCAGAAGATGCTCAGGGAAAAAAAAAGTTTGGCAGAGGCGCCTTTTGCAAGTTATTGCTTGCATAAATATACAGCTCCTTTACCAGTGGAAGGAGCCAGATGGAGAGTATTCTTCATGGTGTTATTTTAGCCAGACAACCTTGCCCACGTGGAATTCCCTACTGAACTGTTGAGTATCTTGTACCTGGCTCAGATATAGCCAGGCTGAAAAGAGTCCTTCCAGTCTCACTTCATCTTTCTTCAAAGCAGGCTACTCATCAAGGAATCCCAACTACAAGTTTCATCTTTTTGAGCTCAGAAGTTTCAGACAGGTGAAGCTACTGATGCTTCAACATGCTATAAAAATACTCCCTAAAATGAAAAAAAAATATTGACTAAAAGAATTTAACAGCTCATGACTGCAGTTTAAGATATGTTGTCATAAAAATGCAGCAGCAGTGCAAAATATCAAATTAGTAGCACAACTTCGGGGCAGCAAAAAAAAAAAGGACGTAGCATGAAACCCACCCCCTCATTAGAGGGAGAGATTCCTGCATCATTTGTGCTTTCTATACATCCACTGGAATTTTTCTGGTTTGTTTGATTAAGGAAACAGAGACAAAATTTAACCTTGTACTGTTGTTAAGCTGGTACTCACACCTTCTTGAAATCTAACAGGTTCAGCTGGTCAAGCTTTAACTGAGGGCTTTGTGAGCAATTTGCTTCTCCTCTTCCTCACACACAAGCATTTACCCCACTGGGGAAGCACTTCATTTTGGGGGAACAAAACCACATTTTTCTTCCTCAACTTTATGGAAAGACATGGAGATCACCACCAAAAAGGGTGAAGCATAAGGCACAGGAAAGCCATTTTAGTCCCTCTCACTTTCCCCTGCATTACATGATAATGGAGCTGGTGAACACTCACATTTTCTTCACCAAAATACACAGAAACACACACTTCAACATTTAGAGATGACCCCACAATTTCATATTAAAATTCAGAGCAAGCTGCAAGGTTGTCTGGAGACAGCTCACCCCAGACTTTGCTGCAGGAACTTAGGAAATGCACCACTAACATTAACCTGTCCAGTAAACACAAACCCTGGGAGTCAGCAGCATCTGCTCCTATATAAAGTGGAGCAAGCTTTCAGCATCGCTGTGGACCTGCTTGTGCATCTAAATGGGCCAGGGCTGCTTGGGAATGGAAAATGGGATAGCATCCACAAGAAAAGCAATTGCACAGCACCCCTTGGTGCTCTAAACAATGATGTACTTCACTGATGTGTTCAGCACCTTATCAGTGGTAGACTAGATTATTTTATCGGGGATAACATCCAGTATGGTCAATAATACCAAGAAATCCAAGGCCAATGCTCAGCAGTTGAAAATTTAAATCCAGTGGCTGGCATACAAATCCCCAGTGACACCACATGATACTCTGTGTAACAAGCAGGCACAGGTGAAAAACAAATTCAATGTTGCCAAAAAAAAAAAATCATAATTAGGAAATTTCTTTTCATCCTGATCTATGGAGCATAGACCACACCTAAAGAAAGAGGGGAATAGATGGAAATTGTAAATACAGTTTTGATTCAAAACAGAGCCTTTCCATCAGGTTTAATGGGACAGGAACAAAACAAACAAACAAACAAACAAACAAGTACTTGGAGAACAAAAGCTTAAGACAGAAACTACAGGAAACTTAAAGAAATAATAAATCAATTCCAGAAAAATGTCTGAAATACAAATGAAATAGATACCAAAAATCTTAGGAATCCTGAGGAGGAAAATGAAATCAATGTGATTTCATGAATGAGTCTGGTTTTCATTAGATAATTTCTTACTTGAAAAGGCCTTATTATTAAAAGCATTGACTGCTCCAGAGGAGGTTTTGCAGCTACTAAGATTAAGACTGGACCTCTCTGTACTTCATACACGCTAGTTTCACTCTGCATAACACCAAATTCAAGAGATACCTCAGACCTATTTCTCTGTGTGTGATGCAACAAGCAATGTCATCCTAAACAGCAAAAAACCAAATTTAATCTCTTTCAATTTCTACTTGAGATCACTGAGTCATTACTGTTCTATTATGTTTTCAGGGCAGTAAATTAATACTATTTAAAGCCATTATATATAAAGTCCATGAAAACAATTCTGCTGTCTATGTCATTTCTTAATGTGTTGAAAAATCTCAAAAGGTAACTGAATGAAAGACCAGCTCAGACTGAAAAAAAGAAAATAGACTACACATCTTGAAGCATTGTTTGCTTAGCCCTGCTTCTGAGCTTTCAGTGGCTTTTCCGCATTTATGATGGGAGCAGGTGAGGTAACACACTGTGTAGTTCAGGTCCATTGCTGTTACAGAACCACAGGATCACAGAAGGATGAGGTTGGAAGGCACCTCTGGAGACCATCTCATCCAATGCCCCTGCTCAAGCAGGGTCAGCTCAAGTAGGTTGCCCTGTTCGGATACTCTTTGCAATTTCATCAAGTCCCTACACCCATCTTAAACCAATACAATTAAAACTTTTCTAGAATGATTAAGAGATCTTAGCACAGGCCTCTTAACACTTGCTATCTCCACCTGAAATTCAGCCACGCAAGGTTTCTTCACTGATCACTGATATTCTTCCTAACCTGCTATGGCATTTCTCTTTGTTTTCACAAGATCTGTTCTGAGCCTGGTGTCCAGGAGTGCTGCAGAACCAAGCCCTCTCTGAAATGGTAGGTGTCCTTGTCACTGCATACCATATGAAGAAAATGTGATCCTGGAACATCACTGATGCTGGTCTTCCTTCACCACAGGAAGATGAGCTTTAGCCTCCATAAATTCTCAGCCAAGAGAAAAAATAATATTTCTTCTGGGACAAACTGTGCTCATATCTTACTGTTTTTCCTGAAATTCTTATCTTCTCTTTGTGAGGTAAAATGAGAGGCTCACATTGACATTACTTTCATAGTAACTTCTGAATTAAAAAAAAAAAAAAAAATGCATTAACTCTCTTGGAAATGGATTAAGCAGACCTTGAACAAATTGCTAACTCTTTAAGAAACTCTTTATCATTGGTAAGAAGCCAAACACTCTCATCAGAAGTACTTTTACCTAGACCACTTTTTCCACTAAACAACAAGCAATGCACACCATTAACTTTCATTCAGATTATTTGGCAAACTGAAATCTTCCTTTAAAATCCACCTGCTTAGGAAGTTCCTAACAGAGCTGTGGCACTGTATACGAATAAAGAAGGAGTGACTGAAAATAATAGAGCTGAAGGATGGATCATACTATTCCTGCCCAAGAGTATCCTGTACCACTACACTGCTCCATGTAACCGACATAGCATTTATGTGTGATATTTTGTACTGCTGGCCATCAATTAAGTGAAAAATCACTACAGGTCTGTCCACTACAAGCAATCTGACCTTTTATAATCGCATATCTGGCTTCTATTCCCAGCATGTTGGGTCATAGAATTAGACCAAAAATCCGCACCCAGATTTAAGACACTGCAGGTCTTTTCAGAGCTGGCAGTCAGCTTCTCCTTGTTGTACAGATAGGAGCCATTTGTCAAATACAGAAGAGTTAATGTATGTCAGTGTTTGAACTTCAAATACAGCTGAAGCTTGAAGGTGTTCATAGCCATGAACATGTTCAATGACTTTACTTGTAGGTGAACTGTTAGCCCAGCATTTGTGAAGATCTGATTGATGGAGTAAGACACACACATGCAGTCACTTTCTGCTGGCTGCAAGTTCAGAGTTACTGACACCACTTTTCCATGCTTGATGCATTACAGATGTAGGCATGAAGGGTGTTGCCACTGGGCTAGAGAGAAAGAAAGAGGCTGATCCCTTTACCACCAAGTTATCCTCCTTCAGCTGGGAACCTTGTTTCAAAATTCCTGATGGGAATTAAGCAAGGAAAATTCTGAATCCTTCCCCATTCCTAAATCTCTAGGTCTCTTAAGCAAGGTGCATGAAGTCTTACCCTTCCCATCCATATGCTATGCAAAAGCTAAGTTACACTATCACAGCTACCATTTCCCCAGTGCTTTGTTACCAACGGTATCCTGCAAATCAGTGAAAATTTGGCCCCAACTCTGGTCCCAGAACAGTACAGACTAGGGCTGAGAGCAGGAGAGAAGAGCTGAGGAGTTCTGCTTTTTCCATGGACATCCATTTTTTCCTACAATTCTCATTGCAGCAAGAAAGGTATCAAGAGCTTTAATCACTACATCTCAAAACACACAAGTTAGTACTTTTCTGTGCTTCCAGACAGTAGATTAGTGCAGCCTGGCTGCCAAATATGATTAATAACTCTGCAAGGGCCTTTGTACTGTATGCATTATTTGCCAAAAATGGCAGAAATCAGAAGAGAGGAGGGTGCACTGCAATGACAGTTATTTCAGAACCAGAACACTATTTTTTTGTGATTAAAGAACAAATCCAATTACATGAAGAAAACTGGGTGACATAAGCTGTCCTTTAGTTCCCTCCTCCCCAGGCCCCATCACCCCTCCTTCTTTAAAGTGTTGCTTGGCATTCCTAAGATTAGTTTCAGGGCTCTAAAATAAACACTTCCAAAAATAGTAAGAGGAAATGGTAATCTTGCAAAGTGAAGTTTGTTAGCTTATTTTCCAGAAACCAGAAACCCTGTCTGCTTGAACCCCTCATTGCTCTGCACAGCAAGTCATAAGAAGATAAATTACTTTCTGTATCAGTAAAGACCAAACATGCTGCTGTTCTGGTGCAGAGGCTCAGGCTTCAGTGTATGTGAAAAGTAAGTGAGCAACACAAGGCTGGGGGGGCTGGGGTGAACCCCCAACACAGAAGGCAATCTCTAGTCTTTCAAATGCCAGTTCTGCTTGATGAACAGGTTGGCCATTGCAAGGTAATCTGTTCCTCAGAGCCACAGATGGTCTCAGAGACATAGAAGTTCCTGTCAGCATCAGCACAAACTTCACTAGAAACATCTCCAAAAATCCTTTTAGCTTAGTCTGCAAACACCAGTTATGCAGCTCAATACCCTCTGTAGTCACAAGCATATCCTCATTCCCTATGACTGTTGACCATTTAAACTCTGTCCTTGCCTGTAATCACAACCCTAGCACTGTCTGTCAGCCCCAATATGGGTTCATTATGTCTAATGTGGGAAAAAGACTTAGCCTGTGATGCCAGTCACTCCATCCTCTAGGATATCCAGCAACACGGCAGCAATCACTGCAACAAACATGAAGGGTGGCGTTGAAAAATGTATGGTGACACTCCCTGGGAGAAGTGTAGCTTTCTGACTCCTCTAGCCAGCTGCAGCAGACACTATCCACCACACAATTACTTCAATCAGAATAATGGAAGGGGAGGGGGAAAAAAAAAAAAAAAAGGGAAAAAAAAAAGGCAAAGGCTCCTCCAGGCTGTAATTTCTAAATTGTCATGTTTCTGCCTCAAAGTACACACAGCAGAGCTCAGATAAGCTGCGATGATATTTGATAAGCATCAGATTCTTTGGATGGGGGCTGACATTTTTGTATGAAGTCTAAATAACTCTACAATTAATTCTTCTTCACATTTTGAGGCAGTAGAGAGGATCTGTTCTGTCAATGGAGCATCCCCATCTACTGTTAGAGAGCAGAAAGGGAGCAGCACATCCCTCACAAGGAAGCAAGCTGCAGAAGAGAAATCTGCCACCCAGCCCGATTGCCAGGAGCCCATGTCAAAAGGGTGGAAGAGCAAGTGTGACTTACAGAGAGACTTTGCTTCCCAGCTCTGCTGTGGCCTTCACCAGAGCTCTATTCCAGTATCTATCACAAAAGTAAGTTTCTACATGACATCGTTTAAAAAAGCAAAATTTTAGAGAACAAACTTGCATGTAAACCTAGAAAAAGCATTGCTTTTCCAATCTTGCAAACAGCCCCAAATAATTAACTAAGGAAATTTGAAGTGTCTAAGGGAGATAGCTGATGGTGACAGTTCAGATGCTAAAATACATTTAAATCTTTCACTGTTGCTGATGACATGAAACCTGCAATAGTCAATAAATTTTAGCTAATTTTTTTTTACAATATTCATCAAGTTTCAGTCATTTCTAAAATTGAAAAAAAATGATTAAAATCTTCTATTACTTAAGTTCCAAAGGGATTCCAAAATTTATCTAAATGGAGATAAAGGATTTTAACCTTTTCAGGGTTCTGAAGTTTACTGAATTCACACTCTTATCTTTGGTCATCTCCTAGATGAGAAGGAGAACATAATAAATGATCAGACTAAGTACTGCACAGCAAGGCATAGATTTAGCAAGGGACAATCACAAAACTGAAATTAAGACATTAATAAGCCTGCCTGTCAGTGAAGATGTGGAATGATCCAGACTAAAAACTTCAACACAGCTTTCTAATTACAGATTATTCTTCATCATAGCAGCATGATGAAAACAATCTTAATAAAGTTACCTATTCATCAGTTACTGTCATTTCCCCATAATAATAATCCAGCTTATTACATAGAAAGCAAGAGCTCAAGATCTATAACTGGTACAGAAACAAACAGGTCCAGAAACTTGAAGGATGTATTCTGAGAATGCAAAGTATTCATCACCTTTCTATGGCCCTTTTTTTCTGTGCGTGTGAAGTAGAAGCAGGCTAAAAATTATTGAGACAAGACTACTCCCATGCTGCAGAAGTTAAGCACCCACTTTAAACAGCATCCAAAGAAGAAACAGAATTACTTGTACCATTGAAAAAAATCACTGAATTCAAGGTTTTAATACTGAGATGTGGCTGAAAACATCCCCAGAAGATGCAATATTTTCACAATTGATTTAGTTCGGAAAATAATATTTTTTGTCTTTAAAGTGATCCACTGTAGTACTGAGGTTGCAATAGCCGTGCATGTTTACACAGCCATGGCTTGTAAAGAAATGAGAAGGAGAAATCGAAACACTATTTTCATTGTAATGACAGCACTTATCTTGTTCCAAACCCATGTTTGGAGGTCTGTGTTTGAAAAGCATTAACATTTTCTTCCTCCTCTGCTTTATTATGCACTTCCTTTCTAAAAGAAAAAAAAAAAAAAAAAAGGAAAAAAAAGAAAAGAAAAAAAAGGAAAAAAAAAAAACAAGCAGGCCTACATATAGTTATCCCAAGGCCAGAAGGTGACAAAGACACATGGGCCAGATTCTTCACTCATTGCTCCCATCTCTCGAGGATTGAGGGTTTAACTAGCTCCCTCCAAGTGATCAAGGAACTTGGTTGTCACTCCTACAGTAAAATACAAAACAAGTGGGATCATCTTCCATTTGTAAAATAGGGAAATAGTTACCTTTCAGCTCTCTCAAGCAAAAGCATTTCATCACAGTTTGTCTTTGGGCTAAAAAGAACAGGGACCATCTACCCAGAGCCTGCTCTAGTCTTTCTCTTCTTGAATTCAGGGCTTCAGTGGAGGGAGATGAATCCCTGTACATGTTCCATGCCAGCATTCAAGTTCAGGTTTTATAAGCCCTTCCTCATCACAACCCCTTCACCTCTCCTTGTTCATCCTTTGCAACTCATATCTCATCTTAGGAATCCTCCTTGCTGCAAGATGCTCTCCTGGTCTTAACAGAAAGCCCTAGCCTCACTCATACATGGTTTCTTCTGCTCCAGGAACACTTCACCTCCTTCAGGTTCAAATTCCTATCTTCATGCCAAGGATCAACCTCAGACTCCCTCAGGGAATGGGAATGCCTCTGTTGCATACCACATCTGTCAAGTACCATGCACTGAGCAGGAGTTCCCACAGCAGACTCCTCACACATTCCTCCTACTCTTCTAATTTATTCATCAATAACTCCAGACCCCAGGAGCACAACATGAAGCCCATGTTCCTAGGTGGTCACCTAGAGAGCCAACAGGTCCACCTCTGCTTCTCAGAGAACACAAGACAGAATGTCTTCAGATGTCTGTCCTGTAGCACACTTAAAACAGGATCTCTTTCCTTAAAGACATTGCTAGATCACCTCATAGTAGAGGGAACGTGCATGAAAAGGCCACAGCATCAGAAAGCTGGTTAAGGCTTTGATTCCTCAAAAGCTTATGCAGGGACAGTCCCAGTGAAATTAATTTGTTAAATTAAACACATGCATAAATGCTTGCAGAATTTAGGCCTAAGAGACAACAAGCACTCACATAGCCTGGGAGAAGCATATCCAGCAAAGAATATCCTACTTCTGAGTCAAAACAGGTTTCAATAAACTTACCAACTCCATATAAACATTCTTACAAGACCATATCCATTTACTACTGGAAGGATTTAAAAGGAACAAAATTGAATTGAAAATTATTATTATATTTTTATGCCTTAGAAGTGATTGTTAAGGGCATCCAAGAAGTTGAGAAAATATTAAGCTGTAAGTTTTATTAAACCCTGAGGGAAAGTCAGGAGACCAGAAAAGACCAGAACAACTGCACAGAGACAATGACAAATTCCTAGAAACACGGGGGCTGGAAATCCAAATCAGCAATGTTGGGCTAAAACAGTCTAACAATCTCTCTCCTCTGGCAAATAACAAGAGGCAGGGGGAGAATTTCAAAGGTTTCCTGAAAACTGAAACCTCTTTCTCCTTTTATTTTGGGGAAAAAACAAAACAAAACAAACAAAAAAAAACACCAAAAAAAAAAAAAAAAGATAAACTCTTTTGCTAGATAGGGAAAAATGGGACTTTGTTATAGAAATGGCAAACCTCCAGCAGTGACAAACTAAGAAAACTAACACAGATGGCAAAACATCAGAAAGTTTTCACTCTAAAAAATGAAAGGAAAGAAAGACCCTGAACCTTATAGTGGGCAAAAATCACCAAGTGGTGATGATCTAGGCTCCTGCAAGCAGACTTCAAAACCACAGAGCCTATCTCAGCATGCTTAGGCCAGTGTAGCTTTGACAACCAGGCCATGCCACTTTAGCAAGAGATAGGCCATAGTGAAAGCGGGGCCAAAGAGAAGGGCCCCAGGCATAAGGACGCATACAGGGGTGTTATGAAGAATATCATTAAAACCAGACAACAGATGCTTCTAGCACCACGGGACATGCCTTATGCAGCATAAAAGTCTTAGCAAGGAGGAGTTGCCTTGCTCATTTATGAACTCTGAACAAAACAAAGCCCTGAGCTCTTAAATATTAACCAGTATCAGATGTGTTTTCTTTGCATGAGCACATGACTGGTAAAGCAGAAAGGAGACTTTGTTCTTTGAAGAAAACTACCTTACAGACCATTTAAAAATAAGATATCAGCAGAGAACTCAAAGCAGCTGGGATGCAATTACCTCCAGATAACTGCAGAAAACTGCATGCAGACAGGTGACGATCTCCTTACTGCAGCATTTTAGCAGATTGCTTAACCGAGAGTGCCATTTTGATAACTTTGCACATTAATCCAAACCACAAACACTTTCCAAATCTAAGCAGTTTTACTAATGAATAATGAATTAATTTTCATCTCATTCTTAATATTCTTAGGGGGATTCTTAATAAATCTGTAATTTATTAGACACACACTGCATTTCTTGATGAGGAACTTGGTCTCTCAAGGAAAAAATTGTGGTCCTACTCTCTCTTAAGCATCATTCAGATCATGAGCCATGACCACCCATGCCCACCTTCATTCCAGCTAATTCACATTTGAATTAATTATAGTCTGGGGCACATGTAACAGAATTTCCTCCATTCCAGCAGCAGAATTATTCAGTAAAATCTACCACTTCAATGAAAGCAATTTCATCATGGACAAAGATATTTTACTAGTTACATACTCTTCCCCTGTCTCCTAAGAGGTAGAAGAGCCAGAGCATTTAGAAGTATGGAGATGCCAGCATGAATTAAGTTGCCATCAATAACACTTGTCACATTTGTCTTCTTACACATTTTCATGCACCCTGAAGTGTGTTTCTCGCCTGAAGAACAGAGCTACAGCTACAGAAGGTTCACATATGAAAATAATGACCAAAATGGATTTCCGAGTGCTTTTAGGAATGAGAGAAAATTGGATCAAAACTAGAGGATTTTTTTTTCCAGCATCCTGTTGCTACCAACAGCAGGTACCAGCTGGTTTAACAGATGATACAATGGCACTAAAGTCATAGAACAACTTACCTACAGTGAAAAAAAAAAAAAAATTACTGTTGGATATATAAATAAGTTCTATTCTATTATATTTTTGCCCTGTCCACTGTAATTCTGGTGGTCTCTACCAATGATGTAGCTGTACAGCATGACTCAGAAAAAGATTAAGAAATTATCTTGTCTGCATCCAGGGATATGTGGAGTTTGATGTATTAGGTGCACTGTGTAATATAACCAGTGTTTTCAATAACTACAGTATTGTGTCAAACATGATTTCTCTGTAGGTAATGAAAGCCTTGAAAACCAACAGCTACAGCAGCAGAGCAAGATTGTTTTTCTAAATTACCAGAAAGAAAAGGCTTTAGATTGTTATGGATTCTGGGGAGTAATTCACCTTTAGGGAGCTCTGCTGGGCACATTAAAATTCACAAACCACACAACCTGTGGCATTACAAACATTAATATTTATTGCTGCAAGAGCAGTAGCACTGCTCATATTTAATACAGTGACAGTGACTACGGTGACCTCTAACAATTTCCACTGACGTTAATGGGAGTTGGGTCTTTTCTCCCCCACGCAGAGGCAGGACCAACACAGATCTTCCCATTATTTTCAGGGGGAAAGACTTTTAACAGTTATGCTGTGGGCAGCGAGGAGTGGAAGTTAGAAGACCTAGACAGGTCCCTAGTCATGTTGATGTTAAGTATTCTAATATTAATCTCTTAAAACTGAAGTTTAAAAGGGAAGCAGATAATGGCTTAAGCTGCATAGCCATATGAGGCAGCAGGGGATAGAAACTGCTCTTCCCTTTCAACGTGAAGTATCTTTCCTAGAAAGCAGAATAGCTGCGGGACCAGGGCAGCCTTTGGAAACTTTCCAGGCCGTACCGAGGCTGACAATGGTAGAAACCATCTGGGGATGTGGCATTTAAGCCACAATGTTACTCTGCAAGCCAAAGCAAAACCCCACTTCTTCATTCTCCACCCAGCCCTTCATGCATGCCACCACAGTGTTCATAGTAGGGGTGCCAGTTCTGGTGTAGCTTGATGGCGAAAGCCACCCAGAACAGGTCATGGGCTCCTGACAACCTCATTACTTCTTGATTTCAGATGGCATTCAGCAGCCTTTAGGAGAGCGAATTTACAATGCTCAGCAGCTCAGGTTCAGAATATTTGGTTTACTTAGTGTATTTTCACCGATGCATCAAAACACAGGCACACCACCAACACATATTTACTCCAGCTGACTAATTTTTTTTCCTCTTGCCTGATCAGATGATCTTCCTTTTTTGTAGATTATTGCTCCTCAGCAGTGAAGGGACCACTCCAGCAATACATTTTCTCCCTTATATATATATCTATCTTTCTTTTCTAAGACCATAAATCATATCCAGTAAGATTTTTAGAAGCCTGTAGGCATGCTTCAACAAAACTGTGATCAGTCCAACTTGTACTACTCAGAGATTTCAAAACAAAATTTCACCTCACAGGTAAAATTCACCCAAAGAGAAAAGGAACTCTGCATTTGAAGACACAGTAACATCAACCCGAGGTTAGCAAATGTTCCTTAAATCCATTGGGGATGATGTCACTTAATATCAGCTGAGGAACTGACTCACTTCACCTACAAATCTGACCTCAAAACCAAGCTATGTTTTCATTTCTTCCATTCAGGAATCTTAATGCATACTTTAACTCTGAGTTCATTCCAAGTGATGCATTTCCATGACCAAACCACAGCTCAGACATGCAGCTGAACCTCCATTTTCAACTGCTAGCATGTACCAGCAGCCTATTAGGGGCTGCTGTTCAGATCGCCCACTATTATTTCACAGCAGGCTTCCCTGGACAAACTACATCCATCCAAATCCATCTCTAGGGTAGCACTGCACTACATTGCTTTCTAGTATCAAAATATAGAACTCATATTTTTCCTCAGCTAGCAGCTTCCAGGGGTCAGTTTTTCATCACTGGATAAACTCATTTCTGTAAGGGCCCTGAGAGCATCTCCCCACTGGGAGACTGGTCACTGCCCTGCCACCATGTTCTTACACCAAACCCCGGTGTCCCTTCCCTTGCTGCAGTCAGCCCCGTCAGTCTCCACCCCTAAACCAGTGTAGGGATGATATATTCACCTTTACAAACCAATGCATGTTGTTATTAATGCAGATTTTTAAGGCATATATTTCTACAGATAACACTGAAATTTCATGAATATTCACATACATGCAAATATACTGAGATGGAATTGCTTTTAGTGCTCTCCTCCCTCATTTGCTCTCGATTCTGCTTGGTATTTTGAGATTTCTATTCATTAATTAAAGTGTCTTGCAAAGTAGAAACACCCCCCAGCTGGTTTATTAGTTCTGTTTCACAGGTTTATTAACCTGTACCAACAAATACAACTGACCATGTGCTGTATTAATACTCATATGCAGAAACAACCTCTGGACAGACTTTAAATAGTGCCCAGCAATAAGTACATATGAATTGTGGGTCAGTTTGAAAATCTTTTGGAGAAATTACTTGTTTGACCAAAAAAAGTATTTTCCTTATATGTTCCTTTAGATGGCACTTGAAGATACATTTTCACTGTAATCGGAAAAAAAAAAAAAATGGGGGGGTAAATTTCACAGGAAGAAGGATAAGAAAAAAACTTCTCTAATTTGCAAATGCTCAGTAAGTTGCTTGGTGGGGCAGAGTTTCTGGGCAACCTTCACATGGAGGCTGCCTTGCAAGCAGCCATGAACTGCTGCTAGAATGGGATGTCCCTTGATACATACCTTATATTTCCCTGGTCTCTGTTCTCCTGGTTTGATCGTGATTGTTTTCCTCAGTTCTGGTGTATACCGTTGCTGTCTGACGTAGTAATTTTGGGTCTATTGGACAACGACATGTAAAGAGGGAAAAACTTCAGAGAAATGTTTCATGATCCAGATGACTGATAAATGCCTAATACTTAAGTGAACAGTCTCTTCAGAGAGACTATGAGGAACACAGGTTGACAGCAGTTCTCATTAAAATATTTGGCCCTACCTCAAAGATGTAAGAATGAAGAATGCATGAAGTTAGAGATGGTCCTGACAACCAGACACATTTCTTTTACAAGTCAATTTCTTAATGTTTTGTCATGTCTGCTTTCCCTGTATTAATAGAAGAATATGGGGAAAGACAATACAGGATGAACAAAGAGGCATGTCTGTACATGTACATCCATAAAGCTCGGGACCATAATGGGTAAAAAGTCTCAGGTCTGTTTGTAACCATTCCCACCTCATCTAGAAACTGCTGTCATAAAGTGAACATTTCAGCAGATAGTAGCGGTGGTTTCTTTCCTTTTGGGCAGATATGAACAAATCAATATAGTTATTAGTGCATAGGATAGCACTTCCATATACTTGAGAATCTGTATGTGCTAAATGCTGTAACAGCAAAGTGTTCATAAATGTCAGGTTTAGGGTTTGCTTCATTTTCAGTTCCTAGAAAATTAAGAACACTGGGGTTTTTTTAATGTATGGGTAGATTATTATTTTATTTTTATTAGAGACTGATAAAAGACAGTCCTCATTTGGTTGTATCTCCAGGAATATTTGATTGAATATTTGATAGTTTGAGAAACTGGAACATTAGATGGGGTCCCATCAATTTCAAATTTTTCACTGCCTGTTGTTGCCTCTTAAGGTAATAAGCTTTCCTGTGCTTTCTCTGCTACACGCTCTTTCACTCCTGCAGATATGTCCTTTTCAACACTTTCCACTTCAAATTCTATTTCAGGATCTATTCTAGCAATTTTCACATCCATTTTCACTCCCAAAACTTCTACCATTATGTCCTCCAGCTCAGCTCTAACATAAGCAGCATCTTCTGATCCCTTTCTTGTAGGCCATTCACACCTAGCCCTTTTTAATCAACTTCCTTGCCCATCTTTTATAATTTTCATTTTGCCCATAAACTTCCCTGACTTTTTGCTGCCTCTTGACTTGAAATGTCCACCTTTTCCTCTGGAATACAAACATCTGTATTTTTTGTTTTCCGCCTGCATTAATTTCAGTTGATGATCATTTAAATTCTACTCCTGAATTGTCTAACTCAGTAGAACTTTCTAATTTGGGGATCTCTATATCCAGTGATTTGACTTTGTGCTCTTGAACAGTCAAAGCACATGTAGGAAATTTTTTGGTAAACTTTTTTTTTTCCCCAATTTTTGAAGCACTTATTTCTGGTTTCTACAACTCTGCTGAAGACACAGTGAATTCTAAAGTATACATTTTTAGCCTTCAGCACCATGCTTAACTATATCTGGTTTTGGAATATTCACTTTAATCCCCATTCTCTTTGCAGATAATGAAATATCTCTTCCCACCTCTGGCAAGCTAACACCAGAACTCTTCACCCAGTCTCCTAATTTTTGAGTATCTCCTTTTCCAATCATAATTTCAGTGGTGCACATTTGTTTTAATTTATTTTGGCAGAGGGAATGTCTACCTGAGGCTTTTCCAGACTTCTTTCAAGATCAGCCTCAAGTTTTTTTTTTTTTTTTTCCTTCCCTTTAAGGATGTCTAGCCTAATGCAAGTATTCTGTATTTTGGCATTTAAAAACATCTCTGGTGTTCCTTAGTCTCAACTTCAGCTTTTATCTCATGTTCTCCTTTTAATTTGCTTCCCTTCTCCTCAGAGCTCTGAACAGCTCCCTCTCTTCCAGGATCTGACATATCAAATTTAAGTTCTGATGCTGGAACTCACACAAGAAATGTCAGCAGTTTGGGGTGTCATTTTTAGCTGGGCTAGCTCCATTTCCAGTTCTGGAAAGCTGATCACAGGCTCTGACCCTTTCCCTTTTCTTAGGGGGATTCCTAATTTTGGCTCCTGGAATTTGAGCATTTCAATTTTCCCTTGAAGACCTTCTGATTTCTTCTTTCTTCCATTTACAAAAGATGATCTGTTGATCCCTATTTCAGGGCTCCTCAGTTCAAATGAACTCCTCTGAGTAATTTAATACCTGTTTTTTGAATGATATCTTCATCAGCAGAACTTGATAATTTTTCCCCAGGAAGTTTTGGATTCCACTTTAGAACCAATGTCACTTTCTGACAGTTTTCCCTTACAGCAAGAAATTCTAAATTTTGGGTTTCAGGTTTTATGTATTTTAACTGTACATTCTGTGTCACCGACAGATATTTCAGGAGCTAGTGTTTTCCCTCCTGGCTTCAGACTTTTTTGCTCCGATCTTCATTTAAAATTTCAAAATCTGTTGCAGAAAGATTCCTATCAGCAAGAGATGACATTTTTGATTCAGATTCTGGAATGTTCATTTGATATTTAGTAAGACTTGCATCCCCCTTTGGTAACGCAGAACGTTGTTCAATTTTAGAAGAACGAATATCAACTTTGGAAAAACCCAAACCAGAAATTCAAAATACAGTATTTGTAGAGGCTCTATCTCCCTTGCAGACAGAAAGAATTTTAGATCCAACACTCCTTGAAAGAGTAGCAGGAGTTTCCTCTGTTTCTGAGTAATAAAGATATTCTGACTGAAGTTCCCAACCTACTTTTGGCCATCTTAGAAGGAGATGTGAAACGATGTTTGGGCAATCTAAAATGTCCAGTATTTTCAGTGTTCTTAGGAGAGCCATTAGCTGATATGTAAACAGGTTCTTCTGAAACTTCCCCTAAAGATTCTGTCCTAAGTTTTCATAGTTCCACACATATCATCCCCACCCCAATATATCCCAAATTTTGTTTTCTGAATTATTCACATTTGTGTATTATCTGCTACTTGTTTTTCTCTTGTTTCCAGTGTGTCAGGTGTTGTAAGCAATTCTGCTTTAGCAGTGCTGATTCCAGACCTTCTACTCGTATGGATGCATGTGCTGTGTGATCCATTACATCCATGTGAATTCCAACTTCTCCTTCTCTTTTGTCTGTTGTTCATTCCTGTTTCTTTTTTGGGGATTGTGATGAGGCCTGTGGTGTTTGCTTAGCTGGGCTCTCTTTCAGATCAGTTGTTTCTAAACTGGGCTTTGATATCTGTGTTGTTATAGCTGCCACTTCTGGTGCAGTAAACTTTGATGTTGATTCCTCATCTTTGTCTTTTAATGCTTATTTCAACTTCAGAGTGGTTTTTTGCATGGGTTGGAATGCCGGTTTCATTTCTTTCAAGTCTTTTGTTAAAGTTTCAGAACACTGCTTGGACTGCTAAAGCGTTTACTTTTCAGTGTAGTACTTCAATACAGCACTGATCCCTAATGGCTGGCACTAATTTTGCAACTGAAAAAGAAAGAAGAAAGAATTACCTAGGAGGATTCTTGGGTTGGTTTGCTGCTGTTCTCTTGTTTTACTCTGGTGCATCTTCAGTGACAGAGCAGTTGTCTATATCTGGAGTGATGCAAGTGTGGGGTGCTCCGTTCTCAAGACTTGAGCGGTCCTGCGTAGTTTGTGTGGTTGATTCATTTCACCACTCAGTGGGGTGCATCCTTTGAGTCTAGAATACTGCAGCTACATGTTGTAAGAGAGGTAAAACTTTTTAAACCAGATGCTTTAATCAAAGGATAGTTAGAAAGATTAGGTGACCAACACCTTTGAAATGTTCCTGCCGTTAAGACCGGGCAACTCAAAAAATCTAGGCGAATTAGGCACTCCACCACTTCACATAGTGAGACCTGAAGACTTATTTCCCTTTGGGATGACCTTTTAAGACAGCAAATTACACTGCCCAGTCTTGTTCAGCATGGATGTGAAAAGGTAAACCTGAGGTTTATGATACCTTATCTGGGCTTGGATTGGGAGCAGAAATTTCTAGCTTTCCACCAGCCATTGATCAAGCAAAGCAGAGATGGATGAGACATAAGGGTGCCTTCAGATGCTTGGCCAAGAGCTGTTAGGCAGTTGCTTTCCTTGTCCTTTTTAGAGGGGCTGTGGATGAAGGTTTTCCAAAATGTTGCTAGAAATATCCTGTGCTGTTGAGGGGCAAATCTGTCACAAAAAAGGCCTCTTCCACCCACCTCATGTTGGGTAGGAAGAGAAAGAGTCCTCCTGTGAAAACCTGTAGGACTCTTTCCTGCTATACAGAGCAACAGATTTCTGTCTCCAGGACTAATGCAGATACAATGAAGATTACATGGAAAGCTTTGCACTGAGGCCCTTGCATCCATCCTGATTTCCACAAACTCTGCCTACATGTGTATTAATCATCCCCTCTGCAGTAGTTAACCCCATGTCATAAAAGACTTGTTACACCCCTTGATTCCCACTGTAGACTAGGCCTAAGATTTGTTTCAGATTTTGTTCCAATTCATATTACATTAAAACAAATCTGTAAGAGAGAGGAAATATACTACATTGATTAATTCAGTTTTCAGCAAAGTTTTCCTGTGGTGTGTGAAACACTGCACCAATAACTATAATTTATATGTCATTCTCATGTTCCAAATAGTACTGATGCCAACATTTTACAGGTATTAACTTTTTGTTATAAGCACCAGACAATCAATGCTTCGTTCAAAACATTTTCATGAACAAGATGAAGTTTACATCAGTGATTACTTCTAATAGCCACTGGACTTTAGAGCAAGGGAATTTTTTGGAAGTAGGCAGTAAGAGTTATTCAGAATGGAGTATTTCCATATCATATGACTGAAGATTCTATTTACTTTTTTAAATGCAATTGTTTTGAGTGTTTTATCTTCAATCTAGGAAACCAACTAGTTTGGTTTTGATACAACTGCAAAAACATAAAACCATGTAATTGTTCTAACATTCACATTCAGTGGATAACAGTCTCCAAAACATATTTGAGACATCATATATCAATTTAAAGTATGACAATATCATCTAATTCAATTCAGGTTTTTTTTTTAAAGTATCATATAAACTGAATAGAAACCTAGCTTTAATTGAGGCATTAGTATACAAATTTACCATAATCTGTATGCTTCGAAATCCAATTAAGAATAAAACAAAAATTCAGTATACTGGAGATGCTGTTAAAAAAAAAGAAAAAAACAACCTATAACCTTTTCTGTTAATCATTCTGTCTCTCTCGCTTACAAATTATACTCTTTTCTCTGCATTTCTTATGTTTGGGCTTTTGGCCTTCTAGGATTCAATACTAAAGATGCATATGAAGGTAGGGAATTTAAGTAGTCTGCTCTTATTTTTATGGATGTAACTTTTAATTCCATTAACTTCTTAGGCATTTTCTTTCCTGCTAAAAAGTGGCTTTGGTTTATTTTATTTCATTTTGTTTCATTGTTGTAGGAGAGAACTAAAATGCTGCTGTTGTCTTGTTTTCCCTAGGATTTTGGTATAGGTCAGTTTAAATTGACAAGAGTAGCAATGGTTATACTGCACATATTTTTGACAAAGATGCAGGTTAAACATAGATCATTCTCAGGCAGAGCGAACCTCTTCTCATCAGAAGAGGTTTCCTCTTGCCATGTACTGGCTGGCACGAATTATCTAGCTTCACTTTGGCAACTAGCTTCTCTTAAGATGGAAAACTGAATTGTGGTAAATCAGTGTGAAAACTTGTGCACTTTGCTCACTCATTTATTATTGTTTGTTAATAATATCAAGGCTACAAACTGCACCTTTGCTTTACTAGGTTTTTGGTGTTCGCTACTTACCTTTTCTTAGCTATGATAAGAAACAATCATCAGTCCTGTTTGTCCAGTATTGGTCTGGCCTTGCAGGTATTAATAGCTTTGAGTCCATAGCCAATTTGAGGACTTGTGCCTAGGCATGTGGGCAAGGCTGGGACGTCTCTAGACCAGGTCTTCTCTGACAACGCAAAGCGCACACTGGGCACATAACGTGATTTGTCTTATTGACAAGGAGGAGGAGTGAGTAATTGTAAGACAAACAAAAATAATAATAATTTAATATAATCATCATTGTTGGCATTGTGTTTGACATGGCAAATAATTTCTACATGCAGGTCAGCAGTTTTCATAAGCCTCCCTCACATGCTTAGTATTACGTATATATCTTATTTTAAATAAGGATGTGCATCACTTGCTCTCATGGAAAGCTTCAGATGACTTGATGAAGCTATGGCACAGATGGGAAAAAGGTGAAATCAGTCCTCATGTAGCCCAGAGTGAGCCTTACCTCAGGAGCTGCTAACTGAAAAATAAGTCCTTTAACATTTCTACACCTGGTAAATCTGCCATGTAAAGTAGCTGAACATGTCGAAGTATACATCTTTATCAGAACATCTGTCCTGCATAAAGAAGGAGAAATATGAAGGGAAGAAAATAACATAGGTCAAGTTTAGTAAGAGATTGTTTCATACAATTGTGAACCATTAAGAGCGGCATATGACAACTGTGAGTGAGCAGCCTGTGACAAGCACAGTAGGAATTTTTACAGCCTGTGTGCTCAGAACAATGCAGTGACAGCTAATGCTCTAGGATATAAAATTATCATTCATTAAAAAAAAGAAACTGCTGAGAGGAATTAATTCCACGCACTGTTTGTTGAAGAGAACTCTAGGAATGGAAATAGGAAAACAAAAGTATCAATCGCTGCTCAGTTCCTGACAGTCACAGTGGCATTTATTTTTCAGTCTTATGTTAGGATCCCTTAGAAAAGGGAACGGGAAAGGGGTCTGCAGTTTCAGTCAGCTTATCCCCCAAGCAATACAAACTAGCAAATAGCCCCACCTTTCAGCCAGCTGAGAACTTGCAATTTCAATGGGCTTGAATAGAATTTGTTTCTCACTGAATTGCCTTTTGAAGATAGATATGCAGAAAACTTTCTTCACGCTTAAGCACCTTTCAAAGCACAGCCAATTTTTCTGGCTAAGGCGAGCAATAGGAGAAATGCTAAATGCCAAAATGTGTATTTTTTTCACAGTGTCCGATGTTTTGAATGGTGGTGGCTTTGGAGAGAGTCCCAGGCTATTCCCAGGTTTGACTGTGAAAGCTGTTGAAAAGCAAGTATTGCATGCTTGACTCAGAACAACTCCGGAGGATTTGTTCATCAAGGATCTGGTTTCTTCTCTTATTTTCCTTTAACAAGTTCTGCTCTGGAACTCATTTGCTGTTATTCCTTTGCTTCTGATGGTGTACAATCTGCCTGAGATTTTTTGTACTAGTAGCACACTGTGCCACAGAGAATTAAGTAAATTAAGGATGTTTCTTTCTTTTTCTAAATCAGAAACCCATATCAAATGCTGATTTTTACCCCTCTTAAAATCCAAATCCTGCACTCTATTCCTTTATTTACAATGAGCAGAATCATGCATCTCTGCCACAGGCTCTAAGGATTCAGACTTTTATGAAAGTTCAGGGTTGCAGTTAATAGTGACTCGCCTAAACATGAGGTCTGAAATTAAGAAAGAGGTGACCTGATTTTTGCTGCACCATTGGCCCCAGTGAGATTTGCAGTCGGACAGTAAATTAACAAAGCCAAGCAATGTGTACTAAGCAAGTATGCAGATCAAACAGAGCACTGGAAAAATAATGTTTTCTAATTAGCTACTTTGCCATTGCAAGGGACTTCCAATTGGTCAGAGGATTACTTCATTTATATATCTGGAGTGGGACTAATTATCAAACAGAATTAAACAAACCTGCAAAAAAGGCAACTGCCTATCCAGGAACAATTAAAAACCCTTTTTGAGCAAGACTGGAACCCCAAATATTCCATAAATCTAGAATATGAACATGGACAGAAAGAGTAACTGCAGAGATAGACTCTGAAGTGAGTTGAAATATACATTTAAAATAAAAATAGAAGTATATTTTAATCTTGTTCCCCGTGCAAAACAAGGAACTTTCTTTGTTACGTTTTTATCGGAGAAATTGCTTCCTCATGGTGTCCACACTGTCTGGTGATGTGAGAACTTCTCATACTAGAGTCTGCCTGCAAAACCTTCAGTGTGTGACATTTTCTTTGCTGTGTGACTACCCCTCCCACAGTTAATGAAATGTATACAGTGGTACATGACAACTTGTCTGGTATTAAAGTGAACATGGAAAACGTTTAGTACATTAGAACACTATTAGAACATTAGTATGTTAGAAAAACAGGGCTCCAGCCCCAGCACACTCACATGCCTGACCATGGCCCCACTGATCCTGCACCCACATTCCCTTGCAGATTGATGTCCTGTCCTTGGACCGTCATTCTTGTCCCCAGTGAGGTGCCCAACGCCTAGGCTGGGGCTGCTCCGCTCCCCGGCTGGGGTGGTGGGACAGGTCCTGGCTGTGACACCCTGTCCTGCCATCCTGGGGAGCACCCAGCCCTCGCTTGTGCCTTGATGATTGCAACATTAAACTACAGGTCAGTTTAAAAAACCTGAATGGGTTTAGTTGAGGTCAAATCTAAGCTCAGACTGAGCATTTTGTTTATATTCCCCATCAAAAGAAAGAGACATAAACCTGTAGCCTTATAGGCACTTTTCTGCTGTTTGATGCCAACTTAGTTTTTCTTGAAGAAAAAAAAGCTCAGAGAAAAAATTCTGGCCAGCTTTCTTACAATCAAGCTGAGTTCACATAAGTGAGGGCTAAACTGAAAGTTCCCACATAATCTTTTTAAACTAGTTTGGGTTTTTTCAAAGTCTCTGTTTACAAGAGTAACTGTATACAGACCTGCCCCAAGCTCCCTCTGCACCATCAAGAATTTAAAATTATTTGTTAATTACTGAAGATCTGTCATTTAGAATTGTGTTCACTTCAGACCTCCTTTACTTTGACAACAAATGTAAAGCACCCTTTGAGAAGCTGGGAATTTGCCCCACTGTGTCATTCTTTTACACGACATTTTCTACAGAAATCTGTTACAGAGGAGCCATCCTACAATCTCCCAGGTTACATTTCTGCAAAAGTCAGCAGAACAAATTATAACAAAAAACTTGGCAACGCTTTCATTTATAAATTGCATCTTTGCCAAGTGCTTCCCTGCTGCATAAAGCAGATTGTCGTTTCTCACTTCAGTTCCTTGTGCGTTGTCCCACAGCTTGATAAGCATTTTTGCAAGCGTTCCAAGATGGGATCTTATCCCTTCAGACAGACAGACAACTCTTTCACGTGCAGAGCAGGACATGAAATGGAGAACTCTCCACAGAGGGGACTGCCAAACCAAAAGCAGGTGTTGAATGAAATCTGGTGTTTCAGATACCATGAGAAACCACAAGTGGTCTTAGACCCTTGCTCACTACACAAAAACAGGAATCACAGGGAGAAGACACTGAGTTATCCAACTTCGTATTTCTTGCTGCTGCTGCTACCACAGCATCCAAAAGTTTTTCATGACCTAGACAGTCAAACTGCTGTTTGATTTGTATGGGTCCCTTGTCTCTTTTTCCTTTCTCCCTAGGAAAGTTTTCAGTGCCTAAAAAGGGTACTTGATAGCAGTATCATCCAAGCAAAACAGCTTTAAATCAAAGTTTTGTAGCTTCTCTCATGGTTATTATACCACTGCCTCAGCTGCACTCTTCTTGAAGCTGGTTCCACAGGAGTGCTTCAGTCCCTTGCTCTTCTGCTCCTCTTTGAATCCCGTCTCAGAAAGCATCGTTGTCTCTGCACGGCCCCACTGAAATAGGATCATTCCCCAAAGAGGTCTCACCTTGAACATGCCCGCCCTCCACGCACAGTCTCGCTTCTCTGTTATTGTCAGTGCCAGGGTTTTTTTTCTCCCTGCAGCAGGAGAGTTTTTTTTTTAGTTTTCTGCTTTAAACAAGTACAGACAGACATGCCACCATCTAAAGTGCCCAGAGAAGTCCTGGGATTTGCTTGGTGATGGGGACGAGATTGGAACAAAAGAGTCACAGGGTTTCAAATTCTGAAAGGAAAAAAATTGTTCATAAGCTTATAGAAATGTCACGGGAATTAATGGATTTGCACAATGACAGACCGACTAAGAACAGAAATACTTCAGCACTTGTCTGTAGGGGCTCAGCCCATCCCACTTTTTTGCATTCTCCCCATCTCAGCTTCATCATTAAGCAAGCTTCAGTGCCAGGGAAAACAGATGCTAATGCCATGCACAGACTGACACTACAAAGTCAGGATCGGACCAACACTTCTCCAGGCTAAAAAGCTGTTCCCATTGCTACTTTCTAAGACTTAGAGAATTTTGAATCAAGACTAATGAGTGTTTGTTTTAAAAGGTACCTTCTACTTCAATATCTGAAAGCCCCTGGCACAGTGTGGCCCTGGGACTGGCTTTGGTACTTTGCTAAAATAATAAACAAAAATCCCATAGTGCTTCCAAAGCACTGACAAAGGAATCTACTGACTATCAGGTGAAAAGGAAGGGAATGCCAGAAACTCAAGTGCAATCCAGCACTTTGCTAGTAAAAATTAACCATGAACCTCTTCAACACAGATTAGCAAAACTGAGTGTATTGGCTGATGTACAAACTACATCAGGTAAATCTGTAGCTCCAGCCCAAGATTCAGCTGCCTGCCTGTGCTTGTTTACAGTCATGCAAAATTGGCTCTTCTTTCTTGGAAAACTGGTGGTGAACTCCAGTAGTCTGTATGCCAATACCACACAGGGAAAGGAGTGGAGTGGGACACAGAAGTGAAGTTGTTGAGCCTGTAACAGTAGCTCAAGCACACAAAAATATACTGACATGAAAAGGTATAAAACCCTAAGGACCACACCAGAAGATGGAAATTGAGCAAGATCAGGGATCTGTCATCCCAAAAAGTAGTATATCCCTACCTGACTGACAGATTGCTTGGACAACAGAGACTCATTGGGCCCCTGTACATCTCTAGCACACCGTGGATATCCAGAGTAAACAGTGTCATTTCACGGCGTGCGCATGACCAGTGACATTTCTGGAGTGCCCAAGAGCAATGCTGATAAGGAAACACGAGTCAGGAGGGGCTACAGGATGCCAATAGGCAGATTGAAACAATTTCTCAAAGGAAAAGGAGTCAAAAATTTTAGGACAGCAATGAAGAGAAAGATTGTTTCATTTTCTGAGCCTGAAGAACTAGATTCTCCCCTGCAACAACCCCAAGCTTTATAAAACCCCTCTTTGGCGGAAGTGCAGACCTGCTACAGCACAAAACTCCCTGCAGTGATGTCACGTCCCATTCAGGGGACACTGGTTCCCAAAATGAAGCCACACAGCTGCTACTGACTCAAAACCACTGTACTGCAATACAAGCATGCTGTACAGTGCAGTACTGGAATGCCCAACAAGGTCTCACCAGCAAACACCTGCCTTGGAGACATAAAGACTTGTGCTCACATGAGTATGTCCATCTGTGTTAGGTCCAGAGTGAGCTCTCTTCTGTCTGAACTCTTTAAACACATTATTACTGGATTTCATTTAGGAAGTGTTGTCTGGGAGATTTTGTATTTGTATAACATTGGTGATCCCAGATTTTGACAAAGGAAGATTACTGCCTATGCAGCCACACCAAGGTTTCAGGTGTGACTGTGTCTCCACCTATTAGGGACAGTACAGAGAAGAAATAGTCCTTGCCACTAAGGAAGTACAATCACACGGGATCCATTCTGCCCTTTTCTCTGAAGGATAAAGATTACTGCCCTCACTTTGATGTACTAATGCATATTAGAGGGTCACCCGACGTAACACAGGAAGACTGTAGCACAATCAAGAAAAAGATTCAAGTCTCCATTCAACATAAGGTAATTTTTTTCCACTTCTTCTAAGTGAAGTTTTAGACTCTAGTTACCAAAAATGAAAGGAAAACTCCCAAACTTACAGTTTCATCCTAAATAAATAAAACCTTTGCTCCATCAAAGGTTGTAATTTCAGAGCACTACTCCACCTAAATAGAGATGATTTGAGGAAGTACAAGGTAGCAAAACTGAATCCCACTCTTAAAGAGGAAAAGAAGAACAGATATAAATACCTTGTTGCTCCCCTACCAGTCCCCAGCAAAAAATAAGGCTGGGGAATAAAAAAAGAAAAAAAAAAAATCTAATTCTGCCTGAGCCATCCTCGTCTGATCTTGTTTGAAGAATTGAAGGACAGGTTGAATAACAAGGCTCCACCTCCTATTCCAGTTTTTTGCTATTAGAGCCAAAATTCTTATGCTAATTTCAACCTCCCTTGTTATAATTTAAATTCATTATTACTGATTCTACCCACCACGTACTTGAACAGATTATTCCCCTGCTCTTTGAAGTCACTTACACACTTAACACAACTGAGGACTGTTTTCCTTCTAATTTAGTTTTCTGTTTACAGGAGACTCCATCCTTCCCATCTTCCTGTGTAACAAATCCACTTTCTAGGTTCTCGATCAGCACCACACTTCCCACTTAGACCGTGTCTCACTGATCACATCTCTCTTGAATTGCAGTACCCTCTGGGTTTGTAGGCTTTCCCTGCTTCCTACCTGCTTTCCCTCACTTGTATTCATATAGCTGAAGGGTCCTGATCTGAGCCTTTAACTTGGAGCCTGTCCGTCCCACAGCACCTGCTCTGCCTAGATACCCCACAGCACATCAGCACTGTGCTTTTAACACCCACATTTCCCACCACACCAACACACCTCACTAGTCCCGACAGATCCGTTGTGTTCTTTAATGACCCACACCTGGGCACCTCCAGTGCTTATCTCATTCCTTTACACATTAATTGAAAGAGTGACAAGCAAAGTTACATGACCCTTTTGGTCCCTGTGCCAACTCAGACGGTGACATCCCCAGAGAAGGAGACGTGAACATTTCAGACTCTGGATTACTGCTTTAGGTAAAATTGGTTTTAATTTCAAAATGTTGGCATGCTTGGTGGATGCTGCTAACGCTCCCCAACTGTCAGCGTTTTGGCAGGGGCACTACTTGGCTTTCAGTGCCAATCTGTCTTTAGACATCACAGCCTGTAAACCTGCAGATGGAGTTTTCCACAAGCAGAAGCTGACATGTCAGAAGCTTGACTGTAGGATCCGCTGGCCAGGATCCATCAGCAGTGTCTCTCCCTCTCTGCGGGATGTGGGTTGAGCAAACGGGCAGCTAAGGTTACCTTTGAGGGTTTGGGCACACCCCAGCAATCCCTTGTTCCCTCTTCTCCAAGAGAGGAAACGTAACAGGCTCTTTGCAGGAAAGCCAAGAGCATAGGTGTGTTTATTGGCATACATTTATTGGTACCATAGACAAGTATCTACCAAGATTATATGCTAGTCTTAAGACTCATTTCAGCCTGTTCCTTCACTACACTAGCTAATAAAACCAAGTGCAGTGTGTTTGTGTTCATTTTGGTGGTGCTTTTTTAATTAACTTTATACAAGTTTGTCCTTAATGCCCTCTATACCAAGTGCTTCACTCAGCTCAGATCAGGAGTGACCGCATCAGGTGCTGTGCACAGCTCATGCTTTACTGGGGGCAATCAGATAATGGTGTCAGGGTCTCTTCAGTGTTAAAACCATGAATGCATGTAAACAGCATGTGTGAAATATGGAGTCTGCTCTATAACCCAGACCTGATATCCAGCACTGCACAGGCTAGACATTAAACCTGATATAAGAAAGAAGTACATACAAGAGTTTGGAATAAAGACAGCCTAGCAAAGCCAAGACATTGAGTCTTATCCTGAAAACTGGTGACGGGACAGTGATAAAGCAGCACATTTACCTCATCTCTCTCAAATCGCCTAGTACTGAAGCCAAGCTTAGTACAGACCAAGCTGTAAAAGGGATGGCTGAGGGATATATCAATGCTCTTCCAGCCTGCAAGAAAATTAGTTTAGAAAATGTTTACAAGCATTTATTTAAGTGTGTCTTTTCCATTTGACTTTTGAAAATAATTCAGATACTTTTAAATGCCTACATTGCAGCCAACAAATTAAAACACCTAACAAGTACCATTACAGTAATAGCATTTTGGAACATTCATTTATATCTGTTCTTTCTAGTTACCAAATATACACTCATGTCTAAATATTCCGCAGATAATTTGATGCTTCTAGATGCGACATTATGAACAATATTCCTCTCAAAGTGGTGGGAATACATTATGACTCACACATGACATCTGCCTTAAATTTAAGGAGTAATTTAAACTGGAGTATTTTATCAGGGGATTATTAATTTTGGAACCTAAATTAATGAGCATTAACCTGAGTGAATATCTAGAAAATATTACGAATGGGTGGGAGGAGAGAAAACCTACTTGATGACTCAGAACAAAGTTGAAAATATAATTTAAGGGGGTATGATAAATACAGTAATATAAAAAAAAAAAGAGGGCTGTTCATGAAAAATTGAGTCAGATTATGTCTGAGATAAAAGTCTGCTAAGAATAACAACAATGCCCCCCATCACTGCAACAGACCTTGTACCAAGTCACCACAAGCAAGAAACAGCAACACTTATTTTCCATCAGCCCGAGTTTGTTATGATCTGAATGGGAAATGCCACAATGCAAAAATTTTAAGGACAAATGAACACTGAGTTTGAGTCAATAAAAATTATTTCTCAGGCTAGAAGACATCAGTTCCAGCTGTAAAAGAAATTTGACTCCGTCATGTCTCACTACAGCAAACACTATACTGGGATGCACAAATAGGAGCACTGCCTGTAGGATGCAAAAGGTTTCTTCCACTCCCTTCACCAGTGATGAGACCAAGCTTGGATTTTCCCCATGTGCAGTACTACAGTACAGTTGGGATGTTGGCTAGCTGAAGACAGCCTTGAGGAGACCACAAGATGCAAATATCTAGAAAATATGAGCTCTGAAGAAACACAGAGAAAGTTTAGCCTAGAAAAGAGAAATCTAAGAGGACACAGAGCCATGTTCACGTATATAAAGGCAGCTAAAAATCCAGTGGAAATAAACTCTTCTCCAAATCCAGGGTGGGGAGGGCACAGAGTAGTAAAATTAAATTATAACAGATGAAAATTTCAGGATGACATAGCTTTAACATTTTTAACACTCATCAAAGCAACTGATGGGATGAAAAGGAGGTATTGGGGTCCCCTTGAAGGAGGAATTTAAGCATGGTGTCAAGCAATTGGTATGTCAGGAATGACAAAAATAAAATTGATTATGTCTTGGGGAAGAAGGATGCCCTGGATAGCTGTTTGCTAATCATGAGAGATAAGAACTTTGAGCAGTCATTTCTTATATTAATAAATGGGCAGAATTCAGTTCCTGCTTATACCAGAATAATTTCATTTGGCAGCATAAAGGGACCTAAAAGAGGACCTGGGATTAAAAATGAAACATGCATCGTGGCAGGTGGTACTAGTAGCAAACATTTCCCATGGTCTTTTGAGAATTTATGAAATACACTGTCAGAGGGTGATTGTCTCTCTCACATATGGGAATATGTCTAATTAGAAACGTTTAACTTTTCCATCTTACAGTTGGAATAGCCCACCCAGGGCTCAGAGCATAGGCACCATCTGACAAGCTTTTAATGGGAACCCAGCAAGCCCTCAGTTTTTTGGAAGCATGATTACTAAACTACATTTTCAAACTATATTTCTTGTCCTTTATGAAAAAATAATGAAGTTTTTCTCTGTGAGTATTTATAGTACTTCATGAATTTAGGATGAGTACTAGCAAATAGTTTAAGAGCCAGCAAAACAATAGTAAATAAATGCCTAAAGACTTGGACTTAAACTTTTGATGCAACGGTTTCTCCTCCCTTGACTCTAATAAGCAAGGGGCAACTTGCTGCAGCCCTTGAAATGTGTGGTCTTTTACATAACATAACCATTAACTTTTCAGGGACTCAAAGGCAGCTTCCACTCAGCTTTTTGCCTGCCTTGATAATCACTGATATATAAAGCATTAGGGACCAGGTTGGTCATCACATCCGACTTTCTGCTTAATGCATCCAGCAATAGAAACCCCAAAACACAGAGGTGGTGAGGAGCACTAGTGCTTACAGACCGTGAGAGCCCTAAGTAAGGGCACAAACACAAATGATTTCAGGTTTGCTTAACCAAGTGAGAACTGTGGTGGGAGCACACATGAAACCAGTCCACAGTTTCTGGGCTCCCATTTAAAAGAACCCAAACTCCATCAACAACCTGCACACAAACCCACAACATTCATTAGGATCATTTTGTCTTAAAAAAAAACAACATAGGATAAGACTAAGTCCATGGAAGGATGACAAGACCAGTCAGAGGGATGAGTGATTAAACATACCTGGAAGAATGATAAGTAAAAGATGAAGGAAAATTTATATTGGACCTACAGAAATTTCAGGACTACATCCTCTGTGTCAATGAGTAAGTAATTGTTTCCCATCTTTTCTAACATGCTAGCAGGTACCAAATGAAAGCCCTCTGGGCTTACACAAATTCATGGATGGAGAGTTCAGTCTCCTGGAGACAGTGTTACCTTCTGCCTGGAGCCTCTGGTGGAAGCCTGTTGTGTGGTGTATGTGTAGGGTGTAGGTTGTGTTGTCTGCCTGTGGGACAGAGAGAAGGTTCCACTCTGTGTTGTATTTATCCGGAACCACCAAATGCAGTCATATAGAAAGCAAAGTCAGCTCAGGTCTCTTGACAAAGAAAACCTTGTTTTAATTCCTCCACCACTTACATACTTCTTTCACCCCTGTTAGAAAGGTATGAGGGAAGATGCATCTTCATCACAAAAGCACTGATCTTAGTTGCTCTCTGTCATCCAAGTCATGGTTTTGGCCCAGATATTCAAGAATAGAAATTATATTTCTATATAGTTCCTGGAGCTTTTCTTTGGGAACAAGACAATGAAGGAAGCAAAATTCCTGCTTTGGTTCCCACCTTCCTCCTCCCACACCTCTCCTGGGAAGCAAACTTGCTGTGTATTGTGCATAAACCCAATGGCTGCAGAGGATAAAGCCTCAGCAGAGCTTGCTTTCATTCTTGTGCTGCAGAGCGTTAAATCAGTAAAACCCCATAAGGGACATGTTTCGTGCTCACCAGTGCTCTAGTGTCACCACCCCAGAGCACAGTTCAGCATAAATCAGCCAGAAAGACAACCTTGGCAGGCAGAAGTAGGGGTCATTGCAATTTTCTCCCATACAGACTTGCATCAACAGGGAGATGCACTGAGGAATGAGTTCTCACCCTGGTCCAGTCCTTCCTCAGTAGCATCTGCTCAAAACCCTCCATGGAAGGAGGACAGCAACCCTGAAATAAATAGCATATGAACCTGATCTGAACAGCCCCAGTCCAAACCATATGCAGATCTCCACAGTATGAAGAACATCACCCTCAGGACACCTCTGTATAAACACTTTGAGGAACAAAATTTGGAGCTCCAGCCACAGTGTGCAAGACACTGTTTTAGACTCCAAAATAGCCCATCTCAGGTAGGAGCAAACACAGGTGGTGGTTGCTGTGCACTGTCCTCCTGAGTGCCTCCTTTATGGTCACAGAAACATCAACAGGTTATTTGATTGTTATAAACAACATTTGTTTGCGATATCAATGGTGATGCCAAGCTTCCACAAAGCCTTGTTTCATTTATGAATAAATATTGTTTTGATTTGGCTTTGTGATTTTTTTTTCCTGTGAGTCATGCATTTCGGGCGTGAGCAACAGCAAAGCTTTGTTAAAGCAAGAAAAGGAGAGCAACTGAAGCATGAGGCTGTGGACTGTAGACAATTTTAATACGATGCTTTGTTGAACACAATTATGGAGTATTACCTCTTTTTTTAAGAAAACAAGGCCTAAGGAAATGTATTTTTTAAAAATAATAACCAAGTACTTTCATGACAGAAATAATAAGTGCATGAATATAAAACATGCACAAACATCTCTCTCACACACTCATGAGTATGTCAGAGCTCCTGAGGGAAAACTGTTACTGAACCAGTGACCATCCTCCAAAAACACCCAAAATTATTTGCATTATGACAGTGTGATGATTAAAACTGAGATGAGGGCAGGCTCATCAAAACTACCTGTTATGCAAGGCTGAACACTCAAACCCCATTTTGTAGATCAGCTGGTATAGCTGGGGAGAGGAGGAACAAGCTTCTGAGCCCTGAGCCTTTCTCCAAAATGAGTTACAGGAAGCACTGCCTACATGCCTGGTACATCACTGTTTGCCCTTATTCACTGAATGGTAGAACGCAAGATGGAGAATTTTCCGTTTTAGTATAACACAAAATAACTTTAACCAGGTTAAGTGACAAAGAAGTTTGGGCAAGCAGCATTTTGCATCCAGCATTGTATTCACAGTTGGTACCCCAATGGACAAAATCATGTCTGTTCCACGACTAGAAGAGATTAGTAATATCCACAAGATCAACTAATAAGCATTGCTGGTATTTTGCCAGCCTTGCTGCCTCCTCTCCAACCTGTGGGCATGTTAACAGCTGCTCTCTAATTTCAAAGTGCTGGTGGTAGCAGGAAGGACAACTGGCAGAGATTTCCTTCATGAGAAAAGTTGAGTGTTGGTAAAGCTCTAACTCCGCTCTTTACACAGCCATGGTTGGATGCTTTTATTGATAATTTTCAACCACTCATTAATATTTTATCCAAAAGCTGTATAGCAACATCTTCTTAGCATGCAGCAGGCACTTGACAGCTTTCAAAATAGCAGGGTAGTGTGCAAGATGAGTTGAGCACCAAGTGTTGCAGAGAGCTGGCTGGCAATGCCCTCTACTTCCCTGGCAAGTGCAGGCAGCCTGAGCAACATCAGGAGGCGGATATGGAAATCCTATGGCCAGGTCAAGTGCATTTTCATGGCTTACAGATATAAAAAAACTCTTGCCTCTCCATGTTGACCTGAGAGCAATCTGTAATTAACAGGGCCTGGATTTGGAGATCTATCATACAGTTCCAGGTCCTGAGAATCTTGACAGAAAACATATGAAGGCTTGACACAATGACTCTAGTTTGGGCTCAGTATGCAGTATAAATACACACCCCTCATTACCTTGTCTAGTCCTGACTAATTTGTGAAAACTGAGGAGTTTAAGAATAGGAGAAGTGGGGAAAAATAAGATACTGTAATAAAAGAAGAGATTTTTCCTCAAACACTATGTGCCACATCTGGTACTACTGCCACAGCCAAGTCCTGTTACTTTAAAGAAGCAATCCAGGCAAAACAAGACAAGCAAAGCCAAGCTAAGCAAAGCAAATGAAGCTGGCAGTGCTGCTGACAGAGGCAGGTGAATCCCAGCACTGTCAGCACAATACTGTGCTGCAGTCCTTGTTTCAAGAGCAAGCGCTAAGCTTGCACTAATTTTTACACTCTTTATTTTCCTTCCCCCGCTCCTTGCCTGGCATGATTTGTTAAGTAGTGTCCTGCCCAGAAGGAAGGGGAATTAATGAGGTTTCAGCTTTTTAGGAGTCCTATTCTGAGACAGTCTAAATTGCAAAGCTCAGCTGATGCCCTCGATCCTACCCACCTCTCCCCTTCCTTGCCCAGCTGACCCAGTTTAAGAAAGCAGAGATACATGCCTTCAGCCATTATTCTGTTAAGAGCCTGGGACTAACACTGTAAATATCCAGTATTCAAACACTATCTTTGAGCTCCCAGAGAATAAACTTTGATTGAAGAATGGGCTCATTAAGGTAACAAAGTGACAGCTTTGAGCAAGATCCTTTGCCATTTCTAAATGCATCTGCTCTGATGGGATTAAAGATGCATTCCTGACTGGGAGGAAAGAATGGCCTTAATGTCAGGTCTGCCTCTGGCTACATCATTAAGCAATAAAACATGACAGGCTGTACACTTCCAGGGGATTTTTTTCATACTTAGGTATACAGAGAGGTATAATGGTCAGAACAAAGTAATCTCAGCCCCCAAGAGCTGTGATCGTAACACTGGTATGTATTATACACACTCCTCAGCCAGTCAAACTCTATGTATTTCCAATGCAATAATACTAGAAACCAATCAGAGAACATCATTTTTTGCATTCCAAACCATTTTGAGTGAAATTCATCCCTGCTGCCTAAAACCCAAATAATCAGGCTTTAGATGAAATGCACACAAGTCTCTGTATCTATTAAAAAGGATTTGTGAGCAATCATCGGTTTAGAACTGCTAATAACAGGCCAAATCTTGCAGAAGTCCCGGAGCGAGTGCTGTGTCAAAATGTTCACAGATGGATGTAGAGAGCCAGCACTGATCCCACAGCTCCTTGACATGTCATTGAGCGTAGCTGTAGCAAACCAAGCCATATCCCCTTGTGCACAACTCTCTTAAAGGCCTGAAAGTGTGATACATATGTTGACAGACAGCTCTACATCATCTGCTACCACCCTCATGTAGGTTTGCTCTCAGATAACACCTCTTCTGTGTATGAGTCCCACCTATCATCACTGAAGCAAATAAAATGCTGATAGAGCAGTTCACCTTTCACTACTGGGTACATGGGGAAAAAAACCAATATTTTTAACCATGCAGGAGGTACAACTGCACTGTCTAGTCACTCCTGAGGATAGTAAGCAATCTCTATAACCAGGGGAGACCTACATCTGACACAGCCATGATTGCCAAATAGAGTAAGACAGATCCTGATGACTGGCTTGAGGGTGATAAATCTAATTTTTAAAAAAGAGTAGGGTGGTCTTGGCCCTCTCAGATCCCAAATGACGGTGGAGATATTAGTGTATCAGGGCCCACCTATTCCTGCTTCCAATGTGTTTGTCCTTCTTCATACACCAGGTCTTGTATCTCTCATTGCCTCTGGCCTCAGAATTGCTGAAGTCAGTACTGACTGCAGTTGCCTGAATTTACCCATATCCTGTTGCTTATTCAAATAAATTTTTCAGAGCAGAAATTCTTTAAAAAGATCTCAAGCCAGACACCTAAAAATGAAGATGCTGAAAATACCTTCAGGATGCTTTCCAACAGCATAGACTCTTTCTTTTCGACTGCTATGAATGCAAAATACCAGCTACATATTTCATATCTTCACAAACCAAAAAGCAAGTCTGGTCTACATGCAGTTTGGATGTGTGATTTATACACAATATGCAGTCAATTTAGGAAAGAAAAACTACACAAAAAGACAGTCAGTGTGGAAATTATTCCTTGGCTCACAAAAAGCTATTCATATGATCAAACGCCATACACTTAAAGACCCAGGTGCTCACAACTGCTAACATAGTCTGACCACTGCAAATGATCTGCAACAAGCAAGCATCCTTACTTCAAATTGCAAGGGTCTATATCATCCCAGCAATGCTACGAACTGTGTAGGGTTTCTCTTACAAGTCAAGGAATTTGTCAAAGTTGCTTAAATGAATGAATGTGGGTGGGCTTAGGGCTGGTCAGCCCAGCCCAACTATCAACTGTCAACTTTAGACTCATTTAATACACCTAGAGGCCACCTCCATTATCTGGAAGCTTAGCACTCCTTTCCTGAGGTAGGCTTAGTCAGAACAAAGCTTATTTCTCTGCTTTGTTGAGAGGGTTCCCTATCAATAAAAGTGAAAAGAAGGACAAATATGCCCTTTTTTTTAGGCACAGCAAGTAAAGGAGCTCAGATTTTTACCATCATCTGAGTTGGTGAACTCCAATTACACCCTATCAAACCATCTCCTCCATCCTTTCTGTATGTTTTTATCAATTACTGAGTTTAGTGTTTAGACTCCCAGCCTGTAGTGCAGCCATGGCTTCACATTAAAGCATGAAAATTTAAACTCATCATGTTTTGCAATATTTACAAATCAATGAAAGTAATGCAACCAAATAGCAGTTGTCTAGGACTGAGAAAAGTTGCTGAGCTGGGATGCTTTCCACCAGTAAACCTGTTCATATCCTTTATTTACAGGAATTTAAGAGAATTCATTAGTCATAGAACAATTCATATTTTAGACAGGTTGAGATTCACACAAGTGTACTATATCCACTATCTCCCACAAAACAGTGTGTGCTCACATATTTTTGTGGGAAATGCAGATGCTGGAACATTTCAGGTTAGAGAACCCCAGTGAAGAAACCTGACAACTAATTCTGCTGCAGAGGGTCCCACCCAGGCTGTGCTATGCAAACCTCTGCCAAGTGGAAGGTGGCCTGGTGTAGAGTCAGGAGGTGGCCCTGCAAAGGAATCTGCCCCTGCACCATCATCCTCTGAAAACTTTGACAGTTCCTTCTCGACTACTTATTATTACTGACCTATTCCCAGAGAGGGTACAGACTGACAAAGGAACCACCTTGCTAAATTCATACCTGTCCAACTTTTTCAAGCCTGTGCAATACTGGATTATCTTGTAGCTTTAACTTAAGGTGGATTTTTAAAAAGCTGTTTAAATTCTGTGCCATGCAAACCCTTTTTATACATTTGCTGCAATGTTCATAGAAAAAGAAGGACCACATTGCAAGAATATTCTCATTTCTTTTATTCACAGGTAACACTGTGTTACAGGTTCCTTTAGCAAGAAATACCAGTAATATGTTGGGATGAATTCTCTAACACTAAATGGAAAGGGGATTTCAATGGTAGCCACAACAGTCCATTCAGCCATCAACCTTTCTGTAAATATGTACCCTTTAGGAACCAGTCAGTGGAGAGAACCTGACTCATCCCACCAGCAAGCTACCTTCCTGCAAATTTCCTTATTTCTCTGGATGTCAGTATGCTGTTAGATAGGATGAAGTACTCTTTGGGAAGAGGACAATGACAAAGAGATCTACATAAGCAGCTAGATAAGTGTGTATTTACCAATAGTATATAATTATTCTAAGACAAGAATCCTCATCTGAGGTTCTTCAACAATATGAAGCTGAGAAACATTCAAAGCTTTCCAATTACAGAAAACAAGAGGATTCATACCATTTGAAATGATCATTTTTAACAAGATTATTTGTAAATGCAAGATATATAGATAAGGCAGATGATGGGAACTCAGGAAACACCCTTAACTTCAGTTGACTAGATTTCTCTCAAGAGTTACCAAGGCTACTCTTTCTCCTCCTTGCCTCCTACATCCTTTCTTCCCATCTCATGTCAATCCCCCATTCGGTGTCTCCTGCCCAGAGGACTCTTTAGAACCATCTCGAGACCCTAACATATCTATACAACACATGGCACAGTGAGCTCTGTTCTTGATTCACCCACAGATGTTACTGGAAGGAAACAAAATATAGCATCCTTGTTAGCATATGAGTTATTCCTGGAAGGCTCAACATTTTTCCCATCAAGCTGGGATTGTTTTGCTTTTAAAGGCTTCAGAAATGTTATTCTGCCAGCTTTTCCCCAGCCCAGTCATAACTTATTAAATGAGACTGCAAATTTACTTTAATCACTGTTCCTTCCCCTCATCTCCTCCTCCTTATGGGGTTTCAGAAGAATCATAAATTTGTTTTATTCCTATCTAAAGGCTTAATGCTGTTCTCTCCTTTCCTGACATCAGAAATCCAGGTAAGCACAGTTAACCTTCTGGAAACCATCTGAGATGGACGCAACGCTCTTAGGTCATCTTGAGTCTGTAGAGAATAGTGCAGACACACTGCCTGCATAGGATAAGAAATACCCTTGGTGTACAGCCCATATGTCCTTGGCATGTTGACCTGAACAGATCTCAAGTGCTGTCCTCTGGCTACACCTTTACAAAAATATTACCTAGTTCATCAAGGAGATGCCTTGAAGGCCCTGTGATATGGAACATAGCTGGCCGAAACTTCCCTATCCCCTCAAACAAAATCAGTCCTGCAATGTGGTATACGCAAACTATAGGTCTATAGAGAGTCCCACAACAGAACTAGAAAAACAATATGTTACAAGACAAAAAATTTACTCTAAGAATATCTGGCAGTTGTGAATAAGGCAGTGTAAGGAACTGAAGGAAGTAATGCCTCAAACATTCATTGACACAGAAAACCTCAAGGACAAATTGTGGCCTTTGTGATTACTCTAAGGAATGAATTATCTGCCTAGGGAAGTGCAGAGTGTATCTAAGGATGCATGGCTCTGCTCCCTTGCAGTTGTATAACCAAATTCCTTAGATAAGCCTTGATGGGAGGACGTAGACTGAGTAAAACCATATGTTCGAGTTAAGGTCTACACTTTAATTTACGACTATAGCCTTGAAGAAGAGCTAAAAGAGTGATAAGAAAGTTAAACAACTGGCCCAGATGGAGTTAATGACTGGATAATTGCCCAAGAAACAAAAACTAAGGGAACGGTAAAAGTGGTAGGGGGAGATTGTGACCACCGACTCAATTGGACAAAAGGGTTAATGTACCCCATTCCCCCCCAGTGCATGCGCAGAACCCGTGCTCCACCTTTTGCCCGTCCCTCATGAAATGAGTTAATGTAATACCTGCCTCTCTTTGTCTAGTATGCTAATCAGCTGATAAAATGAACTTAAAAGGCGACAGAAAACTTTGCTGTGTGTGCGCCCACCACCCAAGGTTACCAAACTGAGACAACGCAGGATCCTTGGGTGGTGATCCAGATTTCTTTGACTTTCTCTCCTTTTTTTGTCTTTATTTCCTTTCTTTTCTCTCTAATAGATTTATAAGAGACCACATTGCTTATTATCCTTTTACAAGTTTAAATTGTTTTCTACCACAAGCAAAACATTTTAACTGGTTGTTTGGTGTCACTTCACCTTAATTTAACCTGAGGGAATCACAGAACCATTGCGACTCTCTGGGCTTCCAGTCCAGGTAGTAACAGGCAGAAGTTCTGAAAGTCTGCTAAGGTCTTGTTATCATTGCTTATCTCCATGTTCCTAAAGACTTTCTGCCAGAATGCAGTCTAGTTGTTGCATTTGATGTGAGTGGACATACAAGCACACAGCTGCTTGTGACTGTCACTACCATTACATCAGGGAGGCATCAGACTCCAAATCAGGCTGGAAATTCCAGAAGATGGTACTATTTTGAGACTTGCAATGTGTCTGGATTTTGCTAGAAAACAGCCTTCTCCCTTCACTCCCGTGTGTGTTGGAGGACTTCCACCTGAAGGTCTCATTCCATCTTTGGATTTCCTGTGCCCAGGAAGATTCAGTCCTTCTGCAGCTGAAGCTTGGCTGGAGCTCAGCTGGCTCCAGCCAAGCCTGGTAGTCAGAAACCGCATAAAGAAGAATTTTGGCCAGTGCCACTGTGCTTGAAAACACAAACACAGAGCCAAATTCTGGCACTCACACAAGTTTGCAATAGAAGACTGGCAAATCTGGACCTGAAAACACTTACAGTTAATTAAAAATGGAGACATACTCCTGAACCAAATACTGAGGTGGGGAGACATTTCTGTTGCATGTCTTATCCCTTCCTCCACCCAAAATGTTTCTGCAATATTGGTTGCAAAAAAAAAAAATTAAAAAAAAATATCCCTTTTCTCTCAGTTTACAATTAATTCTTCAATTTGTTTACAAGGCAGCAAGTGAATGATTCTTTCTATGAGGAGCTAAAATGCTTGCAGATCCCTCTGAGTTCAAAGGATGCATCATCTAAATATGTTGGGGAGAATTACTATTTCTCATCAGCAGGATAATAGCAGGCAATCCACCTGAATGTTAGAACACAATATCTGGAAGAAGTTATTGCTTTTACATTTCTGTATAGTCTGACATGAAAGATCTGAAACCTCGCCGCATGTGACTCAAATATGAATAAAGCTCATAACAAAACATAATAGAAGAAAATAAAAAATTCCTGGCTGATATAGAAGCATCTGCGTTGTGGTGAAATTATATTTTGATTTTCAGCTCATTTGTTTATTCCTCCAGACAGCTACTGACCATGTTCTAGAGGATCTTAACTTTGTTGAAGACCCCTTGACTTTGCTGACTTTTAATCGCACATCAGGGAGACTTTAAATAAATCAGGCAGTGCTAATGGCTAATAATGAAAAAAACACAAGATACAAACAGCATCTACAAATTTCTGTGGATACATAGAGAGTGCTGTATTCCCTATCCACAATACAGGTAACTCATTTGTGGAGCTATGGGCTTTGACTCCTTAAACCAAGTTTGCCAGAAACTCAGAATTCTGTCTATATGGAAGTTACTGTGGCAGCTGAACCAGCAGTAACATGAACAGATTTTTCTTTTACCAAACTCATCATAACAAAGGATCACAAACTGAATTTACCTGGGAAGAAGAGTAAAAAAGTATTTCCTTCTCATGTCAAGAGCTCATGCCTTATAGTTCAGATCTAAAAGTCCCTCAACTGGAATCCACTAAAAACAATTTTGGCACTCATCTGAGCTTTACATACTTCCCACTTCAAGCATGTGTAAGAGGTCTCTTCATCTTAAAGATCAGAGTGGTTTCTTTACTCAGACCTGGTCTCTGAGCACTGAAGTCCTCTTGGAGTTCAATGTGTCTAGGAGGCAAAATGCCAGGCTATAGAAAAAGGCCTAGAAGAACTTTATTTCACT
Source organism: Strix aluco (assembly GCF_031877795.1). NCBI lineage: Eukaryota > Metazoa > Chordata > Aves > Strigiformes > Strigidae > Strix > Strix aluco. The sequence goes on along the minus strand of NC_133934.1, from coordinate 123,428,562 downwards.
GTCTGACGTCATGCTAAAGCTGGGGTGGCAAAGAACACACAATCTTCTCAGAGATTATGACCAGAAGTTTGGAGATCTCAAGAAACATGTGTCCAACAAAACTATATTGGAATAGATCTAAGCAGTCTGACATCCTCCCCAGTCTTTACTCTTCTGCATATATTGCTTGTAATGTGCAGATTCTTCTCTTCAGCAATTTCTCAGCCAAGCAATGCAACTAAAGATACTAACTCCCACCATGTTGTGGGAGCACAGCCTTGGGCACTAAAAGCTTCCCAAGAACATCCCCTAGCAGATGGCATAAACTTAGTGAACTGTGGATGGGAAAGGGAATCCCCAAGCGATGCAGTGACAGCAGAGACACTGCAAAGCAGATATTATTTCTGTGTCCTCACAATCCAATTCCGTACAACTCTAGACTTTTCTCGCCATAGTATTTGAGACTTGAGCATCTTTAATCAATCACACTTATCTGGGACAGGGATGAGGAAGGGAGGAATAAACAGTACTTCCTAATCTTATAGAGGGATCACTGAGACACCAAAGGCCTATCCCTAACATGTGGGATGTGAGATGCTCCAGATCAGCATGTAGATGCACCAGCACAATTATCTTAGCAGCAGCAAATAAATGCCCTAGCAGACTTCTGCTGCCTCCAGGCCTCAGTCATTTCCTTGCTCAGCTCCGAGCTCTGCAACATAGATGCGCCACCTGTCTCTGAATTCCCCTGGGCTCTGCACACTGTGATGCAGCAAGGGCTGAGACACCTCAAGTAACGGTCATAAAGTACATCTCAGCTACAAGATCATAAAGCAGGTTCACAGCCATGAAAGAAAAAAAGTTTTCTGGGCCCAGGAAACAACAGCTGAACTACATCAAACAACTGAGCTACATTTAATAAATGTTTGCTGCCCCTTTTCTCAAAGCCACCTTCTCATACCTTCATGCATGTGGGCACAAAAAGCCCCAGGACATGAGATATGCAAGTCACCTGTTGGACGGCAGAGTTGGGCTGGCTCTAGTGCCTCCAAGGGCTCCACAGCTCTGCCCATCTCAGCAATCTGCATAACACAAACACACATCAGGTTATTGCATAACATACCTAGTCAGATGGGACAAAGCAGGAGGCAATCTAATAGATAAAAATACAGCTCTCAGGATCAAGAGAAGGAGCCCTTTCTCATGTTAGAAATGCCTGTGGTTTGGTTACCAGACCAGTTTGGTGAGTCTTGCTTTTAAGGAGGCTTCCACTGTAATCAGATGCTTAAGCATCCCACAGCATCAATAACCCCATCCAAAGTGAAACCTAGATAAACGAGCAAAAAAGTGCTGACATTAAAAATGATACACTGCAGTGAGTCACTCAGTTAGTAACCTTTGTGCAATGTTTAGTAGATAGAAAAGGGCTGTCCTATCTGGTAAGTGACTCACAACATGAAAGAACGTAATACAGTAGCGATCAATCACAAAGGTGAATAAGCAGCTGCAGTTTTGTCCAGAGGCTAACATACGCAGCTACACATCAATATGACCCACGCTCCTGCTTCTTTCCACTTAGTTAAATGAGCTCTACTGAGCCTAAGTCGATTGTATCATGCAGTGTCTTATCTAAAGGGTGGAGATCAAAGAGTATCAGAGGGAGAGGTTTTCAGACACTCCACATAACTTTACTATTGCCAAACCCCTATTGCAACCATTGTCTGACTCCAGATAACCCTTCAGAAGATGACAGGAAAGGAATTGTACAAATTCTACCTGAACAGACACTTGGATATACTAGGAAAGCCAACAAAATTTAAGTTTAATCCAAAGTAGTAGTTTTTACCCTTTTTTCTGGAGATAAAGCCTATCCTTTAACCTACCTCTGGATGCTCAATCCTATCCCTATCCTAAAGTTTATCATTTCCTCAATTGCATTGAAATGTTCACTGTGAAGAGATTTTTTCAGTTCAGGGATCCAGTTACAGCCCAGCTTCCTTCACTCCCCACCCCAGCTGTGCTAGCAGGGTAACTGTGTGACTGACAGCAGGGCCAAGTTCATTTTGCTACCATAGAAAATTAATGTACTCTCCTGGGAAAGAACTCTGCTTTCACCTGTTTAAAAGTGAATGGGAAAGATGCAGTCAAAGTCAAAATGACAATAAATAAATTGAGTGTTTGTGACCATTAATAAGCACAGCAGGTGAAGTGCAGTCAAGAAGTCTACACTGATGGACACCCTGCAAAGGAATGTATTGTTTGGATCCCCACAAGCCATGCTCCTGACTGCCCTGGTACCTGCTCTGCAGACAGCCACTCACCAGCCCTCCCAGTTCCCATGGACAAGTAGGAGCAGGCAGAGACAGGACAAGAGCAGAAGATCTGTTTCATCATCAGTTTCATGTTCCCCTCCCATACACGTGTCCTTTAGGAACCAGTCTGACCTCCCACAGCACCAGAGCTGACCTCCTGAAGATGGCAGAAACTTCTTTCAAATAGGAGCAAGCCCTTCAATTTTCAACAGTAAAGTTGGTTCTAACATGTAATGAACTGATGAACCGCCCTGAAGTAGTGCAAGGGGTGTACATGGACTCAACAAATCAGCCTGCTTCTCCTCATACCTGCTCACAGAGTCTGAGCAAAGGTAAAGGGCCTTTCCCTCACTTCCACTGCAAAATGCAGACAACAGATTTGCACAGAGTGCAAAGCAAATGGATTGCCTGGAGACAATACTAGGAGAGTGTGGGCCAGGAAATCTACTGAGAGGGTGAGCATGGGTGAAATAGGGTGGCTACAGATTACAGGGAGGATGTCAAAAGAAGACAATCTTACAGGGGATGCACAGGAAGGCTTGGGGCTTCTTCCTCCACTTGGAGACAGTCCTGAGTCTCCCTGTCTCTGCCATCCACAAGCATTTGAAAGTATGAGGGGGCATCTGGGAAGGTAAGGGTCATCTCCTTCCAGCCTTTGCCCCCATTGAGTGATGACCTGCTCCTGCTACCACTTATTGTAACTCAAGGGCTGAGCAGCAACATGAACTTCAGAACAGCATAATCAGGGTGAATGGGGAAGGTAGTAGAGATTTCTCTCTTAAAAAGAGAAAGCTGTCACACACCCTCCCACACTGTAGTTTTCTCAGTGGTCCTGAAAGCTGAGGACAGCTGGTAGCTACTTGGGAAGAGCTGGGTTTGCACAGCATCAGATAGGAATTCACCAGGCAGATGGAACGTCCATGACACCAAGGCACCCTCCAGCTGTGTTAAGCCATGAATTCATCCTCGTTCTCTCTTTGTGAAGAGAAGAAATACTTTAAGGAACACACAGCACAACTGGAAAGGAGAGAGGTGTCTGGGCAGATGGGCACTGACTTGAATAGATACAAGTTCCTTTCATGGTGCTTCATATAGTACAAGTATTTGATGGCTTCATGCAACATAGTAAGACTCATCCACAGAAGATGTATGGAGTCAGCTTAACATTACCCAACCTCTTTGCTCTCTTCTAAAAAGAAAACTTTTCATACCACAGGCAAGTAACATTCAAAAAAAAAAAAATAGAAGAAATGCAGAATGCAGAGTTAAGTTCTTTAGCTTTGACACTACAACCTTAGTAGTTTTTTTTCCTCCTTTTAAGACGTGCAAATACAGATTAAAATACTGTAATGATGCTTATAAAACCTTTACAATGCTGTGTCTGGGGTGATCACATTATTCATAGGTTAGCAAGCCTCATATGAATAGTGCAGCTCATTCAGTTGATTTCTTATTCAACTTTTATACCGCAGTGCATAATGGCACAGCATGTCATAAAGCCTCTAGAATACTATTTTAATGTCTTCTTGAAATATTTCTAACTTAGCATTAGAAGAGTTGCTTACAACTCCAGAGACAAATTCTTTGGAATGCATGAACACAAATGGACAGAACTTAGAAACAGCCTCAAGATAGCCTAAGAAGCAAGAAAAAGCCTTTTTCACACTTAAAGACTTTGTATTCACTCAGAATTTCCAAGGATAATGATGTTTTTCCCCCTTCAACAGAACACAAGGGCCAGATCCATCTGCAGAGATGGTATAAAACAAAACGGCTGACGTTGCAACGAGGTGTTCTGGGGGAGACACCTTGAGGTCTCTTTTCCACTCCCCCTCCCCATCCTGTAAATCCATTCTGGTATGAAGACTCAAGATAATGGCTTATTAAGCTTTTTTACCAACACTAGAGGCAAGAGAGAGTCTGTAAATCCCATCGTTTCATTATTAATGTAGAAGTATTTTCACATACAGCAGTATATTAGCTTGGAAGTCAGCCCAAGCTCTTCCATTCCACACCAGTGCCTTCAATCTGTTAGTTAGACAGGAAAAACCCTAACTACTCTCCTTGACTCAGACAAGCTCTCACTTTGATAGATTTCTGAGCTAACTTTTAAGAGTTGCACAAGACTGCTCCAAGTGAGGCTTCCTGTCTATCTCAAGAGCAGTCCCCAGTACATGTTCTAGACAACACCTCAGACAAAGATGGGGGCAAAAGGCTGAATTTCAGAGGAGCTACCATGACCCAGTTTTACTTCAAACTTCAAGAAACCCCAACATGTACATTATTTCTACATTTTTACTTAATTTGGAGAAATCCAACATTTCCTTTCCAAGCCAAACTTAGAGGTCAGGACAGTTTTGGCTTACAGCCTCACCCTAGAGGGTACTAGGATATCAAGTGATAAGTTGAGCGCAAAGGACATTGGCTTTAGGGCAGTCTTTCCTGTGGTTGAGTGCAGAAGGAATCACATCTATAATACCACAAACTCTTCTGGGCCTGTTCTGCACAAACCCACATTACATTCAACCTTTGGAAAAATCAAGTAATCTTCTAACTTTTCTCAATGTAATGGATTCAAACTGCAGAGATTTTCAGCAGAACACGCCTGAAGAACACCCGTGTCAGATTAGGATCTCCAGAGTTAAACTATTCAAATGTTTTGTCAATTCTTACGTACATATCATACAAGAGCAACATGTCAGCTCTTCTCCATCACAACACACAAGAGCACCACTCAATTATTTCAGGATAATAAAGCAGGTTAACAAAAAATATATGTAAGCACATCATCCTCAGATAGGAACAGTTGCACTGTATTCAGTTTTTGATGGCAAAAGCAGTGCTCTGTAGAGTTATGAAGCACCCCCTTTTAATTCTTTCAGCTAGAAACATGATCATTCGGATACTGTATGCCATTAGTCTGAGTAGCGACAATCCCTAAAGAAGTCAAAGTGAGTCTAACACTTGTGAAACAGAAGTGAGACCCATAATGTATCAACTACTCATTCAGCACGAGACTAAAGTATTTGGGTCTTTAACATTTTGGTTATATTAATTCTGCCTTCAAAAGACCATTAAGCTAGAAAGAAGAACACAGGATACTTGGGCATAATGCTGTAGCTTCAATCTTTTAATCTCTTACTTAACACAGGCCACAGAATAATAAAAATGCAGTGCCATGTCAAAAAAAATATTTTAGAGAAAAACCTTTCTGAAGAATGTTAGTGACATCAGAATAAGCACACGCAATTTATAGGAAAATCTTTGATTAAAGTGTTTTTTGCTTAGGCAGTCCCAAAAGATCCCAAGTTTACATCCACGTAAACAACCACTTAGGTCCTTATACCTCAGATCTAACAATAAATTTTCATAATTACTTTTCCTTTTTTAAAGAATTGAATATAGAAAATAAACATCAAAGTCAGAAGACTAGTCTGAATGTATTTTAGCAGTTAAGCACACACTAAAGGAGGGTCAAGTACAGATAGACCACGAGTTTGTACATCTCAAAAATAACCTACCTGTTTACAAGCCACCTTTACCTTGGTCACCAACTTCAAAGGGACTTTTGGGGTTTTCACCATATTTTGAATTCTTGCTTTGCCCATGTTTGTTAATTAGAATGAGATCTCTGAGTCAGCTAAGAAAGAAAGAAAGAAAATGTGACTTTCAGCTCTCTGCAAATCTGATTGTTAAACATTTTCAGCTGATTGCATTACCCTCTGGCCTAAGCCGACTAATTGCTTTGACTCAATTGAACAGTAATTGGATTGTTCCCTACAGCTGTGGATCAATGCCACAGCATTGTGCTATCGATAATACAGTAAAAGCCTATTAAATTCTAGCCTTGTTGTGGAGAACAGTACCTTTAAAACAGATATTTGCTTCTACTATGAATGTTAGTTAATGCTAGCTTTCTTCTTACTTAAATCATTGTAAGGGCATTAAAAATATTTAGTAAGCTGCAGCAGAGTGAAAGAACAGAAACTGGCCAATGGTTTACTTCCAGGCAACAATTTCAGAAGATGCTTTTCTAAGGTTCATCTACTGAAGAGTTTCAAAAACATATTTTAGATCCTTTGCCTGGAAAACTTACGTTTAAGGAATTGCATCACAGAATTTTTTCAGTTTCTTAAGCCAATAGTCAAAATTGCAACAGACAGAACAGGTCTCTACAGCTTTAACTCTGGCTCTCTCTTTGTTGTTTACCAAGAAAACAGAGGCTTCCCTGAGTACTCTGTGTCATGCACCCACATCTAGAGAATAAACAGTATTCTGGGTGAACCTATTGGAGAGCTTTCTATAATGGAGGAGGAGAAACTGACTTTCTCAAATGACATTAACTGTTGACCTTGCTGTGGCCAGCAGCTGCAGAGCTTAGTTGCACTGCTGAGCATTGTCCTCGTCAAGGTGTGATGAGCAGGAGTGTTCTCTGCTCACATGGGTGAGGGTGGACTACCCATTGAGAAGACAAGCTGTAGCTCAAGTTGAAGAGCCACAACTCTGGGTGATACTGCACAAGCCACATTCAGCAGAAAACCCGGAGAAGTCACTTGTGACCTTTCCATCCTTAATCCACAGGCTGCTTCTCCTTAACAAGGTTCAAAAGTGGTGCTGAAGCACACGTTCAGCTCACAACTGTACCTAATACTGAGAAGGCAACATTAATTCTGGCAAAAGAGTCCTCAAATACAAGTAATCTCAATCAGAAAGAGTCATAGATATCTATGTAAGTCCACAGGTGACCTGCCATAGCTTTTGTCATAGTTTTGTGTAAGTTAACCTCGAAAAAGGCTCTAATATTTTATCATTTTCAGGAATCATCTCAAGGCAAATGTGTCTGGGTTCATTTCATGGTTGAGAAGAGTATGCCTCTGTAATAAATGAGAACTTCAAACCCTCCTGCACCACTTGAGATGAAAACTACCTTGTCTCTGAACTTCTCTTGACTCCTGTTAGCTTGCTGTGGCAGCACTGTGCACAGATGATGGGAAACCAGGATTTTTCCCTCCAGATACTGCCAGCCTCTCTGCAGAGGACAGCAACACAAAGCATGGGGAAAATGCTTTGTTCTCAGCTCCCTCATGGCGATTGGTTTTGCATTTCCCAGTGCCAGTAAGACATGGTCTGAACAGACACATCTGGAGTTAGTATCACTATATAATGAAATTTTGGCATAGTTTGTTTAAACCTTACGCATATTTCAAGAGTAGGGACTGAACATCTCTAAAAGCCCTGGCTGAGGTGATTAATTAGATGATTATTCAAACACGGAGCTTAATCCCAAACCCACAGAGACCTGTGGGAATTTACTGACTAACAACCTGCAAGTTGCTACCCAGAGACTCCCCAAAAATTAATTATGTGCCAGACCTGCTCAACTTATAGGCCTGGTTTACAACACTGTTTGGTATCAAGCTTGCCCATCTCTTTCTATCATTCAGTTTAACATTAAGTCTTTGTGCTGAAGTGTCCATATAGTTGCTTCAATGCACATTTTTGGAGAGCATTTAAAGCCAAACAGGTTAGTGGCTTCCAAAGGTAAAAAAAAAAAAGAAAATTACGGAAAGATATTGCCTTGATCCATGATGTCAGATCTGGGACAGAGGAAGGGAATTTTAAGCTTTTATTTGAAAATCTCTAGTATATCCATGCTGTGGGATGTCAGCAAGTAGAAAGGGGGTAACATTCACCGACAGCCTGTTCTTTCCTTCACCACATGATGATCCACATTTGTGATTTTTGGTATTTCAACTTCTAAAATACCCAAGTATCCTGTTCACAGCTCCCGTGGAAGATGAGACTTTCTCTGCCATTTCAACTGGACATCACTATAGGCAGTTCCAGGTCTGGATGGGAGCGATGGACCTCTCATTGGTAGCATATCCTCCTGGGCCCTTGACATGCTGGAGGAAGAGAAAGCACCTCTTTAAAATGCAGAATTGGCAAGGGGTCGTGGGAAAAAGTGAGGGATTCATGTGTAAAGGGACAAGTTACAGACAGGGATATAAAATGATTAGGAAATAGGAAGACTGAAACCAGGAGGCAGAGAAGATGAGCAATGAACTGGAGAAAGAGGGGATATGAGGCAACTTATACTTAACATCTTTAAAGCAAGAACCCAGAAATCCAAATATCTCTCATCATTTTGCTGTTTGGTATTATATTTGAATGTGCAAAAGAGTTAGCTTCAATATTTGCCTTGTAGTCCCTTCTTCCAATCTCTCTATTCAGAAAAAGTCTTATTTTATCAGCTGTTGTCTTCCACCTGCAGAAGAATCGTGAGGATCTCCAACAGAAGACAGACAAGCAGATGGCTCATGCTTGTATCCATGACCCACATCAGTTCTGTCCTTCTGCCTGCATTGTGTGGCAGGAAAGAAGGTAAAGTTGCCTATGAAGGCCAAGGTAACCCATGAGGTCAGTGTTACCTGGTGTCATACAGACGGGGCATGAATGAACAGACATGGCATGAATGAACATAGGGAGATGCCATGGAGCAGTGAGCCTCCTCTACATGAGTTAGCTTCTGGGTGTATAAACCACTGGAAGCGCCTTCATTAGAGATTTTTTGAGGGAGTTTAACTTCCTGACCAACCTTAATTGGGTCAATACACCAGGAGCAGAATCAAGGCATTTGCTGGTTTATAACATATATTTGGGCTTGGCAGAATGGATCCATGGCCCAGGGGTTTCTGCTTCAGGCTGTCCTTGGCTTAGGTCCACAAGTTGGTGCATAAAATACTTGCAGAGGGAGAACAGTCCAAGCTGTTACAGTGATCCATTAGGCTGAAACTTGTAAGCAAGTTTTGTCATAAGACTATTTGGAAAGGTAAGATAGCATCTCTAGAACAGAGCCTGTTTCACTGATAACATGGATTACAGACTGTCTTGCAGTCATCTATCACTTAAAAGTTATGAGTCTGCAGTAGGGAGCAGTCTGAAAAGCCAGACATATACGTCAGGGATTTCCCCAATAATAGGGTTACTCATCAAATCAGCACAGAGGAACCAGGCTGAATATCTTCTCCCAGGCAGGAAAAAAGAAAAAGTGACAAAGAGGTAGTAAGCATTCATAGGTGCAAAACTGTGGCTTCATCAAAACTGTTCTTTTCAGTTTCTGGGGATTTGGATTTCATCAGGCCGCTGCTTGCACTCTTTAACCACAGCTTCCACCTCTGAAGAGCTAAGGGAGGTGGGAGGAGGACATCCAGGAGACAGACCAGGTTCTTATTCCCAAACAAGTCATCATCCATCTGTGGTGCAAGGCAGAGATAAAGGTCTTGCTATAGAAGACCATTTAGTCTATGAACAGGATTCCTTCAGCTGTACAGGGTGGTCCTATTGAGTCTACATCCTGCCACCAGCCCCAGAAGGCACAAGCCAAAGTACTAAAATTAATAAATAGAAGATGTTAGAGCTGTGGTTATTCCTGCAGTCCACGTCAGATATAGCAGGCAAATATAAGGACCCTAAATTCCTTTGATATTCAGCCTAAATTGATCACAAACTCCTTTGTTCTGGAAGGACTGTTTCCCAGAAATACACTGCAGCATCACTCAAATGTTTTACATTTTCTGAAGTTATTTTTTGACCTCTGTCAAGGGCAGGTCACAGGACTGGGCAGACTGTCCTTCTCACCCAGCAACAGGATCCTGCACAGGCATCAAGGCAGCAAATTAGAAATTGGACTGGGGTGAAACTGGCTCTACTGGATTGTCTTGTTGATAACCTCCCTGACTTCAAAGCTCACATCTGTCTTGTGAGGTGAGGGACGGTTTCTAACTTTAGTTAACCCAAATTACTTCCATCCTTCCTCTGTAGCACACAGTAACACTGAATCTTTGTACCGTGCCTTTGATCATTGCATCTCTGAAATAAACTGGCCTGAGTGTCTCTGCAAAGAAAGATTTACAGGCAAAGGCATTTAGATGAAGCCCATTGGTGATTTAGCTGTCCTTAACATGATTATTCTCTGATTTCAAGTGGCAGCAGGGCACAAAACTGGCTTTATCTGCAAGGTGCTGATTTTTTGTGCAGTCCTATCACATCTAAGAGTAGTTCCTCAAAGGGGAAGAGTCATGCTCTGGTTTTCCATAAGGTGATCCTGTAGGTAGCAGAAACAAGCTTTCCTGAAGTCTTAGTTAAGAAAAAAGTTATGCAAATACTTATAGCCTACCTCAGCACCTGACTAACCCTTAACTTCATCAGGGATGGGAGACTGGGCCATTCTTCTTTTGTATGCTAAAATCTTTCCCCTCCTTCCTTGTCTCATCCCCTTAACAAACATAGACATTCTATAAATGCCGAATTAACATGACGTTACATATGAAAAAGATGCTTAGAATTAGAGAATTTATGTCGGAATTTTAATGACTTATATTTTTCTCTCAGATTAATTTCTAGGGTATACTGCAGTTGTATTCTTGCTGTGCAGGGTGAATGTAGTTCTTGTTCTTCAGTACTGGGATGATTTTTGGTCATTGTCTGTACTTACAACTTCACTGACATAGCTGTAATGGTAGGAAAATACCTGTAAAATTCTCAGGGAGATTTGGGACATTCAATTCTGTTATTTCAAAGAAAAATGAAACTAAAGCAAAAAAATACAGTATCCATGAGAAGGGTAAGGCCATTTTTAAACACCACTAATTAGCAGAATATAGCAAAACTCAGGCTTTTGCCCATTCATAGATGTGACCCTTCTAAAAAGTGAGAAAAGGGAGAATACGGGGTTTTTGTTTAAAAAAAAAAATTTAAACCTTTAAACAGCAGGATATTATGTACCTGCTATTAAACTCCATCTGGCACTAACCCTGCAGGCAAGTAACAAGCCATGACAACCTTTTTTTTTGGGGAAAAAAAAAAGACTGATTTTAGCAGAAGCTGAAGAAGCAAAATTTATTTGAACTGTTTCTGCACATCTTTTCATCATGCACTTGCAATTTTTAAAACTATTTTAAAACAGGGTGGTAAATGTGTTAAATAGGTCACTCTCTGTGTCCAGCACAGAGATAAGAGGCTGTTTACAACTCCAACAGCAGAACTTTGGCTTTCAAGCTCAACTGGTAACTGCTTACACAGCAGGTCCCCAGTGCTTGTCCAGAAGGCAAATGTTACAGTCAGAGAAAATAAATAAATCTGACCGGTCTCATGTTTAGCCTTGCTCCAGCACACCAATACTTCTATATATGGCAGCCCTGGAGCTCTGGTACACAGACATCACAGAGGAGCACATGATGAGTTGGAGAAGCAGTCCAAAAAAGTTAAAGCATTAGACAAGGAGGCAAACTGGATGGTTTTGCAAGAATAAGCTGAGAAAAAAGTAGGTGACATTTCTGCCAAAGAGGACTTGGGACCTGCAGCTGCTCGCAGAAGTGACATGCAGTGACACTGTTTGTTTGACTCAAAAAGGAGAAGTTACAGGAGGGATTTGCAAGATAAAGACACCCAAGAGACACATGAAGCAATGTCAGCATTGATCCAGCGCTGCCTGGGCCAGGACAAAATTGAAGACAAGAGCTATGTAACATGTAGCATGGGTGCATACTGGGGTAGGCACAGCCTTGGTATCCATCAAGAAAAATATTCTGGCCTATGCACGTGATGGAGGAACTGGCAGAGTGTGAGCAAACAGCACCTGTGTCTGCCTCCCCTTTTGCTTGAGAAAAGGAACATCCATGGCTGATATCGCAGCCTGGGTTGTAGTATGGTGAAGACTTCAGGTGTCCCAAGGTTCCAGGATTTAACAGAGAGGACGGAGAAAGACAAATCAAAATGTGTTCTAACCATTTTTTGCAGGACAGCTGCACGGTGGCTCCTCAGAGATCCATGAGAGCTCACAATGGGAGCTGCAGCGAGAAAGCTCAAGGAGCTGTGTCTCTACCTGTAGGCAACAAGGGACTGCTCCAGGGTCAGTCAGCCTCTCCAGGCGTCAGAGAGCCAGCAGGTAAAACACTGTCCCCTAGAGAAGTGAGCAATGTGCCCAGTCTAATCTGTCCAAGACCTGGGACACCTCTGCCAGTGTCCCTACAAGTGGCTAGAGCTTTAGCACCCTGTCGAGATGCCAAAAAGTAGTGCTGGACCTTCTCCAGTGTGAGTGGTAATTCAATCCAATTAAAAGTAGGTAAGTGCCAGTTAGCCTGCATTTTCCCCAGAGGTGGGGCTCTTTATGAGCCAGAGAGAGCGAACGATGACTTTCCAAGAGCTGTGGCCAGCCTACTGAGAAACAGATTTTTACAGCTGCAGTTTCTGCAGTCTAGAGAGGATAAGAAGAGGGAAGACACTGCCAATATGTAAAAGATAATACAGAAATAAATGTTGTAAAACTTTTCTATTTGCTGGGGATGGAACAATAGACTTAAAATGCAATAAGGTCTAATCAGATCTCCCTTAGGGACAGCTTGCAAATGCTAGGTAGAATGAAACACTGGAATACACCACCTGGAGAAGGCGGGGGGTAGGACCCTCCATCATCTGTAGAACACCATAAGCAAGGAACCAAATCGTGTCAAACCCAAGATAAGGGATTAAATTAGATATAGAGTTCCATACAGCCCTTTCAAGAGCCATATTTCACAACAGCCCAGAGCCACATTTCTGCAGTGTCTAATATCCTGCATAAGTGCTTTTACATCCCATTGGGACTGCTCCTAGCTCTAATTTGTACTAAAGCCTCAAGAAGACTGTGACTGAGACCTGTAAAGAGAGGATCATAAAACCAGGTCTCTGCTTTCTCTTCCCTTGTGCCTCTCAGAGGCACTATTTAAAACCAGAGCCCTAAATCCAGGCCAGGCCAGGTCTGCCCGTGAAGCATCCATGACTCCCAAAGCTTTGCAGACCTCTAAGACTTCATTGTAATTGGTACCATTTTATAGTGGACCACGGTGCATTAGCCCATCTGTGGACTACACTGCACCTTGTTTGCCATTCAGGAGGTAATTCTTCATTAGGGTGTATTGCAGGAGGGATTTAAACACCTCTCTGATTGCACAGGGGTTACCTAAACCACTACCTACCTCCTTTGTGGGCCAGTTGTACCCAGAGGAAGGAACAAGTCCGGGAAGCTATGTTGCACCAACTCTGAAAACAACAGCGTCTGTCTGGAAATATCTTTTACAAATAGATGTTGTTAGAGATGTAGGAGTTATCAGAGAACATGGGCAGAAATACTTCAGACATAGAAACTAAAAAGTTCCAGCTGATGGCTGAAATAAGCTTGTGAGACATGTTTTGAAGGAGTAGGAGACCAAAGAACATGGTGACTAAGTAGGAACAAGCAATTAGATCAATAAATCCTCTCACCACATGCAGCCCTGCCCAGCATTAGAGCATTACCAAAAAAACAAAAGTAAGGCCTGTGGGTGTTGAATGTTGTTCTTGGTCTTCACATTTCTGCTGTTCTTCTGCCCTTTTGTTCCTGCTTTTGGGCACAGCGAGAGAAGTGTGGAAACAAATCAAGAATCAGTCGTACGCAGGAGGAGCAAAATCTCAGACAGCAGCTAACGGGAAGCAGAACATATGTTTACTGTCATCTTCCTCCCCGCATTTGAAAAGCCACCTTACTTCCAAGGGGGAGAAAAATCCTTCTGCAAGTCTCTTGGAAGAGAGGAGAGCACCTCATCAGCTGGGTGCTGGCTCAGCTCTCAGTGTGGTTCATTTTCCTTCATCTGTGCCACCCTCCACAGCACACTGATGGAGCCTGTGATTAATTCAGCTCCTTACTCAAGTTTAATGCTGTTCCACAGCCATTTTGTGGAAGTCATTTGTCTCCCGTGGCAGAATGCATCACATTTTGCATGCGCATCTTGTGGGTTGTTGTTTCAGATTGATGGCTCATACTGCTGCCACTCAGAGAAATGTCCCTTCCACGATCCACACCCTGTCACTAGGCAGGGGACAGCTCCATCCCTGTCATACAGAAGGGCCAAGAGCCCATCAGAGAGGTGGGACTGACCAGGCTGGCGCTGGGATGCGGGCCAGCACAGTGCCCTGAACCCAGACCACACGAACCAGAGCATGGCTTGAAAATATAAACCAGCCTGCACATTGCTGCCTGGGGAGAGACAGAGGACCAAAAGGAGGAATAAAGAGGAGAAGTAATAAATTTTGCTTCTGACACTCTCATTTAAGTACAAAGATGGCTATATAATCTCTTTATTCCACAATCAAACCTTATCAATAACCCTCAATTTAGTTACAGAGGTGGCTTCTCCTACCCAAATGTAGTTTGTGCATCTAATCTGTTTTCACAGCCAGCTTGCTGGAAGACCGCAGGGTTGTTCCTATCTGGAACTGGACCCAGCTGGAATTCATTACAGGCTACAGGACAAGGAGGATTAAAACTGGACCATGCACAAACTATGAGCAAATGACAAATTGCAGCTCTAGGGCTCCTGTGTATAACACAGCACTAGACACACATCCCAAAGCAAGGAGCACTTTTATGCACTTAATTCCTTCACCAAAAATATAATAAACAGACTCTGTAGGTTTCTACCACTTGATTCTCTGTTTTGTTTCATTTTTTCCCAAAAAGTTCACTTGGCCCCAAGCCAAAGTTATCTGTGGAATTTCTTACCACAGTGGTTCATTCCTTGGATCTGACGGCAGCACTGAGAAACAGAAGTGTAGAGCCATAAAGTGCTTCAAAACCAGGCAAGTATTAAATCAATTTTTTTAAAAAATCAGACATGTAATATTGCATCTTAAGATGAGGGTCACCCTGTTCACTGTAACATACCAGTCAAATTGGAGAAGAATTTGCTCCCATTAATGACAGAAGCCAATCTTTCCCAAATATAGTCCATCTGTGTTTTCTTCTGTCTGCTCCAAAGAGGATAAAGGTTTCACTTTTCAGATGAGTGGTTTTCACTTTGTGTCCTGAATATTGTTGGCTCCTGGACAGTCCCACTTAACAGCTCCTCAGTACTGCCCACAATCATGTCTGTGTGAGGTCAGAGCAGAAAGTACAGGAGCATTCAGCATCATCAGGATAAAACAAAGTTTCACACCTGGAAATTTACCTCCAGTGATGGTTTCACCTGGGATATAAGCAACCAGGTCATCTGGTCATCCTTTCACTATTGCAGGAAGATTTCACATCACAACTTTCTGAAAAAGTTTTTTTTTTCTATAGGCTGAGATAGGACAGGTAGTTAGAAGATTCTCAGAGAGAGCAAGAATATAAAATTAAACAAGAAGAAAACCTTGAGCTGACAAATAAATGAGAATGTATGAGACAGAAAAAAAATACTTAATGAGTTGTTAAGGGACATTCTGTTTTGCAAAACATTCATGGCCACATGCTAACTGTGACATGTCGCAGCCAACACATTTGCTTGTTATGAGTGTTTGACTTTAGTTGCTCACCAGGAAGATGCAAGGTATTCTCATTAGAAGGACTGTCGCTAGGAAATCAAAGCTTGCTAATTAATATAACTCACCACAACAGACGATGAGTTTGTAGTGTACAGTGATATTTATACGTTTATTTTTGAAGTGCTCTCTTTTATGTCATAATTTGTATTATTTCTATGGTCTTCACAAAGAAAACTCTCTATTTTTTTGATGCTTTCTGAGAGGTGAAGCATGCCTGACTTCCTACTACTAAATCTGCAACAGTACACACTTCCTTTCCCCTCAAAAAGCAATCACCATGGCCAGACCCACAGCTCTACCCTTGGCTTCATTTTTGTCTTCATATTTCTGGGTTTTGTTATTCAGTCCTTGACCTCTCCTTAATTTGGACCTTGAAAAATAAGTTGGCAGCCATGGATGGTTTGATGGCTTTTCTCTCCCACATAAGGAAAGTTTGAGTACTTATCTTCTTTTTTTCAGTGGAAGGCAGGGGAGCTACTAGGAAAAAAGAGGGTTAGCCTGTTATGTTCTTGATATAGTTATTAACAAACTTGAGGCTTTATTCTTACTATGTTTAATAAAATATAACAGGAATATAAACCAGTAAGTAACTGGGATGAAAAAAGAAACTACTGGTAATAAAAGGGTATGTGATATGCTTCCTTGCATTCTTAGATACTGTCAGGAGCATAACTAGACATACACCATATGTGTATGTATGTTATGTACCACCATAATTCTTACTGCACAGGGCAATATTTTGGTTTTGCTTCCTCCCTGCATTGCTCTTTCATCCCCAGGAATGAATCATTCAGTAGCAAAGCTGTCTGCACAAACTCACCCCTGTGACAAGTCACCATTAAACTGGTTTCTGGTCTTCACTTGCTCCTGAATTCCCCACCACCACTCCCAATCCCCATCCCACCACACACACTTTAAGTCTGCACTACATCAGTGGAATCTTGCTGCAAAAAAAAGGATCCAACATGCCTCAATGGCTGCTTGAAGTCATCTGAGTTTTACACACAGGAGGTTTTCAAAGTGGGGATTTTCTAATGAGGGCATGTTCTGGACAGCATTAGTGTAACACAGGGCATTCCAGGGGGAGCAGATCCATCTCCTGCAATGGGGGTAAGGATAGATTTTAAGTGTCAGTGTGAAGGCAGATTGTCTCCTCATCAGTCATAGCACTATAAATATTAACCTAATGGTGATTTAACAGTGATGTCTCCTGTTCTTGCTCTGCAGTAACAGCTTCTAGCATCGACGACAGAACCACTCAGAGTTTCTGAAGTTCATATTACAGGGACAGAATAGGATTTCCCAGGCTTGGGATTTCCTGATTAACATCGATCCCTAACACCTTGGCTGTGTCAGAGAGCCCTGTGCTGGCTGTGAGAACTGAGGCATTCAGGACTTGTATGATCCACTGAGCTCCAGCACTCTCAAGACACTGGAGGGTGGATTACAGACAACAGCTTGAGCAACACTCAGGAGGACAATGTGGGCTATTTCTCCTGCCTGTTTTCTTTCCTGAGTTGTCCACTTTTTCTTCTTTTTTTTTTAATTTTTCTTTTAATATGCAGTATATTTTAATACCCTTGGGGTAGGGGGAAAAACAGGTATCTTACCTGTGGAGAATTTCATGTCAGAGTTCAAGGCACTGTTTTCCTAGCAGAGGTAGTGCAATGAGAAACTGTTACCATCCCCAGTAGGGAACCAATACAACCTTTGTCTAATACCTTCTGCCCTATAGCTATCACACTGGCACTTGCAGCAGACAGATTGAGCATTAGGCTTTCCTGAGTTCAAAGCTGAACTCACCGTCTCCCTGGTCCCTGCTAGCAGGCGTGCCTGTCTTCATCTCCTTCCTCCATTGTGACTTGAAATTAATGAGAACAGCTAATATTCTGGTCTTGATGAAGGGATCTGCACCCCCAGCCAACACACTTGTCTCCTGGTGTTGTAGGGTGATATATCCAGAATCAATTTTGCATCTTAGTGTCCAAAACACTGAAACAAACATAAAAAGGCAGGAGTCAATAAACTGGATAAAAAAGACTTCACTATGTATTGGCCAAGAAATCCTTAATGCTTCATGTCATGCTTTAGAAAATCACTTTAGCCTAAGACTCACTTAGTGATTACAGTCCCATTTCAGCCCCATATACCCAAGTGAAGCTCTGATGGAAGGTTTAGAAAAGGCTTTTTAGCCACAGACAGGGAGATCAATCTGTTTAGTCTCGAAAGGGAGAGAGTGGGAAGCAACTTGATTACACTGTCTTCACATGGAGAAGATAACGGGCACTTAAAAGGGATTCTTAATCTAGGAGAGAGGCTTAACAAAACGCTCATGGCTAGAAGCTGAGTCCAGACCTGTTCCAATTAGAAGCAACACTTGAAAAAAAGGAATTTTTTTTAAAAAGGCACCTATTTAAGTGGCTGTGATCACTGGGATGGTCTACTTGGAAAGGACAGAGTCTCCACACCAAGACTGGATGCTTTCTGGCAGATGTCCTGCAGTCACCCCTTATGGACCCCAAGAGGGCAATCCAACTGGAATTTACCAAATTGTCCCCTACCAACCCCTTCTGAGCTTAGCTAAGCCTCCAAAATAGTTCCTAAAAAAGATGAAATATCCTTCTTAGTAATGACAGTGCAGTGCTATTTTGGTCCACATCTACCTGAGCTTTAGCAGAGTTCATGCCTTGAACCACCCTGTCAAAACTATCCTTGAAATGGAGAGACCACCCAAACCAGCCAGTCCAATGCCTGTTTCATTGTGTTAATACCTTATCCCAGCTGGCTCTTGTCTGCTGTCATCCTTCTACATGTACATTTGAACTGGAACAGACGCTGCCTTGCATAGAAAAGCAATACATTTACAGACATCTATAGTACAGCCTTCCATAACACTTTCCTGCACCCACCATCACATAGGCAGGAAAAACAGAAGTGTGTTGACTGGAAGCATGCACAGTGGACAGACCTATATTTCACTCCATTTATGCACATTCATTCTCACTGTGTTAAATAGCAAGCACTGTTGGCCTTCCCCACACCAGCATCCGTATTACTCAGTATATAGAGATATAACTGCCACCAGTTACAGGTCTATAAAAGCTCTAGATGATCCAGAATTGGTTCAGCATGAACCAACAGGGCTGCATGGCAGTTTCTCCTGGCACATTCTTACCCAGCTTCTGCATACTGAAAAGAAAATAAAGTGCCTTGCTCCACAAATATGAATGCCAGGAGAACACGAGATATATAGTACAACTGGTTCCTTTTCTGCAATGGTTTCAAATGAAACAGTTTGCTCACTGACTAGCATCAGATCCCATTAGTGATTCTGAAGCACAGTGTTGTTTGATTTATTTATCAAAGCTGATATTTTCAAAGGAGTTTAAAGAAAGCATGGTCATCTGAGAGGGGATGGAGAGAGACACAGAAGTGCAGAACGAAAAGCTCTCATCTAGAATGGCCTTTTCAAAAATTTGAAGTTCCATGAAAGATTTCTTTAAGAAGTCCTCAAAACCTTTTATTGAAATCGTTACACACTTCCCTACCCAGCACCTGGCAAGGAGCACCAAACACACAGGTGCAGAGGGGTTTGTATGCACATGCAACCCACCGCAAGCAATGCAGAAGACTATCCGTGGAGCACTTGCCTGTGGTTTTAAGGTGGTAGCCCTTCCTTGCTTGCTCCCCTGTCTTTTCAGGAGAGAGCACATACCTATGTGGGGAAAAAAATACTTTAAATATCACACTGTAGCCTGGAAAAGACAAAGCACAATTTTCCTTCACAGGTAGTTTCTAACCGGTACATGAGCTGGCAAACACATTTCCACAGGAGTTTGTGGAGAAGAGCAACATGCTACACCAGCCACCAGCAGCGAGCAGGGCGGACCTGCCTGCTCTGTCCATGCTGGCTGGCACTTGGTCCTTGCACTGGAGCCCCATTCTTCTTGTCAGCTGCAGTGAACTTCTCCAAGATCGCTGCACCTGCTAAAATTAGCATGGGATAAAGTCTACTGCATTCTGAACAATTTGCTGCCCTCTGTAGTCCAAGCAGAGCTTTATTCAATCCATGGCAGGAACATTACTGTTTTTAACTGAATCCCTCCACCGGCCCTTAGAAGCGTAGGCCCAAAGCAGCACAACAAAAAGGCAGTGATGACAGGTCCAACTGGGCAAGCAACAGTCACCCTGCCAAGTCTGTGTTGTCCACTGGGGGGGTCATCCCAAGGATTTCCCATCACCAAGGAGGCGCTCCCCGAGAGTCAATCAGGAACCACCAGGC
Source organism: Strix aluco (assembly GCF_031877795.1). NCBI lineage: Eukaryota > Metazoa > Chordata > Aves > Strigiformes > Strigidae > Strix > Strix aluco. The sequence continues at coordinate 123,408,609 of NC_133934.1, read as the reverse complement.
AGTTAAAAAGAGGACAAACATGGTTTGGGGCAATACCTGGATTGCTGCTCATGTTTCTAGTGGCTCTGCTGTATCTGTAAACTATATGAATTCAAATCTAGAATAGAAATCTGCAAAGTCTGTGTGAAGCTGAAAAAAAACCACAACAACCTGAGCAGAGACCCCCAGAGAGGCACAACTCCTTAGCATACTTCAACACATCTGCAGATAAGACATTTCCTTTGTCAAGCTCAAGCTGCTCGCCTGCCGTGTTTCTCTCCAGTGAGTTAACCAGAAAAAGGGAGCTCAGCCCACAGACCGGGCTCTGTGGAAACCTGCAGAGCCCATGGGGACCAAGGAGGGTTGAGGTTTGGAGGCTGGAGGGGCTGAGCCACAGGCAACCACTGTCCAGCTCAGGCACAACACATAAATAAATGGCTGGCAGTACATTCAGGAGATCAAGGACCTCTTTGCCTGCAGTGGCACACGGCCCCAGTACTTAATTTATGAAAGTGGGAACACAGCTCCAAACAAACTAAATGCTCCTATTTTCACAGCCCCACTATCTGAGGCAATTTCCCCCCTCCCTCCCAACCCACCACCTTTATTAAAACTAACCACAAAGCTTCCAACAGGGAAAAAAAGTGCTTTCACTGCAAATTGATGAAGTTTACGGCCAGGTTTTTCCCCAAAGAAAACAGTTTCTGCTTTTCAGCCTTCCCAATGACGTTGGTACAACACATTTCTCAAGGTGACGGGTGCTCTGGGTTTAAAGTAACCTAAATAAAGTCTGCAGGTAGGTGTAGCCCTCCAGTGGTGAAAATGAAGAGACGCAGCTATACACTTTTTCTGTGTGTGCATAGACAGAATTATCTTAATGGGCAATGACTGCTTTTTCTTCTCTCTCTTGATGGCATTTGGGGGTACCAATGCACAGAGACATTAAATCCATTCCCGGCTCTGAGTGGGCACACAGGCTCCATCCCACGAGGACCACGGGTCAGGGGCTGAGGACAGACAGCACTGAGGACAAAGCTGAGCCATGTGAAGTGTTCAGAGGAGCGAGACTTCTCTGTGCACAGCCTCATCTGATCCAACAGGTTGTCCTTCTGCCAAGGAGTCCCTCAAACCAGATGCAGAGTGTGCCATACCCCTGGGAATCAGGGCACCCTCCCATCCTAATTCAGGCCTAGTCCTGCCTGTTCTTGGCATACAGATAATGCCCAAACCATCAAGCTCAGGTTGGACACTGCCTTTGGGCTACTTCATGTTCAGACCTGATCCCTAAAGGACATCACTGCCATCTCACATACCATAATTGCATACCAAAGGTGAAGGTCTCCTATCACCTTTGTATTGAAACAGGGTCAATATTGATGCTCAGACAGCAGACCTGGTTGACCTTGGTCAACCAGGGGCATTTCCCGCACTGTATGGACTAACTCTTATTTGCATAGTGCAGGGATTATTTGCTGCTACTTCAGGTCCTTCAAGAAGTAAAAGGAGGAGGGACAGAACACGGGCCCAGGACAGACAACTTCATTCAAACCTTGTGACTCTGGCCACCACTTTATGTGAGCACCTGGGCAGAGCCTGGGTCACATTCCCATCCAATCTCTTGATCATGAGGAGCAACTCCTGTGAATAAATCAGAGCAGGTCCTTCTATTTTGTTATGCTCATGTCAGACCTCTGCAGTGCTCAGCAACCAGCACACACCACACTGCTTCTTAAGAGAGCAGAGGAGAAAGAGTTTACAGCAAACTAGTAAGATTTGAATAGAGTCTGGGTCCAACTGTTAAGGAAAAACAAAACAGTGTTACAAAATGAGCCCAGAGTGAGTCTTGGTTTGGGGTTGCCTGTCCTTGGGAAATGGGGTCCTTCAAGCCCTGACCCAGACAGCACCCATACCTGAGCTCAGATCAGCAGCTCTCTCCATCTGGTTTTACACACAGTTCTAAGCAATTTTACAGCAATCCTTCAATATAATAGTGCCATCTTCAGGCAGAAAGCCTGTCTTGCACTCCTCTGCTGTGGGTAGGGACCTGCCAGGGAGCCAGGACAAGACATGCTGCAGAGCAGACTTGAGTCCCCAGAGATATCAGCATTTAATTTACTATTTCCTCATGTTAGCTACAGCTTGCCCTCACTTTCCAGATGATCCTCAGCTGTGTGAACTGCAAATGCCAGATCCATGTGAGCTCCTTTAGCCTCGTGACAAGTCTCCCTCCCAACACTTGTATCATTGATTTTTCACCTGAAGTGGAACCAGATAAGACACCACCAAGATGGTCCATCAGCCTCTGGTCACTACTTCACTCACACCCATGTCCCAAGACACAAATTACCAGGTAAAACAATCACATGTGAAGAGTAACTACTTGGTAGCACAGTACAAGGCTCCTGCAAGCTGAGACCTTCAACCTCTTCCAGTCCAGATTTTTGTCCTAGTTCAGGTACTCCCACAAAAGCTTTTCCATTCTGAAGTCCACGTGTCTGAGCAGCAATGAGAGATGAGCTCTCCCCAGAGCAGATGTGTCTTCACCTCAGCTATCTGTATATGGACCTGTGGCCCCAAAGGGTAATGAGATGCCCATTGGCCTTAGACACAGAATTTTGCTGAAAAATAGCTATTTACGCTAATGCTGTAAAGCAAGGGGCCCATCTCATTGGGATCGTCAGTAATGGCGCTCTGATTACATGAGGCAAAGGCTGCAGGTGAAGGGGGGTATCACCCTCTAGACCTGGCTGCGCAGAACTTGGATCAATATGTGCTACAACAACACAGGACACCTAAGTCCTTATGGCACTGTCAAAGTGGGCATGTTTGTACAGTCCCACCCTGTGGCTCCATACACCTACAAAATCCCAAGGTTTCCCTGGATGACACCATCTTGAGCTGCAGACCCTGCCTGTGCTGCAGAGCTTTGGGAGAGACCCTGTCTGCCTGGGCAGGGGGCATCCAGCCTTTGGGAATGCTCCCTGGGTATGGGACCGATAATCCTGTCTGTGTATGGGGACATGCTGAAAAACTCCCATGGCTCCCCCCGGCATCCCAGTGAGGGCTGTGGGCTCACTGGATGCCCAGACCATGCTGTAAGCACTGGGCATTCGCATTGAAGGGCACCACAGGGGATGTGTAATGGGATGGTCTCCGCACAGCTGAAAAGTCTGTGTGGTCCTGAGCTTCAAAGGGTAACGTGGGAGAGCAATATCAGCTCCCCACTCTGAACGGGAGAGTCTGGCACCTTACAGGGAGAAAGATCATTACCTTCTCAGCCATCATTCCTCTTCCCTAACAGCAGATGTTACATACAACCCTTCTTGCTGCAAAATGACAACAATTTCCACTAAGCAGTTTGTTTCAGGAAAAGCCTCCTTCCACCGGTAAGAGCTACAATTTGGCACCATTCAGCCCAGCTGGGGATAATTTACCATCAGTGGCACATCAGTCTGTGGGCAGCAAGGCAGTGTAGACTGTCCCGCTGTGCTAGAAAAGCCAGGAGGTTGCAATGCTCTGCAGCACACTTCAGCCAGGAGCTCAAAGCATCGCCTAGTTTGGCGAACAGCGATGCTTATCTTAGGGCCTGAATTAATTAAGCCCTGAAATGCATGGAGCATGGGATGTAATGGTGAATTACAGCTTTCAGCTGGATTCCCTGGGTCCTGCGCCAGCTGCTTCACGAGTCTGGGCTGGCAGTGGTGAGGTAGGACAGCCCAGCAGCTGCTTCGATTCAAACTGGCTGCAAATGACCATAAAGAGCATAAAGGGAAATACAGCTGAGAACAAAGCAAGCCCACAGTGGTCTGGCCACGATGCTTTCACCACCTCCTTTAGCAGCAGAGGAATTGGCATAGAGGACTCCACCTTCAGTCTGTAGCAGAATTTGCCTTGTGGTAGGATGATTCCCACAGCTTTGAAAATATCTGTAGTGGGAAAGTATTTGCATGGGTTGGACAACATAGTGTGACTGCACTGGGAGGTGGGAAGCTGCTACACTGCCTTTTATTTCTACATGAAAGCAGTTGCCTCCACAATTGGACCAAGCCCAAGGCTCAGCAGTTCCTACCAGCATGGTGTATCCTCAGAGACAGCAGCTCCCACCCAGGATCTAGGAGGAATTTTGGCCATCTGAATACATCTCTCTGTGCCAGGGATAGGCCACCCCAGAGGCCCTTGGCCATTCACACGGAGTAAACAGGCCAAGCCTGCAGACATGCAGCCTACCTCTTTTAAGCAGCCCGTTCCCGTAAGTCATGCACGTACCCCTGCCAAGGTCTAGGTATTGCTTTTTGGTTAAAACTGGGAGTGGTTCAGAGATGGGTGAAGGGCTGTGTCTGATAAAGAACATCTCAGGATTTGGGTGGTGGCTGCTTACTCCTGGGAACACCACATTCAAACGAGGTATGTAGGGGACTCAGGATCGGTGGTTTCAGAGCTGTCTTCAGGTTGACAACATGCAGCTCTTCTGTCTTAATGCAAGACCATTAGAGGAGGTGACTGATTTACTGCTGTGCCTATGGCAGCTGGTTGCAACGCTTAGTCTTTAAAAAGCCTGGGCCTGCAGCCCGAGATAGTACTCGAGTCCAGGCTGGAGGTGGGTTCTGAAGCTCCTGGCCCTGGAAGATGCTTCTCTGTGGCTGCTTCAGGAGGCTCCTGCCCATGGGGGAAAGTCCATCCTTTTGTAAATATTTCTCCTTTTCAATATCCCTTAAACATTTTCAGGGTTTCATTTCAATTTCTTCAGGGAAAAGAATCCTAAAGAAAAGCCCTGAGGATAAGGGAGAGGTTGATCTTTACATTATAATCAGGATTTTTAGTAAAACTTCCCATTTTTCTGAATGGCTCCAATAGCTACCTATTTTATCTTTGACCCTTCTGCAGCATCTGGAAGGTGTCCTGCAAAACATCATTAAAAAAATGGTTCCTTGCAGATTTTTTAATAAAGTAAATAAATAAGGAAAAGGAGAAGGGTCTTGCAAGCCCACAGGCAAGTTGGATGCAAAACAATGGGATCAGGGCAGGACAAATGTATGCCAGGGTTTGCACAGCATCCAGAGGAGCTGCCCCAGCTCTGCACTTCAGATATGTCAGATGGGTCCATGTTCCACCCCAGGATCCAGATCCCTCAAAGAATCTGTGGTTTATAAATTTGTAAGGGGATTGATGGTGTTGGAAACCTTTCTATAGTAGCATTACATGTTAACTTGTAAACCAAACAGTATATATTCAACAAGAGTCCATCTGGTTCAATAGAAATAGATCTTTATTAATAACATGCACATCATATGTATATTTAAAATACATATACATTTTTCTACTATTCACTTTAGAAAACAATTTCATAAAAACCTTTAATCAGGTCCCAAGTAATTTTAAACATTAAAAAGCCATTTTTTATTACAGAACCAGTAGGTATTATTCCAATTAAGTGGTGTATAATCACCATGTATTTAACATAATGCAGGCTCATGCATTTCAACAGAAATAGGTGTTCCCTTTTCTGCTTTGTTAATCATGTCAAATATATGATGATATACTTGACACCACCTGCCACAGTTGTTATATGCAATTGTGATTCCCTGCTGAGAGCGCGCTATACAGATGGCGTTTAAAAGCTGGAGACAACTTTTTTACAACTTTCTGAGTTCCTGTGAGGGGCGCCTGGCGTTGTATGTAACCCAGAACCCAGCTATGACAGAAACCAGAAAAACAGAATTTCGTGAACGACAAAGAGAAAAGCAATCTTAAAAAGAAGAGAAGAGGGAATTGCCATATCCCCTCTGTGTTCATGGCAAACTGAGGTCAGGGTCGTGTTTCTCGAGGCCCTGCCAAGTACCGAACCAGATCTGTATAGAGTGCACAGAGTTATCAGCTATAGACGGTTTGCAGATTTACAGAACATATACAAAGGCTCATATGAGGATGGGACTTTAAGGCACAATAGTCCATATACTCAACACATTCATTGAAAACAAAAGTTCAATTTACAGTGCAATATAAATGTATTCAAGAACTCAAGCGGCAGCTCGATAATCACTTTCACTGATAATTAGGCAATTGAGGAGTACTTCTGCGGTGAACAGCAGCCCCAGCCCTGCACACGCTCATACTCATGCTGAGCGTCAAGTACACGAGGAGCCTCTCTGGCTTCGGCGAGAGGATCTGTACAAAGAAACTTAGATGATAAGTGATGCATTTACAGGATGGGGGCCCTACCCTGTTGGGGTGTCTGCACCACGCCGTGAAGGCAGAGATGCCGCCCCGCTGAGCCAGGCTGCCTCCCGGCATGTGCACCCCTCTGGCCTTCAGCCGCTGTGCCCACGACTCTGGGTGGTGACCCCCTGCACACCCCAGTGCCCCCACGCCATGCCTCCCACAGAGCCACCACTGCCCTTCCGCAGCCAGGATCAGGCCTGGCATTTACAGCCAGTTAGGGGAAAGCGGCACAGAGAAAACTTAACTCATTGAAACACTAATTACAGCCAAGTGTGCTGCTATTCTGAGACGAAAATGAATTGTCCTAAGCCAGTCATTTTCAAAATGATCAGCTATCATACCAAGTCTGTCCTTGTCACCCAGCTCATCTATATTCTCTCTGATGAATATACTATCTCCAAGGCAACTGAGTCAAAGGGAAGGAAGGACTTTCTTTACATCCAGTGCAAACATAGCCCATATGTGGGAGTTCCTAATGCAGTCGTAATAGAATATATATATATATCTCTATCACTGAAAGCTGACCACCTACAGACAGATTCACACATCAGAAGCCAGAAGAGCTGAATTGTAGCTACAAACCCAAAAAAGAAAAATCACTGTATGTAGCTGAATTAAAATGCTGGTACCCAGTAACTTGGTAAATAAATGTTAAAATCAGTATATAATTCAAAAAGTGTCAAATTAAATATTTCGGGAGTAACATGCAATGTTATTGCACCTTTGTACTTTTTTATCACCCCGTAAAGTAACGTTTTTAAGCACTAAAGTAGAATATTTCAGACCCACTTTTCAACAGCACAAATCACTGTGCAAAGCAGAAGGCAGTAAAAACTTGAGCAAAGTATTTAGAATTGTAGACCTTTGATTCAATTTCATATCAAAAAGTCAATAATAAAAAAATGTTTTCTATAAAGAAATAATCCATTTAACATCTCCTAGAGCAAGTAGAAATAAAAAAATCAGACAATGTTTTGTTCAAGAAAGCAACACATGAGAAAAATAGGAGTAAAATATCATCCTCTTTCACAGGTAGCCCAAGGAGTTTTGTTATCTGATCCAGGTTTTTGTCTGTTATATCTGTTCAGTTATCATAACACCTTATCAGAGTAGCTTTCAACGGGCAAGAATTCCAGCAGGCAAAGAAGTTACTCTTCAAAGATGAATCTGACAGGGGCAATGGGTTCTTTTCGGGTGAGGTTAAAGGCTTTAATCCTATTGAGCTTTTTCATTCCATTGAAAGATTATTAATTTTATGTAAAAAATTTTGTTTATTCAGGCCAGAACCATCCTATGAATATAATAAAGTAGGTCAGTGAGAGAAAAAAAAGCATTTTAGCATTTCACGTAGCTGCTCGGTCATTATGAATTCAGGCGAAAATGGACACGAAGAAAAAACTATGCATAAATCAGATCACTTCAGAGCGGAAAATTACATAGTTTGAACAATCAGAAGACAGAAGTAATTTTCCTTTACCACCTAACAGTCTTCTAATGTCCCTACCCCAGCCCTTAAGTCTGCATGAGGCATGCAGAGGCCAGAGAGCTCTCTGGGGGATAATGGCACCTCTCACAACTGCCATCATATCATCAGCCCACATCCCACGCAGCAGAGGGGGTTTGCTGCCAGCTTTTACTGGTGGTATTAGGGCTGTTCCACACACCTGATAATTAGCCTGGCCTTTCTCAGCCGTTCCCTGTTGAGATGAGCATGGCCACTTTTAGCTGGAGATTTCTTTAACTATGCCAAATACGAGCTTAATCATTCACATGATTTTGGGCTGGTGCAAGCCCAGGGGCAGCAGGAATATAACCACACATAGGCAAGCAGCTCTGACACCGAATTACACTGACCAAGGGTTTAAAGACACCCTTTTGTAAGAGACAAGTAAAGATGCCTTGTCTCAAAATAAAAACAAAAACCTGAACATTCCTCATGACTAAGAGCACCTCCCAAACAGCACTGCCCTGTTTTTTCAGCCTTCACACAATATCTGTGTTGTTTATGTTCTCCAATTTGCAGGTTATCCTTGTTTTGAATTAGACTGTTGACTTTTTTTTTTTTTTTCATTTAAAAAAATATATGGATTTCACTGTTCCCTTTTGTCTCCTAAACCTGTACTGGCTTCTAACTACTGACTCGGATTTAACTTTGCTCTTCACACCTCCTGCTTTTGCCTTTCTGTCTTTTCTCTTGCACTAATGTGCCTGAGAGCTGCAATGATATGTGCAACACACTAGGATGCTCTAAGCAGGGTTACAGGAGGAATCCTACATGAAGCACGGCCCTGGCAAACAATGGCATTTGTTCATACTGTGTAATGCTTCGGAAATAGCATCAGCCACATCTGCATGAGCCAAGCCTTTCAAAAAAAAAGATTAGGTTCTTAGATACCTATCTGCCTCCAGCTGAGTGTGCACTATTATTTACTTTGCTTTAAAGCTTTAAAGTGGTGATAGCTAGGGAGGCAAAGCCAGTTTCTTCACTGTAAGCCAACAGACCTGTAGGACTTTGACAGGCTTTGGATCATCTCGTATATTTGTTCAGCAATTCTGGGACACAAGTCACCCACAGGTGAACTGCAGGTGTATCGATAATGGCTAGTTTACAGGCTCGTTAATCACATTTCCCCAGGTTATAGTGCAATCTTTGCTTTTGACCCCATTGCTGGAGCATCATCTTTTCCCTTGTATTACTCTTTGGTATTTTCATAACATAGCTTTGGCAGCTATAAAACTTTCCACTTTTAGTTATCAATTTGCTGAACATCTCTCATGTCATAGCTTGTGAAATATGTATTTACATATTCTAAGGTTAATTCCCAGATAGAAATGAGACATTTCACTTAACCTGAAACACTATTACTAATGCTGAGCAGTTTCATCAGGAGAGCCTCTGAGGTTTTACTAGCATCTGTCAGATACATTCATTCTCTATCTATGACAGTTATCATTGTTTTTCTGCCTTTTATATTCCACATAAAAAGAAATTACTGTCTATTCCCTAGCACCAATGTGAACCTCTGGCCAAACAGCAAATTAGCATGCAAAGAAGTATCAGGGAAACAACTAGGGAAAGAATCAAATGAAGTTAAGGAAACACTGATGACGGGCTGAAGAAACAACCTTTCCTGTGAGTCATTATGGTTTGTATTAAAATAGCAAAGTAGATACCAGCTAAGAGATAAGTAAAAGGTGAATGCATTTAAAAAAAAGAAAAAAACAAACCAAAACCAAAAACCTTGCAAATCTCAGTATAGAGTGTCTTAAATAGCAAGTCTCTGAAAATCCTAAGCAAAAGGCTGTTGCATTTGGCACTGACTCCTTCATGGTCAAACCATTTCTCAAAGAAACTTTCTATCTATACCTTTACAGTAAATAACTTGCATTTTACTCCTCACTGTTAGACTAATCCACTGCTTTGGGGGCTCCCCTTCCAACAGGGATGGCATAATTTAACTGCAAAGTGATTTTGAATGTCTGGATCTACACACAGATAACTTAAATGCGGCTTTGTTTCTACAAAACATGTTGCACGCAGTCTCTGCGGATAAGGACCTCTGTATTGCACCAGCTCTGTGTGTATGTCAAGGTACTTCGTAACCAGGGGGTTAACAGCGGGGACTGCAGAGCATTATTCAAAGTACCTTCCACTCAGCTCTGAACTCATCCGCCTTTGATCACAAGTATATCTGCAATTAGTGCCTCATCTTAACATCTCAATAAGCAGTTCAAGCATTCAGAAACAAACATCAGTGGGTCTAACAGCTACTTTAATTCATTTTATAAATAAGCAATTGAGAATTTTGCTCCAAGTGGCTGCTCGTGTAGCCCATTCCGTAAACGGCGTTCTCTGCAGAGTAAGGCACGATGCGATACGAATGCAGCTCTTCATAATAGAGCGACTGGGAACAGCACTCCTGTACCATAAACTTCAGCCGTTTTCGTGCATCAGAGTAAGCAGTCCTATAACACGGAGCCTCCTTAAAGTATTCATAGCTCTCCCTCTCTGTCTCTAAGTGAATCTTCCTCAACAGATTGTTAATTAATACAGACCTACGGAGATAAGCTTCAGGGTCATCCAGGAATCGGAGTTTCTGGAGAGAAAGTTTTAGAATACAAGTCCGGTCCTCGGGTAGTATCAGGTGCTGGGGAGTAAAGAGCAAGCAAATGGGTCTTTAGCATTGAGGAATGAAACTGGGGGAGGATGGGGTCTGGAATGAGAGAGCTACTCACTTTTGGACAATACTCATGGTAATCTTGATGTAAATGTTCTTCTTCTGCATATTTTCTCTTAAAGTAGGCTACTTTCGACGTCGTTAATGTCTTTGGTAGGCCCCGATCAGATCAGCTCTGCACAAAACAAGAAGAAAAAGAGTCAGTAATGCTTGCTGCCATGGTGACTGTAATGTCATGGTCTGGGGTGTGTTGGGGAAGGAGGGGTCCAGAGGTGGGATGCAACCAGGACGACACTCAGATTCAACCTGCAGCTTTCAACCCACTAGAAAAATAATTGAGCAGCTGGCAAATGTGAAGTCATTTCTGAGCCACCACCCTGAGGCTTGCCAGCACAGCAAGCCCTGCTCTGGAGTGACAATGACAGCACTGGACACAGGCCAGGCAGGGTCTCCAAGTCCTACAACCGAGTGGGGTACCCCTGGCCAGTCACAGCCTTGCAGAGCAGGGTGAGAGATGTTCAAGCTGGGAAGGTCTCCATGCACTGTAAGAGGGACCAGATGGGGCCATCCGTCTGCAGAACATGGGTCCCTGCACCATGCCGGGGTTTGTGTAGGACAAAAGATGGATTTTAATTTCCACACACCATGCACAGAGCTCCGTGACTTCCCTGGAAAATGAATACAGAGCGTATTCACTAGATGGTAGTGTCGTCCCAGAGAAGCAGGAGAGCCTCAGCCTGGTGGGAGGGTGATGGAGATGTTTTGGTCTCTTGGTTGCTTCAGTTTTTCAGGGCACAGAGGACAGAGGCTCAGCCTTTGAGCTAAGAAAAGGGACTACCGGGATTTTGCCCTGTGACAAGAGCCCAGTAGTGGTTTGCTGCCCCAGAGCAGAGCCCTGCAGAAGACCAGGGCTTTCTGCACACCCACAGCTGGGCCTAGCTGGCTGCTCCAAGCTCACTCATCTCTATGGAGAGGTGGCATGGTGCTAATTCAGCATCTTAATAAGATCCATAACTTTGGTGGCATTCAGTCTGATGACCAGCGGGTCCCTGTGAGAGCCAGGATTTGATTTTGCTTTTCTGTTCATTAGACAGTACAAGGAGGCGTGTGCATTTGTGTCTAACATCATCACCTCCCAAACCCTCTCTTTTGTAAGAAATTTCTGTTGTTTGCTTTTAAATGCACTATTTTTAAAAAAGTTATTATGCTGACATTTTAAGGCAGTCCAGGGAAAGAAAGTATCTGGACCCACTTTTAAGAATAACTCAAAGTCAGGTTCTATGGGATATGTTTTCTCCCACAAACTGAGATCTCCTTATGGGGGCATTTGAAGCTTAGGTTTTCCAAGGAAATAAAGGACTTGGTTCTGGACTGGTTCTCTGCCACAGTAGAAAAGTCAGAAGGTTTTGCACAGCCAAAACACAGACCTCATGTCACTGGAAGGATCCTGCCATGGGGCATGGGGGACTCCTTAAGTCTTAGCTGCAGATAGGAGTGAAAAGATACCCACACAATTATTTCAGGGACTGGCGGCATCTCTCTTTCACTGGCAGGAAGGAGTAATGCTCTCTCTTCCTTCCTCTACATGAAAAACCCACAAGAAGGGGCTGAAGAAGAAATCCCATCATAAGAGAGTCTTCTCGTGTTTTTATCCCCGATTTTCAAGTCTGTGAGGACGGAGGTTTCCCATAAAGGACACTACAAACCTGGGCAGAAAAGACTGGTGGATTAACACTTCATTTGGAGCCAAGACCCCTAGCCCTGCTCTGGGACCCAGACCAACATGGATTGCATGAAACAGCAGCATTTCCCCAGGAGAGGGACCATTGCAGTGCAGTGGGACAACACTGTTATAGTCAACCTGGGTGGCTGCACATACCAGACATGCTCCCTGCACGGATCTCAGCTCCCAAGGGCAGGGGTACAGCTGCTGTCTTCACCACTCTGCTAGCATCAAGTAGCTGTAAACACTGGTTTAAATTCACATGCAGCAATCTTCACTGCTTGCAGGTTTTATTCCAGTATTTGAATTACACCAGAGCCTGGACATCCTAGACATTTAATTACTCTGATATTAAGTTCTCCTAGGTGAAAACCCCACTGCTGTGTTATCTGAGTGCAATCACAAATGCATTTATCCTCCCAGTGCCATGGGATGGGAGAACGTTACAGTTTTCCTCACACTACTCTGAGGAAGACAAAGGTACAGAAAGATGAAGTGACATTCCCATGGCCACCCAGGCTGTCAGGGCTGGGAAAGGAGCCAAACCCAGCTTACAGGTTGATGATCATTCTTCCCCTTCAAACCAAGCTTCTAAATGCTAAAACTCACTCCCTAGTGGTTTTCAGTGGAAAGGCTGGAATCACAGACCTAGCACTGCCTCTGTGCAGCACAAGCAGAAAATCAGCCCAAGTGCAGGGGCAAAACAGACAACCACAGTGTGCAGAGCATCACAGCTCAGTCCTTCAGCTCCACCAGCTCTGTGCAAACCTATCCTTTGCTGCTCCTGGTCATAGGAATTCCTCTCTCTGCGCCAGTGATGGAGAGTGACAGCAGGACATACAGCATCCCCTAAGAACAGGTGGCTCTGGGGACACCAGCAAACGGCAGGGAGCCAGGACAAGGCAAGAAGCCACTGGATCGCTGGCATCCTGGCCCTGGGAGGGAGAGAGGGCTGTGTTTTAGCACATGCTGCAGGCTGGGGGCTGGTGCTGGCTGGCAGAAGTAGATGGAAAGAATTGTATTTTGCAGAGGGACACATATGATCATCCTGGCAGTGGGTTCATCAAGCATCCAACTGGCACCCCCTTCCTAGGGTTACATTCAGCACCAGTCTGGGACATACTCCTTGGGCACAAAGTGGTCAGCTGTATTTAATTTCCTAAAGACCTTACATCAGACAAAGCAGCACAGTTATAACAACCCCCATAACTTGGTTTAATAGCAAGGAAGGGAAACAACCAGCAAATGAACACCAAGAGCACCTCTGGGCTGTAAGGTCATTTTTAAATATGTTCCCACTTCTAAGTGAAAGGCTACACTCTAAGAGCAAAGTAGCCACAAGGTGCTCGACACCACGCTAGCTGTTAGAAAATTCCAACAATTCCAGATCTGCAGGGCTTGGAGTACCCTCTTTCCCAGGCCAGCAGCTCCCATGGGTGGCTCAACTTCTATCTCCGCTCTCTGGAAGGGAAGGGATGCTGCCTGCATGCCTGCAGCAACAGGATGAGAAAGTGAGCCGAAGGCAAGCGAGTCCCGTCACAGAGCTGCTCCACAGAAGCTCAAGGTCTGCTCTTGTGCTCAGTGTAGCTGCCATCCCACCACCACCTGTCCCATTGTCCCTGTCACCTTTTGTGGCTGCTGGTGATGTCCACACATCTGTCTGCAGGTGCAGGAGATTGACAGCATGAACTTGCACTGTGTGCTCGCACTGTGCCCTTGACACCAGTGCCAATGCCAAAGCCTACAAGGGGCACCTATCCCTGCAGGAGGCTTGCAAGGACCAAGCTTTTCTCTAACATTTATCTTGAAAGTCAGAGCAGACTGGCTCTGTGTGTGCTTAAGAGCTGCTTGGCTGGGGTTACAGGCATACAAGTCTGTAGTAATGCCGCAGTGAATCAGACCCTTAGTGTTTTGTTTAAATATAAACATATTGAATCAGTGCTTTTTGTGTAGAAGGCTATTCTTGTGAGCCAAGTGTTTTGACAGTTACAGCAAGGTGGTATGAGTCACTGCCTCTGCTTCAGTCGAGCTCAGAGACAGATACATCTTAATCACATTACATTTTTTTCAGCGCTACACCATAAGTCAAGGCACTGGGCCAAATTTCCCCACGGGGACTAACCAGCATAGTGCTGAGTCCTGAGTGTGAGGTTTGTCCTTCCAGCCTGGATGAACCTCAGAAAAGCGCATTCAGCATCCCGCCAGCGTTCAGCTGCAAGCCCTCTGCTAGTCACCAAGGACTCGGTAAAATTTGCAGCAGCGGGCAGCACTGTCAGGGCTCAAAAGCCCCAGGGCAGGGGCTGCCTGCTCATGCTGGTCAGTGTTTACACCCCGCCAGTGCATGCCTGCTCTGAATGCACAGCACATCGGAGCACGGCGGCTGTAGCTGCCATTAACGCTAATGGAAGTTTGAAACATAAATCCCACACGCGGCAGTGAGGGAATAGACGCCTGTGTCTCAAGCCTGGATCTCTCAGATGCAGCTTCGCAAGGGCTTTAATTGTACTTTCAAAAGAGCAAAATGTGCCTGTTCCTATTTATTTCTTCAGGAATAATTACAGTGCTCTGTGGCGTGGTACCCACAGAGTTATTAGGCATGTTTGGACAGAGGGTTATCTTATCTAAATTGGATTGGAAATAGATTTATAACACGGCAACTTCACAGTTGAACTGCAAATTGTGAGAAATTCTCCTCATCTGGCCCCTGTGCTTCCGCATCACCCCGGTGACAGGAGCCCCTCTCTGGCATGAATTAGTGCCAGGTGATTTCCACAGGGCTGCAAGCTAGCCGAGACAGGAGGCAAGACGGAGTTTAACAAATGATTGAACAGCCAGGAAAAAAAGAAAACAACAAAACTTGTGCTTTTCCATCTCAGGCAACAAGCAAGCCCTGGGTCTGCACAGAAGCTCTGTCCCAGAGCTCGTACGTGAGACCTTGGGAGCATTCCCACACCTGCCTGTGCCTCCACTTCTCCTACCTCAGGAAGAAAATTCATCCCTGCCTGCTCGGTGCTGCAGTGAAAGGGGTTGTACGAGCCGGTACTATTGGCTTGTTGATGCAGACGTCTGCAGGGGGTAAGTACAGAGGTTCACTGGCCAAGGCAGACCTGCCGACGCTACACGGGGAAGGTGGTGAGTCAAATGCGCTGGTGCCCTGCAGGGTTCCCTCTTGCAGTGTAAAGGAGGATAATCAATATGCAAGCTAAAGCTGGCTGAGACGGAAACCATTTCTGAGCATCTCTTGCATGCACAAATAGAAAACCTGAGGCTTCTGAGCACAGAGAAATTGGCATTTATTATCAGCAGGAAACGTGACTTTGACATGGCAGGACATATCATCATGTCCTTGCGACTGCTATCAAACTGCAGTGATAAATTCCCCCATCTCTAACCTTAGCAGCACTCACAATTAGGGAGTGCTCAGCTGAAACCCTCCTCTGATTTCACGTGCTATGCTGCTGCATTTCCCCTCTTCAGGGGCAGGAAAAGCAGCTGGTCCCACTGTGGGATTCCCAGTTGATAATGCAGAGATACCAGACAACAAATAGATGAACATGTGGATCAAAAACACATGCCAGCCCCAGGATTTCATACAGACTGTCAATTGATTGCAGTCCTTCAGAAGTATCGAGTCTTATTCCTCGCTCAGGCAGAGAGAGCCCCCTTTAATTGACCTGCGGAAAGGTGGGGACCCACAGCTGTGCTGGCTGCTGGCTGAAGCTGCTGGCTTTGCACTTTAAAACTGCCTTTCTTCTAATTTGCTAATTGCTTTGCAGATCTTCCTAATTGCAGATTCTCCCTGAGCACACACGTGTGCAAGGCACAAGCATCTGAATAGCTCTCATGAGTGCATGAAGACATGAGACTTAATGACTGACTATTCCTGTCTTGTTCCTTGTAGTCTCACTGCTTTTATCAACAGAATAAAATCAGATTTCCACCTTCACCCCCTTTCAACACTAATCCAAGTAATCTCCCTCACTCTGAAGGCAAGCCCGACCAGCAGAAGTCTGCAAACTTGTTAGTTACCTGAGGAAGCAGAGTCAATCTGCAAAGGGTCTTTCTGGGATAACCTCAGCAGTTCTGGTAAGATTTCCTCCTTGCACGGGCTCAGCAAGCATTTCTAGCAGCACAGCACTGCTGAACGGTTACCTGCCGTGGTGGATCGAGAAACACACATGGTTCAGGTGGCAAAGTCAGGACATACATGGCAAGTAACTGGACTGCAAGAGAGGAAAGTGCTATTTCAGCAGCCCCACTGGGCTTAATAACAGGAAAAATAAGAGTTCTGATGTCACATCCAATTCTCTAACTTTGACCTTGGTTCCTGGACTCTTTTTCAAACATCGGGAAAGTAAAATAAAACATTAAGAAAAATCATCTCAGTCTCTCAGTGGTAGAGCTGTAGTCCTCTCAGAGCAAATGCTTCAAAAATACAGCTTGCTCTTCTAGATATCCGGAAGTTTCCTGAGCTAGAACATGATTACTGCCCTGAACACCACCTCTTAAAATGGCACACTATTTTCTCCATTAATTCTTGTCAGTCTCAGAGGAAAGCTAAAGGGCTACTATTAAAATCACGCCATTATTTTGAGTAGTGGCATTAATTCCCTATCATACACACTCATACACACCCACACTGCCTGCAGAGTAATACAGGTCTGGGGAAAGTCAGATTACCATTTTTATTTAACAGAATTATCGCAGTGTGCACGTTTCCATATTTGCCTTACATACGGTACAGTTTCTAGGCTGCAAGTAGATGCAGCAGCACCCAGCTGATGCCTTGCCTTCTGGAGGGAGTATTTGGCACGCTGTAGTAAGAATATTTCCCACTCCTGGGGAAAAATTATCACAGATATGCATGTGCATACCCAAACTCTGCACTTTTACACGTCTGTGCAGACACTCACACTTCTTATGTACATGAATGAAAAAAAAAACCAAGTCTAAATCCTGCAAGAGAGAAAGAAACAGAGAGCATGTATGTGTGCGTATTCATGTCTCGCAGCTCTAAGACATCTATATTTAGATAGTTGTCTCATCCCAGAGGATGATACTTCATTAACAGGCAATGGAAGAGTAGCTATGGTTACTTGTCAGAGTTCAGCTTTCACCGTGAAAAGATGACTGATTAAAATGACTTTTCACAGAGCATGCTAGAGCCCGGCAGAGCAGCAGGCACCTCTGCCCACAGCCCGTAGACCGCAGGACGAGCGGCGAGCCGCCCTCCCAGCTCTTTGCCCTCTTCCACGATGCAGCAAAGCCGAGAGCTCGCAAACAAACACAAAACTTACTCCACACCAACAGCCACCTGCTAAAGCCCTTTGGGTGCCCACAGAGCCCCCACGCCGGCTCGCCACGGACAACCCCACTGCTCACTGTCCCCGGCCACCGCCAGCTCAACGGCACTCACCCAGCGAGCCCCGGCTCCGGAGGGAGGGCTGCTCCCCGTCCTTCCCTCGCTGCCCGGAGCCGCCCGCTGCTCCTGGAGGCGGTGGTGGCGGTGGAGGTGGCGATGGAGGTGGCGGCGGCGGTGGCAGCTCCTGCGGGTCCCTGCAGCCACTGAGGAGCGCATCACCTCCCGGCCGCAGCCCGCGGAGGTGGGTGCCCAGATGTTCCCGGCGCGGATTGGTCCAGCGGGAGCAGATGTTGCCCGGTTGCTAGGAGCGTTGCTAGGAGCGTTGCTAGGAGACGGTGACGCTCTCTCCATCACTGGCGCGACTTGAGGCCGTGGGGAGGGAGGGAGGGAAGGAGGAGGAGATGCCGCCACCGGGATGCTCCGCGGCGGGACGGGACGGGACGGGACGGGACGGGGCGGGCGGGACGCCGGGCTGCCCGGTGAGCCGGAGGCTGGAGCAGATGCCGCGGCTCAGAGCTGTACAGGCGGTGAGGTGCTGCCTGGGGCATCGCGGCAAGGGATGGGGATGTGGAACGCCAGAGCTAGGGGAGGGCAGCCCTGCTCCGAGTCTCGGACCGCGGCGGGGACGGACATAAAACCTCCCGTCAGGGCTGGCTGAAGGATGTAGGGAGCGGATCGGCTGCCGCAGGGGTGCCGGGTGCCCAATGCAGCACGGGCTGAGGGCGGCAGCTCTGCCCGCTTCAAGGCAAGAGAGGGAAAAACATAACCTGGTACCTGGAAAGGCTGAGGGGAGTGGTGAGTCCAATTTGGGACTGCTGGCAGTAAGAGCTGAGAGCCGATCTCTTCTGCTCTCTCTGGGTCACTATCCTCTTCCCTCCCGACTTACGCTGCTCCCTCCTTCTCCCATCCCCACCACCAGACCTTAGCACACTGTTTTTTCCCTGAGCCTTTTGGATGCTCCACCACGGTGCCCTGGGCCTCACCCTGGCACATAACCCATGACCCCAAAGAGGAACCACAGCACTCTGAAATCCCGTGGGCAGTAATTGGGATTGCTGCAGGAATAGAAGCCACACAGAAAAACAACCCAAACCTCCTCTTCTCTCAAACAACACAGCAGGTCACTGTGGGGTGGGGCAGCTCCTGCATCTCAGCCAGACAGGGGGATTTTACTACTGAGCACCCTCCTTTCAGCAAGAGGTGGGACATCAGACTCAGCCTACCCTCATGACCAAGGGTCTACTAGCAAGGCTCAGAAAAAGTTTAGAAGGACTATGTGAAATCTTACTCATGTAAGGTAGTGTGCATGAAAAGGGGAAATCCCTTTCCCAGAGTTCCTAACTCTACAGGTACATACTGGCAGATTGAAAAAAAAAAAAAAAAAAAAAAAAAAGAAAAGCGGCAGTATATTTTTTAAAAAAACAATTTCTCCAGTCAGCTATGTGTAGGGGTCTTCTCTGGAAGAAGTGTGCCACTTCTAGACTTGGGGGTATCCTATCCTACTACTGAAGATGACTCAAATGCTCAGCCAGTGCCAAAACCAAGGCAAGGTGCTGTGGGGACACATTCATTCTGGCAGCATGTGAAGCTCCTGGGCAGTCCCCTGTTCTCTTGTGATCTGGAAGATGGGTGCCTCACACATGTTGTATCTGGGCATGTCATTGCTGGTAGGACACACGGAGCTCTCCTCCCTCCAGGGTCTCCGTGCAGGTCCTGCAGAGCAGTACGCACCAGGCTTAGTCCTCCTCCCTCTAACACAGTGGGAATGGAGGCACACTTCATTTGGCATTCACTCGATCAATACCTCATCCAGATTTTAACAAATCGAGTCTTGGCAGGCCTGAGTCCCAGCTAACATACGTCAGCACAGCAGCCTCAAACCAGTCACTCCACTGACTTTGAGTACCTGGCTGTATTCAGCGCTCAGCATGCACTGACACGCACGTGCACGCACACAGCTCCTCTGGTCTTTGCAGTTTGAGAAAAGATCAGTCACGGCCATATACTTATTTCAAATTATCTCTGAAGCTCTACTTCTTTTATTAAGAAGTCAAATGAACTCAAACTAATTTCAAATTTGAATTTTCAAGGACAATAGGAAGGCACTGGAATTTAATTGATTTTGATTACCTGCCTTATTATTATGCTGCCAGTAGCGATAGTTCAGGTTGGTGTAATTTTAAATTTACTGTGAGATGAATCTGACATTTCTCTGCTGCTGAATAGAGGACTTGAGCGATTCTTCATCTCTTCACAAAGATGTCATAATTAATTCAGTAATATCACTTCTGTAAGCAGAGATAGAAAAGGAAAACACAGAAGCACCTACTCTGCGTCTGAGAGCTGAATGAGCGACAGGCTTACTTACTCCAGTCTTCCTGAAATTGATTGTATTTTTTTTTTTAACATTCAACACAATTTCTGCTGCAAAGACACATCTTCCCCTCTCCTGTCAGCTCACAAGCAGGACTTATTAGCTGGCAATAATTTACAGCGAAAAGGTCAGTTAATCTTTCCCCAGCTAGTTCTAAGAAGCACTTCCATCCTCTGATCTGCCCAGAGCAAATTCTTCCACAATCCAAAAGTCTGGCTCTTTTCCTTTGTCCCCTTTCTGAGGGGTCAGAGAGTTCAGGGAAACAGATCCCCAGCCGGTATAAACCAGCGTTGCTCTGGTAGCTGAAAGGGACCTCCATCAAGATGAACATCAGATACTCCATCCCATCCCCTTCCTCTTGCCATGGGAGCACGAGAGATCACCTTCCCTCCTCATCTGAAGAGGAGCTTTCCCCTCTGCCAGGGATGCCTGGTCAGGAATCACTGCCCAGCTGAAGTGCATGACGTTTTAATGCAATAGAAATTAAACAGAACCATGAACTGGGACCAAAGTCTCTATTGACAGTGATATTATTTGAAAAGATAAGACTTTAAATGTGTACAGCACAAGATAAGACCTGGACAGGCAGACAATAGAAGAGTAGCTTTTTTCTTTTTTTTTTTTTTTTCCAGTCTTTTGAAAGCAAGATTGTCTAGCATAGTCAGTGCTATAATAAATATATGTTTTTAAATGGTTTAGAGCAATTGGGAATATAAAAACCCAGAACATTAGCATTTACTTTACTTTAACTGCCTCACAGAATTAGAAAAAAATCAGTTCCTTCATTTCAAAGCAGTTACATCTCCTCAAGCCAACTGTTAAAGAAAAAGGAATTAAATGAATGTGCCCTTTTGAATTTAAGCACCAAACATTCAGAAGATGTGTGTATAAAAGCACCAGTCCTCCCAGGCAGCATATACCTACACACATGCTCTTTTTCTAAACACAGCAAGCAGAAGGTATTTTCAAAAGATAAAACGTACCTGAAATGTTTAGCATTTGTACCTGAAACACTGAGCAGTTTCAGATGCGAGGACTTACATCCTGGACCAATTTTTATCCCTGGTCTGGCCCACTCAGCTGCCTCTGACAGACAACAAACCCCGAACACTTTTCCAGCCCTTAGTTTGCCACAGCAAACAGAGATGAGTAGCTCCAGTTTTTGCACCCTGTTCATGCCTCCCAATGGTTGGCCAACCTTGGAGGGACCGCATGACTTGGGAGGCTAATCCTGCTTGTGTCTAAAATGCAGCCTTTGCATTTCCTACTAAAAGACCTTTCTGTTTTTCCTGTACTAGGACTCTATTTTTCTGCTCTATCTTCCAATTTATTGTGCAAGAAAATTTGTTGGTATTTTAAAATTTTTTCAGTTTTTCTGATCTTTTTATACTTAAAATACCTTCAAAAAACTTCAGAAACAAGCTGTGGAAGAGCAGAACCAATGAAGCCCATTTTCCTACATATTTGTGCTGTTTATCCCCTCCATCCTCCCCACCACCAACAACTAAATCCTACCACATTCCCTGGGACACCTCCAACTCAACTAGAGACAGCACAAGAGGCAACACATGCTGTCACTAGTCTGGAGCTGCACACCATCATGATGGACCAGCTGACCGACCCTTGGCCATTAAACTTACTTGTGCTTCTCTGTAAATGATCCTCTGCCAGGTGACAAAATTTGTAGAAGCATAATTGTCTTTGAGGCAGTTACACTTCTTTCAAATGTGATTGAAATTGGCCAACCTGTTCAAAAATTATGATGGTGGGGGAGAGACTTGAGGAGACAGATGGCAGACAGCTCAGCTTCTTTAGCCTCAACTGAGCTGATTGAGAAGTGGGAATGCTTTCACCCTCTCATGAAAAATGATATCACTCTTTCGCTGAAATTCAAAACTTAGTTTCCCGACATTAAAAATGTGACTTTTCCAACTGGTCAAAATTAGGATGACATCAGGAACATCTTGGCAAAACAATACTCGGTGCTTTGCCAAGGAATGAAGCTGCTCTGAACAGGGAATTAAAATGCAGCTGGAAGCAGAACAGGATAATCAGAACAATAAAATAAAAAATAGCTGAGAGCCCCTGGGGAGCCCAGCAAAACCCATGCGTGCTTTGCTGAACAGCAAGCATCCCAGCAAGAGCAGTAACAAGTGGATTGCTAAGTCCACCGTCATGTTTGCATGGCAGTGTTGTACTCCAAACACATAGAAAGCCCAAGTATTTTACCACTGATTTTATGGGTGGCCTCATTCAGGTCAAGCTTCCCAAATCTTGGCACCAAGACATATGGCCCGTTCCCTGCTCTCCCCAAGTTCAGTGCTAGCAGCTTCACCGTAGCATGTGCCGACCCTGCACGGAGACACAGGCAAATCTGCCTGGAGCAATAAAACAAAACCCACTCTGATTAGCCCCATGCTGGTGATCAGGCTGAGAAAATCCACCCACTGTGACAATACTGCCAGTTCCTTCGTCACCACACAGCAGCTGAGGACATTCCCACAAGGACACTGGGGCTGCAGGAACAGCAAAGCGAGTGCGGTGTCCCCAGCAGTGCCCAAGTCCTTTAGAGTAATTGCCAGTACTCCTCAGAGCTGGGTTTACATGGGAGAAATAGGGTGGAGTTAGTGGGGGAATTGAAGCCAGTTGATGGGCAGGGTGAATTTTAAGTGTTTTTCAGAAAAATGAATGGGGTGAAATAGTGTTATGAATAATCAGGCAGGGAAAGCGCTGCTCTGGTACCAACTCGCGCCCTGTCATTGCCCCGGCAGCAGCACCCACCCGAGCTCCCAAACCCCAGAGCAACTTGCAGACAGTGCCTGGTTCTGCAGATCCCCCTCTGTGCTGGGAGGAGCTCCCACGGGGCTGACTGCAACCCAGAGCAAACCCCCAGCCCCTCTCTGCAGCCAGCCCTGCTTCCAAGGTCTCCAAAAATGTAAAACTTCACCAGAACTTTCCCACCCCCACCCCTCTCAGCTGAGCCTGGTCACCCCACCAACGTTAGTCCTTAGCAAAACACATATTTCATCACCAATTTGCACCAAGGCGGGTGAGTTTTTCCAAATGCTGTTTCTCTCTGAGCCTCCCAGCACGCCCCATTTCCCCACTGTCTTTCAGATGAAGCTGGGTTTTCCGTATACCCCGGCGCAGCTTGTATCAGCCGCTGTTGCTGAGGCTTCCAGGGACTGAAGCTACCAACCGTCACCAGAAAAAGAAACTCTATTTCTGGGCTGGTCCTGGAAAGCCAGCCCTGCGGATGCCAGCAGGGATTCAGAAATCGTGGTTTCTCATGTCTCCCTCAAAAATGGCACTGCTATTCTGAGAGGAACAAACTACCCCCAGTTCAAAATCACCGTTTTGGGAATTTTTTTTAGCTTCGGTCTTTCTCTGTCTTAATGTAGGCATAGATTACAACTGCGACCTGGCAGAAGTATACCACACACACAAATACATCATGACCAAAGGTACATGCAAGCATAAGCGGCCAGCAGATAAAGACATACCCTCACTGCGGTGATGTGCCTGGCCTCCTGTCAGCCTAATTTCAACTCTCCAGCCCAACACCTGAGCTCTTACCTCTGTTTCCAAAGCAAGACACACCCACCCTGTGGCCACCCCAATCGCTACAGGGGCATCCCTCAGTGTCCCGTACACATGGCCAGGATGCCAACAAAGCCGGTTTCCTCACACAGGAGACACATTGGTGACACTGACCCACACATGCCCTGGTGGAGGTACCAACACATCCATGGGCGTACAGGAGAAATGATGGCTGGGCGACCACCACAGAGTTGGGTGCAAGGGGCTGCTCCCCCAACTCCTGCCAGGGGCCGGGTGAGAGATGGGACAACAGCAGACACTGAACGCAGACCCAGCACTTTTCCTTCCCCACATAGAGCTGGCTGGAAGGCGGATATATACAGGGGGAGGCAGAGTCACGGCGGGGCATGGGAACCTCGTCAGTCCCCCAAAGCCTCCCAACAGCCTCTGCCTGCTGCCACAGGGCCCCTCTGTCCATGTGGACGGACAGGGGGACCAAGGCAGGAAGGATATCTCCCATTCCTCCCAGTTATGCATTATGCACTGGACATCTGCATCTTTGTTCTGAACAAAACACGTCCACCTCTCCTAGATGCATATTTACTTGGTTCTGCCACAATATGAACAAAAAGGAAGATACGCTGGTTTTGCATGTCTACATGAGCCATCTGCTTCTATTTTATTGATAAAAAACCTGCAACAACAGCGTTCACCACAACAAAATAAGACTGTTTCTAAGGTGTGGATGGTTGTATGTGTGTGTATAATTTCATCTCAGAATTCTGCAGAAGCTGGGTTTAATGCTTTTTTTTCCAGTCAGATATCATCTAGACATTAGTATTCCTAACGCAGCATATAATTAGCAAGAGGCAATATATTGTATGATCATGCACGTTAGCACTTAAGTAGAATAAAAATGTTTCATTGTCAAGTACATGAAAAGCTAAGAATAAAACCCTACCACTCTTCCTGTTGAATATCCAAACATCTTTTCATCATATTTTTCATCTTTTTATCACAGTTTTGCACTTTAGATATCTCTTTCAATCACACCCAGTGCAAGTGAAACGATGCTCATACCATTCCAGTGGCCTCACCAGTCAATATCAGCCATTTATTAACTAGATTGAAGGTACAATTTTCAGTGCAAATCTTTGAACTTTACAGAAGTGAAAAGGGTATATGAATTTGTTTCTTATAACCTTCACAGTATGAACAATTCTCTTTTTATAGATGTATTTATCATAAAAATAATTCAGCAATAAATTCAAGCTCTAGAAGCCTTGCTTTTGCACCAAGAGAAGTTAGGGACCTGGCCCTTTTATTAATTTGTCTGTATTGTTATTAAAGTGATCAATTTATAGCTAAATTTTGTGCTTGTACATCTCAGGCTGGGAAAGCAGAACTGAGATCTTTATTACTCTTGATGCACCCTCAGCCACAGGGCTGAATTACTCAGAATACCAACTGGCTTGCTACCTGCCCATGGTCTGTGCTGAGGATATGACAGCAACGAAAGGAAAAGCCTTAAAGGCGGATTATTCTACTAAATGCCAGGAGGCAGATGCAGTAAGTGGGCTCACAACGCTGTCCTGCGGCAACACACCCCGTATAGAATATATTTCCAATATAGAAAGACGCCAATACACACTAAAAATAACTTATTATATACAGTATATTTAAATCAACAGTCAAATATACATTGAGATGTGCTTCATGCCTCGGGGCACTCTACCACAAAAAACATTTTTATACACACACATATAAATGCCATGCAGTATCTAAATGCTAAGTCTACCAAATGATTACTTCATTTACTCTTCTTGACAAACAAAACCCTCTGCTGGGAAAAAGTCAATGACGTTACAGCTGAGAGTACAGCCCAGCAAGACCAAAACCACAGCAATGTCAGCAGAGGAGTACGGGAGAGGTGTGGTACCAGATTAAATGAAAAACTTGTGCTTGAGGTGCCACGTAGTGACAGCAAGAGATTGGAGGATAGGTTTTATCCTGAGCACCATGAACATAAAATATTGCTACCAGGCATGGACCTGACTTGGAGCAGACCTCTGTAGACATTAATGAGAGGGTAGGAGGTGGAATGATGGAGACAGTGTGACTAAAAAGCACCTGGAAACTGTTAACAAGACACAACAGGGATAAGGAAAGCTGGCAAAATTGTATGATTTCTCCCAGCTGCCAATGAAGAGAGAAAGGGAGAGGGAAGTATTTGGCACAATAAAATGCCTTCCCTGGAGGTCAAGGCTAATTAATGGTTGTGGGAGTCAGGAAAGAATATAGGGTTTTTGTCTGAATCCTGAATCCTTCTTGTTCTTCGCCCTTGGCCAAGATCAGCTTTTTGTCTCTTGTTACTCAATGAGATCAGCCCAAGCTGGGTATGACATTACAGGGGATAGACACCTCCAGAGTATCTGGTATCTATTCAATGGTCACCCATTTACAGCTGTGAGGAAATGCAAGAGCCAAGAGGTGATGTCCTCACTTCCTCGCACCTGCAGCTGCCCAAGGAGCTGTGAATTCTATTAAACCACTTTTGTTAAGTAAAACCCAACAATTGGCTTTCCAATTTTCTAAAGAGATGAACAACTAACAAGTCTGAAAGGAGTTTCATAGCTCCCATCTGGCTTTTGGGTCTCTTCAACTTTTTCCAACCTCAGCTGCCTAATGCTCACTGGATGCAACATGGTGACCGTACAGTTTTTGTTGTGCAAGATCATACAGACTATCACAGCCTGCCTGCATTGCTGCCAAGTGGCAGATTTCCTTCCGCTTCATCAGTGGTACCTCACAGGATTCAGGATTTTATGTCCCTGTGATGGGCAATACCCAAAATCCATGCAAGATCCCAAATTAGGATCAAAAAAGGCTCAACATGGGACTTTTATCTGCTTTCTACAAGCACTGGGTTTTCCGGGCTCTGTGTATAAAGACCTGTCTAGTGACAGAGCTTTGCTCAGGCTGTTCAGCTCTGCAGCAAGATCTCAAAATTCATCCTGCCATGACAAACTCAGGAGCAGAGGGGGAAAAAAAAATCTCACCTTCAGCCTTCTATTTTGGGGGAGCAGCACAGGGAGAGCCCAGCCTGCAGCTCTCCTCTTACACCCTCGTTTGTACAGATGGCTTGTGTGGAGGAGAGAGGGATCGTAACGCTAGAAGAGATGAATGGTATCTACCAAGTTCTTTATCCAAGCTACAGTATTGACCTATATCTGCTTCATAAAGGTGAAAAAACATGGATAGCTGTGTGGGTTGAGCGGGAACATCTTCCTGCTGCCAGCTGGCAAACAGCTTGGGGATTACAGCATGAGGATTAATAGCCTTTGTCATTTGTAAGTGCAGATGCTAACCTTACTCACATGACAGACTGATCTTCTTTGGATTCTGTGCCTGTTTGCTGTTCCAGAAAGATGACCTTGGGCTGCTGTGAGAGACAAAATATTTACACATTCATTTCTTAAGGCCTACAGCGTAGGCTGCAGGAAGACACGAGCTCACTCTGCACTGAAAAAACAGGAAAAGAAAAAAAAAAAAAAAGCTGTATGCCTTCAGCAGATCTGGAGCTAAGGAATCATGCAGAGACACTGGGTTTCAGCTCAGGCTTGATGCCACTGCAGCCCAGCTGTGCTGCTTTCTGGAGTACAGAGTGAGTAAACTCCCAGCTCTACAGCAGCACAAGCACACCGAGAGCCTTCCCTCCCCACCACCTTCCCGGCCACTGCTTGGGGTTTTCATTTCTTGCATGACAGCTTGTTAAATCTGCACCAGATTCCAAATAAACACCCAAACCAGCTATGTTGAATTATCCTTTATGTCTTTCCAAGCTTTAGGATCTGTCAGCTTCTGGCTGCTTTTATCACAGAAGCAGATCAGTTGGGAGCCAGCATCACTGCCTGGGGTATGAGAACATATTTGCTGGGGTAGCACACACCGAAGAGAAAAACCTGCCTCATTCAAATGTGAGCTCTTCTACAAACCCTGGCTGTTGGGTTTTTTTCCCCTCAAACCATAGTTGCAAACATCACACTTAGTACATTTTAAACAGAAAGCGGATGCTCCTGCATACTAATTCCTTCAGGCTCTGTTGTCCTTTTACAGAACACGATGCTTATGAAAAAAAAGTAGAAAGCAAATACAGAACAGGTTGTTTCCTCTGTCATTAACTCAGTCCACGTTGAGGTGAACGATGTCACTATGTAATTACTAAAGTATCACAGCCCAACCAACAAGCTTCAAACTCCACCAGCGGACTAGAGATCAGGGAGGCAAGGTCTTGATAATGAGCATCATAACTTTAAGATGACCCCTGCAGGAGTCAGCTCCCCTTCAGCCTGGGGATAATGCGATAGGGAAGGCCATATTCTTTGCTCAGCCTTTCTGTCCATCTTTTGTGCTGAAGGGCAGAAGGCAGCTGAGAGGCAGCGAGATGAAGTGCAGTGATCATACAGATTAAAGATGATGATAAATATGGGAGTGGAAAGAAAGCTCTGCAGGCACACTAGCTCCAAGGTCACCGCCAGCTTCAACTGAAGGAGAAAATGAACTGCCACCAGAGGAAATGCCTGCTCCTCTGCCAAGCTGCCACCTTAGGTTTTATGCTGAAGAAATGATCAATAGCGGCTGGCAGCCTTTGGTTCTGTGTGTCCAAGAACATCTAAAGACATTCATGACTGAAGATCAGTCGACTATGTAAAGCACCAAATAACTTCTCAGGATCTTCAGCCGCTAAAAATACATCCAGGTATTGTCTGTGTGCCCCAGGAGCCGCATAACTCGTATTACCCTGCAAGGGAAACACAGACAAGCCAGAGCGACAGGAGCGAGCAGCCCACAGCCAGGGTCCAGGTAATTAAAGACACAGGTAAAAAGGGAACCCAAACAAATCAAACGACATAGCAGACTAAAGCCTTTACAAACGGGCACTTCAGTAAGCTATAGCTGTAGCTCAGTGGACTAAAAGAGGTACTCATTTCTGTGGGCATCAGTTGAAAGTCAGCATTATTACAGGGAATATAAACGTGGTGAGATCATTCTGCTCTGTTGTTGATACACATTAAAAACAAAAAATAAAATAACAGCACAGAACCTAGCAGGACAGGGGTGTGCTGGCTGGAGAGACACCAAGGAAGGAACAGGCTGCAACTAGCTGAACGACACTGTTCAAGATAGAGATGCACCCAGAGCACTTGCCCACAACATTCTGGGCTTATGCCAGTGCAGTTAGTTCCTTCTCACACAATGGTTTTGTGGGTTTTCAGGCTTTTTTTAAAATTCAAGTAAGCTACAAGGGGATTCCAGACAGTGGTGTTAAAAGGGGATGAATTATCTTAGAAAACATGAGTATATTAGGAAACTTCCATAATCTGGACTTGCAAGCACCCAAGCATTCCCAGAACCAGGTCAGCCATTGCCTTCCTGCTCGCTGAACATCCCACAGCTCTTCTCCCCTCTTGGAGCCCCACAGAAACAGAGATCAGTCATCAGCATCCATGTGGGTGGAGGTCAGTGGAGTGCAGGGTCCCAAGTCTACCAACCACTGCCAACTCAAAGCCAACTGCAAGTCAAGACTCCCAAGGAATGGAAATCTTTCTGGAAATTCAGTCTTGTCAGCCATTTCTAAAGGAAACAAGGGGTTAAAGCAGCGACTGAAGGGCAGTGGTATTTGCATAAGAAAGACCATGAGCACAAGCCCAGCCTGTATCAATATTAGCAATGACTAATTCAATCTGTCAATGGGAAGAATTATGGGAGATCTGGAATACAGGGGAGCTGCTACAAAGCCTTCAGTTCACAGACCGTCAATACTGAAAAGAAAAATAAACTGCAAAGGCAACAAAAATTCCCCAAAACAGTGAGCGAGCATGAGCATCCCCAGCATTGTGTTCATTCCAAGATTCCTAAATTCCTCCATTGCTTCTGAATTTAACGAACCTCACAAATGTACTGCTCGATGTGGATGTGACAACAGGTTTAGCCACAGCTCCAAAAATAGAGTGCTCCCCTTGCCTCACCCCTTTTCCCTCCCTGTCAAATTTTTCTGGTGAAACATCAGGCCAAATGCAGCAACCTGCTTCCATCTGAGAGCAAAGTTTTAACATGTGCTCAGATATTAACTTACACTAAGTAACCTATTTTCACTTGCTTTCCTTGGACTTCCAATACTCTGAATACTCAACTCCCTTAACGCTGGATCATCAGAAAAGATCTTGATGTGAAAATGGCATGGAAGTCCAAAATCAGTTTACTTCATTGCTTTTTAAAATTATCTTTTCCAAGAATTTTTTTTCAATCACACTGTTATAAATCTGGGTTATCTCCAGTTCACTGCTGAAACATATTATCAACATACACTTTTCCCTTAGCTAATCATTAAGCATAAGCAACACTTTAAAGGTTCAAGAAGTCATGAAGAGAATCTCAGTAAGTTTATTATACATACACATCCCAGATAATAAGATTACTTATAAACACTTGTATACACATTTTACGTAGTTCAGGAAAAAAGATGCAGAGATTAGAAAACAACTGAAATCAGCAAATGCACCTTTTGAATTGGGCTGTTTCCTCTACTTTTTTTTCCAGAAGAAAAGTACATGATAAAAAAACATTTCTATTCTGCTGGTTACTGCTCATTTTCTCTCACATTGGTAATACAACAGCATTAACAGTGCAGTCAAAAATGTATTTGCTTGCTGAGCTGTATTTGGGTTAGATCCTACTTTGTGATACAAAGCCCCAGTAGTGCAAAGCAGGTATTATGCCAGCTTGTCTAGGCAGTGGAGGACAACCCTCCTGCATAGCATACCCACGAGTCTTACCGGAAAAATGATGCTCAGACGGGTAAGTGATAAGAATATATAAAACCATGTAGAATAATTTGTCTCACCTATACCAGAAGTCCTTCTACATGCAGATTATTCTGTCTGCCTCATGAGGACAGCCAAAGCCTGTGCGTAGGATACCAAGTGATAACCTGTGTGTATCACACCACTGCCCTGCAGGGTCTGGCTAGCCTGGACGTGATGCAAACCAGCACCGAGGCTCAATTTTGGTCAAATAGCTAGTGCCAAAAATTGCACTGGTTAGATTTGCACAGCACCGTTGAAGGGAAGGAGATGGCTGTGGTGCAGTATGAGGCAGAATTTGGTGTCAGGTCTCAGTAAATGACAAAAACAAAACATGAAGTGATTCAATACAGACAAACCTTTTCAGCAAAATATTTCCTGTGTCTTGCTATCAGCAGGAATGGAGAAATGCCAGTCCTCTCCTAGAGAGCGCAGAGAGCAGGAGATTGGGCAGCTGATAGGATTTGAAGATCTCAGCACCTTACTGCCTACATACCAACACTACACTAGAGGATGAACAACCTCTGCACACAGCATCGCAACAGCTAACAACCACTAAACTTTCAATAGTCAAGTAGCAGACTAAGACACGTCCCCTATCCATTGTCTCCACAACTTCAACTCGCAGAGACGGGAAAAAAGATTAAAATGGAAAATGAAAATATAGTCTGAAAAGTAACTACATAAAAGTGTCATCGCCTCATCCAGCAAGACTGCTCCTTGTAGTGTTTTCAGTTAGAGGCAGGAAGCGTAATACTTTTCTCTGGTGTTAGTTCAGCAGAGCCAGCAGCCCCTTTAGAAGGTCCCCCAGATCCTATTCCTTGCCTGCAGGAGAGTTCGCCCCAAAGATGAGGTGACATGGTCTGGCATCCTCTACTGCTCAGCGTGCCAAAACCAGTCCCCTCTCATATCCCAAGAAGATATTACAGAATAGCACATTTGAAGAATAGCCCTCAGCAAACTGAGTTGTGCTTAACTGAATCACAGAGAAACCATGGATCTAAAGCCTTCCTGTGTAATCCTCACAGAAAAGCTTTCCTGAATGAACCTTACTTTTAAAAAAACAAAGTAACACATGGGCAAAACAGTGATGCAGAAGAGTGACTCAGGCACAAAGGTGGATGTGCAGCTTGTTCTGGTCTTTTTTGGTATTCGTGATGACAGAAGCCATGAACTTCAAGTAAGCATCTAAACATGCGTTGTATAATTGCAATATAAAAGTGATGCTAGTTATCTATCGTGCAAACCTATGGCAATGCAGGCTAACAAGTGCACAGGATGCCTAATTAAAAATACTGGTAGTGTTTAGTCCTAATATCAATTTTTAGTACAGGAAAACAGTAGTAATGTCTAGGCACTTAAAAGTTGACAGAGAATTCAAGAGTGCTTTCCCATGCTGCTGAAAAATATATCATCCACTCTGCAGTGGTATCAAATGCTTATTTCTAGGACTTAGAAACACAATAATAAAAGGGAAAGAACGTGATCTGCATGCAGGTTAGCCTTTCTGTGAGCTATCTGCGTGTGAAGAATATTTGCAAACTTCATTAATATAAATAAGGGGAGGAAGGGAAGAGAGAGTTTACCCCAGAAGAAAACAGCATCAAAATCAGTCTGCCATGATCAAGCCTATGACAAAATGAGCAAGACAATGACCAAGGAAAGGGTTTTGTAGGTATTCTCACTGGTTTTTCCTAGGATTAATTACTTGGATGTAAAAGATGCGGGACAACCTGGAAAGACAAGAACTAAACTTGCTTCGCAGGCCTTGCCACCTTTAATACCCATGACTGCTGACACTGAAAAGTCAGGTTAAAGTGTACGTGACCTGTCAGAGCATGATGCTTGCCATCAGATAGCTGTTTTCTGCTGACTGAGGACAAGGGAAGACAGCCCATAGTCCCAGGACCCGCAGGCTGCCATGGTAACCACTAGGACTCCAGTAGCGTGTGCCACCTGCAGACCTGTGTCCCTTTCGACTCCTTCATTTCCTGCCAATGACTCTGCTCTTCCTCTCCGCTGCTGTTCTGACCCATAGAAATCCAGCCGATCATCTCTTTGCGCTTCATGCTGCGTTTGTTGTATATGGAGATCATTAGTGTGACATCAGAGAGCTGGAAGAGGGCAACCTGGAAGATGAAAGTTTCCTTGTAGACAGGGTTGGGTTGTCCTCGGCGGATGGAGGTCTTGCAGCGAGACATCTCCTGACCTACAGAGTTCAGCAGGCAGAGCTTTCCATAGGTGTCTAGGACGAAAAAGAGGAAATAATATGTTTGGCACAGACAAATAATATGTTTGACAAGACTAAACGAAAGCCCCAAGTGGTCAAAAACCACCCAAAAAAACTCCAAGTAGAGCAGGTTTTTCTGCCCTGAGTAACAGATGAGGGCTGGACTGTCTCCTTAGTAAAACCCATAGTAGGAGAAACAGCAGGTGAAAGCACCCCTTGGATTTCCTCATATTCAGCTAGGGAGAAAAATGAAGGAAACTGATGCATGTTTCAGCCCTACTCTTTTGGAAAGAGCAGGAAATTTGTTTCCCAAGCCTAGCAAACATGTCTAATACTAACTGCAACTATGACCATCTCTATGGATTCTCCACATCGCCACCTTCCCTTTTTCTCCCTCACAATCAAGCTTCATTGGGGCTGTCGTACCAATGCTTCCCTTGGCTGCACTTGCCTCTCCATCACTCTCCATTGAAAGAATGACTCTATGACCTGTTATTTGAGATAGCAAACAAAAAGGTCCTGAAACAGAAGGAAAGGAAACCTGCATAGACAGTGAAATGATTTGATCTCACATGACAGTTTCAAGGCTTTTTCAAAATTCTCATCTTACTTTTTTGGTGGACTCAAGGTCAATTTTATTCACTATTTAAGACCATACAAGGAGTAAAAATGCTTAGTAGATACAGGGAAGGGATGGTCCAAGTCAGCGTTCCCGTAAATTCACCCTTAAAACTCTTGCCGTCTCCTGTATTAATTTGTTCACCTCTGTTATGTGGTCATTAATACTGTAGTCTCTAGGCAGAGCTCTGTGTCTAAGTTTTCACCTCACTCTGCACATGACAGTAACAGACCACTTGGCTAGAAAAGTCCCCTCCTAACCCCTGCAAAATCTGTGCCTGGGTTTCTGCAAGTGAATATTATTTCAGAGTGTGCTGAAGATAGGAAATAAATAACAAGCCTCCGTCTCTTGTCTACAGCATGTCTATCCTCTTCTGTTCCCGTTTGACGTGCTATTTTATGCACTTATCTACTGAGCAACACAAGGTGTGAAATTACACTTCAGGTGTGAAAACACTTCTGTGTCTCCAAAGCCGGGCTTTCCGCTCCTCTCAAACTGTTCCACTGAAAAAGCTGTCAGGAGACTGACAATCGAGGAGCAAATTGTGAGCCTGCACAGCTGTACAGCTATCAAGTTACTGTGGGGAAAGTTCAGTCCAATCATTAGCTGGGGGTGCCAGCTTGGCTCCCAGCATAACACTGGAGATGAAGTAGACCTTGCCAACACAGACCTACTCTAGACAGAAAAGCAGAGCTCTGACATGAAATAGTTTCCTGATTGTATCTGAGAAGGAAAGAACTGCTTTATCAAGAAGTGGACTAATTCCCACAGTAATATTTAATGTTAGTGATGCTGAGGGACTGAAATCTGTCACAACTTCAGACCCATCAGAAACACAAAGCCCAAGACAGGACTCTCTCTTCTAGCTCGACTCAACGTGAAACCACGCAAGGCAACAACCAGACACAATCTCTTGCAGTACTCGTAGAGATGTCACTTTGCTTTGCACTGACAAAGCATAACGTGCACTGAAGCATTCCTCATGTGGAAGGCTGCTGGTCTGAGGCTGCAGGAAACTCCCTGGAAATAAAGATAAGTGGGCAATAGGGGTTTTATGGAGGTTTTTAATGTATTCACCCTTTTTTTTTTTTTTTGTGAGGAGGGGATTTCAAAATAGTTAAAAATCTCTGCCAGGCTGATTTTTAAATACAAACAAGCAGCTAATTAGTACAATTCCCTGTTTGAATTTTAAATTTTTTCTTTCTTTCGGATTGAACACTTACATCTTCTACACAATTTCTGTACACCTTCCAAGCCAATCCCATTTACAGGCAAAAAGCTGAAGGTACTCATTTCTGCTGACACACAAGAGAGGTGATTGCTGAGACCTAGGAACTCACGGAGATGAGACCTTCTCTATTTGCTCCTGGCCCAATACCTCCATTTTTCTCTAAATATGTCCTTGGTGTCATATCGCTTTCCCCACTACCCTCTGAGAACTGCTTTGCTGAGGGTGAAGGCATTTGATTGGGGCCACAGTAGGTGCTGTGCAAGGGCAGAGCTGGGTCATGGAGCAGCACTGGAAAGGTCCTGCCCCTGAACCCCTTGGCAGCTCCTGGGAGGGTTTTCCCTGCTGGGCTGGGGCAGGGGATGGGCAGAGCGGAGAAGCAGTATGCAGTCAGTACAAACACCCTCACTGCTATCCCACCTGAGCATGGCAAGGTGCAACATAACTAACAGCAGATTAAGTACTTTTTTAGCTTATATTCCCAAGCTACTTGAGGGAAAGGTCATCCACACATGCCTGTATCTCTTTTTCTGAGAAGATGGGGAGAGGACTGAGGTCTAGATTTTCCTCTCAGTAAACCTTCCTACCATCCTTCCTTCTGACTGCCACCAGTATTGGCAGCTCAGGTGGGATTCATCACACCTAACTGCAGGTACATTCATTTGAGCAGTCCCCAAAGGAGTCAACCAATTTATAATCAGTGCCACCAAAGAAGCATATGGCATAATTCAGCAGCGATCTAGTAGACAATGCTACCATTACAGATGATTTAGGTTTTAACACTAAAGCAAGTGCCACAGTTAAACACCTCATAGGATGCTGTTTCAGGGTGTCCCAGTTAATTTTCCAGGCAATGAATGGATGAGTTTCTTGCGTTCTTATACTCTAGGATGTCACATCCCTGACTGAGGACTCAACTTTTGCAAGTGTGGAGTAATATATCTGGTTTTAAAAAAAACCAAGCATTGCATAACCAATGACTTAAACCCAACAGAGATCAAAGTCAGAAAATTAGGCTTTTTCTTTAATACACATCAGATCTGCTACTTAATTCTGCACCAAGGCCTTGTCTATAGAGTACTAAGGTTGGTGGGAATTCTGCAGGCTGGAAGGAGCCTATGCTCAGGGCAGAGCTAATACCAGGAGCCCTATTCATACCCATGTAAACACAGGCACAAAACCAGTGCAAGTGACAACTAAAACAGGCTGCTAATTCTTCTCAAATTTATTCTACTGAGTGTATTTTACCAGCCAAAAGAATCAAGCTTGCCTGAACAGAAATAAAAGAGTAGGTGTGGATAATATATTTAGCATCTGAAATTTGCTTTGCAGAACTGGTACGTATGAGGCTGAGCTGTTATTCTGTTTCACTAACTACAATTTAAAATCGTGGTTTGCCCTTACTGCATTGTGCTCCTTGCAGCATCTTTTTAGGTGTCTTGTCAGGAAACACTTTGTAGTTCTCCTTGTGGTCCAGTTGGGTCCTCTGAGATGGAAAGCTCTCTCCTCTGGTTGGCTTTGCCAAAGAAAATCCATCCCTGGATATGAAATTAGTGGAACTACAGCAAGGATGAACTTGAAAATTTACTGAAGAATGTATGTGTGAGAGCATCTATTCATTTTGAAGGCAAACATTTTCCATCTAATTACATGCTCAGATTCAGTAATGGCCTCATTACTGTGGTATCTCAGCACTCTATGCTCTTCAGTGTATTTACTTTCATGCCACCTCTGTCAAGCACAAAAGGAGGAGAGATTAAGGCTTATATTCTTTAAAATGCCTAAGTGCTCACCTTCTATTTAGGCACCTATCTCACTGACATGAAGAACGAGACCTCTTAATATCTGGGGGTGTCTGAAACTGCAGCTTGCCCACAGTTACACAAAAGTCTGTAAAGAAGTAAGAACAAAGTCTAATTTTGCTGAGACCAATTTTAGCACCGCATCCACCAGATTCTCCTTTCCATATACGCTTTGGAACAGAAGTTCTTGCTACAGATCATCTTTAATTTAAACTCATCTTTCATCTCTGGTATGAGTGGACTGAACAATGTTCAGGTATACGTAAAATATCAACACCTCTGCATTTAATACCAGAGTGAAAAAACACTAAATCAAGGAATGCTGCAAGAAGCCAGACATATTTTGGGCTGGTGCTGCATAATCTTATTCCAGAGGTTTGGCCAAACCTCTTCTTATGCAGACTGCTCTGTCTCCATCAACACTGCCCCAACCATAAAACACCTCTTGAGAGCTCATCTGCAAAGGCAATCAGTTTATCTGCAGTTCTTCTAATGACCCATTTCTGTCATCATCCCTCTAAGGGAACTAACTGATAATGACAACTCAGGGGAATAATCAACTATAATTTATACATTCCCGTTTTTAGAGCAGGGACCATAGCATACATTCTGCTTGCATTTACCCTAAGCTCCACTATTATTAATAAAGCTGACCTGTGAAGAAAAACACTGCAAATACAAAAGCATCTAGTCCCTGCTTGAATTTATATTTAGAAAGGAAATAAACAACCAAAGACTCCTGACCCCTCAGGTCTGTGGACTGCAGGATACAACAGAGTGCCGTACGGACTTTCCCACCCGCGCTCCAGGCAAGCTAGCTCATTTCCAAAAGCAGTATAACCATGTCAGCATGCTGCAATCCAGACTAATAACAGCCGCAGTAAAATAAAGCCTTGGGCCTAGAGCTTAATTTCACCCAGCTGGCATGCCCACGCTCTTAGCCTACATAATAAATGGCAGCATTGCATGGCAAAGCAGCCCCAGAGCTCAACTCTGTGCCACTCTGTACATTGCAGCTCAACGCGAGGCCTCAGTTTGAGACCCAGAAGACCATTAGTCACTGCTTTACTTCCCTGTTAAATCAGCAGTGGGGCAGAAATACTCTGAACCTGGCTCACTGCAGCTGGATTTGGGAAAAGAGCAGGGAGGAGAATTAGACCCAAGCTTTTATTCCCAACCCCACATTGTGAAAATCTGGATTAGGCCAGAGGCAGCTTGTGGCCTACTCTTTAAATCATACAAGAGCTGAGAGCTGCCTACTACATTGCTGAGGAGTCAACTTTTCTCCCCCTATTCCACCGAGTCTCTGCTGCTCAGGTCCCCTCTCCCGTGGCTGGCAGCTCTCACACAAGGGAGAGGCTGGGATCTGGCAATCTTCATGACATGTGAGTCATCAGAGGACAGACCAGCAGCACCTTTAATTTAAAATACAGCAGAAAGGAGTGCAGTGCTCCCAGGAAGCACTCTTTGGCCTGAGGGGAGGGAATTGCCAGCATCAGTGACTTGTTTCATGCAAGGACTGGCTGTGGAGAGGCAGGAGATGAGGGCGCCCGGGAAGCAATGCGCAGGTCTATGGGGAAGGAAAGTTGTTTCCAGAGAGCCTCCGAGCTCAGTTCCTTGGTGATCCTCCTCTGCTGCCACAACACCCCATGTCCACTCCATTTTACAGCGTCAGCCCTCACCTAGGACAAGTGTCAGACTGTGAAGCCAGTTTACCACTGGCCTGCACTCTCCAGTCCTGAGGAGGTGCAGCTTTAGTCTGGGCTTACACAACTAAAGCAGAACACAGACACCTCCCCAGAGGCACAAAGTGACTCTCCTCTAATAAGGGCATTTCAACACTTTCCACAACATACATTGGGCTTTATGCATTGCTGCTGCCTCAGAAAAGGAGTGGGAACATGAATGCACACCTTCTCAGCAATGGCAGCAGCATGATGTAAGCGATGCTTAAGCCTGGCTTTTCTCACCTCCAGCAGTGGTGCCCACAGGCATGGCTTTATTACAGAGCTTGTCATCAGATCTCCTGCAAACACTGCTCTGTAGAGTCACTGCAGATTTGCAGTACGCATTGAGATCCAACTGAAATTTGGAATTAGGAGAGTACTACCCTGGAAACAATGGCTTTGGCTTCTGCTTGTTTTGGAAGTGGGAGATGCATCACCATATATTCCACTTCAAATGCACTCCTTTGATTCAGAAATATCTTAATTTTTACACCCAGCAAGTTTAACATGGATTATACTTTTCATAGATCTTTTAGAAATATAAAACTATTGAAAACATTACTGGATAACTGCATGTTATCACTGGATGTCTAGTTATCATGGAACATCCCCCACAAAATCCCACAATCACTGCTTGAAAGTCCATTATTCTGTGACATGCTTTTCTGAGCCTAATCAGTCCCAGATCTCACATGTGGTGGGAAGAGCTGTACCGAGCCAGTCCATCCACCCAACAGTACCCAATACCACATGCCTTAGCAAATCTATAAAAATATGGCAAATATGGCTTATGCTGACTCTCTCCCAAATACTCTCCCAGTCTCCAGCAATTTGTGACTCAAGAAATTTCTCAGACAGAGGCACTGTGTTTGCATTTAATGGTCCCCAGTGGATATTTCTTCATGAACTTGTGCTGTGCTGTACCAAACTCAAGTAGGCTTCTGGCATCCATGATGTTCTGTAGTGAGGAACTAGACAGCATAAGTGAAAAGCTGTCTCCTCTTCAGGACCCGCCCCCTCCTTGCTTCATTTTATGATCCTTTGGTTTTGTATCAGGAGAGACAACGAATAACTGCTGCCAATTTTTTTTCTCAACAACACTTATGATTTCATAGACCTCTGTGAAATCATTCCCCGTCTCACTTTGTCATAGCATCGTAGGAGGCACAGTCTATTCAGCTGCTGCTCACTGGAAGCTGTTCGCATACCCCTGATTGTCTCCAACACTCCTCACCACATCTTTCCAGTTCTGCCGTATTCTGTTTGAATAGAGAGAGCCACAACTGTACACAGTATTCATTACACCAGTGACTATATTTACAGTCAAGTATCAATTTTTCATTTTGTCCTCTGTATATTTCTAACCTTTAATTTTTTTTTTTTTCCACTGATACTGCTGACCCTTGAGTGGACATTTTCCTGGAGCTATTAACTATAAGCCTAATATTTCACTCTCAAGTGGCTCTGAGTCCACCCAGATTAAATTTGAATTCCACCCCTGTGCCCACGCAATACCTTACATTCATCTGCACTTCATCTTCCACCTCACTGCCCAGCTGCTCAGTACTGAGACATCCTTCTGGGGGTCCCTGCATCTGGTCTCATCTTTACCACCCTGTACAAAAATTTCTCAGCTGATCTTATTGTAAGTTTATTCAAGATATATTCAAGGATGAGCAACAAAAAGCTGCAGAAGGAGAGGTGGTCTTGTACAA
Source organism: Strix aluco (assembly GCF_031877795.1). NCBI lineage: Eukaryota > Metazoa > Chordata > Aves > Strigiformes > Strigidae > Strix > Strix aluco. The sequence continues at coordinate 123,369,050 of NC_133934.1, read as the reverse complement.
GCTTCCTGTGACTGACTGGCAAGTACTCAGCAGCCAGTAGCTGCCCAGTACCTCTACTGCTCTGTTAACCAAGCTCTTTGGAGGGCTGAATTCACCCTAGCTTGCCCTAGAACAGATCCCCCTTCTATTACTGATGAGACAGAAGCATGAATTTCAAAGCTTTAGGAGCTCAAGCAAGTTCCCTGTTCAGAGCAAGATATGCAGGTAAAAAGTTTTTTTTTTTTACTCAGTCTCCTGGTCTGATTGGGAGAATTAAAGAAATTAACAATTAAAGAAACTAACCTGTGCCTCAGTTCTCCAGGAATGAAACAGGGATAATAATATTCCCTCCCTCCCTCACAAACTGATAAAATAAAATCACTAATGGCTTTCAAGCACTCTGATACCAGAGCAACAAATACTGTGGAAGGATCCTAATTTTTCTACAGGAGCATCTTCTGTACTTCTTGGTATTATCATCTGTGACTCAGGTAGATATTTGTTTTCAGATAAGTCTTTACTTCAAGAATTTCTCCTGTTGCCAGTAGAAATCCTGATAGCTTGTCCTCTTCCTCCTGTCTTTTCTAGTGTTAATGCTATTGTATTTGTTTAATGGGGTTAATATGCTGCTGGTATAATAATGATCATGTATGGATATAATTATTATGTGTGATTAATTCCACAGCTGCTGAAAAGCTTGGAGGACTTTTCTTAGGCAAGGGAATATCTTTACAATAGTCCTCAAATTGCATTACACACAGACATAAACCCCAAAAGACATGCAAAAGTGGAAAGAACGAAGGCTGGATTAGAGGAGAGAGAGCTGCACCCAGCAGAGCAGCTGATGAAGGTTAAACATCATGTGAGCAGAGACCATCTCTCTGTTGCGTGTTTATACACTGACTAGCACAAATAATTCCTGGTCCATCACTACAATCCAAAGGCACTACTACCATGCTCATAGTATGTAACTGGTTATAAATTTTTAAAGACATGTCTGCCAGTGGTGTAGGCTTCTCTTGTTACTTTTTTATAGTAAACATCCTTTAAATGAACACACAGGGTTTTGTTCTTAGAAGATACAATACCACAGACCAAAATATGAACCCCTACAAAATGCTAGCACAGGTTAATGATTTTTACAAGAACGAAAGCACACAAGCCATTAGCACTAAAATACCAAGGGTGTCCACATCTGACAAAACTGTAGATGCTTTTCTGCATGAGGCTTTTTGGCACACACTGATAATTTATGGTCCAAAGCTGCAGGCACACTCTTGAGTGCCCTTAAGTGCTCTGAGTGATAATGGATCTATGTGTGTGATCAGGGATTGGAGACTCAGGCCTATAACTCAGCATGTTCCTCAGAACAATAGCTGGACACTTACTCTTGACCAGACTATTCTTAAATCCCACATATGTGACCTGAAGAGAAGATACTTCCTGCAAGATTTAAGTCTCTGTAAGCTGTCCAGATGTTTTATAACCCAGTTATTACTCATGTAAGCACCCATGACTTTGATATTTACCTGACTCAGTTTAAAGGTTTAAGTGAAGAAGAAGGTGTGCCCAGGAAAAACTGACATGTGCTCAATCTTCCTTTCCTTCTCCAGAAAACCATCTGGTTTAGCCTCTGCAGTCTTTAACATCTAAAATCACCAGTGCCCCAGTCCAGTTCTTTCTGCACACAATAAAATCCCTGTGCAAGGATGCCAAGGACAGAGCATGTACAGCATGGGAGATGCTGAGCTCACCTGTGCAGGACCGCAGGTGGCAGACAAGAGGGTCAAGGTGGGCAAAAAGCACAGCTGGAGAACTTGCTGTAGTGCAAGGCTCTCCTGCCATTCCCCGTAGCTGCAGCTGTCAGCAGCAGACAATACTAAAGCCACTGTGCTGCAACAGGACCACATATGGGTATTGTATAGGCTCTGTGCATGCAGGGCTGGGAATGGAGATGGATTCTGTCCATTGACTTCTCTCAGTCTTACCATAAATGGCTGCCCTGAATAGCAGTTTGGGCTTGGTATTTAAGTGTCCTGAAGCGCTATTATATCTGAAATCCCCATGATACTTTAAAGAAATAAATCACTCCCTCTGAGGCTCAAACAACAGAACCGCAGATAGGGCATATTTGAGAAAACACAAGGGCTATTTGCTCACCCTCCAGAAAGGGAGATAGCAGTTTTAGTTTTCACCTAGTGAAGGACTTATCGAACATCTCATTCAGCCACCAGCATGTTTCAGACAGTAACGATCGGACTTCACAGCACTCCTCTGCTGTGCCTGCAGGAGTTATCAGTGAAATGCTACTCCAGCATCTGAGAAAAGGGCTGGTTTTCTTCCTTCAACTTCTTTCAGCTTCTGCTTCACTGGGTTCTCCTTTTCTCACCACAGTACTGGGAACTTTATAGGCACAGAAGAACAATGCAGAATGTAGAAACAACAATGTGACTTGGAATAAAAGAAGCAGATTGCCATAGGTTCAGAATTTGCCTGTAATCATTTATGAATTTCCACGTTTCACCTAAAAACTGATCTCACACTGAGAGATACTGGTCTGACAATGCTAAAGTACATCTGGATACAGAAAGGACACAAAAAAAGCAACTCAAGATAGCCTTAATAGCAAAGGTGGAAGAACTATCACGAAACAATGTCAGGACTATTAGTTTGGGTGGCTGACAGGAGACTTTGGCCAGCTTATCAAACTGATTAAACTAGGTTTATCTGAAGTCCTACAAACACAGAAAGGGAAAATTCAGGCAGAATTTAAAATGAAAGGTCCCTCAAAGAATCCCTCCTTTTCCCATATCCTGCTCCTGTTCTCATCTCATCAACAAACACAAAATGTTTGTCAGATTTAAAGATGCTGCCAACTAAGCTACGGCACTCCTGTGCTCCCGCCAGATAAAAAGCTGAATGGGATGTCTAATCAAGGCAGCTAAACTTTCCCATGCTGAAAGCTAACCCATGCACACATGGCTAATCTGCCAAACCCCATCCCACCAGAGGCCCAGGACAGACACAACTCCCCAGCACTCACAGACAATGAGTTTTAGGGTTGCTCAGTTTACCGCAACACACAGAACTATACCACATGCACCTAGAAAGACATTTGTTAGAATACCAAAAAATGTCAGTAATTTGGTGATGATATTGCAGGTAGTAAGCTGGAAAGCAAGCATCTGAGTTCTCTGCAGTGAAGACATGTCATTTACCAGAAAAGAGTGGGGTATTACAGATGCCTGACCCATCCAGACACAAGACAACTTGTTCAGGACCTGATTTAAGAACAGAAGTGCAACATAATCCTGATCTTCAGGCAGCTAAGAGACAAAACTTCGATACCACAGGTAGATAAATGAAAACGTGCCAGAAAAAACTGCAGCTAATTAACTCGGACCTATATTGGGACTACTTTAATTTCATTTCTGAGAATAAAGCTTTGGGATGTATCTATACTACAGCATATATAAACACAGGCAAGCTTGCTTGTTAGAGCATGTAGTAAGACTCTTGTCTTAGTCCACCTTTGCTTTAAGTTAGTAAAAAGGTCCCAACTTGAAAAGTTTTAATAAAGCGTGTACATGCAAACAAGAACATGTCTTTAAGTAACTGTCATGGAGACCTATGTTACCACAGCTAATGTAAGACTAGCTAGGGCTACACAGACTGGAGTCATAGGTTTTACCATTTCATAGACTTGCCCTTAATTTTCGAGGGGCTGACTGACGACACAGATTATTTCTATAATATACTGAAGTATAGCTTAGTGGAAACTTAAGTTTTCCCATCCATATACTGAAATATCACATAAATATTTTGCTAGCTCTGGGCCAAAGAGCACAACAACTGGCGAAAGCAATCAGCATTCTGCAAGCTGGAGATACTATGTCAAATCCAGTGAATGCAAGGAACTGTCAAAGGTAATAACCTTTGGCAACCACATCTCAAAAAGCAAACACACCGACAAACAAAAAAATGTTTTTTCACATTGTCATTAGCTGCTGGTTTCAGACAGGAGGCAAAAGTACAATACGAGATGGCACTGCCATTCATCCCCCTGAATGAGGCACACCAGCAGCAAAGTAGATAACACCATGCACTGTGGCTGCATGACCCCATCTATGTTGTGGGCATTATACTATCCATCCACCGCCCATCTCAAGGACTAACTACAGGTCTGGGACTAACTAAGCCTACTATAAGGCAATTTCCATTTTTTCCCTTTAGGTATCGGAGGAAGGGAACTCAACTGTTGCAACCCAGAACAACTTTCAAATCTTTCTGCAGAAGATTTTTTTGTGTGGCAGCAGAGAATTCACAGCAGCAGGATCCCCAAAGGGCCAAAGCATGAGGTCACCTAGCACTCAGCAGCACAGCAAGGGGACTAAAGAAAGTATAGCCCTGGGAAACACTTAATAGCACAAGGCAGGGCCTCTGCAGGTCACATGGTAACATATAATCACTTGAAAAGCACTTCTTTCTTTTTATGGATCTGCTGAGAATTACTCTGTGCTTTGGGTATAATAGCACTTTTGCCATAATCAGATGTTGTAAAGGTATGTGCAATAAAAGAGACATTCAGGTGTTACTGTCCCGTCAACTGTGTCTTCATAGGATTGCTTCCAATTACACTGTAAAATTTACCAGTACACATATTCGAAATAATGCTTTTAATTTTCAATCAGATACTCTGCAAGGAAACCCAGCTCAAAAGTGACATAATTGAATACCTTGAGGAAGAAAATAAAAAGCAAATTTTGACTCAATGGTGTTATTTAATAGCAGTGAAAGTACTTACCAGGTGGCCTATTAATTGCAAGGTTTCGGAAATGACTGCCTTTGATCATCTCCACTGACAGCCGCCCCGTAGTGGCATTGTACGACAATCCCACGAGCAGCTCTGGCACCCCTCCATGCGACAGGGACTGTGTTGAAGAAGCGCTATCACTGTGAGAGATTGCTGACAGACTAAGCTGAGAGTCTGCACTCTGCAGGGAAAGAGCACTGAAAGACTCATCAGGACATTCACCACCACCCTCCCTTAATTTATATCTTGTAGCCTTGTTTAGTAAGATCTCTCTTAAGAAATGACAATGACTAAGAATGAATTATTATGGGGCACCAGAAGAATCAGAGCATCACTTTTACAAACACACATCTCTGAACTTTCTCTTTAAAGATGAGGAACTCTGTGTAATGTGTTATCGCTAGTGTAAATCAAAGCCTCTGAGATAAGCATACATCCTAGTACATCAAACACGCTGTAAATCTCCTTGACAATGACTTTTGGATGGAATGCATTTTGCAGTTTGGGTTTTCTGGGTCATGTACTGTGTATTTTCTTACTTTATTTCCTTACTATCACGATGCTCTCTCTACCCCGTCTTCACCCGGAGTATGATGTTTTATTCATTTCATGTGTACAACCTCTCACTGAGCTTTTTGTAGACAATGAATCATAACAGAGCTCATCTACACAAATTGATTGGCATAGCCAGGGCTGGATACAACTGTGATGTGCATGGAAGACTATGAAGCACCACATCCAGTTCCTTCTCACATGACCCACATCTCCTCTTCCATCTGTCATGAAAAGGAACATTACTAAGCATTTCTGATAATATGGAAACTGCTCAACGCAGAGCTCCACAAGCTAGTAGCTACCGCCAAATGAGGTAGCTCTTGCACTGGCAGTAGTACAGGTCCACCAACATAACAGTGCACAAGAACTACTGTCCTCGTTGAAATTAAGACTTAATTAGCCTTGGTGGCTCCAGGACCAATCTACTATTTTTGCATGGTACAGCATTTGATGACTTGTGTAGATGTAGTACATCTACATGATTTTGTGTAAGCTTGCTAGCTGAGCTGTTGTTAGTAAGGCACAGCTTTGTGTAGGGAAGACACACCCTGTGCTTCCCCTTACTGATAACTTTTCAAGTGACAGCAGGACAGATCCACCACTTGCATCCCAACAGCCCTGAATAAAAGATATCAGGTACAGCTGGTGCTCATTCACCAGATGAACAATTTTAAGGACTCCATATTTCTTTCATCACACTTACGCTCAAGTTACTCCTTGGCTCCAAGACCAATGTCACCTTCACTTCCCCTTTCTGGATGACATTGCTCAGGTAGAACAACTGCTCTCCCATCATCTTCTCTCCAATCATCTTGTGTACCGCATAGAGTCGGAAACGAATGGCGTGGCTGCTTAACTCCTCTGGCTCCAGCTTACTGAAGGTAATTTTATCCTTGAATTCAGGGATGGGTCCCCTCTGAACACTTGTCTTACCCCTCTGTTTCTTGCTAGGCATCAGGACTGTGTGCACTTGCCAGGTGTTCACACCACTGCGGTCTTTGTCTGGGATATTCCTGGCCTCCAAGATAGTAACTACTAGCTTTTGACTTGAGGATTTATAGTTCAAGATGACATCTAGATCACCGCATTTACAGATAGGCTCATGAGCACCATGATGAGCTAGTATGCTGCTCACTTCATTATGTTCCTGCAAAGAGAAGGAAGAAGTAAAATCTCCACTGGAGTTCAACTGCGTCTGTGTTCCCAACTGTATGTAAAAAAATTGTTCTCACTTGTGCTTGCAAGTGTAGGCAGTTGCTCTGCAAACTAGGATCCCACTGTTTCTTGAAAGGCCAGTGATAGTTAATTGCCTGATTTTGTGTAATATTCCCAATACAATCTAGTAAACAACAGCACTTGTTGAAATATTTCCAACAAAAAGTTTCACCACTATTTAAATGTTTTGCAGGAGACTTAATCTGGCAAAAATTCTACATAGGGAAAAACTAAACAAAGGCTCTTTTTAAATTTCATTCATGTGAATTTTCAGGCATTAATAAAACTTTTTGGTTTCATTTGGTTAAAAAAAAACCAGTTTAACCTAACACTTTGAATATACACTGGAATTTTTTCAAAATGGATTTTTTTTACATTACCAAAATCAAACAATTCAGTCAAGACTGATAACTTTTTGGATATTTTGTTCTACTGGAAATTAAAAAAATTAAGCACTGTGTTCAATTTGATGGGAGGGGAAATCACCATGTCAGAATTTCTTGCAGAATGGAAATTCCATTTATAGATGCTACTCTATAACTCAATACTTTTCCTACAGCTAAAGCAATGATAATTGAGAAAAACTGTCTGATTAAATAGTATTGATTCTTTATTCTCTTTTTAAATCTCCCAAGAGAAGCATCTGTTCCTTCTGTTCAGTTTGGATACTAATACATTCAGAATAAAAATTCAAAATAAACAATCAAAACAGGTGCAGACCAATTCACACACATGTTTTACCTACTTTTAAAACAAAAATCATCTTGATAAAACAAGGTAAAAAACATGGATGCTCACCTTACCTTTTGATGAGTGGGCGTGTGCGTTTCTGTTCAAAAGTGCTTTTTTATTTTAGAGCTAGAATGTGCTTCATGTGATAAAGGGGTTGCTATAGTGATCAATGATTTGTATTTAAACATGAGTATACACTGTACTAGGGAAAGATTTTCAGTTAATAGCCAGAAGGTGAATTAAGGCCTGTCACTAGCAGTCTGAGTCACCCTCCTCCTCAAACATTTATCTTCTTTTGCATTTCAAGTAACACTTCTTTTCAACATATGAATCTTACCGTTTATAGTACAGATGATGGGCCACAGGACTTCTGATGTAATTCCCTTCAGAAGTGTCTAGGGTGGTATATGCCTCAGACAAGACCTCGGACAAACCTCAAAATTTGTATCTACTTCCTGTCAACCTACTTTTCAAGTGCTCAGATTCATCTGCCATGTCATGCAAAGCTTTGACTTCATATTTTCGTAGGTGTTTAAGGGATTCATGCACGTGAATACAAAAGTCCATGTGTGCACATTAGTGATGGAGACCTGCTGTCATACGTATTACAGAAGCAATGTCAAAGAGAGAAAAATCACCAGTTGGACAGCACACAAAATTACTTGGTTGCCCATAAAAATGCCTTTCTGTATGAACAGCAGGCTGCAAAGACAAAAATGCAAGGCAGGCCATGTTGCCTGGAGAGAACGTGATGTTATGCAAATGCTAAGTGCTGCTGTGTGGCTGTCAAGTTATATCTGTCTGGTTGATGAAATAATATTTAAGCAGGAAACGTAATGGGATTGCACTTGATTCATGTTTCCCTCCACATGTTCATCCCTCCCCACTTTCATCTGTGCATTTGCTATTGAGGAGATGGAATCAAGGCACATTTGAGAACTGCTGCAAAAGTGTGGAGCCAACTGTGCTCGCGGTGTAACTTTGCTTTCATCTACATGCCTAAACCAGAGAATGTGAACTCCCATGCGTCATCATAAACCCATAGGTACGAAGGTCCAAGAGGGACTTTCCTGCCCCAACAGGGCTGAGCATCTCATCTTTTAGCAGCATGTAGGGCAGACTGAAGGTCAGCTATCTGTTTTTTGACAGAATAGCTAGAAAGCATCTGGATTTCAGGAAATATCTAATTGCGCTACTATAGCTGTGGCCACATCCATTACAAAGAAAACTGCTTGAACCGGAGGCAGAGAGGGAAAGAGAAATGCCTAACTCTGCGACAGTGACCTTTCCACGGGCAACCAAGATTTAGAGACCTCATGGGCTGGCCCTTTCAGAGAGCACTGTGCTATCTGGGACTCACCCCTGTACAGGTTTTCAGCACACAAAGCTTATAACAAACACTCCATTTTCTTTCTGTGGAAGTCATTGACAGAATTTCCCTAAGCTTTCAGAGCTCAGTGGGGCTAAGAGTCCTTTGTGAACGTATTGGTTATACAGACACCTAAACTGAAATCCAAGGAAAGTGTGGGTTTTAGATATTTCATCTGAATTTATTTCTTTCCCTCTTCCCAGCACAGTTGAAAGGTCAAGCCAAGTATACTGATTGATACTGTATGTCTAACCAGGTCGTTCGGGACAGCCAATATCCACTTCACTAGGTAAAATAAGTCCATTTCTGCCAGAGAAACCTGAAAGAGCAGCTAATTATGGACAAGACTTGAAATGGTACTTGTAGTTCCATTGCAGGGGCAGAAAATTTTCATTTTTGTCTCTAAAGAGAGGTCCTTTCAGTGCAGCATAATAGCGCTTGGACATTTCTGGCATGTCAGAACATTTAGTTCCTGCAATAAAAAGTCTTTCATTAATCTACACAATACCTTTGGATGAGAAGCTGCTTGTAGTAGATAAACTGGGACTCAGGCATATCTGCCCCTTGATGCCATAACCACTCTTTGCGTTTTTAAAATATAGATACCAGGAGCAAAACAAGAGATGTATTCCAAAGAAGTACAAGAGGACACTGTGGCACATGTGAACCATGGCAATGTACATCAAATGTGGAAAAGGAGAAATGAGCCTCAGATGGGCAGACAAACAGTGCATGTCAGAGAGACACAGCAAATAGAGGGCAGGGCTGCCACTACATGGGTAGTATTCTGTGGGACTGGATTGTGCAGCAAACAAAAATGCTGTTCAAAACACCCCTTAGGGCTGGAGCATATGCACTGAGGAGTTGTTTTCCATCTCTTTAACTGGCTGCAGGCAGCATGCTCTGAGGAAAGGAACCTTTCCCTCAAAGCCTTGTTGCTCAGAGTGTGAAGGAGGTATTAGCTTCCACAGCTGAAGAACAGTCTCTTTTAACTCAGGCAGAAGATGTGACCTTTGTGCTGTTCTTTTAAAATGTCTGATGCAGGCTGATATTTTTTCAGAAATTTAATCTTGTGGTAAAGTAATAATGAAAACCAACATATCACACAGAAAGATTATGAGAAAAAAAGGGGATGCTAAGCCATCAGGTGTTTACAATGCCTTAAAATCTAAATTTTTTTTGAGGCTTCAAAATAAAGGTGCAGAACTAAGGGAAAGCAGAGTAGCTCCAACCTCAGGCTCTCTCCTTCCCTGGAAGGATCCCTGGTATCAACGGGGACTAGAGTGATGGTCACTTGGCCAAGTCATGGGCCACCCTCACCAGCTGCCTCCAGCTTTCCAGATGCTTCCAACTGTCTAAGCCATAGAAACCATGTGGAAAAAGAGGCACAGATCTGACCCAGTGACCACACACCATGTCCTTAGACATATACCTCGCACATACAGCCAGTAACAAAGCCCTGGGCCACCACAGAGTGCTCTTTGCTAAAACAATAGTAAATGCTGTCAGGCAGCTAATGGCTCTAATTTCAGTTCAGAGATTGCAGTTAGAAATCAAGTAATAAAACAGCTTCTCTGAATGAGTGTTAGTAGCAAGAGGTAAAATACCAGAAAAAGGGGAAACACATAGAGAGGGGTGTATATTCATGCACACATGCACACAGGAGTACCATTATCTTGTGCTGTGCTGATCAATTTTTCACTTCATTTCTCCTCTAATATTTTTTGGCCCCCAATATCCTTCAAAAGCTTACACCATGTGTAATAAATGAGAATTCACCATACCTCGGGGCTCAAAGCCGATGAGCTCTCAGTAGCATCATTTACTTCAAATCCCTGGTCGGTAAATGCTGTCGCCATTTCCAAGCATCCTTCCGTGGCTTGCCAGCTAACACCATCAGCAATGCTAGACTCCATCCTAGGCCCTTTACGCTGCCCAGTGCCCCTACTCTCAGTAGTTGTTCTTGAATCAACAGATACATGGTCATCTTCACGATAGGATAGGTTGTCTTGGTAACTCAGTTGGCTTAGTCCATCCAGATCTAATGATTTGCAGCAAGAAAATAATTTCAGAGGGATTAGAATTCATTCCTCCCCCTCTCCCCCCCAAATGTGCCTCTCTGCTTTCTTTTCTTTTCTTTTTTTTCCCTCATCTCCAGTGTATGCAAGAGACAGTTTCTACTTCTCAGAACTGCAGCATTTGACTTAAAAAATAACAAAACGTGTATAAATCAGCATTTGATAGAGTAGACAGGGCTGTTTCTCATCCCATCCTGAACTGAGAAACTGGTTGCCTTTACTTGAAGAAGTTAACCACCAAACGCAATTACCATTTGAGTGTTTGGGATATTCAAGTGCCTTGGGGTGGCTTTGCGACCCCAAAGCAATCACTTCCATGAAAACACAGGTCTGACAAATTACAGAAAAGCACAGCATAGGCCTGATGAACAGCTATCAGCAATTTCCTTCTATGCAGGACGACAAGGAGGAGGAAAGGACAGGAGTTAGCATTGCCCTCAAGGGGATGGTGCTGGTGAGGAAAGGAGTTCCACAGAGATAATAGAGTGCCACCATGACCCTATCACCCATCCCTGAGAGCTTGGGTGTGCATGACCATCCCCAGAAGCCAACCAGGAATCTCAGAATCCCATGTCTGGGCTAAATTGTCCCAAGGGCAACTGAGGGGAGATGTGTTCCCTGATTTTCTGCCTGCTTTTATTAGTTTTGATTCATCTGATCCTACACACTTACTCCATGGGTTAAAGTAAGGTTCATTAATGAGGATAAAATAATATTCTCTGGTTCAGACCATAGATTCCTCTCTGCACCACTGAAGTCTCTATTGAACACAGGGCACTTTTCTCTGCTTGAAGGCATCAGTGAGAGCTCTCTGGGTAGAGCGACACAGATAATTACATGTGCAGGGACACAGATGAAAATAACATCATGATTTGGCCTTGAATGTGTTCTGCAGGCACTTTCAGAAGAAAACAAGGGACCTTCCTCCTCCTAATGCATCTTATGTCAGGCCTTGCTTTAGGAACACAAAGAGCTAGATTCTGCCTCCATCTCTTTCAAATAAACAAGAAGAAGTTACAGTGAAAGAAAATAAGCTGTGCTTCCAGACAGCTGATGACAGTAATGAAAACAGAATTACTTCATTTGCAAACACCGCTATTTGGAGTTCAATGTTTTCACAGAATGGTTGAGGTTGGAAGGGACCTCTGGAGTTCATCTTGTCCACGCCCCCTGCCCAAGCAGGACTACCTGCTTGTTTGATCTCAAACCTGCAGGTTTGTTCTCCAGAAGGTCATTACTACAGAACAGTATTTTTTTTTTCAAATTCGGTCTCCAACTCAAATCTTTAAAAGATAGTATTAATTACTGTGTTTAATAGAAAATGGTTAGTTTGCTTTGGTTTAGATGAACCAATGTTTTCATTCCTTGTCTGATAAATGAGACAGGGAACCTGGTGACAGCTGACATGGAGAAGGCTAAAGTACCCAACAACTTTTTTGCCTCAGTTTTAACTGGCAATTGTTCATCCCACACCTCTTGAGTCCCTGAATCTCAAGGCAGGGACTGAAGGAACAAAGTCCCACTCATTGTAGGAGATCAGGTTTGAGACCCTCTGAGGGACCTGAGGGAACTGGCTAATGTAGTTGCTAAGCAGCTCTCCATCATACTTGAAAAGTCATGGCAGTCAGGCAAAGTCCCCAGTGACCGGAAAAAGGGGAACGTCAAATCCATTCTTTAAAAGAATAAAAATGAGGACCCTAGGAACTACCAACCATTCAGCCTCACCTCTGTGCCCAGTAAGATCATGCAACAGATCTTCCTGGAAGATAAGGCATATGGATGACAGAAAGGTGATTAGACACAGTCAATACGGCTTCACAAAGAGCAAACCCTGCCTGACCAATCTGGTGGCCACCTACAATGGAGTGACTGTGTTGGTGGATAAGGGAAGAGCAACAGATGTCACCTAACTTGACTTCTGTAAGGCCAGGCCTTTGACATGGCCCCACACAACATCCTTGTCTCAATTTAGAGAGATAGACATTTAATGGATGGACTGTCTGATGAACAAGGAGTTGGCTCCAAGGCCTCATACAAAGCGTTTCACTCAATGGCTCAGTGTTCAAATGGAGATCAGTAACAAGTGGTGTCCCTCAGCAGTCCATACCGGGACCGGTCCTGTTCAATATCTTTATCAATGACATAGACAGTGGGATTGAGTGCACCCTCAGCAAGTTTATAGATGACATCAAGCTGAGTGCTGCAGTTGATACACTTGAGGGAAGGGATGCCATCCAGAAGGACTTTGACAGGCTTGAGAAGTGGGCCAATATGAATGTTATGAAGTTTAACAAGGCCAAGTGCGAAGTCCTGCACCTGGGTCAGGGCTGTCCCCAATATCAGTACAGACTGGGGGTGAATTGCTTGAAAGCAGCCCTGCAGAGAAGGACTTAAGGATACTGGTAGATGAAAAATTGGATATTCAGCCAGCAATGTGTGTTTACAGCCCAGAAAGCCAACCCTATCCTGGGCTACATCAAAAGAAGCATGGCCAGTGGATCAAGGGAGGTGATTCTCCCCCTCTACTCCACTCTCCTGAGACCCCACCTGGAGTACCGCATCCAGCTCTGGGGCCCCCAGCACAAGAAAGACATGAATCTGTTAGAGCAGGTCCAAAGGAGGGCCATGAAAATGGTCAGAGGGCTGTTCTATGAAGAAAGGCTGAGAGAGTTGGGATTGTTCAGCCTGGAGAAGAGAAGGTGTCAGGAAGATCTTATTGCTGCTTTTCAATGCTTAAAGGGGGCGTATAAGAAAGATGGAGAGAGAATTTTTACTAGGGCCTGTAGTGATAGGAGAAGGGCTAATGGTTTTAAACTGAAAGAAGGTAGATTTAGATTGGATATAAGGAAGAAATTCTTTACTATGAGGTGGTGAGACACTGGAACAGATTGCCATAGAAGTTGTGGATGTCCCATCATTGGAAGTATTCAAAGTCAGGTTGGATGAGGCTTTGACCAACTTGATCATGGCAGGGGGCTTGGACTTTAAAGGTCACTTTCAACTCAAGCCATTCTATGACTCTCTACACACCTCTCTGTCTAGAACAAAAAGCCCAAATCTTTCTGAGTAGAAGAAATTCTATGTTTGGCCTTAGCAACAAAAATGTTGTCTCTGATTCATGCTTGCTCCAAAAAGAAAAATAAAATTAAAAATCCAACAAGGGCAATGGGGATTATACTCAGGAAACATTTCCTGGAGGTGTGGAGATGTCCCTGCCCCTCTGCTTGGCTGCTCTTTCAATTTAACAGCTCGGAAGTTAGGAGAATAACTTTATCCCCTTTCTTCAACTATGAATGGTCTTACATTCTCCCTCCCAGTAAAGTGCTTCAAGCACAGGCACTTCAACAGAGAAGTCTGAGAGCTCCTCACAGGTTTGTCATTATGGTCCTCTTCTGAGACATGGAAGTTGGTCCTTCAGGAGGAAAGAGGGATCCAAATTCAGATCTCTCAAATTTCAGGTGAGTGCTCTTCTCACTCCCTTCTGAAATGCAAAACCCATCTTCTCATCCTCCCATCTGGTAGACCTAGTCCTGAAACTGAGAGCCCTCATTGTCTTGCCTCTGCCCTGAGCTGAAACTCTTGAGTGAGGATAGAAAGTAATTTGATTTTCTGCCATCACTCCCATTCTTCTCTACAAAGTCAGAAAACAGAAAGAAGTAAACATAAGAACGTAAGCAAGAAGAAATAAAATAACAGAAATTCCACAAATTTACTGAGACTGAATGGGAACAGGCACTCCTTAAGGCATTTAATTAGCAAGCCAATGTCTAATACACATTTTAAACAGTGGGTCATCCATCAAAGCACACACCACACAGCAGGCTTTCAGAATAAAATGCTACTGTAGTAAGAAATTATCCTCACACAATTGTCTTGTGGTTTTGACTCCTGCTGGGATAATATCTAGATCAATAATAGAGGAATTTTCAAAAACTACATTAAAGCCATAAAAGGCTATTCATAACAGGAGAACTCCAGAAATATATTAATAGAGCAAGCCATCTCCCTAAGACTCAGGCACACAATGAATGTGTTAGGAAAGCAAATGTAGTATTCACGGAAAGGAAAAGGTGATTCACCAAAACCATTCAGTGAAACAGTCTAGCTTATTCTTTACATTTAAAGTAGTTTGGTAAGAGATAATCACTTATAAATACCAGTATTAGAGAATCATTACAGGTAATAGCCCAACTCTACAGACTAGAACAACTACACCTCTCCAATTACATCCATTCTAACACTATATTCACAAAAAACCAGAAGTTCTTCACGTAAAGGAAAAGGTCAGAGCAGTAAAATGCCTGTAATTTACCTGAGAGATCTTTAAGAAAGAAAATGTCAACTGTCTTATGAATACCTGACATGAATAAACAGCACAGGCTCAGGGATATGTGTTGAGACAGCATTATCTAACTATCTGAACTTTAATTAGCCAAGAGTCCCCACAGAGCAATAGCAGCCAATTCTAAAATTAAGGGCAGATAGTACTGCACACTAAAAGAGTGTGATTTTTTTTTTTCGGTCCTGCTCCCCCAACCTTTCCATGTTGTGTCACATGTGTCCAACAAGCCAGGAAGGAGGCAAGGGGAATATTGGGGAACCAAAATCACCAATAAATCAGGAAAGTCTGTATTCAAGGTTGGAGAACTGGCTATGAAGAAAACATGACATTTCTCGGATGAAAAGATGAGCATCACCTCCAAACACAACTCTAACGGGTGCTGGGATATGAAAGCATCTCTCCAAATATACAGGGAAAGCTCAGCACATCAAACATTGAAAATCAGGTTGGAAAATTCTGTGAAGTCCCCCCTCACACTGGCAGGTAAATGGCCCGGTTAACCTACAGTATCTTTCTTCTTTTTTAATGATACACAATCTCTCAGTTCTATGAAGCATTACAATGTACCAAAGACATGTCCTGAGTGGCCTCATCACTTCCTAAAACACGCTGCCAGAGTTAAAAGATGGAGCCTAGTAGATCTTGCTACATTAACAGCACATAGTTCATTGACCAGCAAGAAAAAACAAGATGAAGAGTTTAATGTGTGCCTATTACCTGTGCTGACCGAGGTGATATTTGCTCTGTGGACTGCAGTGAATCACTGTGCTTTTACAAGAAAAAGCATGTATTTTCTTTGTGATTTTTGAAAACTAAAGAAATTTGATCCCTTCTTCTAGACTGTATATAAACACATGCTGAAAGTTAAGAACCTGTTTAAATATGGTCTGGAGGAGGAAAAGATTTCAGTATGGATCTAGGTACTTCTGGACTTGAAATCCTCCTAGGTACCAGAGGTGATTTTCAAACCCCCCTTCCTGAAAGGCAGTAACAGCAGCAGAGATACTAGTTAGTGGGACTGAGGCATATTTGTCCTCCTACAGCAGTAATCCCCTTGCCTGGCCCTTGCTACAGCCCTAGGTCCAAATCACTCTGCAGTACCTTGGCACCACATGCTCCCTCACACTGAACCAAAGCAGATGCAGAGAGACTGAGCAGTGCTCCTGCCCCTGGTTATTTTGAGATTAGCCATCAAAAAGTGCTAAAAAACTTCCTAGAAGAGCCTCAAAGGAGCAGAATCATTATCTAATTACAATAAATCTAAACAAAAATGGCTTGTAAATTTTAGGGGTTAAAGAGAAAAAGGATCTTAAATTTCAAGTGACATTATGCAATCAGGCCAAGATTGTTTAATTTACCACATGCTGGGTAATAGTCTGAGAAGACTCCATGTTTCCAGAACTAAAATGGGCTCTTTATTAACAGGGTGATTTGCAGAGAGGCTGTGGGCAGAGCTGGCATTCAAGCCGTTCAGCTCCCCAGAGCATCCTTCAAACACTTCCTTCCTGCGGTGTGCACTCCTCTTTCCAAGCTCTATTCAGGTTACTACAAAGATTTTTAACAGGTGAAAAGTTAAAGCTAAATGAGTCCAAAGTGCAGACTGTCATGACATTGATAACAGAAACAGAGAGTCAAGGAAAATCTCATGTAAGAATATGATGTGAGAAGACTGCCGTATGTCAAGGCTGAGTGGGAGAGAAACTGTTCAGGGCTCTCTGAGATGCTCAACTTCACTGTATGCCTGAGTTTGTTACAGATTTCTGATTCTTTAAGAAAAGAAAACTACCAGCTATATGAGTAAAAGGTCTGTTAAGAGAACACAGGAGAAGAGAAGTCTCAGGCAGAGTCTAAAAAAGTTCTGAAAGTACCATAATCCTAATACAGACTCAACACTTTCAAAAGATCCTTCATCCCTTCCTCCCAGAAAGGTCCAGAGGATCTGCTCAGCTAAAACAGTGTTTGATACACCCTTGGGTTACAACGATGGCTTTACACCCACAAACCTTTCTGTGTTTTGTGAGCACCAGCTAGGGGCCAAAATGGACTCTCACACACACGGAGTTCTTGGACCAGCAACTGGGGGGTAGCAGGGTGTGGGGTTATCTAGGATTTACCCCAACCACTCAGCTTTTCTCCCAAACAAACATTTCACATCAGGAGCCGTGGGTGTCTGCAGCTACCACTGTACACCCAGTAACAGCAGCTCTACATGCCTCGGAAGTCTCTCTGGGTTTGAAGGAGACCTAACATACCCAAGGATTAGTTTATAGGTATTTGTTAGTAACAAAGGGTCTAATCTTGAATTCAGTGAGGAATGGGGCAGGCAACCAAATATTTTAGCAGGTTTCAACATCTGTTTTCATCTAGTTTCTGAACAACTATTTAAACAATATTAATACTACCTCTGAAAAGAAAAGTAGGAGCAACTCTGCAACATGTTGTGCCAGAAGAAGAGTTCAATGAAGAGTCATACCTTGAAATGATCATTCTAATCAGAGGGTGCATTAAAATCAAGCAATTGTATTTCAAAATTAAAACATTGTACGGAACTAGAAACAAAGGGCACTTTCACGGCTCTTCCCTCTAATGAACTTCTCCAGATTTTAGAATGTGTTCAGGCCAATTTTCCAAGTAGCTACGTTTTTAAATGCATTTCATCTCTGTTTGTATAAAAGAGTCATTACATTAGTCCATAGAAGATCATAAAATTCTTCCCTTCTGTGCCATAAATTTTTAGTTTCTGTCATTGCCTGACATTTGGCATATGCGCTGGCAAATGATACAGCATAATTCATTCACTGTTCACCTTGTGTTTGCAAAGCTGTTACAAAAGGAGACATTCAACTTCTGCTAAAAGGCTTGCTGAAGAAATGACTTAAGTGACATAGATCAAAAATAATTAGAACCAAGTCCTGCAGTCTTTACTCTGGCAAAACTGGCAATAAAATCCATGAAAATCCCTGTGTACTAGGAGCCAGTATGCAAGAGCCATATACAGTTAATGGAAAGATCTTCATGAACTTCAGCAGGGCTTGGATCCAGAGTCTTCCCTCTAAGTATTTTAGAAGTGAACTACAGGTAATTAATAAGGAAATCAAGTTTAGTAAGAAAGCAAGATTCAGGACTTGTTCTCCACAATGAAAGAACCTCTCCATATTGAGGCTACAGATCTTGCACTCCAACTACTTTAATCTCATTTCATGCAAACAGTACCTTTGCATTCAGATACCTCTGTCCTGTACTCCTCATGGCTGGAGAGCAAACGGCTGAATTTGGGTCTATGCTCCACGCCTGCTGGTGTTGCTTTTTCAGATACTTCTGATCGAAAACTTTGTGAGCATGACACAGAGATCTCAAACTGCTTAATCACCTCATCATCGCAGCCTGAAGATGCTGTCTGTTCTTCATCCTCCCCGTAACTGTTTACTGGGAGAAAAACACAACCCAGTCTTTAGACAGTCTGCTGCCATTGGCCAAGAAGCCAGATGACATGGCACACTTCTAGCTCTCTGATGAACCTCCTGGGGAGAAAAGGGGCCAAGGGTTTAGGGAGGACTAGGGAACGAACTTGAGAAACACCTGCTTCTTCAAACCTCTGGAAAGCCTGTGAATGTCATATTGTATCAGCAACATTTGCATATTGTTAGACCTTCCCCAACTGCACATTACTCTGTGGTTTTTTTTAAAATGAAGATATTTAACAGAGCAGAACACAAAGTAAGACACAACACACATAGAGAACCACTTGTAAAATCGTTAGCATGTGCAAAGACAAAGTAGTAGAGCAAAGGACTTGAAAACCTTTTCATGCTTCCATTCCCCTGCAGCTTCTGCTAAGGTGGAGAGGGAACGTCTTTTGGGCAGAAAAAGCAACTCAGAGGTAACCTGCTCTGGATAATACCGTGAACACATAAATACGGCACGTGGCTAACAGGCACTGCTGATTCCATCTGTCAGCAGCAGAGGAACTCGGGAGACCAATGTAAATTGTAACCTTTAAAAGTGAAGATACGCATTTGAGCATGTCCCTGTGAGTACCCTTCCCCTCCTGCTACCAACATGTGCTTTGAATATGAGATGAGTGCACCCTCATTAGTGTGTGAATATCCGCCAGATGGGGGAAGGAGGGTTCAATACGTACTATATATACTCGGCCTTGCTTTGTCAGGATGAAAACACGGAGGCATTTTGCTGATGTCCCTGGAAGCACAACAGCAGGATGTTTTGACCCACAGACGTGCACAGAGAAGGAGCGGTGGGGATGAAGGGCATGTTTGTGTACATGTGTGTGAACAAGCCAGCTGTCAAGTGTGGTCGTCCTGCTGCTTGTTCTTGAGCATGAAGTATATGATATCGTTGCCAAGACTTTCTTTGATAATCGCCATGGCAAACCCAAGCAGCTGAACAAATGGGCATTGCAGACAAACGGGTGGAGGGTAGCTTTCTCAGTGACACTGCCTGGTTTGAAAGGAAAGCACCTTTCTCCACCTCAAATTCCACATCAATCACACAGCTACAGGTAGAGAAACTGGATCCTTCTTTTACACACTGTGTTAGGTCTATTAAAAATCTGCAGTATAAACTTAATGACAACTGCTGTCACTGCTCCATAAATTTTACCTGCTGCTGCACAGAAGACAGCACTCAACTCTTTGGGCAGAGAGGACAGAGCAAGGAAGCTGCCAGTACCAGAGCAAACTGCTCCCACTACCAGCCCAGCAGAAGCTGGTTTCTTCCATGCTGCCACACTGGTAGATTTGACCCTCTGGTCTGATTTGCCACAGCTTGACAATAAGCCTGCTGTTCCTTCTAGAAGATTGCTCTCAATTGGAGGAAAAAGCTAAGTGTTCCTATTCTGATAAAAATGAAAAAAGTTTTAGGCATCAGTTTGTAAATGGTCAGTGACCAGCTATCATAAAAATTTTTATGTAAGATGTTAAAAATAAATTTCTTTGAATTTTTTTTAATAGAAATTATTTCAAGCTGCAACAACCTTATGGCCTAAATTTGATACGGTCTGTTCAAATAATCAAAACACATAAAACTAAGCATTCCTTTTCAGCTAACTGCGCTGTCAATTCACTACCTGCAGCTCATGCAACCTCTACAAAATTAATTTAAATGCTTGGCAAATGCTGGTAAGTTCTATTTATATGCATATATCTTTTGTGTATTTAAGACAAAAAATAAAGATTATTCCAGTTTAAACAAAAGTCCACTTTTCACTCAAACAGCTTGCCAAAAATCCTGAGTAAAATATCATCTTTAGTAATTAAGCCACATCTTTCACCATTTTCTAAAACAACTGTAACATTAAAATCCTGGGTCCATGGGTGCGAAGCTCTATACCTAAATAAATGTGCATTAACGTAGTGTACAATCCTGGTTATTACAAGAAATTTCACAAAGGCCACATGGATGCAGCACTCCTGGACTGCTCCTGTAAGGGCACTCCCTGGGTGACCTGCATGCAACTCCCTGCAGAACAGAACAGAGCCCTTTTTCTAAGGCAGAAGGAGAAGGGTGAAGGGATGGAGAGCAGGAGTTTGGCCCACTTTATTATTGGCCACTTGACTTTGACTTCAATTTTACCAATCCCCAAAGCATGACTGTGTCACTCAATATGACACTGGACGCTATTTTTCCCTAGCATTTGGAAGCATACAGGCTAATTAAATGGTGGCACTGGGGAATCTGTAGCAAATGCTTGATATGTCTGCTGCTGAATCTCTGCCTGAGCAACAGACAGCTCTGTGTCAACTTAATATCTCTGTATTAATAAAACTAACTTTACCCAGGGGAGAGAAAAACGTTCACCATTCAAATATACAAGTGTCCTGATTAGGAAAGGACAAGGGGAAAACATTTTCTATATCACCATGGCAACTTAAATAAAGGACCCATAATTACAATCTAAATTCTGGAAAGATAATGAATACATCTTGAGATCTGCAGATGTTGTGCAGCACATACATATTTCTAGCAACTTCAACTCAATTACTTCTATGCAGCATCTGTTTTACAAATCAACTTCCCACCACTCATAAGGAGGCATGTGGGATTTATTTTTTTTTTCCCAGAGGAGACAGTGGAGGAGGAAGGAGGGTGACCTCTTTTTCTGGCAAGGTATTTCAAACTACCACTATTTATTCAGAAATTTCAAAAACCCAATCAGTTACAAAGTTAGCTTACAGGCATCCAAATACACTAAGCTAAAATGCATGAAATAAATAATTCAAGAATTCTCTGTAGTGTTACCAAGTATAAAGAATAAGTTTTCCTTTGCTCAAAGCTTATCCAGGAAAAAAACCTACCGAATAAAATACATAGTGTAGGTGTAAAATATAGATGTACTCCATGCATCCTGTCTGCCTGCATACGAAAAAAACCAACAACAAACAACAGTCATTTTGGCTGAACAATGAAAAGTTTGCAAATGCCAAATTTCTGCTTCCTATACATTTATTGCTGCCCTTGTGTGTCCACTTTCTTCTTAAAGATTTTGGCTGTTCTTTACAGAAGTCAATGAGAGTTTCAATGGGAGCATCACTGAGCCCTGAAGGAAGCAGAAGTACTACACAAAAAAAAATGTATTTGATCATATAACCAAAGACAATATCAGTACATCTATGCATAATGCATATACTCGAAGGATCCCAGGAGCACTCTGTGCCATGTTTTTTGCTATTATAGAAGCAGTCACATAGGCCTGGCCTTAAAATTTTCATGATCGGGATGACAGAGAAACAGTGATCTGCAACAGCTCCCAACTCAGCAAAACTCAGAACTGCACACAGAAAGGAAAGGGCTTTTCTTTTGGAAAACTGGAATGGTCTGCTGCAAACAAGGGATTTGTTAAAGCTTCTCAGAAAAAAAGGATGAACATTTTGTAAAGGGAATGTGCAGCAACACATATGGAGTCGCTGCTACCAATTCCTATGCAGCTACAGCTCTGATTTGCACTGGCTTTAATCTGGAGTCTTCTCACTCTTGCTGTCAACCATTTGAACTGGGAGTTCAAACAGAAGTACAAAGTAATGCAACTACCTGATACATGGGCTTGACTAAGGAGCAGAGCACCCCATAGCTTCATTTATGCTCAAAACTATTTGGAGATACCATCTGATCCCAAAAAGCCTTCTTTTTATAAAACTGAAACAAAATCCTAAACATCCACCTAGACCTCAAATGTATTTAAAAATTATGGAGAATATGCTGTGATGCAGTAAACCCATGCTTCTACACATGTCGCTGTGGACAAAGAGATTGTGACCATGCACCACTGACTAACACTGACTGATAGTTTATCAACGAACAGAAGTCAGCTGGGCTTTCACCTTGCACCCAGACCTATGTGTTTTTGTCCCCTTCTGGTAGGTATACCAACGAGGGAAGCATTTGGTGCCCAGTGTTAAAGGTAAGGTCCACCCCTCTCTGCTGAGTGCCAAGTGACAGTGTCCTGCTTCTGCACCACATCAATCTCTACCTCTTCATCTGTCCTCACCCCATGATCAAACCAACTGGGAAGCTCTCCGAGGCGTTTGGGTGTTTGCATGCAATGCAGGCAGAGAGAATCACAACTTGGTAGCTTTCATACCAGGGGACATTTCCAACAAAATGAAAAAAAAAAAAAAAAAAAGGCAAAGAAAAAAAATCAGAGAGTAATGAGAAACAAGACATTATTTGACTCTGACCATCAAGCACCTCTATAGCTGAACAATACAGCAGTCAGAGCAATAAACTCCAATTCTGCACACTGCTGTGCAAAGAAATAGAGAACTGCCCACAGAAAACAGCATGAAAATCAAGATATTTTCCTGTTGCTTTTTTCCTACTCCCAAATTTGGATTTTAAAAATAGGAACATGGGATTGAGCTTCAAACTGACTCTCAATTTGCTGCCTAAGGTTCTTCCATAGCTAAAGGAAATGGCAGAAGCACAATCATCCCTGATTTTCCCAATCACCTACTTTACATTTTATATGTGGAATAAGCATGAGTCAGGTTTCATTTATGCTACTGGGTTTTATTAGCACAGGCCCAGGATTTGTGGTGAAGTGGAAGAAAAAAGAGATTACACACTGTAGGAGACACTGCTAAGCCAGGAAAACCCCTGGTGTGGATGCAGTTACATCCATGAGTCAGCCTACACCCCTTTGCCAGCACAGGTTAGGTTGCTTGAAGAAAACATGCAGCTGCAGAAGCAGAAAAGTACTTTCTGTCACAGATGCTGTGTGTACGCTGGGGACACTGCAGGGCACAGGTGTAGCTGTGTACGCTCTGGGGTGTGGGGCTGTAAATGCTCATGGACTCAGAAACTAAACAAACTGCTAGATCCCAATAGCTGATGAGTTAGAAAACACTGTCCTTTCCTTCCAACAAAAAATAACTTTCAGTTTATAAGCATTATTTTTATGACAGTTTTCTTGGTAGCTTTCATACCACAATGGGTTGAATTCCTTCAGGTTACCCATCAATCATCTCTTCTACTTGTTTGCTTGGCTTGGTTACACACTTCTTCTAATGCAAGGCAGTCACTTCATAAGTTCTCTCCACTACTTTTAAGGAAGTTTCTCTGACTTGGCACTAGCTTCTTCCAGAAAATGGCCTTCTACCCAGCAGAAATCAAACTGACCAAGTAAATGCCCAGGAGACCCAGGACAGACTCTTGCTCCTCTTTAAAGCGGTTTCACTATGCCACACTCACAACCTGTGAGACTCAGCGTACGCATGCCAATTACATACCATTCATAGCACCCAACGTTGTAACCATTAGCTTCACACCCACAAGCCTTTGTTAGATAATTAACAGGGTGAAAATCAACTCCCTCGCAAAGATATTTGTTTGGGGTTGCTACGGATAACAACTGCATTGCAACAAGGCGGATATTTATTTTCCCACTGATCTTTCTAATTGAAACTTTCTGTTTGCTACCAAAGGGTTGATTCACCACAGCTCCCTTTTACCACTGCTGTAACACCACAGTTTCCATGGCACTCCTGGGAAAATCACAGACCAGCAGCAGCAGTGGGTGAGGATGTGGTACAACAAGACTCACAAGCATTCAGGACCAAAGCTGTCACCCAAAAGGGGCAATCCTGTCCTACTTCCCTTCCCCTCTTCCCATTGTTTCAGTTTTAGCAATCATGTGGCCAACTCACTTGATTCAAAAGTAATAGGGAAGGGGATGGTAACTCTCAGCTGAAGCAATGAGCTGGTCCAGTTCACCACACAGTGGCATGCTCATGAGGCCAGACATGGAAAGTAGCACAACTGTGTGATCAGGGAAGGACAACATGTCTCAGCTGCAGTTTTAAATCAGCTACTGACAATTGCAAAACTGCACCCTCAGGCCCAAGAGTTTTATAGCTACATTATTTATGGCAATAAGTCTAGACCTCAAAATTGACCCCGTGACACAGAGCTTCAGCAAACCTCAGTGCTCTCATTAATCCAAATTCAGGGCTTTCTCTCCAGCACCACCACTCTCATACTATTTGCTGGAAAATACTCCCACACAGATTATGCTGCTACATATAGACCGTATGGTCTTGAATCTCTCTCAGCCTGAGGAGAGAAATGCCTCCAAGCGCCCAGCTTGTGTGGGCAAGCACTCACACCCAGTGCAATGAGTCCCTCCAGGGATGCTTCATCTCACATGGATACTGAGCTCTAGACAGGGGAGCACCCACCTGAACATCAGCAAACTTTTAGGTAGGGTGATGAAGCCATGAGAGCATCGACTATTTTCATGATCATTAGAAGGGATTTTCTACAGATTTTGCTATGGACTGGTTTAAGATTCAACCTAAGACATTCATGTTGGTCTACAAATATGTACTAATGAAGCCTCCCTAACTCAATCTGAGGAAACTGCATGAGAATCACGCAAAGAGTATCTGCAGAGGTACAGCCCAACCGCACCTTCCTCATTACCTGGAAGACCCACACAGCCCAACAATGCCATTCACTGTCTATAAAACTGCATATTTTTTTCTTCCATGACTGTAATCTCCCTCTTTTCTTTCACTGCAGTCTTTCCCCTTGGTTACTAAAACTGAGGTCACTCAAAATGATGGCTGCTACCTACAGGTCATTACAACAGCCAAAAATGAACTGGGCACAAGCAAGTCATATCCACACCCCTGTTTGGCAAGAGGTGAGGACCAACACCAGCTCACCTTCTGGCAGAGTGACCCCATCTCATATAAGCTTACATTAGTGGGTTTTGTGCTGTGAAGCAATGTAAAGACACTAGGAGGAAATGGAGATGGATTATCCCATGCTTCCAAAAGTGCTAATGGTCATTGACTTCTGCAAGTATTTGCCTGGCATCATGGGTTTGCTTAAGTAGCCTTCTACAAAGCAGGCCTAGCTAGCAACAACTGCAACTGAAAAAAACAAAAAACAAAAAAAGACAAAAAGTACTACTGTTTGTATCAGCACAAGAAATACTATGTTCCAGCTCTGCACAGAGTGATGCTAGTATGACTGCACGTAACCTCCACCACAACGCAATGAGATCATTCACACCTGCCTCGCCTGTAGTAGGAGATGGAAGGTGAGGAGGCAGGGTTTCTAGGAGAGAGGCAGCACTTCCCAGATGCTGCCAAGATGCTGTTTATTGGTAAATGAAGCCTCTTGAGTCCTAAACAGCCTTCCCAGAGGAAGATAGAGTCGCAACTGCCATATGGGGAGTGGGAAGAGGATGCCACTTAGCAAAAGCGGATCAGAAAATACATGCACAAACACACACGCTCACACAATTTGTTCTGTAACTGCACTGAATGGCAAAATCCATTTCTTCCTCTCAAATACAACCTTCTCCATACAGCTTATGAAACCTTCTAGATTGCAAGAGCAGATGACTAGTATTCCTGAATAGAGCATCCTTCCTCATGCCCCCTAGGGAGCTAGAAACAAGGAAGCTCTGCCCACCAGACAAGGAACTTAGCAGAAACCCAAACCATTGATCCACTGTAGGCTTACAAAGGTATTGTGTCTAGAATCACCAAATGAGGATGAACAGCAATATTGACAAGCCTAAGACAGAGCCCGCAGTGGTAGCACCTTTGAAAATCTGTGTTTTGAACCACTCTTTGGTTTCATTTCCCCAGCTGTAAAGCTGACATACCACAATCCACCCTCCTTTCAGGGCTATGGCATACTCTCATCACCACTTACTTTCAGCATCATGGATGAAGATCCCTTATAATTTGAAGCTTTGAAAAGACAGAACTGCAAAGGAGTACTTTAAATATAAAAAGGAACATGGTACCACCTTCACAAGGACAAAAGTCTGTACACAAACACTTTCTGAGAGGTTCTGAATTTCCCAGAGAGAAGACATTCAATGCAAACTCACATCTGCACTTCATTTCAGAAAGCTGCAGACTTGTACCACATTCTTCAGAGACCAGATGCATATCCCCAGATACATTAGTGCTTTCTCCCACTCGAGCAGCCAGGAGTGTTTTCTGTGAAGTGCTTTTATCCACTGTCTTTGCTTTCCTTCACTCGGTCCTAGTGGTGCTATTGATTCAGTGTAGCCTCTTTAAATGTCTTGCTATGAGTACCGGCACTGATTCTTATAGGGCTACATTCTGGCTAGAGCACTGGCTGGCTCCGCAGCCAGACAGGTGATAAAATTCATAAAGATCACTTAGGATCTTTACACGGAAACTAGCTATCTGTCTATTACAGTCTCAGGTTCAAGCAGAAGTTTTATTTATCACACAAGCAGTATCTTTTTGTTACAGGAATATTTTGCTGTACGGGTTTATAGGACCTAATGAAAACTCACATCTTGCCTAGGAAATCCTGGCCATATGAAGGGTCATTTACTGAGGTCAAGAATGCTCATATACAGCAGAAAGAATAATTTCCTCTACTACAGCAATTACTGGCAAAAATCAATGACCCCTGTTAAGCTGGAGGCCAAGGTAAGTAAATGCAATACTGCTTTCTAGTTTTAAAAACTCCCAGAGCCTCAGAGGTGTGCTTCCCCTAACACGTTTTGAGGATAACTATCTAGCCATCTAGACAAGACTCCTATTAGGACATCAAAACTTCCTAGCATTCCAAGGTCAAAAAATTTATTTTAGTGCAACTGAAACACAATCTTTAGCTAGCATTGAGATTGTCTAATTGATGGGAAAAAAATCTCCAAGGACTTCATGCAGTTTAAGTGTAGTGCTCACCTATATATTACACTAGTGTTATGAACAGTGTCAGACAGCTCGGGAGACTCTTCAATCACAGAACTCGCTGTGCAAAAATAGTTCAGCTCTGATTCAGAAGACTCAGCTCTGCTGGTGCGTCTGTCCCCATGCCTTTTCAGAGCAGTGTCTGATGAAACTGCTAACTTAATGGTCACTTTGACTTTCTGTTTGCAAAAGACATGGGCCCCGAGGAAGAACTGGGCTAAAGCCATTGCATTCGTGGCACAATTATTCCTGCTCTTCACCTTTTTCATTATCACTTTTTTTTCTCTATAGATTCAGACTGGGAAACAGATGGACTGGCCAGCTCCACCCCTCTGCTTGCAGTGCACTACTTTTAGAAGTGGCTTATTGCTCCACTGCTTTTTTTCAATTCTTAAGCCAAATGTGCAAGGATGGATTTGGCAGCCACACTCTTGACAGCCACCCCCAGTCAGCTGAGCAGCAGTATCTTAGCCACAGGGGGATGCAAAGGCTGCTCCCTCCCTGTTCTGCGATGGGAGACAGTTTCTCTATCAGAAACATTGAGATTAGACAATGAAGGAGGGTCTAAAGGCAGCTGCAAGAGCAAGTTCATCTGTATTTGCAAAATTTACAACTAGGTGATGTGCAAATAGAGGCAGGGATCTGCATGCGTGGAAGGGTCTGCCTTCCCACCATTGACCTCTTAAACCAGCACCTGGTGCTGCAATATTTCCTGCTGAACTACCTCATTTCTGAACTATGGATCAGAAGCATCCAAAGTGAAAAACTTTTTCCTGCATTTGTTTGAAACCTTGGCACAACATTCCTAGCATCATTTAAGTACAGACCAGGACTCAGTAGCAGCCAAACCTGCACCCTGCCGATTAGCATGCCTCACAGCATCTAACAGACGTTTGACTTAGAACCCAAGAATTTCATTGCTCAAACACTTTATTAGATCCCTAAGCCTAAAAATGGTTTTGAATAATGTGTGTGCTGCTCTGGAGCCTCAGAAAAAATACTCTGGGAGCTAGGAAACATTTCCTAGGAGGCAAAAATGTGGTCAAAAACATATTTGATAGAAAGGAGAAGGGGTAATGATAGCTTTTAACTGCAATTTTATTTTATTTCATCTCAGAAGCATGCTCTAACTTTGAGAGAGGAACAACTATTGGATTTTCTTTTGCATCTTTTTTAAAACAAGATGATTCTCATCTAGGGTTGGTGGGGGTTTTTTCCCCCTAAACCCAATAAACTATATATTGGAATGACCTTGTAATGGGTTTCTGTGGCTCTTTAATCACCAGTGGCTGTTAAATGAAGCATATCTATTTTCTCTGTTACATTACTATTGGCAACCAGGTCTTCAGTAAGTGCCCAGAAATATTTCCATGGCAACAAAAAGCATTCAGCATTGCTACTGTTTTGTGCCAATTTAGCTTTAAAATATTCTATTGTGGAGAGAAATATGGTACATTAAGTGAAATAAAGTCAAGATGCACTGTTCTGAAAAGAATATAAGGATAAACAGGAAACGTGCATTTTGCAGAAATGGGGGAAAAAAAATGTCAAATGGAAGGAAAAATGTTCAAAGCTAATATTGATGCTACTGAACGCCTTTGCTGAATGTCAGCAAGTCCATATGCTCGCTTACACTGTCACTTAGGGTTAAGTAACAAAGCTAACAGAAATAAAGATATCTCAAACATCTTATCTTTATCATTTTAATCCATGACTGAAATTTTAAGTTGCCAGGGTATTACAGCCTCTCTGCATGTCTAGGTTATCATCAAAAGAGTTCATACTCTTGATGTTAGAGAATGAATCTAAAGGAAAAAGAGGAAATAAAGAGTTGAAAAATGAAATACAAAGAGCATGTGTGTGTTTTGGAAGTGAAAGGTCACTTAGAAGAGCAAAACGAGTTCTTCCACATCAAAGATCTTGTGGAAGACATTTTCAAATCACAGTTCAGCACTTTCTCTCCTATTATACAACTTAGTTCTGAGAAAAAAAGGCATCAGCTCCCAGCCCTCCAACTCTCAAACAGCCAACTTCATGACTATAAAGTCTTGAGGCCATTGGATGGCCCTTTGTGCAGTACATTGCAGAGATAAAAAGTTAAAAGACTATTTGAGAGCATTTGGAGTGACATTTCCTCTGGTGTAAAAAGCTATGTAATGTCCTCTAAAGTGCTTCGTGTGGAAGTAGAGAGCTCTAGGCAGCGGCAGTGTAGGTTCTGGGGAGCTTTGTAAGGCCAAACTTCCAGTTCACAGTGGCTCCAGACAACTTACGGAGAAGGAAAGCAAATAAATATTAAGAAAGAGTCCAACAGCAACTTGATCAGTACCTGCTCTCAGCTGGGAGAGAGATTCAGTGTCACCCTCTCCTTTAGCTGCAGTGATGGCTTACTCTGGCTTCTGACTGTCACTCTATGTGTCTCTCACCAGGAAGATTTATCTGGTCCATCACACACTCCTAAGGACACTCTTTCTCAGATGTCCCTGCAGACAAGACTGCAAGTGAGAAACTGCTCTGACAGTGACAGCAGCCCATTCCTGGCCCCCATTTCCTGGAGAGCTCACCACCATTTCTCCCAACCACTGTCAGCAAGGGTGTAGTCCAGAGACAGGACAAAGATCTGGAGGCCACCATCAGAATAATGCATTCAGCACGTGGCTGCTCCCCAGCCTACTCTGAGAACCCCTGGGATTTGTCACAAATCACACCAACAGCCCCTCTTGGGGGTATGGGAGACAAGGTTGCGGCCTGGATAGCACTTGTATCCAAGAGATACAGCTCTGGGGTGCTTAACCTGAGAATTGGCAATCATTCATTTGGAATATGAAACAAGCAGTCCCAGTTTGGGAGACAAAACAGCTAGACCAAAAGCTCTTTTCAATTATTTATTCCCTGGCCATAACAGTGTGAGGAACAGTAATAAAGAAAAGAGCTAATTTTAACATTCATTAAAGAACACCGTCAAGGTTTATACCCTCTCGGTCTGATATTCCTATTAAATACAAAAACAAACAGGCTGATCTTCCACAGTCTGCACAGAAAAGGCTAAATATGTAAGACTTCCCTAGAAGCCAAGAGTGATGAAAAGCTCTTGGACATTACAAACCAAACATTTTCAAGAGCATCTACTGCCTGCTACAAAAAAAAAAAATGAATTTAGATATCTGAAGCCAAATTCTGAAGACCCTTCAGTGAGTTCTTCATCAGCTCTGCACTGTAGACCCACTCTCCCCTCCCCTTTCCTCCCCTATCCCCCTTCCTAAGATGTTCATAAAGAGCAGCTTTAACCCAGCAAGACCCAAGGATGGGGTCAGCAGGACTGCAGTTTTCCTGCTTGGGACATACGTCTCCATCAGTCGTCTATGACCCAGGTAACTTCCAGCCATATTTACGGCAGTATTTAGTAAGTACAAGTCACATGGCTGAAATTCAGTCCTGAACACAATCACCTGAAAAGATGTTCATGTCACTTAATGATCAGAAGTCATAGTTAGGCCTATTTAAAACTGAAAATATCAAATTCAGTTCTCCTTCCCATAATCTCCTGCCTGCTGTCCTCTTCAGTCTTATTTGAAAAGCCTGTGGGGGTGGTGGGAGGGGAGGAAAGCGATTTGGGAGCCTTTCATCCATAAAATCATGAGATATGGCTGGCTTTTTAGTACAGCATTTCACAGCACATGGCACAGTAACATCTTGAGATTCCTGGCACAAAGAAACAAGGTTTGAGATTATATATATCTTTAATAGCAATGACGCAAAGGCAGATGGTTCTCAAAGCAAAGGCTTAAGGCTAAACACTCCCTTTGAAGGGTCCTGCTACCAGAAACAAAACATGGGGGAGCAAAATACTCCTTGCTACAGCAACAGGGCCTGACTGGATTCTAACACACAGCATTTCACCCTGGAGATTTCCACTTATTTCAATGAGATTAGTTTCACAAACAAGAGAAAAATTGGAAACAGAAGAGGAAAGGTTAGATTTTTCTTTGGAATTTGGGGAGGTTTATTTCAGCTGTAGGAAACAAAGATGACACAGAACATAATGAGCAGATTAGCAACTAAATCAAATCAATACCAGGAAAGACAAGTTTGGATAATACTGTCAGGGTGCATGCTAGCAGCTTACCTGCAAAACTTGCCTTGCCATTATTACTTTTTAAGGAGCCACCCAAGCTGAAGTTGTGTTTATGACCTCCCATTCTCATAGAGGGCTCACCTTCTTCCTCAGCGATGGGAGGAAGCCGATCAAGCGGCTGGAGATCTTCATTCATCCAGTAGGATCCATTGGCCATCAAAGACTTGGTGCTTTCAACACATTGCTCTGGTAAACTGCTGGTATTTTTAACCCGTTTTTGCCTCTGCAGACTCATGTCAGAACCATGAGGGAGGTGTTGTGAAGCAAGATCAGGACCCCCCATGTGACCGTCTTCGATAGGATATAAGTATTCCTCATCCCAGAGGTCCAGGTGTTGTTCATCATCTGATTCCTCAGAATAATCCTCATAAACTCCTCCATTATTCTCCAAGTCCCGGTTCCTCTCTTCTTCTGACTTACGACCCACTCCACTCAAATTCAGCAGTGAAGCAGATATAGAGTCTCCCGCTTGTTGGATAGCTTCATATATTTGAGACATCCAAGAAGACAGTGGCTGAAGGAAATTCTGAGCAGCCTCAGAAGCCATGTTTAACACTATGCCAGTATCTGGTGATCAGTTGTTCAGGTTTGCCAGCATGTCATTTACAATTCAGGGAGCTATAGAATAAGCACCATAAGAGATTACTGTAAATTGCTTGTTCATCAACACCTGTTGACACACTATCTATGTAAGATGTCTAGAACTGAGAGGATTGAGAATACACTAGAAATCCAGAAATTATTGACAAATTACACATATTCCTGCAGACATCTGGAAAGACTTCATTCAATTGCTAAACCTTATATAAAAATAAAAACATAGAACATCAGAACAGAAGTACCTTTTCTGAAGCACACACATTCTGGTTACAGCTGCAACAGACCTGGTGAAAAGAGTACAAAACAACCTGCAGTCAAAAATCTCAAATAATCTCCTGGTCCTGACTTCTACCACATCCTTAGCATTAGCATGTCCAGATGGGAAAATTGAAGGGTGGGGAATCGGGGGAGAATTGTGTTTTGATTGATTAAAGTGACAGGCCTAAAGCATGAAGAGCCAGCCCATGGCAGACAATTATCTCAAATGCTTTGCTCCAGAAGGACTCCGAAGAAGTCCTCTCTGCCCATGGTGTGACACAACTCGGAGGTTTTTTTGTCCTTCACGGAAATTAAGAAAACCAACACAGGGGGTGGAATATTAGAGGTATGAAATAACTGGGAACAGAAGCAAGTTAACAAAAGCATTGGTATCATCTCAATATGAAATGTTTTCTCAAAACTCATCTAAACGCTAAATAAAAACATAACTTGCAGAAAGTTAAGGTGCCTTTTTGCCCAATATACATCTTCCCACATTATCACAAGACAGATATTCTTTTAGGAACTCTGAGAAGGAGAAACCTACAAATAGGATGATGGGTTTACAAAGAAAGAACCAAATAGTTGCAGATTTTTAGGCTATAAGACAACTAAAAAGAAGCAAAAAGAAGCTTCAAAAATTCATACCAGTGTCTTGCTGAATGTTGAGGTCTAGGAGAAATCAAACTATAAATGGGTAAATACAGTATAAGCAGAAAAAAATAAGCTCGGCAGTGTGTTACCTCAGTGTATTACCTTGTGAAATGGTCTCCAGAGAAATGTAGAGGAAATCCCAGTGGAAACTGGATTTTTAAATGGAGCATGGACTAAAGAGATCCCACCTTGCTCGGTGAGCAGCTTTTTAACAGATGAGATCAGTGGCTTAAGAGGTCTCTCTACCTTTTGAAACACCTGTGCCAAATAATTTTGTTCAGTGATGTTGAGTTATACAGCAGACACTTCCAACAAGTTTATTATCAGCTTCAGTATGTACTAAGAATTACAGTCCTAACAAGGGCGGTAAATGAATGTAGGTTACTAAAGCCATTTTAAAAGCTGATGGTTGTTACAAACTCTCCAGGCTCAGGGCATACATTGTTCCAGTATCCACCTGTCAACCGCCGGCCTCTGGCTCAGCCGCTGGGACCCAGGTAACACCCCTTGCCATGCATTAAATCTCTGGCAAGGAATAGACAATGTCATGGCATAACCTCCCAGGTGAACCATTCCCTTCATCGACTCTCCTCTCTCCAACCCTGTCCTTGGCGAAGCCTCTCTGCTTTGGGCAACTTATTTTCTCATAGACCTAAAGTGATTACACACTCCAAACAACGCATTTTCAGCATAATGCGGATTTGCCACTAGTAAGTCACAGCACCAGTGAAGTCACTGGGAGGAGATGGCACTTGCAACAGCAACATTCTCCCAGGCATGAAAGGAGATAAATCTGGGTGGGTAAGTACTAGATACTGGATATATTTTTAACCTGTCATTTATTTACAGACAATTCAGCAAATGAATCTCTGATTTCTGATGAAAGGAGAACTTCATAATGCTCTGCCTCCATCTCAGCTGCAAGATACATGACAGCAGTAGCCCTTGGAGGGGTGCAGTCATCCAGGAGTGACAGCTAACCAATGCAGATAAAACACATGGGTGCTAAAATGAAGTGCTGATCTGTTCTGAAAATCAACAGAACATAGACTTGTGATATTTGCACAGGGAATAATTAGCTCCTCTTGTTACTAGACTTCAGAGCTAACACCGAGTTGGTCCAACAGAGCCATCCCACCTCTCCCGGATGCTGTGGCTGACTGCACCACGGCTCAGGCAAACATCGCAGTCCTGCACAAGAGACTCTGCGTTAGCGAGGTTGGTATCACAACCATAAAGACAGAGGGAGCTTTTCAAGGTGAGATTTTGCTTTAGTCACAGAATTAAAGCAGTGATCTACAACCACCTGCAGGGCTTGGAATGTAGTCACGCAGGCATCCGAAGAGGCAGATAAGGCTTGAAAGTGCATCTTTCACATACAAAGTAGTTGCCCTGATCATCTTGCTATAAGTAGGCTGGGGGGAAACATGACACATACACACACGTATATATACATCCACAATTCTACCCAAGACCTGGAAGTTTGTCTTGATTAAAGCCAGAGAACCCCAACAAATGGTTTGATTTCACCTTACAGACAATGGATAGACACTGAAGTATATTTCACCCAAAAAATCTGAACCACTTTGCAGTAACAGTTGCAACACACCTTTACAACTCGCAATCCAGTGCCTACATAACCCCTACAGGCAAAAGCAATGCAATTTCCAGGGTGCTTGGCTGTTTAGCCTTTGCTTGGCTTTTCCTCTCATCCTCTCCCTCTTAGTGAAGACTCCACAGTCAGTGATATGCTGAACAACTGGAGTTCAACTGAATTATAAATTGCTTATTTTTGGTCTTGCAGCAGATGGGTAAAATGTGTAACAAGCTGCAGACAAGTTTAGACAGGCAACGTTTTTACAAACTCAACCAAGGATCAAAGGGGGCTGGGCTCTGTTATAGGTTTGCTGTTTCCCAGGAGATCTCTCCCTTAATTAGCAGGCACTGCTCTAACGGGGTGTTTATGATATATTTCACAACATGGCCTTTTCAACATAATGGATTTTTACTTTTGAATTCTCTAACAATTTTGACTTGCATTAGAAAAAAATAAAAGAACTGAGAAGAGCATTTAAAATGTGTGGGAAAGAAAAATCCATTTCTTTTTAAAAGCATTCATCAAAAGAGAGAGAAAGAAAACAGTTTAGCAAATTCACTTCAAGTTCCATCTTCTACAACTAACCACAAGAATTTTCACACTGAATCGCCTGCTTAACTCAAAGTTGGTTTTTTTTCCTCTTGGAAAATCAGATAGCTAAAAGGATCAATGTTAAGCCTCTCACAGAAACCATCATAACCTTTACTACAATCTATATTCCCTTGTCTTGATAGGATCATTATTTCTGAGTAGTGTTCCCATTGAGAGGTGCAATTACTGTATGGCTAAAAAAAGAAGACTATTAGCAGAATTTCAAATACTACCACAATGCAGAGGTTTGTAATATTAGTAAAGTGTCTTTCAATCTTCTTGATATGCAGGCTCCTAAAAAGTTGCCATCAGATGTGCATTTCTCACAATTTCCCTTATTCAAGCTGTTGGAAATCGTAAGCAAAAACTTTCATTTCTTCAGGCAATTTTTGTGTGGCCTTACAAAAGCTTTCTACCAAACTCCTCCCTTGTAGTGAGGCTTTAGACCACAGGGTCCCAGCATATAACAACTGAACAATTTTCAAGTGAGTACTTATTTCCAAAACACTAGATGAGGAAGAAATCCGCAGCCTCACCTCTCTGCCTGGGAATGTACTGTCCCATATAAAGACACAAGAAGAGGAAATCAGCTCCCAGCTTGGAAAGATCAGAAGACATCTTTGTCACATCACTGTTTTAAAAAAATGCACTTCTTTTGCCACTGCCAAGAAAATTGTACCAAGAAGCTTTCTTAGGAGTTTGGACAAGTTGCTGAATCCATCTGTCCATAACCGAAATTCTGAACATTGTGCTGGGTCACCAGTTTAGACAGCCATGCTGCAAGTATCCAAAGAAACAATTCCTGGCTTCCCCACTTCTGATAAATTTTAATTAAAACATTGCTAATGATTTACCTTTATTTCCTGATCTGATACAGAGAGCATCAGTCCCTCATGCCCACCTGGCATGCCACAGATCATATCCATGGACAGGAACTTTATTGGTGTGGACACCTAGGAAAAGCAGTGTTACAGACCCATCATGAAACCATGCTCCAAGCTTAGGAGGAAAGACCTAAACCAGGGTGTGAATCTAAGCTGATGCCCAGAACATCAAGGGTTTGTGCAAAAGGCAAGGCCATTTTGCTGTTCATGAAAGGAGGAAGTAAGGAAGGCTTGGAGGGGTAAGATGATTCAGTAACTCTTTTTAAGCTACTGAAAACTATAATGAGCCTGATCCTCCTTTTAGACTGGAGCCCAATTACCACTCATATAAAATAGCAGAGGGAAGATTAGAAATGTGCTCCACTGAAGGCAGGCAGCAGCAGGACTGGGCCAAGAAATCCTCTATCCTAGTTCTGGGAACAATCTGGACTCTTCACTCCTCCTGTAGTTGCCAGAATCATGTTTAACAAGATGCTAGCAAAGCTCTTCCATTCTCACAGTGAAGGATAACCAAACATTGATACGATGAAACTGTATTTCCAGTTAAAATTGTCACAGTGCCAAAACCACCCTGTGCACTTGAAGCTGCTCAGTTGATTGGAGCCTCTTGCAGAAGCATTATGAGGGAAGTTCACAGACAGTGCCCAAGGTTCACATCAACTGTGAGCATCATGCTGACCAAGTTTCCCTAAGGTGAAACAAAACAGAAATACAGAACATCTTGGTACCTTTCAGGCCTACATGCTATAAAAATACTATTTATGTAGCTGAATTTAATGCAAAAAAAAAAAAAAAAAAGAAAAGAAAATAGAAAAGAAAAGAAGACAGAGGCATTTTCCAAGTGATTGCGTGCTCTGTAACAATAGTTTTCAGATGGTGATTCAGAAACTCCAGGGCATTCAAGGAAGATCTAATGGTTTATGCCAATAAATTACACATATCTCATTGGAAACGTTCATGGATTACAAATCAACAAGGCAATAAACCCACTGCTGCAACACATTGGTCCTGCAAGCTCCAAAAGGGCGAAGTGAAAACAAAGATGAGATCAGACAGACAGCAATGCACCCTGCTGCACAGGGTTTAGCCTACGCAGAGGAAGCCTGCAGACTTATTCCTCACTCCCAAATCATCTCATGTCTTTGCAGGCAGCTCGCTACTAGTGATGCTGTGCCAAATTAGTTGTAAAAATTGATACCCAAATGACAGAAGTGGTTTTGATCAGGATATTTAGCCCCATGGTGTCTCCTCTCTTCTTCCCATTCCTTTGTTGCATGCTCTCCTCTTGTCAAAAATAATGGCAACAATTATTGATCCTCACAGTTTCAGTGGGATAGGGAGAAGAGGAAAGGGATAGAAGAAAAAAGGAAATATGCAAATGTGACATTAATCATTCAAAACTGTGGAGCCTTTTTCAAAAAACCCAGGTCTCTCCACCATATAGAGTGTATGGTGATAAATTCAGGCAAAAAAATGCCCCTGGAAGACCAGCATCCAAATAATATGCTCAGAAGCTCCACCAGCAACAAGGTTGAAAAGCTGATAGCAATTTCCTGTGCTGATCACTTCACGCCTTTGTTAGACCTCCTGAACTCAGAAGTGTGTTCATGTAAGTCCAGTGGTCTCACAAAACAGGGACTCTGTGACTGCACAGATAGATACTATTGCAAACAAAATATTAATACAAAACTTGAGGGAATTTTCAGGAGGGAGAAAATGGAAACAACTTCCATGACCATAATATTTGTCCTGGATACACCAGCGAGCCAGATTCTGCCTCAGTACTGGTGTTAAGTCCAGAGTCACTCCACTGAAGCCACTGACATTCTCCAAATCAAAAGAAGGTCCTTTGCATTTAAGGAGCCACATGTCCCCATAGGCACAAAAACCTAACAGTTCTGTGCCAAGTGGTAGTACAAAAGGCAACAATTAATAACTTTATTTATACTTCTCAAACTGAGGGTTACAAAAACGGCAAAAAGAAACTTACAGATCAATAGAGTATTAGAAAGGTGGTGTTAGTAGTGGCAACTGTGCTCTTTCAAGGTAAAGGAGTGAGAAACATCTGTAATTACTGGATTAGGGGAATGAAAGAAGAAACCTGCAGTCAGAAATTACAGCACATTCTGTAATTGAGCTGCTGTCATTTGTCGGCTTGCATGAAGACAGAAGAGCCAAAAGGAAATCACAAGTTCAAAAGGCTGGAGAAACACCAATTTACACCACCACTCAAACCCACCCACCTGTGCTGTCAAGCTGTTGCATAGAGCAGACCAAATAGACCGAGTCTCCACCCTGCCTGCAATCATGCTACCCAGTCTGCAGCAACTGAACAAACCAGGGTCAATCAGAGCAATTACTTGCATGGAAATTAGCAGTGGGAAGCATGTCTAGCTGTTTAACACAATGAAGATATTTTAGAAACATTTTGAGGAGTCACCCAGTTACTGTTACTCCTTCTTCCCCCACACACACTCCATTGGTACCGAGCCTATGGAAATTACTCTGGACCACCATCAAGCACTGCAGGCAGTGCTTTTGGGGAACCACAGCCCTGAGTGGCAAATGCAGTGGATGATTATCCATTCCTGGTTATCCATCTCTGTGTGCACACACAGCTAAGTCCATAGCTCCCATCTCCCTTCACTTCTGCTAAGTCAACCACCACTCCAGCTGGACATGCTGGGAGGCTGAGGGGTCACCAGGAAAACCAGACCTAGTTTCAAATGATTTAGAAGAACTCAGAGACATAGATCTGAGCAGGCAGTTGTCCTTCAGAACTGCTCCCTCAGCTACTCTTATCTTTCATTTAATTCAGCCTTGTTACAAACCAGGCTCTCTAATGTCTAGGGCAGGCACCAGTGACAACAGTCATGCTGTCCCATGTCCAACCACTCTTCCTACGAGCCTCTAGAAGCCTCTAGAAGCAATTGAGAGAAAAAGCAGTTTAGAAGAACAGCTTCATTTGGGCACTGAGAAACTTCCCATTCAAGAGCTCCTCTCCCTCCTGCCTCTGGCTGTCAAGGAACCTAACACCCTGGCTGAGCTACGTACCTCAACTAGGTGACATGAATAACCTTGGACTCATTTTCAATCTCCATCCTGCCAAGGACAACGGAGCTAGTGGGTACTTAGCATCAGGGTTACAAACGCCAACTACAATTGTATTTCTTTGGAGAAGGACATTCCTGGGCTTCCCACAACTTACTGCGTTGTTGGAGGAAGCCAGTCTACTGTGCATGCCAGGCTGGTACTGTCACGCTCCCCCACATTACTTGTTTCTAAACATGAAGCTAAGCCTCTGCTAGCATATGACAGTCCCACGCGCTGCACATGATCAGTCCTCAGTGCCTGGCTGGGCCCAGGGCTGCACTGACAAAGCAAGGTCGACATCAGGGCAGTGCTGCTAACATTCCTGCCTTTGTCAAATGTTAGAGGTGTTGATGCTCTCCTTAAAGACTCGGCTACAGGAGATGAGTGGTTTATGTAAGAACTGCATCTCCGTTTATTTATTTTAAGTGTGCTGTTAGCCCCAGAGGCTAGAGCAGTGGCTGTGCAGAACAGCTTGAGAACATGAACTGAAAGCATTCTCGAGGCTGATAAGATAGAAGGGAAAAATGGAAAGAAATGTTTCTTCAAACCTCATGATGTTTAAGCTGATTTCACATGTCAGGAGTACAGGCTTAACATCACGACAAGTGTTCAAGGCAAGGCACAACTGGAATATTTTTGTATCAAGCTCTCAGGAAACTACAATTTCTTTCCTGGTCTCAGCTCACATCATTATAAAAAGATTACAGTAGAGAACAAAGAGGCCCCTTTTCTTTTCTTGAGTCACAGCACTGAAGCACAAGGTTCGATACAGCTCTTTACACAAGGGTTGGCCCAGCACTGTCACATGTTTCTGTGAAGTTCATTTCACCCACGAACTTTTGAAGCAAAGGGCTCAGCAGCACTATAAACACTGGATGTAAGAACACCATCAGTG
Source organism: Strix aluco (assembly GCF_031877795.1). NCBI lineage: Eukaryota > Metazoa > Chordata > Aves > Strigiformes > Strigidae > Strix > Strix aluco. The sequence goes on along the minus strand of NC_133934.1, from coordinate 123,329,057 downwards.
CCTCTTGGTCCTGAAATTCACACTACAGAAAGGGACACCAAACCATCACCGCATCAAAGGTCTTACATGAGACCCCACCGACATCTGTCAGGCCTCTGTCTGAGGGAAGGTCCTCCCCGTCCTTGCATGGGAGGATGCTCCAAGGGGAAATTTCACCCCCACACACACTCACCCACCACCTGAAAGATCACCAATGCTGTGAGGAACCACCCCAGCTGACTCCATTAAGGCCAAACACATGGCATTTAATCTTTCTCTCACTGAGGAATTCTGCACATGACCTACACCAAGGCTCTACGTCACTCCAGCCAGCTCAGTAACTGCTTCATGCTGCCACCACTTCCTTCTGCACGTGCCTGGGCATAGCCCAGCAAGCTTGATACACGTGACGCTACCTCTGTGCTACCCTCCCATCAGTTATGTTTACCAGTCTTTCTATCAAGCTTTTCAGCCTTCTCTGAGATTTCCCTTGCACTGCCAAGTCCATCCTAAATACAGGCTGGCTGTGTCCAGATGAGCTCCAGCCCCCGCAGTGAATGGACTCCTGCAGCTGAGAGAGAGGCAATTAGGGCAGCACATCCTTGCTCAAGAGATGGGCTCATCGCTAAGGTCAATGAAGCAGTCAAGAACAGGATCCACAAAAGCCTCAAGTATCAAAAACGTTATCCATTGTGTCCCAGTAATTAAGAGGCTTTGTCCTAGAGTCTCCTGAAAGATTTTTCAATTAATTCTTCATTTTCACAAAGATCTTTCCCTTATCTTGTTCCTTTCATAAGGACACAAACTGTGCAATTAAAATTAAATTAGGAACAAACCAGCCAGATGTATCCTAGAGCCATGACGATGGAAACACTTATTTCATTCTGTCACTTGCCTCATTCTGAGGTCAGCCTCTATACAGAAAAGCAAAAACAACAACTTTGACACTTTACAGTACATTTTCTGAATGTCAGCCTGTGCACCTGCAAAGCATAAAGTAGACAGATTTGCTTATGTTTCTATATCAACTCTCTTTTTTATCAGTAGATAACTCAAAACTCAACTAGATCCAAGGACAAGAGAAAGATCTCATGCTCTGAACCTATACACAACTTTCTCAGGCTACAGCCTTTATTTACCTACGTTGTTGCAAATTGGTATTTATCCTATTACAGATGTTACAGTCATGCCAGAGGGATCAAAATATAAAATACCTTCTCTCTTATTTAGACAATTATAAAGCTGATAGTCATAGCAGACAGATATGTTCTAACCACTCTCAATTACAGATGTGGAGAAGCAAAACAATTTCCCCAATTTGAGAGCTTAGAACCAGAAGGAACTGTCATTAGTGAGTTACATGTCAAAGGACAGCAGAGTCTTGAGAATCAGAATCGTCTTGTAACAAACACAGCTTACCATAAGAAGTTGAGAAGAGGAAAAGTGAATGCTAACCAATAAGTTACACGTTACAAACACTCCCATCCTGCTCCTTTCTACCCAGCAAAGTCAGATTCTGAATTTGAAACAAACTCTTGCTTGTCAACACTCCTCTTGGGAGAGCTCCCTCACCAGGCAACTGCTATGCTAGAAACAGCCTTTCCTGGCTTCCCAGCCCAAGCTCAGGCTCCAGGTTTCTACATTCGCCATATGACACGCTATGTTAGCCCAGGGTTTAATCTATTCTCTCACGCTGCTGTCCTTTAAAAGCATTAGCATTTCCTACACGCATATTCCATATTGGCCCTACAAGTAGCAAAACGCTACGGTGAAATTTAAACTAAATATAGAGATGATATTTTTAAATAGCTCTTAGCTCCAACTCACCAAGCTGATTTTGTTTGAACGGAAAAAGCAGGCTCCAACTTTAAGCTTCCATTGTAATTAATGATTACAACACATTCCTCTGCCGTATCAGATTTAGCACCTCATTAATGTGTGTGGTATTTTGCTTGTACGGCACAGCTGTAGTTAAAGTTAAATTAGTGTTTCCATTATAAACCCATGTTTTCAAAGGTTTATTACTCAGACACATAAGATTTAGTCTGAAATGAAAATTGCCATTGAGTGTGTCAGCTGGGAAGTAATTTTTTGTCCTTCAAAATTTCGAAGGACCAAAACACAAAAAAAGCAAGCCACCCTGTTTATTAATAATTCACATTTTTAAAAGCATTGCAAATACATGTTTACATGATAGCCTGTGACAGCTCCATAGAATGTCAACGCCCACACACTCCTGGGAAATGTGTCATCTTAAAAACCGAAATAAAAGCCACATTTTTACACCACTTGATGGGAGGTGAAGAGAAGGGAATAAAGACTTAAAAATAATATCGATGAAGGAAACTTATTAAAAAAACACCATGGTCTTTATTTAGAAACATTAAAGTTAGGACTTTCAATGGCAGGGTAGGGTGCAGAAATAATTTCAAGTACCTTTTGAACTTTTAACATTTTGGTGCCTGTCCCTGGCTCACTAATGCATTTAGCAAGAAGCAGTCAGTCCCACTGACTTCCTATCACATGTGACATCCAGGCCTTCACCTGTCCATAAATCCTGAACTCTTAAAGTATGACCAGATCACGCCCTTTGCAACAGCCATGCTGAGCTCAGTGTACAAGGCAAAATGTATGACAAAAAAAACCACCTGCAGGGGCTCCTTGCTTTGCGATTGTGCCCTTCTCAATTAGCTTTAAGACTGAACCACCAAGAAGCAGACTTTTTAATTGGGAGGCTTCTGAGGCCTCTTGGCTGATTATTTCAATGATTATACACTTACGCACATTTACAAACAAACGTATGATGACATTACCAAATTCTCAGTTACCACCATTACCAGAACGGATGCATTTTTGATAGCAGAGAAACATTAAAATGTTATTTTTGTCTAACAGTAAAACTCCCAGTTATTTTGACTGCAGGACTCGTGGGTTTACCCAAGACATAATGTTTCCAGACAAGAACAAACACATGAAAGAGCGTGTAATAGCTACTACAAGAAAACCAGGACAGGCATATCCTTCGTGAGCAGAAAGGCAGTGTCGTTACTCAGAATTGCTCACATTTTGCTCTTCACTGGATTAACAAAACACTCCCACAACAGACAGAGAGTGGGGAGTGTGCTTTCTCCTCAGTGCTGCCCTCCATTTTTCAAGAGATTACTTCAGACAACAAAGATAATAGGAGCATGGTAGCAATTGCATATCCATTTGATCAAGTTTTGGAGGTTACTGTAGTCTATCCAAAACCCTGCTGTTTTCCACAGAAATAACCCGAGACACAGCAAATGGGTCTTTCTCTGTCCTCCCAGCAATCAAAGCCTCAAGAAGATTCTGTACATCAAAGGCAGTATAATACTGTGACACTTACCAAGGCCCTCATGAACTCTGGACTTTTCTTTGTAGTGCTTTCTTCTCCCTTGTTGTTCCAGACATGGGAGCCCACCTCTCTTTTCAAAGCAGAGCTTCTTGTTGATGAAGTGGAAGAGGACTGCAGGGAAGATAATGAAGACTCCAAACACAGACAAAAACCCAGTGGCCTCAGAAGTAACTAGGAACAGAAAATCAGAAAGAAAACATGAGCACAAGTGGGAAAAACTGCCCAGAGAAAGATGTGGTTTAACCACATCTGTATCCATGGCTCTGCTTCCCCATCCTCTCCCCAGAAGAAATAGCAATTAAATTCAGCAGAACTTGGACTTGCATTAAATGGATACAACATTCGCATTGGGCCAGTCTACTGCGGACATCGACAACAGGATACATTACACACCAAACTTGGTTCCAATTAAGGTCACATGATGAACTCCAACACAGAAAAAACTCTAACTGATTTTAATAAACTTTTGTATCAATGCAGAATTCCACCAGCTTCAAGAGAGATGCTCTCAATCTATACTGCAACAAGGATCCCGTCACGAAAGGGCAATTGGTCATAAATCATTTCTGCACAGCTTACAGTAAATTCTCAGGAAAGGCTGTGGGGAAGATTAGCTCAGGGAACAAAAGGCCCTAACACCTCCATTGTAACTTGTGCATTTTCTCTAAAACCACCAGATTACACCACAATGGTACTCACTATCTTCATTATATTTACTAAGAACCAGGTTAATGTATGGCCTATGATCCTCATTCAACTGTTACTTTACCCTTAAGTAAGAAGCATATTACTATACTACAAAATTACCATTCTTGCTGCAGAAGACCAGCCTCCAGCTCAGGTAATTCAGTTTAGCTCCCTTGGTGTCAGGTTTGGCCACGAGTAACGAGCACAGTGGTTTTGCACCAGCTGACAACCTAGTCCTATACATCAACATCCCTATGTCAGACTGTAGAGGAACAGTCTTATTTCAATTTATCATGTTCTGCCTGTATCACTGGGTCTGCAACAAACCGCAGGCGCCAGCAAAAAGCTTTTAAAGCCATTTCACCTCTCTCACACATATTAAAATGCCAAAACAAGGGACAAACACTATATACATCATCTGACGCAGATGGCAAGGGCAATGTCAAAAACTGTAAGTGTCATCTGAAAAAAAAAAATTGGCTTGTTATTCTGGTAATTACTTCACCAGGAAGGGGTGAAGTTCAGTTGTTCAATTCAAGTCAAAGACCCCATAAAAATGAAACAGCAGCAGCTTCAGTGGCCCACCAGGGATGCCTGTGATTGCAAAGCTGCAGCTCACAGACGAGATGAGCTAGAGGAAAGGATGTAAACAGAGCCAGCCCTGCCTGTGAAACATCCCACTGGGAGTTTACAAGACTTGACTCAGCGAAAGACATAGGCTAGAAGAGCTACACTGTCTCCAGTTACAGCCTTGATAGTGCACAGTAGGACTATGATCTAGAGGATTAAAAAAATAAATGAATTAATACAAGTCAATGTGCCTCAATTAGAAACAAAAATCACCAATGCACAGTAGCAGCCCACATGAAAAACAGGCAAGTGTTTGGGACTGAACCCAGAGGAATATGGGTCACACAAACTCCAGAGGTGGCTCTGACCTTGCTCACTCTGGCCTAAGGAAGGAACAGAAATATGCACTGAATTAGAGCATCTTAAATGACAATAAGATCAAGACTACATTTCCATTACTATCTTCTGCATGGGCAGTCACTTCTCTGGTGATTACTTCTGTGTCCCCCTTGTGCCACACCAGCACTAAGCAGGGTCATGAAGACAGTGGGTCTCCCTGCCAGCACTGAAATTTGGTGCCATAGCTTCCCCGGATAATTTGGCAGGAGCATACCAGCCCTATCTTCCCCTCACACCTCAACCCAGGGAACAGGGCTGGGGACATGAGAGCGGCTGAGTGATACATCTACTCTGACTATTTTCAGCTGCTGAAGTCACCATTAAGTGGCTGCTGGAGTCAAGTATAAATCAAAGGACCAGAGTATAAATCAAAGTAGCCATAACCCCAGAATACACATGATGGCCTTGCTGGGTCCCATGACCGACCCCTCCTTTTCTTGAGCATAGCATAGGCAGGAAGACAGATTATGCTTACCACATCTCAGCACACAAGTGTGTGTGTGTGTATGCATGTGCACAAGCTCACATGCATGCGTGTGTGGGTGTGTGTGTGTGAAGTTAGAGCAGGTATGTAGCAAACTGACAATCATGCTTTGAAGGCTCTATGTGAGTGATTTCATTGCAGAGAGTGTGATGTAGAGGGTTGACAAGGACACCACTGTTACTATTTATCAAGCCCTTTTATAAAATCTCAGCTCTGCACCCAAGGAGATGCCAGGGTTTCCCCTCCTCAGATAGGACACAAGCAAGCCACCAATATTTTTAAACATAAATTGTCCAACACATGGTCCAATATGCTACATGACCTCCAGCTGCAGAAACCCTCAAAAGGCCCCTTTCTCCAACAAACCTGCATGGTACCTTGCAAAATTCCAAAGAAGAAGCAGACCCTTGACTAGACAAGGCATCCTGAAAAAAAGTTTGGAGACAAATTATCAGCTGCTCTCCATTTGCTCTAAAGGATCTCAGACTGGCACAACACCATTATTGCCCATCTATTCTTGTTTCCTGGTCAGCTACAGAGAAACAAGAAAGTAGTAGTGCTGTGGCATAGGACTTGGGACAATCCTTCAGGCTTCTCCTACTCCTTGGGACAGAGATGTAAAAGGCACCTCCTGTCAGAGCTCACAAAAGCCCAACTAGGAGGATGCTTTCCAAGCTGAACACTAACAGCTGTGTCCACACAGAGGCAGAGGTTTTGGGAGCACAGGTAAGAAGGGACTGCACAGACCCCTCCCTATACATCCTGAACAGCAAAGACTATCAGCCTGCTACCAACCAGGGCTGATATCCCTGCACCACCCCACCCTTCACTGTAGACACCAGTCAAAGAGGAAAGGTGCCCAGAAGGGCCACCACAGCTCTGGCACAAACTGACACCTCCTACACATATGGCTCCCACAGCAAACCACAGAGTCCCTCTCCTTTTGGGAGGGTCTGCCCAACTGTGAGGAGGTGGCTGGGACGTCTGCATCACAAGGCAAAGGAGCTTGTGCATCCTGTCCCACGGCTTTAAGCAGAAGCTTCTTCTTCTTTCCTCCATGTTATCTGTGCCAGATACTAGGGCTGTGATTTTGCACCTGAGCACTGTCTCACATACGTGGGTAGAAACGTTACAGTCTGTGCACCTGGCTCCAGCTGGAAGCTCATATCCCTCTGCAATGGCAGGCATGCTGGTGCTCTGCTTCTCCATCATCAACCAGAAAACATGCTGCACCTGCATAGGGTCCTGACCACGTGGCCCAGCTCTCCTCTCAACCCTCAGCTGAAGGGCTTTCTCTCTGCAGACTTGAAATTCTAGGCTAAGACTATGCCTGGGAAATTATTGTAAAACTGATTTGGAGTAGAGCTCTGTTCTGGACTGTAGTGGGATGTCTGGGCCTGGAAGGGTGTAAAGGAGGAAGAGCAGCAGAAATGCACACACGTCACTTGTGTTACAGCATTGCTGAAGTGTGTCAGAGTTTCTCACACACGTAAAGCATCCAGCCTTACATCAATAGATAACAGACTGTACCTGAGGGCAAGAAGAAGAGATGTAGTGAGGCATTCAATGGTTGGTTCAAACCCTGGGCACCCACATCTGGGGAAGGAGCTGGCCACCATGTGCTTTGGGACATCCAGCCAGAACTCACCCATTTTTAAGCTGAGTAATTAATGCCACAGACGCCTTTGTGCAATGCTACAGTGGGTCCACACATTCTGTTGCCCCAGGTGAGAGCACAAGCCAAGAAATGGTGTTTGCACTCCCGGCAAGTTGAGGGCGTGCATAAATAACTGAACACACTCCTTTGGCTACACTGCTTAAGAACAAAAAAGAGGTGCAGTGTGAAGGGCCCCAAGCTGGGAAAGAAATCAGAGATGGAAGTGAGATCAACAGAAGACATCTGACCAAGGACACAGGGAGCACAAGACATTACAATGCTGTTCCTGCTCCAACCTCTCTCTCAAACCTACCTCCACACTACAAGATGACTTCAGGGGACAGTCTGTCTGGAAGAACAGGAGGGAAGTATTGGCCACACTGCTACATGCATTGAATCCAGCTGGGTATTTGGCTTGTAGCAGGTTTCTGCTAGCAGACTTGGCCCCTCCAGACAGACCAGGACCAGGAGAATGAATGGAAGAAGTGCCACAATAGATTTCCTTGGAGAGTCTGCAATTAACAAAACCTTAATCCATTAGGCTTTGCAAGGGTTAAATTTTGCATAAAATCCTATTCCAGACAATAGCTCTTTAATTCCATTTGATACCAAGCTTCCTGCAAAAGGAATGTTTACTGGTACTTTTTAATTACGAAAAAAACCATAAATTGTCTGTTTTACTGTCTGTGCTAATTACATTTCATTATATATTTGGAGTAAGCTATGATTTTCCTGCTGGTTCCCATGACATTTTTCATTATCAACCACTAATTGTCTAGCATGCACACTGCATTGTGAACCAAGTAGGCTGATGCGTGGGCAGAAGTTCTAGCGAAAGCTGCAAGGCAGTAGAAGTGCACATTATTATTATTACTATTATGATGTATTAGAAAGTTTCCACCTACTTGCATACCTACATATCCTCATCCCTATCAGCAGTGTCACAGCGCAGCAAAGCACAGGAGTCCATCTGTAACAAGCCTCATGTCTAGCAAGGCTCAGCAACTACTGAGGGAAAGTTATGTGGGGTGAAACAATGACAGCAGCTCCACTGTAAGGACAAGTCTCCTGCTGCGTGCAACGGAAACATCAAGAAGGTTTCTCAGTCACTTCCTCTACTCAGTGCCCAAAGCACGTGGTTATCAGGATCTTGTCACTTTGCCCACTCATAAGCTGAGGCCAAGGTTATAAAGGAAAATAGTGCCATATGTGGAATCCTAAGGGAACAGGATAACTAATGGGATCTTTCTGAGAGTGCAAGACCGAAAAAAAGTAAAGGGTTTTCATGAGCCGCAGCTAACATGGTTTCCATTATGGCAAAACCTCCAACAAATCCACATCTATGCAAGCTCAGAAAGTGCCACAAAGGGTAAAGCAACTCATTGCATGCAGCATTTCATAAATTCAGAACAAGAGAAGCTGTGGGTACCAATTCTTCATACAGCAAACTGCTAGAATAAGGAGTGCACGACCACTGCTCTCCAGATCATCGTTATCAGCCTTGGACAGGTGGCAATTCTATTCATGTGCACCACACACACAATACACAAACACTTCAGAAATAAATGTGTGTTTTCACAGGATTGCAGCTCTCTCCTGATATCGGTTTCAAAGGAGACAAAGCCCGACCCTTCCAACAGCACTGTGAGGGAACAGTTGTATAACTCCTCCTCTTCTCAAGGTGATCCACAAATACATTATCAGAAACGCAATCAGACCACATTCAGCACTGTAGCAGAAGGGTGAAATTCCCACCCAAGGCAGGAGGACTTGCCCTGCATTGAGGGTCAGTTTCACACACTTTATTTTTATGTGCTGATTTACAGATAGCAAGAATGAGAAAGTTCTCCAAGTCCTTTTATATAAGGAATATGAAGGACTGAAAGACACTTTAGACCTGACTATATTTCTATTAACTTTGACTGCAAAATTTGACTGATCAAAGGGTAGAAAAATGGGCCCATTCCTAGCTACTGCTGATGTATTTGCAGGTCACCTTTAAAGATTTAAGCTGCCCTTATGGCATGCTGTCCTGGTTTTGGCCAGAATAGAGTTAATTTTCCTTGGGCTGAGAGGGAGCACAGCTGGAGGGCTGGGCCTGGATCTGTCATTGGAGTATTCCATATCATGTGACATCATGCTCAGGATACAAGGGGATGCTGCTCTCTCATTCTGGTTTCGGTTTCCCAGTCAGTTGCGGGATTTCTGGTGCGGTCAGGATTGCTGCTGGGGGTGGGCTGTGTACCGGTCACCAGTCAGTGAGCAACTACTGTATATTACCCGTTTGGACTTACTATTGTTACACACATGCAATTTCAAAGGTCTCAGAGACAGTACAGCAACTTCATCTCCGTTTCCTCTATGATCCACATAATCACAGTACCCAAACACCTTGCAGGTTTCAATGCATTTATCCCCCCAGCAACTCTGTGAAACAGGGAAACGCTAACACAGGGGCTCCACAGAAGGGGAGCCACAGCACAGACACAACCCAAAAGATCAAGAAAAGTCCTATCCATCTACACAAGCACTTCGGTGTCTAGAAACACCTCACTTTTCACCCCAAGGCTGAGGCTTACAAATAAAACATCTACAGCACCTTCTTTAGGGATGACACCACAGCGACAGTCATGGGTCTCCAGGCATCTCCTCTGTCACCTTGGGTCACCTGAAAGCCACAGGACTGGCATTTCTTCCCCCAAAGCCTGATTTTTCTTAAGGACACAATCCAGTAGAGGTGCCTGACGCCTCCTGGCAACACTGACTTCAAGGGAAGGCACAACGGGCACTACAGGGGACACGGAGGCGGTAGCACTAAGCAAAGGCACTCACCTAAGAAATGGAAGGCCTGACAGAAATTCTCACTTTGTTCTGCTGACCGAGGGTGCCAATTAAACTCACACACCAGAGTAGAAAGAGTAGGCCTATTTTACTGTTAATAATTAAAGGATATAACCAAGTAATACAGAAAATAAGCAATAAGAACAATAAAAAATAGTACACTTAATTATTACTACATACAGTTACCTACAGAAAGTAAGAATAAGCAAGGTAATGCACCTAATCATTACTACATGATGGGGAGAACAGTGATTAAGAAAGATACATCACCACTTGCATACGTTACCAACGTCCAGATCTGCAGTCGCTGGGGAGCCCCGGTTGCAGCGAGGATTTGGAGAACCTTTCCCTGCAAGTGGGAAGTCCTACGCAATGCGTCCATCCGTAGGTGAGGCATCCAAAGTCGCGGCAAGAGGGTCCAGTCTTATGTACCAAAAATCAGCAAGTCAGAATGACTTGCACTTTTCTTTGAGCAGAAACATCTGGCTTCATCCTCCTGTTGGGTTCCACCCAAAGCCTGGCCAGGGCTCGGGGAGGAGAACCAAGGGAGTTTCTAACAAGGTCAAACACTTGGGTTCTCAGCCTTGAACAACGCTAAACAAGGAAAGCTGGATATATTCTCATGACATTTCATCCTCACTATTGATTACATTTTGTCTAAGCTATACCCTTCACTAGTGAGCACACATACATCTTTAATGATCAGATATTAATTAATAAATGCTAATGGTAATACAGATTTTCCTAATTAGCAGACACTAATAATGGATAACATTTGGTTGTGAGGTTCATCTAGAGGTCAACTTTGTTTCAGGGCCTATTATTCACACCCTAGCACTACAGTTGGTCCTTTGACCTAAAGACGAACCATGGCTAATAAACTGTTTTTATGGATAATTCAGGTCTGGAAGTTACGCGTATAGACACCAATCTCTGTTCATCAATTGATGATGTTTCATCAAGTATAGTTATGAATTGTATTCATTCACAAACACTTTTTCCCACTTGAACTCCATGTTTTCATGTCTGATTAAGGCAGTAAATGACTTTCCTGGAGAAGCGCAGTCGCCAAGGATTGTTGTCTTCAGTCCAAAATGCGGTTCCTTCATTTACACCGCTTTGGTCACTGATCCACCACTTGGGTGATACTGGTTGGGCTATCCAAGGCCAATCTTCAAATCCGTCTGGACTCCTGCAAACCCAACAATTGCTGAGGTTAAATGAGTTTGCTACTGCCTCTCCTAGGGATAAGAATCTATTTTCCCAATTCACAATGTGATTAAAATGATAACATATAATCAGTTATATCAACTATTGTCCGCATGTTCTCTGTTCTCCACACAAACTAGTTCCTCAGGTCAGGTGATGCAGATGATATCCTCTCCTGAAGGGGCCGTTGCAGTAAACGGGTAGATTCAATTGTGCAGTACCTGTAAGACAAAATTCTATGCCATGTAGTTACTCTTGCAAGTAACATTGTTTTGCAGGGACATACTCCCATTTTTCTTGTCCAGGTCTCATGATCAAAACGGTGTTATCTTTCCCCATGGCTATTATTTCAGCCGTTTCAGCGGGACAATTTGGCCTCTGAACTCATACTTTGGCTCCATTGTTAATACCTGTTGATCCGAACCCTTTACCTCCACAGACTGTGGTGACTGAAAGGAAAAAATTTTTCACAGAAAGAGTGGGTAGACAGTGGAATAGACTGCCCAGGGAGGTGGTGGAGTCACCATCCCTGGATGTGTTTAAGGGTCATTTAGATGAGATGTTGGGGGATATGGTGTAGGGGAGAACTTTGTAGAGTAGGGCTGATGGTTGGACTCGATGATCCCAAGGGTCTTTTCCAACCTGAATGATTCCATGATTCTATGACTGGGGGTGAATCCCCTTTCTTTACCCCTGCTTGCAGAACCGGTAGTATCAACAATTGTGCTACCTGGTCTTGGGGTTGAATAGTCAAATCTTGTTCACCATTGTTTAACAAAATTACCTTAATTTCACCTTGATAGTCTGCATCAATCACTCCTCCCATGACATGAACACCTTTCAGGGCTAGGCTCAAGCGAGCAGTTATTAATCCAAATCATCTGGGGGGAATCTGAATTCCTGTTCCAGTATCTATGACCCTTGTCTGTCTCATCTGATCTACCATTAGTTCAAGAATTTGTTGTACTTTCTCCTCATCATTCTCTTGAATTAAAATATCATCTATATAGTGACTCAGTTGCATATGAGAAGGCAGTGGTATTTCATCTAAATGTTCAGCTACAATTCTGTGACAGATGGTGGGGCTATGCAACCATCCTTGTGGTAATCGGGTGAAAGTATACTGCCGCCCCTGCCAAGTAAAAGCGAATTGGTCCCAATGCTCTTCTGCAATCGGGATGGTGAAAAATGCATTAACCAAATCTATTGCAGCGTACCAAGTTCCTGGGTGCTTCTGAACCTTTTCTATTAAGGTAACAGTGTCTGGTACGGCTGCTGTGAGTGGTGGAGTATGTTTATTTAATTCTCTAAAATCCACCATCATTCTCCAGGATCCGTCACTTTTCTTGACAGGCCATATTGGATTGTTCCAAGCTGTGGTGGTTGGCTTTAAAACCCCTACATCTAATAAATCTTTAATTGTCTGTGATATCTCTTCATGTCCTCCCAGAATTCTATATTGCTTCATCATGACTAACTTAGTTGCAGCTGGAATCTGCATGGGAGGCATTTTTACTCTACTGACCATAACAGCCTGGCACTAATACAGGGTTTAACTCCAAATTGATACTGACCATCAGGAAGGTTTAAAGTTAGTCCTTTTAGAAGGTCCTATTATATATTCAGGGACAGGGACAACCATGACTGAATACAATCATTTTGGGAGGTTTCTTATTTTCATTTCTATTTGTGTTTGTAAAGCTTCAATTTGTTTTCCTCCCAAACCTGTAATAATTACAGGTTGTCCTTTAAATTTCTTGGGATTCCCATATATCAAGGAGGCCTCCACTCCAGTGTCAATTAGGGCATTTACAGTTTGTGGGGACCTTTTGTTCCAAAAAATTTTAAGCTCCACATGGGGCCGTTGGTCCTTCCGCACCCACTGCACTGGGGCTTGGCCATCACTTCATTCATGCCGATCGTAATATTGATTCACCTCACTTGCCTCTTGCAAAGGGTACAAGTCAAAAAACAGTGCCCAATCCTCTTTCACCCCCGGAACCATTGATCCACTCATGGGGGGCCCTCTACAAGGAGATGGAGGGTCCCGTTGAGGTTTGAGAAGGGGCACCATAGGCTGAGTTGTCCCTGGATCCTTAGTTTTAGAACTCTGCACTCTCTTGCTAGGTTTATTCAGCCCTCTTTGTTTATATATTCGCCACAGCTCGTTAGTTGGAATACCAACATTTTTTTCACGAGACATGCCAACTTTTAACAAAGCCGTAAATATTTCCTTACAAGAAATCCTGTTTCCACTGCTTTTAAGGCTATCTCGAGTATCCTGATTCCCTGCACTCCCTCGGGGGTCCCACTCTCCAAGGTCACCCAGCTGCTGTATTTTTTCTATCACATTACAAAGGGGATTTCCCATCTCATTAATCAAGAGTTATGATTACATTTATATATGCCGGTCGGGCAGTCTTAATTATTTTGTTTCTCATGGTAATAGACAAAGGATGCCACATCATAGTGTCAGCATCTTCTATAAAAACTACTGCTTTCATCCCTTCCTCTTTCAGTCACTGTAAACAATCTTGCAAAGTATACCACGGACATTCAGATGCCGGACAATCATTTTCTGTAGGATACTTAGTATGACATCCCTGAGCTGCCAAAGCCAATAAATTTGTATCCTGATGATTATTCCAAAGTGCATCTTGCACAAAAGAATCTGAACTTAAAATCAAAAACCTTTTAGAATCTCCTGTGTCAAGGGTTATCCCTGCAGCTCCCTGACCATGCAAGCGCACCATCCAAGAAAGCAGGGATTCCTCCGGTCTCTGCTTAAATGTGTCAATTATGTTGTTTACCTCATGCTGAGTGCAATCCTCTATCACATCCTTCCTCACAGGTTGCCCATTATTAGGATCTACTACTCTCTTTCACCTCCACACAGGTTTCACACATCTATGAATACATCTGAGGGACCAGCCGCAGCAGAATCCACAGAATCACAGACACCACCATCCCATTTCTCTGGGTGCACACACGCTTCTGCAATCACTGCATGCGCTTTCTTACACTTCACTCATAGTCTCCTTTTCTTATACTGCACAACCCGTACTGCAGCTCTTTTGGCTACAGTCTGATAAGTATCCAACTTATGGGCAAGCAACTTATTTTGGCACTGTAACATTACAATTTGACTCTGCAAATCACATATTTGTCGCTCCATGTGGGAGCATTCTAACAACAGCCTCTCTTTACTCTGGTGTTGTTTTTTATATGCAGTTAACAAGATCCACCCTCGTTTACCTAAATTTGTAGTCTCTTTTCCTTTTTCAACAGATACTTTTGTCATACAATCTAAAACATCCAATGGTTCAGCTCCGTTTAGCTGACTCTCACATTGCTCACATGGTCCTCCAACCTTAGCCCACTCCAGCGAGCTGTAGGGAGGGTCTTCCCACCCTGGAAGGTCAGGTGGAATTGACACATTAGCTTTGATTTTAAATAATGGCATTTTTGTCGGATCACATTTCTGACACCAATTTATGTTCTGCTGATTGAGGGTGCCAAATTCAGACACCAGAGTAAAAAGAGTAGGCCTAATTTACTGTTAATAATTAAAGGATATAACCAAGTAATACAGAAAATAAGCAATAAGAACAATAAAAAATAGTACACTTAATTATTACTACATACAGTTACCTACAGAAAATAAGAATAAGCAAGGTAATGCACCTAATCATTACTACATGATGGGGAGAACAGTGATTAAGAAAGATACATCACCACTTGCATACGTTACCAACGTCCAGATTTGCAGTTGCTGGGGAGCCCCGGTTGCAGCGAGGATTTGGAGAACCTTTCCCTGCAAGTGGGAAGTCCTACGCGATGCGTCCATCCGTAGGTGAGGCATCCAAAGTCGCGGCAAGAGGGTCCAGTCTTATGTACCAAAAATCAGCAAGTCAGAATGACCTGCACTTTTCTTTGAGTAGAAACATCTGGTTTCATCCTCCTGTTGGATTCCACCCAAAGTCTGTCCTGGCCTTTCTAACAAGGTCAAACACTTGGGTTCTCAGCCTTGAACAACGCTAAACAAGGAAAGCTGGATATATTCTCATGACATTTCATCCTCACTATTGATTACATTTTGTCTAAGCTATACCCTTCACTAGTGAGCACACATACATCTTTAATGATCAGATATTAATTAATAAATGCTAATGGTAATACAGATTTTACTAATTAGCAGATACTAATAATGGATAACATTTGGTTGTGAGGTTCATCTAGAGGTCAACTTTGTTTCAGGGCCTATTATTCATGCCCTAGCACTACACGCTTAAACCCACATTTTCCTTTTCCCAGTATCATGTCCCATGTACACAACTACAGAAGGGCATCCTCTACCCTTTAGGCTGAGCTTGGCTCACTGTGCAGCCCATTTTGGGGCCAGCAGTAGGGCCAGCACTGGTACACCTGATTTTTTCAACCTGTTTTCTGAAAGGGAAGACCCAGACTTGAGATCTCAGGGTGCAGTCTGGACCTCACTGAGAACCTGCTATAGATAAATGACCAAGACATAAACACTGGGAGGGAAAACCTCAGAGCATCCAGCAGCTCACCTGTGAGAGCCGTAAGCCAGCAATGAGGATGCCCAAGTTCAAGAAGGCTTACCCTGGGGGCAGAGTTTCCCCCTTACAAAGACTGCTATGTATTTCGCTATATACGACCCTGTGGCAGCACTGTTTTCTCAGCAGCAGAAATCCCACCCTGGCCTTAAGCAATGCTCCTGATGACATTTGCAACCAAGCAGACACAGTTCTGTGAAATATTCTGCCTTCAACCAAAGTTGTTTTCCAATTAGAAAAGATGAAGTATTAGTTTTGCTGGATGTGTTTCAAATGTCTGGGGAACTCTAGTTCAAGTCAACAGCAAGTACACGGTGTTTGCAAATGATGATGCCTGAAGTTCCGCATCCAGAAGAGTCCTGGCTCTCACCCCATTCCTCTGTCTGTAAGCACACATACCACAAATACAGATGAAACAAGGGAACAGACGTGTCCTAATGGACAGAGGAGCATTCACACTGTCTAACAGAGGTGACTTAAGTAATAATCTAGGCCTCTAGAGGGTGATTCAGAGACTAATTATCAATCTTAGTAATAATCTTAGAAAAGGCTCCAATTCAGCATGATATTTAAAATTCATTGAAGTTAACAGGGCCATGGAGACTGAGAATTTGAGCAGCACATCACTTGAACTGCCATTCACGAACTGAAAGCTGTTCCCCTCCATGTCAGGACTGAAGATGTTTAACAGGGACAGCACAAGGAACCTTGTGGTACCCATGCAGGCCTTGGTCTTCCTGTATCACCACAGGTACTTGCCAGGATCATTATCAGAGTTGGGCCAACAGCTGAAATAATCAAAGTGAAAACCGCAGCCTTCACAACTGTTTGTCTCAGTCCTTCTCCAGACTGGTGAAGAAAAATTAGAACTGGGCAGAAAATTACTTTCTACCATCTATGAGAAACCCTTACACTCAAGTCTTTGCTCTGTCATTTCTTCTCTATCTCAATATTCACCCTAATGTGAATAAGCTATGCTCAAATTCTCAGTTTTGCATGCTGGAACTATTCTCCTTTGTAAAAACAGCCATCACATAAAGCAGTGAGGGGACCAACTTCATGGTCAAGGCTTTCACCTAAGATGTAGGAAAGCAAAAGAAGGCTACAGTGATAAATGCATATACAATCTGGATTATATCAAATGAGAGAAATAAACTAGTTCCTAAAAAACAGCCTCCTGTTGTTTAGGGCTCTCGTGTTAGAGATGAGACCTGTACTCAAATGCAAGTCTGAATCAAGCAGGACAGAGACTTGAACTTGCCCCTTCTATGTGTCCTTTGACTGTCTGACCTCCAGAAAACCTGCTGCAGTGGCAAGGGACAGCTGGTTTCTCTCACCATCATCACGCTCTGCTCAGAGAGGAATTCTACTCTGAGTAAGGACACAACTTGGGCCTCAGAAAGTTTTTTCAAGATCATGTATTTCTTAGAAAAAGGTGTAATTTAAACAGAATTTAACTGTCCGACAAGACCGTGTTTTCTCAGAAGATTCTCAGCCCACTCTTACTGTAGTAGGTTTGTCTTTGATCGTGTCCCAGGCTTGTTTTCAGTCACAGTACAACACACATTTCATAATCGGATACATTTTGTCATAGCTGACACCACCACTGCCTTACTGGTAGAAAGGGAAGACTAGGGCTGTCAGTCTGCCACCTTTCTTGAACACTGAAGTCACGCTTTTTTTTTTCTTCCCTTTTCCTTAAAGACAACTTCTTTGTTGCCATGGCATCACTAATGCAGTATTTTGAGACAGGGGAAGAAGATAACCGTGCATCATCACAGTGACACATCTATCAACTGTCATCCTCTCAAAAAGGGTAAATAAGTAAGGATGCCAGTGTAGACTTTTAAAGGCTCCTCCACCCTTTTTAATTCATAGAATCACAGAATGGTTTGGGTTGGAAGGGGCTTTAAAGATCACCTTGTCCCAATCCCCCTGCCATGGGCAGGGACACCTTCCACTAGACCAGGTTGCTCAAAGCCCCAACATGGCCTTGAACACTGCCAGGGAGGGGGCAGCCACAGCTTCTCTGGGCAACCTGTGCCAATGTCTCACCACCCTCACATGAAAGAACTGTTTCCTTACATCTAATCTAAATCTACCATGTCTCAGTTTAAAACCGTTATCTCATCCTATCACCACATTCCCTGATAAAGAGTCTCTCCCCATCTTTCCTGTAGCCCCCTTTAAGTACTGGAAGGCCACTGTAAGGTCTCCCCAGACCCTTCTCTTCTCCAGGTTGAACAACCCCAACTCTCCCAGCCTGTCCTCATAGTGGAGGTGCTCCAGCCCCCTGACCATCTTCATGGCCTCCTCTGGACCCGCTCAAGCAGGTCCATGTCCTTCTTATGTTGGCGGCCCGAGAGCTGAACACAGCACTGCAGGTGGGCTCTCATGAGAACGGAGTAGAGGGGGAGAATCACCTCCCTCAACCTGCTGACCACACTTCTCTTGATGCAGTCCATGATATGGTTGGCTTTCTGGGCTGTGAGCACACATTGCTGGTTAATGTTCATTTTCCATCCACTAATATCCCCCAGCCTGCATCTCTGCAGGGCTGCTCTCAATCCACTGATCACCCAGCCTGTATTTGTGCACGGTATTGCCTCAATCCATGTGCAAGACCTTGCACTTGGCACTTTTCCCTCTCACATAAAAATTGCTGTCTACAAAGGTCATGCCTTGGTTTTATGACAGAGAATTTGTCTCTCAGTAAGCATTATCTAGGTTTATTTTTTAATTTCTTCTCTTCTCCCCATGCTACATGACACCAGCTGAGGTACACATTCACAAGAGAACAGGAGCACCTGCATGTTCAGAAAATGCCATCCTGGCTCCCCATGTTAAACCATGTGGTGACTGATTCATAATTCTTGCTTGTACAATGATTTCTTCCTGAACTAGCAAGGTATCTACTGCTGAGCACAACCCACATTTATCTCAACAGTAAGAGAAATGAAAAACAGTACTGTGATGGTGTCTCCCATATACCATCTTCAACTCACCAGGTGTGGTCTTGCTAGCCTTGTAGCACATCTTTCTTATCACTGCCAGAATTATTTTAAAGAAACTTTTACTAACTTATCAAATCAAGGCCTTGCACTCAGCACAATGGCATTTCCCTCCTTGACCATGCATATAAGAACATTGCATCAGGTCCCTTCCAAAATTTCAGAGAAATCTCTGCACACTGCTGTCACAACCCTGTTATCTCAGTAAAACCAGGGAACAGTCACAGGGAGAGATGCTCGTGTCTCAACACACTCCCTGACTTTTAGTCCAGATCAGTGAACAGACAACAACAGACACAATGACTTTCAGCACACCACCACTGCCACAGTTCACAGGTTCGCAGTTGTGACATGATGAGCTTTTCATCTTCAGGTGGTACAAAAGGAGGAATAATATAATGAAATGAAAACTTATATAAGCTGAATTTATCAAGGCTTCTGCAAGAGTGGAGGGAGCAGAGAGCAATAAGCAAAGCAGTGACAGAAGGCTAAACTGGCAGGATCCCTGGTATGGGTCAAGAATTCAACAGTGAGCACAGTCCTCTAGCAAACAAAAATAAGTATTTTACATTTGAGAGAGAGAAGAAAGGGGAGGAGAGAGAAGAGAAAAGAGGATCTCAGTTGCTGTTTCTCTCTTATTTAGGGGGATAACAAAGAATAAGCTGTCTCCACTCAGAACTGAAGTGCTCTCACCTCTTCAAAGAGGAATTTAATTGGGATCTTTATGCTCTCATGTACTTACTTTTCTCATCCACAAAACCTTGTTCTTAGTTCCACCAATCTGACCCAAGGCAGAATGACTCACCACAGCAAAAGGCTGGACAGCAGCTTTTTTCTCAAAGACCTAAATAAATGCTACTCCATCAGTTGACCAAGGACGATGCAGCAGTAAACCTCTTGCTGAAGGCTGTGTGTTGCCTTGGCAACCTGTCTGATCTCCATTGCTCCAGGGACTGGAAATGTGCTGCCAACAGGAGATTTCAGCTAATCAAACCAAATCTCTTAATACTTAGATGATTTCCCATCTGCGGAGAGCAGGCCATGTGCCCGTGGAAAGCAGGGCACCCTCTGAACACAGCCCTGGCTCCTCCTTGACCCATTATTTGTTGGCTCCTTGTAGGCCATGGACATCTCCTGACAGCTACTGAAGGAGATGGGGGGGGTAGCAAGAGGCCACAACATAGTCTCTATCTGCACAGCAGCTCCATGCCTGCCCTCAGCACATGCCTAGTAGGCTGCAGAGATGACAGGAGACCAGCTGCCTGCTGAGAGCTGCCTGCAGGCAGCAGGACCCTCACAGGGTCCATGCCTCAACCCCTGACCTTTGAAAGAAAAATACATTTTCCAATATTGGTAACATTCACTCCCAACAAGCCTGGTGCTACATGTTTTGAGCCTTCTCAATCCACTTTGTCCCTTTTTGAGCTCCCATTAAACACATTCAGATAACAGTGGCAGTGGCGAACTGCTGACCAAGAAGTAAAAGTGGGACAATCATGTATCTCTCAACCTTGCTAGACCAGGGACAACTTCTAATTGTCAATGCTAAAAGGGCAGCTTTCGTGGCTAATTTTGCCTTGAAAGCACAACCAGCAATTGATTATTTTTTTTTTTAAATTAAAGTAGAAACAAGACCAACCTTTCTACAGCTCCACTAAAGGTTTCCGGACCCTGCATTTAAGCCCAGCCACAAAGACAAACAATCAGTCTGGCATTTAGCACAACCAACAAGACACAAAAAGAGGCATGAGCAGTAAACAGGAGAGGAATTTTCTACAGTTGCACTGCTGCCGAGACAAGAAATTCTGTTTGATGGTGATGAGATTCATGTCTGGGAGAAGTCACCAATTACCATCTAACAACCCCCAGCGTTAGATCACCTAAGATGGCCCTGACTATGATCTTTCCATGCAAATGCCAAAGGGGATCCGGACGTTTGAACAGCAGAGTCAACCCTGGCATTCAGACTCTCCTTCCCCTCCTGGGTCATTCTTTACTGCATCTCAGAGGACACTAACACACCTAAAAGCCACAGGACCTACACTGAACTCATTCCACACATGCTGTTTGCTGTCAGATTAACTCATATTTATTGCCACATTTAGGGGAGGGGACCCTTAGATGTTTTTTGTCCTGGTATGGAGAACATCTGCACAGGAGATGCTGCTCCAGCACACAGCTCCCTGGGACCTGGGCTAGCTACCAAGCTAGCTCCAGCTCTTGAGGAACAGGATGGAGGAATTGCTGGTATTTAAAAGGGAGCCCTGAAGCAGAAGGCGGCTGCTCATAAGGTGTGGTTTCAAAGAAAGAGCATATTGTGGAAGATTTCTAGGCCTCTGGTATCGACCAAGTGACCTACGCCCTGAGAAAACATGTTCTAACAATAACAAAAGCCACTAAAACAAATGCTCGGGGAAAAAAAACATCAGTGGTTTCTAGAGGCATGTATTTAATAAAGTGAAGAGCTTAGCAGGTACTGCCACCTTCTACCATGTCACCGTGATTTTTTCTCTATTCACGTTAGTATAACAAACCAGTTAACCTATTACTAGGGCTGCATGAAGAAGGGCATGAACTGAAGTCATCACTCAGCTAACCAAGGGCTCTGTGATAAGGGAAAGGCAATGAAGTCCTGCAGGCATAAGTAAGAGGAAACCAGAGCTGGTTTTAATGGCCAGGAGAACAGCTGGCACCCTATGTGTGCTTTCCCACCTTATTCTTTCCTATATCATGCCTTCTTTCTGTTCCAGGCACTTCTCAGCCTTGTTTAATCTCAGTTCAGCCAAACTGAATCAAAGATGGACCCTGGGACTTATGCCCAAAATATCTGTCTCTACAGGGCATGGTAAATCAAAAGCATGGAAATAAAAAGCAGAGTTGTCACTGATCTAATGGGGAGCAGGAATGATCTCAGAGAAAACAAATGTTGATGATGCAAGACACCCTCCATAATTCCTTTTTAAAAGCAACATGCAGGGCAGGATCCCAGCACTACAAAACCTGTGAGAAGGGCCCCCTCCAGATGAAAGCGACCACAATGCTGCCTTGGAGGATTCATTTGCGTTAACAAGTTTCAAAGCATCCGCCTGCAGTTTCTTTCAAGCAAGAGCTGTGACGTCAGCCTGTTCTCAGGGATAAATGCAGAGCCATGCCACTTCAGAGCCAGAAGAGTGAGAAGGGGGAGGCAGATAGAGGCGACTGTTAGCCAAAACAGATGCAAGGGAGACAGACTAAAATAGATTCCACGTATTTCAAGGGCTTCTGCAGTTCTTAAGCTCCAGTCCAGCCCACGTGAGCAAACATCCCCACACATATTCAGCAAAACACTTGACATAAAGCACCACAAGAACGAAGTGCAACATGTTCCTTGGATGTTTTCAGGCACACTAAACCAAGCTATGGAGTCTACTTGCTACTTTATTTGGATCTCTTCAGCTATTTTCTCCCACAACCATCATGCTACACTTAGGTCTTTTTTTTAACCCACCTCAGTCACAAATACCTGCAAGTATCCATGGGTCCCCTTGCACAGTGGTCAGATGTGCCCTCTGCTTAACAGGAATGCAAATACTCTGCACTTATGTTACTCATTATGGATACAGAATTATGGTCTTACTACTGCTTTACAGTAAAATCTGAAATGACAGCAGGAAACAGCACAATGTCAAAGCAGAAAACAGAAGAAAAGGCTAACTCCTGTTTCATTACTTGCGATTTCCAAGACCATGTATTTCAAAAAAACCAAAGAAGCATGCAAATCCAAAGTAACAAGTGTTGGTAACACAGGATTTGCTTTTCAGACTGTAATTGTCACCAAAGTAACAAACCAGGAAAGCTATCCTCACCAAGAAATAGTCACAAATCATTCAAGACATGAGACTTACCTAATCGCACTCTCATAAAGCGGCAAAATAAGTCAAACCAGCAATAAAATTTCCCAAGAACACTCTTCTCACAAATAACACATTTTAAAACTTTCTTCCTGGGACAGGTTGCTAAATCCTTGGGATCTGCAGTGTTCACACAAGCTGGGCAAAGCTGAAGAGAAGCACAGTCCTGAGTTTCAAAAACAGGAGTAGTGCTCGTGCTTTTGCTCCTTCCTCTGTATGTACTTGCTGATTTAATGTCCCAAGGAAGAAGGAAGGCTTCTGCTTGGTAAACATGTGACAGCCACCAAAGGAATGCTAGCCAGAGAAACAAGATAAAGCAGCTTCTGACAGGGTTTGTTTAAAAACTACTGCCTCACCTGTAGCTTTCTTACTGCTCTCATCTTATGGGTGCTAGGTCTTTATTCAAATATTATCTTGCTGACAAATTTGCCTAAAAAATGTTTGCCATTCATTTATCATGAACTTTTAAGTGATTTTTCTCTCCTGTAAGATATAATCTATTACTTGGCTTAAATTCACATTCTGGTCATAAATATTTTGGATCCACTTTAGAAATGTACCTTTTCCATCCTGGATTCCCAGAGATCTGCAGTGAAAAAGTAAAGTACAGATCACAGTGGGCATTCAGTCTAAAACAAAGGGTTTCCTCTCCAGGGAGCTGCCTACACCTTGCACTTGCCAGGCCTCAGCCAGTCATGGCTTCCCTGAACTGCTCTGCTCCATCGTTGTGGGCTCCCAGGCTGGAAGAGCAAAGTTGCACCAGTAGCTCTGTGCTTACTCATGGGGTCTGTATACACAGAGGTAAAAACTGTTCTTATAGCAAAAGGTGTAAGCACAGCACCCATCCTAATGCATACCAGGTCAAATACCTGCTACACACCCATGAATAGTTGGAGATTTCATCTTGGAGACTGTCTCTTACTGAAAAAAAAAAAAAAAAAAACAAAAAAAGGTAGAGAATGGATTTCAACTCCTGGGTTTTGGTTTTTTTTAACCTTACTGTATATTCTAAGGAAGGCTCTGTGATACTGTGAGATCACATCCTGTTTTCACTATCCACACAACTGCTGCTTTGAATGTGCATTTTGGATGTAGATTTGATTCCCAGTAGAAGAGTTATTTTTCCCCAGCATTCAGGGCAAATCCATCCCCACTGTCTCTGCCTGCAAAAGGTCTCTGCGGTGAAACTGGAGCTCTTCCCAGCAATTTATTAATTAGTGCAAAATTTTGTTTCCGGCTTATAGGAAATCTGGTGCTCCTGAAAATTCAGCATGGAAAGGCTGTAAAATAGAATCACACATCTGAACCCAGCTACTCACAATGCTCAAAACATGAGAGAGCATGGGGAAAGTGGACAGAAAATGGAGGGAAGGAAGGGAATGCACTCCCCACACAGCATGAACTTGCAGACCTGGTTGCTAACAACCAAAAGGGCTTCTGGCCCCATTGCCTGCAGCAATTTGTAAGTTGGGTCTAATCAGCTATCAGCAGTATCTTGCCTCTCTAAGGTAAACTGCTCCCTGAGGCAATTTTATGCAGGTGTTCCTAATGTAACTCCTTTTCCCCCAAAAAAAGGCATTCTGATGATCTTGTTTATAAAGCTGCTGCCTGGCAGACCCCAGAAGAGTAGTCCAGACTGGCATCTTCAAAATAAAAGCTACTTAGAAAGAGCTCAAAAAGGGCAAAAAAGTCCTTATTCAGCAGACATCAAGCCCCTTGACTTAATCTGAGTCTTGCCGCACCAGATTCCCCATGGATCGGGCAACCAAAGAGAGTGTCTGGTTCTGTGGGCTCTGTGACGGCTGCAGGCAAAAGGCACAGGATGGGCAGAGCCCTGGTGAAAGGCCACTGTTGGGGACACGAGCCTTTCGGAAGGGCTCTTTCCAGACTCACAGCCTCTCCTCTGTCTCTGTGACGCCAACATCAGGCATGGCTGAGTGATCATGCTGATCAGCCATACAAGGTCCCAGCGCAGGAGGTGGTGGCACTGTGCTAAAAATATGCAAGGGTGCAGCCAAGCAACAAGGGAAACACAAAGTCTAGTTATGTCAGACAAGGCACTGAAGCCAACTGATCAAGCAAGTTTCATCCATTGCCCAGGAGACTTGCCTTGTCTGCTAAGTCAGTGGGAAATTTCCCTGCTAATTTAGAAGCAAGCACCAATCCCTTGAAAATTTGCAGAGATGGGCTACCAGGAAGGGGCTGGGGCATTTCAGCACGTAGGTCTGTGGGTGCCTCATTCCTTGCACGTACTCTTAGTCCCAATGCTGCATGACTGAAAATAAATGTCTGAGTAGCAGCTTCAGATGGGAGGCAGTGAAATGAATTGCCAAAGAGAGAGGAAGGTCTCAGGTTCAACACAGCTTACCCAGCACCCAGGAGAACCATCCTCCATCCATGCCACTGCCACTGAGTTAGTGTCGCACCAGGGAAGCCGCTTATTCCAAACTTCTTCCCATTGATTAGTCTGTTATTCCCTAACTTTTGAACTCTTCCCTTCCAAACTTTCACTGTAGCCCCTAACATCTTTTCTGTGGTAATATGACGCCTATTCACTTCTATTCAGATTTCTCCAGATTCATCAGGAGTGTCATATTTATGAAGGAAAATGGGGGACCATTTAAAAGTCTTCCACTCTGACTCCCATGCACTCAGCTGCTTTCCTTGCTCACCCACATTGAGTTCTTACTCTAAGTTTTACTCTCAAATCCATCATTTATAAAGTTCCAATGGAAAAAGTAATCCAGAAACAATGCCACGATAATGTTAGGAGAATAAACTCCCATCCTTGTCAGCTCGACACTGCCCTCCTCCTGCTTGTTTTTTTTCAGCACCGTTGTGCTAAAAGAGCTAGAGCACAGTTGGCAGAAATTCAAATACATTTTTATTATTATTTGTCAACCACAAGCTAAACTCTAGAAATAGTCCCATTATGTCCCACTAAATGTCAAGCCGCTATTTTTAAAACCCAGACAATGTATTTCACATAAACCTTTACACTATTATTTTAAAGATCAAACATCCTTTCACCTGGGAGCCACGGCACGGCCGGTTCCCCCAGCAACACAACGTGCTTCCAGCCTGGCCGAGCAGCAAGATCCCTTTCAGGCATCCACCGCCAAACCGGCGCCCAGCCGGCCACGCTCTCCTTCAAAGCTCCACCAAAAGCCTTTTGCCAAGGCCTCTGAGAGAACCCCTCATAAATTGATTTCTAACTCTTCTTTTTCAAGGTACGCCAAGCTTACATCTCTCAGAGAGCGGGGGAGAGGGTATTTCATCCCAGCTTTTTCATTGGTCTGAATTTGCTTTTTTAATTTAAAGCCACACAAAGTCCTCATTGCCTTCACACTCCATGCTCTTCCTCCCCAGACAGGCAGCGTCTCGCCACGCTGAACTGAATTGAGACAAGTGTCATTCAGACCACCTCTGCCCTGATGTAGATAATAAGGCATGTCACCTTGTAATGAACCCAGAGTAAAAACTAGGCCAGCACGTGCCTGGCAGTCACCTCCCAGCCAGAAAATGTCATCTCTCCCTTTAATTAATTAATTCAGCTCACTACGGGCAAAGCCATCCCACAGGGCGACACCTGCAGTGACCCAGACCCATTATCATGTGGTGAGGGAATAGAAGAGACTCTGTAAATCCTGGGAGGAGGAGGGAGCCAGGGGGTACCCCAGCACTCCAGAGGGCTCCCGAGAGCCCCGTTCCTGCTGCCGGCTGCCACTGCTGCCCTCGCAGCCCCGCACCCATCCCCAGGCCCTCCATCCCCGCATGCCTTGCTGAAGAGAAAAGGACTCACAGGGACCCTGACAGTGTGAGCACCTCAGGCCTGGGTGAGAGATCAACCCCAGCATGGCCCACTTATGCCAAGAAAAAGAGGCTTTAGACTGGTATGACCAATTTCATTCCTTCACAGAGCAGCAGCCATGGGACACCTGCCACGACACTGTACCAGTATTTAACATGCACCACTGTCATTGTAGTTCCTTTGCAAAACAATTATCACTGCACACAGCATTTGCTAGAGGTAAACTTGGCTAAACAAAGCCGTTAGTGTGCAGGAAAAGCAGGATAGCAATAAAACTGCCCACAGCAGCAGTGACTCACACTTTCACTTTGTTGACTATACTAAGCCTTCCTCAACATTCTCTAGACTTGCAAAAATAAATACATCTCCCACTTCTTGGGGCTCAAAGTAAAATTACTCTCCTCCCTCTGCCCCAAGCCTTATTCAAAAGAAATACAACACAAAAGACAGAACTGTGTACAACAGAGTCAGGCCTCCAAGTCAAGAGCCCCAAAACTAGAAAACCTTATGAAACAGACTTCAGGTCAGTGCACTTCTCACTCCTCTTACCAAGTTATGAATGTACTAGTGAAACATCTCTCTTTGAACTCGCCCAGCATCTGCCTGGTACTCCACTCCTCTGGGCTAACAAAATACAGTAGCTGACTATACTGGAAGGAAGATGTCTGTGCTAAATAAGCATGAAGTCAGAAATATTTACACAGAACACTTCTGCCTAAGTCATATTCACCAGGTATAGATGACAAGGTCCCAAACTCAAAAGGAGGAAACTGTCTTAGCAGAAGCAGTGTTACAATTAAACACATGTCTGGATTCCCTGTCATTTCCTCACAAAAATTTCTATGAAGTGGCACAGACCAAATGCACAGCCTTGTTTACCTGAAACCACACTTAAAACTAACTGAAATGAGACTGTAAGCTATTACCTACAAACAAAAAGTTAGCTTCACCTATAGCTCAAAATATCAACAAAATCCACGTGCCCTCTAAGCCTGTAGTAGAGAAATCTGATCTGGTTTGCCAAAGTATGCAAAGAGAGAAATTGTGCTTGTTTAGATTATTAAGTCAGCAGTAATTTGATTAAAAAGTTTCCCTGTGGCTATTCCAGTATGTGCTGCTTGATGGTCAGGCTCGTGTACCTGCACACTTCACAGATGGGTTTTCAGATCTAATCCTGACTTCTACCCCAAATTGGACTCCAGGGCTCTTATTCCAGTGAAAATGTTTCCTACTAATTCAATAGTATCTGAAGTGGATCTGAGCAGTCCAGTTCACAGAAGTCTGCAGAAGTTTCAGGGAACCCCAGGATCTCCGGTCTCTGTTGCAACCCACACTTCTACTGTGACAGTGAAGGTGGGAGGAAGGAAAGCCTGGAGCAGCACTCCAGTGGGATGCCCAGCAAAGACAAGCTGGCAGGCAAATCAACCCCTAGAAACAAAGCAAGCAGACAGGCCAACTCAAGATCTGTAAGAGGTGGATTTCCAAAGAAAAAGTCTATGTACACAAGGGTGGTTCAAGTCTATTTAGAGACCTGAAAATCAATGGTGAGGATTTTCTTTTTCTAATTAAAGGTGGGTGGGGTTTTTTTTTTTTAATAATATTCCAGCACTGAAAGACAGTGTTGCCAGAAATACAACCAAAACCATTACAATTGCAGATGAGATGAACGGAGGTTGGAATTCCCCAGAAAAATGGCAGGTTTTGATCAGAAATCAAGAAACGGGTAATCAGTGTTTTTCACCTTGCAACTGAGTCCACATACTACTTTGGAAACATCAAAGTAAATCAAGAGCTTGTGGGTTACAAGAGTCCAGCTTGCAGGGAAGAGTATGGAGAAGAGCAGATCTAAATCTTCAAAAATGCAAGCAGAGAGCCACAGGCAATGGCTCTGTCCAGGGAAGGAACCAAAACAATAATGCAAATACCAAGTCAGCACATAGGCTAAAGTAGTGTAGCTGGACAGACAAGACAAACAGACCTGGTATATAGGCAATAGCAACTACTCCAGCATTGAAAGTGATATGAGAGGCAGAGAGGAAAATACCCACCCCAACAGCTCTCTTGACAGAGATGAGGGAGACAGAATCAAATACCCCAGGAAGAAAAAAAACCCCAGCAAACAGCAACATGTGCACTGATAGAGAACACTGCCAAATAACAGGAAGATGCCTCCAGAATGACTTTAGCTAATTCAAACACTTGCCATGTACAAACACTACAATCTAATCCC
Source organism: Strix aluco (assembly GCF_031877795.1). NCBI lineage: Eukaryota > Metazoa > Chordata > Aves > Strigiformes > Strigidae > Strix > Strix aluco. The sequence goes on along the minus strand of NC_133934.1, from coordinate 123,300,333 downwards.
AGCGACACTGATAAGCAGCAGTATCAGACTGAAGGAAGGGGACCAGCTGCTCATGATACACAGTAAAACCATCTGGAGATGCATGAGCAAATACAGGCGACCAATAAGGAGCCCAAAACACCAGGAGTGTTATCACAAAACCTTCACAGTACTGGACACGCACAAGCACTGTCATCTGTCCATGCTCAGCGCACATGAATGACAGCCAGAGGTCTGCCTGGAACACACTGACACAAGCAGGAGAAAGGAGGACACCAGGGCTGCACCGCCAACCCGGCCCAGCTCCAGCCATGCTCTGAAACAAAGATTTGTCTGAATGTAGATGGGGGGCGGGAGGAGGAATTAATACTTTAACAATAAATATCAAAACAATGGTCCTCAAAAACTTGCAGTAACTGAAGAGAAACTCAAATGCACTGGGAAATGCCCATACCCCAGAACATGCAGGGAATCCACACTTTAAACAGATCAACTATGCTTCCAGAGTCTGTGCAACTCCACTTGAATCCCATATAGTTATCTACCAGAAATAAAAAGAAAATCAAACCATGAGAAGAGCCACGAGATTAACAGTGCAGGCAAAATCTACAGGGGGGATCTGCCATCAGGAAAGGCACAGCTTCAAGGGCAGTCCAGCCCAGGATTTGATTGGAGATCAAAAAAAGATTGTGCTTTCAGTGACAGCAACATGCTTTAGGTCATAGAACTCACTAAAAGGACACAAAAGTCAGTAAGAGAAAGCCAAGCAAAGCAGGCAGCTTCTACCATATAGGCACCAAGGGCCATAAACCACATGGCAAAGATGAGTGTATCTGGCCTCCCCTTGTCAAGCAGCTTTGGGAAGCAATGGGAAAGGTCAGTGGAGGACCTCCAGGGTTCAGGGTTCCCAGATGAACCTAAAGAAAGTTGTGGTACATTAAGAGACAGCCTACATAATTGCCCATGGCAATTTAGTTTATTTAATTAAATGTATTAATGCTGGTAAATCAGAGATTTGAACATTTGTTACCAGAAAAGGAATAGATGTGATTTTCTGAAGCATCATAGCAAAACTCAGCATCAACGAAACAAGTAAAGTACAATCTACTTACCTCCTTCTTGCAGAAAAATTAAGTCAGAAGGGGGCTAAGAGGACCACCCTGGAGCTGGTACATAGGCCTGGCTGGGGAAAAAAAAAAAAAGTTACACCTCATGTCATTCTTGATGAGGATGTCAGCAGTGGCTTGCGCCCCTTGAGACAATGCCACAGCCTCCAACCATACCCCTTCGCTGCCCTTTGCTTCAGCCCTGGCACAGACCACACTAACATAAACAAGTTTGGCTGTGTGACAAGACTAAGTGTTTGTACACATTTATTCTGCTTTTCTTAATTTTATCTTATTTCACAGTGCATCTTCAATTTAAAACTCCTAATAGATGGCAGTTAACGTCACTGAGTGATTATTAACTACTGCAGCTTGGTAAATGAGAACCTTAGCTCAAAAGTCAAGTTCTAGATTTCAGCAGTGTGAAACGTTAACTTAGGAAGTGATTTAGATTAAAATTAAGACCTTGAAATAAAACTACTTTTAAACCCTCAAGAATAAGTTCAGACTCTATCGTTCAGCCAGCCACTTTTCAAGGTGTTTAATTTCAGGGACAGATGACAGATTTCAGGTAAATTTTAACAGTGTGGTAAAACTACTGAGTGTAATTAGTTAAAGCATCTACAGAACTTCACTTTTAAATTTCCACTTAAGGTAGCTAAGTAAAGTAACTTTTATTACGTTTCAGAGTTTATAATAATTAAAATTTACAGTAAATCCACAGAATTCAATAGAATTAACTGGCTATAAATCTCAAAGCATAAAGCCGGTTTGTAGAGGTAGCACATAAATGATTCCCAGCCTTTCTGCAAGGTGCCAGCCATTGAGAGAACTGATTAGTCAGTCTTTGATTAATTGCCTGCTGTGTAAGAGCCAGGGTCAATCTACTCAATTAGGTGAAGGTCTAGTGGAGATCAGAAATGTAAATCAAAACCTATGGCAAAAGCTTCAGCACAAGATGAGAACGTACCAGCAGCCTTTCTTCCCTGCAAGGACCCCTCTCCCCTGGGCAGCCTGCGCTCCAACCACAGCCCTAAGTGGATGCCGAGGAAAGAGCAAGAGTGGGACACCCATATGTGCCTTCTCCTGAGTAGCCTTCCCACCTCCAACCAGGTTCACTTCTAAGGATTTTTTGAGCCTGTCATGGCTTGTTTTCTTCCAGGTACTCAACCAGCCTCACACTGAACCCAAACAAACCTTTTGCACCCAACGCACTCTTCAGAAGAGATCTCTGCAGATTTACTACCCACCAAGCTCCTTCTACGCCTCCTGAAGCCAGCTCCCTTTGATACCCTTCAGGTCTTGTGAGGCAGTGAACAAGCACTCCCTGCCTACCTCTCCATTACTACTCACATAAGTCTGTATATCTGATGATCCCCCAAAGTTAATCTCTTTTTTGCATTTATAAGTCTTTGTCAATCAGTCATGCCCAGTACCAGAAATGTCCACACTGCCGACCTACTGACCTATGCGGGACCTCTTCCAGTTCTCCTATATCCTTTTGGAAATGAAGGGGCCAAAACTGCACAGAGTACTCTAGGTAAACTCTAGGTTTACACAACAGTGCAGTGGCATTTCCTACAATAAAGAACAGCTTGCTTACAAGATCAGGCAATTCCTCATCTTCAGAGACAGAAAGCTCTGTGCCAAGAAGTGCAGAGACACAGGCTGCACCCACCACGGTCCCACCTCCCAGTGGGCAAGCCCATGCTGCTGCAGGAGAGGGGGGACTCGCATAAGGGGGACACAGCAAGATAAGGCTCAAGGAAGGACAAAATCCAATGGGAAGCTGTAACTCTCCAAATACAAGAAGCAGGAGAACATCAGAGCAAGCAAGGCCAGTGGGGAAATGGTGCAACATGTTAAAAAAGCATGGATTAAGATTAGTTTAAAACTGACCAGATTGTGACACTGTCCACAGGGCTACAGGAGACTGGGTATGTAGACAGAAAACAGGAATGATTTGAAACTACAGTTACTCCACACAGACTGGGAAACTATCTTGACAGGGTGATGAGAACACTGTATTTTTAGACATCATAAATAACTAGTTAAAAACCTGTAATAGAAAAGCAGCTAGTCCCCAGCGACACACAGGAAGAGCTATTCTTCAACACCCTATAAAAGAAAAAAAGCACAGAATTCTAAGCAATAAACTTGGATTTGAAAAAGGAGAGCTACATAAAAAAATCAGTATAGAAGTAAAAAGAAACAGCCGGAAAGGCAGAAATACTTCCAGGAGACCATGTACAGGTACTATAGGATACTTACATCATTAATTCAAAATACTTTAAAAGGACTAAAAAAAAATCAATTTGTTGTTTAGGGTTGAACAGCAGATTAAGGCAATTACTGGCAGTAAAGACAAAAAGGGGAAAAATAATGTCCTTCAGAATGCGACTGTCATGTTCAGAAGAGGAAAAGAAAAACAGATCATGAACTTCTGGCAAGTTAAATGTGGAATCATAGGAGGGCAGACCAAAAAACAACTGTGGTAGGTAACTTCCTAACAGCATAAAAATTTAATTACAGGTCTTTTTCAAGTGTTGCAGAAATAGGACGCCTTCCTGAGAGCTGGTGGGGTCAGAGATGATGAAGGTGTACAAGGAACACTCATGATAATAGGCCTAGAGTAGGAAAGCCAAAGTTTGCACCAGTGTTCCTGCAGAGAAGCTGAGGGAAGTAATTCAGCTATTTTCACTCAGAAGAAGGATCTCGGCAGCTGACCAAGTAATTCTTTGAAAATAGATTAGCATTCAGTAACAAGGTAAATAAAGAAATATGAAAACTAGTGAATAAGACCACAAAAACAGTATTGCCACTATGAATCCAAACTGCACTCACTTTCTTCACTGCAGTGCAGAAGTCTTGAAAATAGAACCACACCGAGACAGGCAACTTGGATAATGAGGGGTCTGAGAGAGCTTCTACTCAAGTAAAAAAATTGAGTTTTTCAGATAGAGAAAGAGATAATTATAGGATCAGGGCAGGGAAGGAGGGGTAAGAAAATGGTAAGTGGTATGGAGGTGGCAAATAAGGAATGAATTGTAACTATTCCTTTCTAGAATACAACTAGAGGGAACACAGCAAGATGAGTAGGTATCAGGTACAAAACACAATGCACAGAAATAATGTTTAATGTAACACAAGACTATGGAACTCACTGCTGCAGGATATTGCAGGGGCTGGAAGCATAAATGGGTTGAAAAAGCAAACAGATAAATGGAGTATGGGTTCATCATGGGCTCTCAAACGTAAAAGCCGTACTGAAACCTTTAGTTAGAAAGTCCACAAACTGCTGATTGACAGAAGCTGGGAACACATAACCAAACCCTGTTCTTAAACATTCTCCCCAGGTACTTGCTATCAGCCAGCATCAGGGGCTTTCGCTTTGACACAGCACAACCATTCTTCTGACAGCGCACCACAGACTGCTTTTTTTGTTTAACTTTTAAAATTATTTTTAAATTTAAAAATAATATGAACCCATGAGATTGCAAGCTGTTAATAAAAGATGAAAAATTAACCGCTTGGTTTGCAACTTTCACTCAGTAGATCAAACAAATAACCTGCTCCAGTAGCTTTAGCTGTCAAGTAAACCTTTCTGACCATTTGTTTTTAAGCTCGGGGCAGCAGTCCCAGCAGAAATGGTATCTGAAAGCTAGTTCACACTGCTAATCACCCGGCAACTAACAGTGCACCATACCAGCCCAACTGACACCAGTCAATACCAGTCCCCTGGTCCTGCAATTCAATTGTACAAAAGTATCACAGATACTGAATAATCCCAGCTCTCCTCTAAATTAGGGCAAGGCATTAATCTGGAGCCTTATCTTTATTCATCCTCATTTTACTAAGGTGCTCTCAATTCATGCCAAGCAGCACAGGGAAAGGTCATTGCTCTGGTAATGAATTGTCTACCAGGTCATGATCTCCTCCAGCCTGGAGTTTCCTCCACCACAAGGATAAACACTTACAAGTGGTAGTTCTCTTGGCCAGGTAACACCATCCCAGCAATGGCAAAACAGCATCCTTCTTTCAGCCTCAGCCACTTGAATGTAATCATTGGGATACTCAAGAGATACCGATAGTTTCATGGATGGGCTTTGCTGCCTGCTGGAGAGGTCTGGGAACCAGTGTGCAGAGCACCAGCCCAGCTCTGTCCCAACTAGCTGTTACTTGCCCTGATGGGCAAGGAAAACAGAGAAGCCTTAGCCCGTCTGAGGCAGAAATCAGTTCAAGAATAACCATTACTTTTGGGGGGAAGGGAGACTGAAAAAATGCAGTTATTTTTTGAATGAAAAACACTCAACTTGAAGAGGAAGTCTTCATATCAGCCTAGGTTCCCTTGACCTTTCCGGCAGTTTTTACATAGTCAAGTAGGGAAAAAAAGAGATGGGGAGGGGGAACAGAGATGGAAGGAAGAAGGGAGAGAAGGTAAAGTAGAAAAGGAAAAAGCAATTGGAAAGTTCCCCCCCAACTGGGTGACAACAATTCAGCTTCCAAATTTGAAAATTATAATTTCTCCCAGAAAAATGACAGTATCTTTTTATTTACCTTTTTCTTTGATGCTGCCAAGCTCGGCTGCCAGGAAAGTAAGTTTTGAATAAAAATGTTTTGGGCAGCTTTGCCTGAAACACTCAATTAGTGGTGAAGGGCAGAGCAGGACTGGGATGGAAAAAAAAGGAGAGGTCAGCAGCTGGGCAGCAAACAGAGCCAGTCTGACAGAGAGAAACTGGCAGCACCCAGGCCACCAAGCACCTGATGAATCTGTGTTCAAGTTAACACACCCAGCCCTTTACCTCAAGCAAGGCTTTATCCTTTGAAGGATGCCCTGTACCATCGTCTCCAGAGAACCCCACCAGGCTGTCGAGGTCCCTCAGACCCTGACAGCTCCCCCAGCAAGGTCTGCAGGGCCTCTCAGGTGCCTCGATCTAGCAACAGGAACGGCTGGTGCTGGAAATAAATCAGGAGGTTTGTTAGGAAACAGCCACCTCATGACAGTCACCAAGCTGGGTTAATATGGCTCCAACCATGCTTCATGCACTTGAGTAACCGCTCAGATATAGCTTGTAGGCCAGTCAACCTTTCAGTGCTCAGATTCACGCTCTTCCCTTCCTTTCTTATTCTCACTTTTAGTAATATAGTACATCTCTCTGGCATCTCTAACTTAACGCTCCGTTTTGTTGGCTGGCTGACAGGTCTCAAAAAAGCACGTCTTTCCACTTCCAGCACAATTCTGTTTAATCTTGTATGAAGAAGGTGTATCACTTAAGTAACTTTTTCTACCCCTCCTTTTCTGCAGGAAAAAGGAGAGAAGTTTAAAATAAGAATGACAGCAATGTTTTAACCTAAACGGGAGCAATTTACATGCAAATCAGATTTTTCAGGTGCCACAGAAGATGTGGGGGCCCTGCCAATCTGGAGGGAAGAAATAAAAAGAAGGGTGAATTTGACACAAACACCGTCAAATGCTGAACCCACAACTTTTAGTTTCTTCCCTAGGGCAAAGTGTCCTGGAGAGACTCTTCATCCTACCTAGATATTTATTTTCATTCTCATTGACACTACTATTGTAAGACAAAGAACCTGCTGCTTCTTTTATTTATATGCCTTCTCAAACCCCCTTGCATGCAAGTCCTACAAATGTAGTCAATATGTGAGTAGGTGCAGCTGGATATAAACCCAAGTGGGAAGTGGTTTTCTTACTGAACTTGATGAGAAAATGAGTTATACAATCAATAAAGTAGCACCAGACTGTAGAGGAAGAATCATATGATGTACTAAAGAGCACCCAGACATTATCACCAATAAATCATGGCACTATGGGAGTTAGCAGAGGCACAACAGGGGTGCTAAAGCTGCTGAGAACAGAGGAGCCATGAGCACCCTAGGGAAGGCAGCAGTCTGCCACCAGCTCAACCAGTTTCTCCCAACAGCATTTCTCCCAGCAGTTAGCATTTGTTACAGATGGGGAAAAATCTTTACACTTCAGAGCTGGCGTTCCTTGTCGTAAGTAGGGTTATTTGCACCTCTCAAAGAAAGACCTTTCAGACAATGATTCCTGTGGACATTTATGTTCTTCTGGAGCACTGAAGCAATCTTTTTGGGAACCTGAACACACTGAGCCCTGTGGCAGGGGATGCCACAGCACTCCACGCTTAGGACCACTGCAACACACCATAAAGCAGCATTGTAGCCGTTCCAATCAGATCCATACACAGGCAGACAACATTTTCACAAGAGCCTTAATGTCAAATTAACCAGTTTTATCTTATACTTGAAAACGCAGCAACCACAGGAATACACCCTGCCTCTGCCTTCCTGTGGATTCTGCACAACAGACTGCCCTACCAGAAGAAAGTCTCCAACAACGTTAAGCAAGTTACAGCTGCCATTTACTAACACAAACATGCACCTGGTCTTGGAAAACCTGTACTGAGTGCAAGTTTTGTAAGAATTTGCTTTTCCACTTTCTACTTCAACGTTCCTGGTATGCTAGTATAATTTACCACCACTGTTCTTACAAAAGTGTTACACCCTTTCTAAAATAAAACAGGGCTATATGACACATCTAAAACAGCGAAATGCATCAGAGCAATTAGTGGTTCTGCTGCTTTTATGGCTCTGATTGGAATTCTGATCTCAAGCGAAAAGCCAGTTCTCCAGTGAGAAAATACGGTGGCTCTGCATACGGGCTCCATCTGCTGGCACGCCGCTCTCCTGGCTCTGCTCAGTGTATAGTAAACTGAAACAAAACCTACACAGCCATCAATTACATTTTTCTTCTCGCAGCCTATGAATTTCAATAAATACACCATCTGTTCATCTTCTGTGTGGGAGTTCAGTCATCTTCTTGGCAGCAATATTATTCTAGAGCAATTACCTGTGTCTTTATCACCTATCATTGTGCTTCATCATCTTTTCATCATGTGTAAAAACCAACCACTTTATTACTACAATTTCTGTAGGCAGCCCGGTCCTGTTAGTTACCATGGAGATGATCTGTCAAAAGAAGTCTACATTTAAAGAAGCAAAAGCTGAGAAAGGGAGGAGGAGAGAAACACAAAGAGCCTGAAATGAACTTGTTTCTCCAAGTCAGAGTTTAAACACAAAAGGCACATCTCAGGCAGCAACACTGAGATGCCACTAACAACCTAGTTAGGAATCCATCAACCTGCCAATACAGAGGATGAGTCAATGACTCACAAGCATTACAATTACGCTCAGGGGTCAGAGACTTGGCTTTAATCCCTCAGCAGAGTCCCATGACCTGCTCTTACAAAGGCCAATTTCTTATTACTATAAATCAAAAGATAAAATAGGGGGAGGGAGGACGGGCTGGAATGGCAGGCAGGTGGCAACAGCAATTTTCCCCTCCCTGGCAGTCACTAGCAAGACAGTGAATTTTACATCAGCTGCACTATAGTTTATAGCCATTCCTGCAAATGTCTTTGAATTAAACTCTTTCTTCCCCAACTTTACTCTGTGCTCCACTTTCACTCCTTCCATGGATTCCTGCCTAGCTCTGCTCTTTTGCTCCTTGCCTTGCAAGCATGTTGCTCTCCATCTTTTTCCATAAAACATCCACACACGTGCAGCTGTTCTAACTCTCTCTTTCCAAATTCCAATATATTTCAAAAGCAGCTGTCAGTGCCAACTATTTACAGATGCTTGCTCCCTCACCCAGCCACATACACCCCCAGCCTTCACTTCATGAAATCCTGTTTTCCTCTTTGAATTTTTTCATCTCCTTCAGTCTTCCAGTTCCCATCTTTCCAAGCTGTAATTGCTCTCCTGTTACTGCAGGAAAAATATTATCAAAGTACAAAGGACTTGCTGATGCTCTGTGTTTCTAGGATGCGTCATTAGCAGCCTTGAGCTGAAACACGCCAGGCTGCAAACTGCTTTGGTTCAATTCATCCTTGTATCTCTGGAAGAAATAAGCAATTTCAGAGCTATCCAATTTGTTTAATATCAAGTACACATGCACTGAGTTTTAATGATGTGGACTGTCATTCTGAATTGCAAGAGCACAAAAAATGGCCACCTATGAACAGGCAAACTATGTTCGCAGCTATCTTCCATAGCAGAATTACCCCAGTCTTGCAAATCATAGGAAGATAGTTAGGGAGGGAGAAAACATTTTCCCTAAGTTCTCCAGCAATTTAATTTCTGTCTGTCCACCTCGAGAGACAAGGTACTAAATTTTCCTAAGTGCTAAGTGCCCATATTTTCCACGGGTTCCTGCCTGCAGAAAACTTTCTACATTAGGAAGCTGAGTCTATAGAGCATCAAATTTAGGTACTGCAAATGAGACAGATGTCTAGAAATCTGGGACTAAGCAACTACCAGGGTATTAAAAAAAGGCACTATAGAAGAAATAATGCTTGGGTTCAGCACTGAAAAATTCCAGTGTTTAACTTCAGAGAAAAGAAGGAGAAGACATAAAATAGGAGGGGGAATTACAATAAAACAACAGGCAGGAAAGAAGAGTGACGAAAATCAAAAAATAAAAAAAAACAAGGATATATCAGGAATGCACTGCCATCAGAGTTCAAAGCAGAAATCTCATGGACAAAAACAAAAGTATCAAATCCCAAAAAAATCAGCATTTGCTGTGAAAATATGAACTAAACAAGAAAAATAACATTCTGATCTGAAATCTGATCTCCCCTGGAAGTTTATTGTGGAGCAAAAGTTCTTCCCAACTGTCCCTTTAGCAGAAGTGCTATTGAAGAGAGACTGAAACCACATATAGATCAGACACTCCAACAGCTTCAGTTGCTGAGGAAATGGAACCCATGCACCCTTCTTTAAAGGTGTGGGCCCTGTGTTTCCTCTCTCTCTTTAGATACCTTTCGCAGTCAGGTTGTGCCATCAGCTTCCATATGATGCTTTACCTTCTGCAAGACAGGCCCAGGGAGAGTCACATCCCTGTTCTTTAGCATGGCTGGTTGCTGCACAGATTGGATGTAGATGGAGACGTGCCCAGGCTAAAAAGTGGTTTCCAGCATCCTGGGCCAACTTGAGCCGCCACTTGGTAGGCATGCTGTAGAAACTTCTGCTAACCTCACTTCCTCCAGCCAAGCCTTCCAGACAGGCTCAGTGGATGCTGACTCCCTGCACAGGATCTCTGTGTCCTTCCATTGTGGATGCCCTCAACCAGCAGCATCTGTGCTGCCTCTGCCCTCGGCAGGTGCTGGCAGGCAGCCAGGGCAGACGCTGGTTCTGCTCACCTTCTCCATTCCCCACCGACAGGTCTGCAAAGAGAGCCAGGAGAGCTGCCCTGGCAGGGAACGCTGCCTGCCCTGCCTGCTGCTGCTGGGGCTGTTCTGTCCTGGGCAGCAACACCTGGCAGCAGGACATCCCGATACGTGCCACCACACACAGTCCACCACTGGGACTTGGACATGTTGTTTGTCACAATAACCTCTTTTCCTTAAACCCTTTGAGTGATTGTGACATATCATTCTGGAGTGGACTCTACTGTCCACTGGGGATCGGTGACAAAATAGTTTTAAGGAAACTGTTCTGGTTTAAAGTTAGTAAGGACAAAGAGAATGCACACAAATGAATCCAAAAACCACAGCCCCATGGAAACCATGGAATCTGGTTCTATGTGAAATGCAGTCTTCAGAAACCTGGGAGAGAAGCTACTGACTCTCGCCAGGCCATCCATAATCTGACTAACCAAATACCAGTAGGCAAATCTTTGCAGAAGGAAGTCACTGTCCTAAAAGCATATAACCTTACAGCTTTTTCATCTGTCACCCCCATTCTCCAAAACCCTCAGCAGCTTTGTAAAAATTACTACTTCTGCTTATTCCTTGGCTTGAACAGATGTTCCCCGTCACTGCTGTGTGCCCGCACAGCGATCTGCCCTCTCTAGGGCTCTTGCAAGGGCACACAAGAGAGGGACAAGGGAAAGCACTATGGGGTTTGTGGTTTGTCCCAGCCTGGCCACCCACAGCCTGCAAAAGACAGAAGGGGGGAGCAGCAGGTGATAATGGCCAGAAAAGAATAAAAATGGAGTACAGGATAAAGAAGGATTTCTTCTCTTCAGAGGAAATGAAAGTCCACTCAACACATATAATGCACCACTCCATAAAATGGCCAAAGCATCCACCAGGAACAGGCCTTCCAGATCCCTTGGGGGGGCAGAGGAGGGACAACCAGTATGTCCCCTCTCACTCCCCCTCCAAGGAGCCAAAAGCACATTTCCCCACTGGCACCCAGGAGCTGCTGTAGCACCTACACCCCGGATTACTGGTCAGCTCAGGCATGAATTGCTCCCTGGGCCAGGGCAGCACAACACGGGCAGGCTTGCCAAGGGGAAATGGTGACACACACAGCAACTCTGCTAATGCCAGCAGGCCCTGCGCAAGGGTCAGCAGGCTTGCACCTTGCCAGAGCAGCCTGCCACAGCCTGGAGCACTGCAGAGCCTACGCAGCTCCTCCTGCTGAGGATCTGTGCTGGGACAGTGAGCAGAAGGTATCTGCTCATCCCTCGGCAGCATCACACATCTCCAGCTTTCCTAACAGTCTGTATGACCTTCCAGCTGTGTGCACAGCCATCACCTTCCCAGTCTTGAACTGGCTGGGATGGGAGTAGAGAGAACGTGGGGTTTGGCTGCTTTCAGATGACATCTGCAACCCTATCTCCTCCATGGTCTTGTATGATCATCCCTTGGCATGATAATTAACATGTGGACTCAGCACAGATATTCATGAGCTGGGCTGGCATTTGGCAATCCAAATGTAAAACAAGCAATGGCTAGACAGAGCAGGCTGGGATAACACATGGCATGCCAGATGCTCATCCAGCACAAGGTCACTATTGCCTAATTTTACTTCACCAGTGGCAATCACACGGTCAGACCACCTAAAATGTGCTTTGAACTGTCATAAATTTATCCCATCCAGTGATCCAGCATCACTCTTCTTCAAACCAGAGGTTAGTGAGAGCAATGGGAAAGAAGAGGAGCAGCACTGAGGGAGAAAACCAGATTTAATCACTTAACAAAAGGCATCATCAACTCTTTGTTCAGAATTGCTTTTTACCCAAGAACCAAATAGAAGGCAACCTTGCACCTTTCATGGTTTTGCAGGTATAAACAAGTCAACACAGCTAATCCAGTCATCCTGTCTCCAGAAATAATCAAGAAACCAGAGCTCCCACAGTACAGTAGCCCTCAGTGAGAAACAGGTAGCCAAAAAGCCAGGGTCCCTTGCAGGCACAGGGGAGGCAGCCTGCCTTCTCATGGACAGACTCGCTTCAGTTATCTGGAGTTCTGTGACAAATGAATGCAAATACTTCAAAGAAAAAAAAATTTGAAAAAATTAGAACTTGCATTGCATTAGCACTTTCAAGATGTCAACCAAGACTGAGACGCTGCAGTTCAGGGTGCTATATGGAGTGCCCGTATAGCACCTTTCTCTGCCTGTGCCCAGGAGAGCTTGCAGGTACAATGGGGATGGGGTAAAACACAGACCACACACCAACATTGGCGGTCGGGACAAAAAACAGGACCTAATACCCAAAATGCCAGTCTGAAGGATTAAGTTAATGAAGAGGTATCATTAACACCTTTCACTTTTTCCTGTAACTCTGTCATATAGCCATTCTCAAAGCAATCCATATTTCTGTGATCAAAGCAGTGTTAATTATTTCAGCTCACAGCATGTTTCTATCCTCAGTTCAGCAGTAGCTTTGACTTGTCCCTTAAAAACTTAACAATAAAAGTATTCCTGGCCTCACCCTAGGGCAGCAGTTTACTGGCAGTGCTAGATAAAGTGTACAGTCAGCACCACCCACACCAGTCTGCCTGGCAGAGGAGCTGGGCTGGACTGGATTCAAAGGCAGCTCATGGCTGGTGAGATGAAGAGACACAAATCATCAATTCTGACAACAGCCAGGTGGAAAAACAGGAGCTCCCTCAGAGCTTTTGGAGAAAAAAGGTCAGAAGATCTTAGATGATCACATCCCCTGTTGTTCTCATGTCACTTTGGGAATGCACACGCTTTTTTATTTTTCCATATATATTACTGATTTATTGGTTGTTCCACAGGCTTTTTACAGCTTTTTCATGAAACACCAATTAAAGCAGGCAGCCGAAGTCAAACCAGACCTGTGTGGTGAAGAGGCAGAAAGTCCTGACCAAATAGATTTTCCTTCCCCAGTACAGGTTTGAGGAAGACAAAAAGAAACACTAGATCTAGGTGAAATTTTACCTTGTGTCTGCAAGTAGCCGCATGTAATCATAGTGCAAATTCTTGAAAATATCATTGACAATTCCCTCCAGATGATTTCTTGCCCTTGATACTTACAGATATCTCAAGAACAGAGTAAAGCTTTATGCTATCTTTTGCTAATATTGATGCACAACGCCAGCAGAGTACTTCAGGGACATCCTGCTTTGTACCCCTCTCAGAAATACAAGCACACATCTGACTTTCAGCTAAACTGATCAGCAATCCACTTGCATACTTCAACACATGGGCTCCTGCACTGGTCAAATCCAGGACCCTTCATCCCCAAGTTGTCAATTTTTCTTCTACTTTAAAGCCCAAACTCAAGTTGATATTCTCAGACAAGGGGTTGAAAGTCCTTAGAAAGCTCAGAGCATTCATCCTCTCCAGGGAACAGCTCATCACACAAGTTGCTGCCAGCAATGAAAGGCAGTTAGGATTTTCCTGATTAATATAAAAATAGTATACAAATACCTCCAGCAAAAACCATTACAATTGTGTCTCATTCTCCAGCCCTAGAGGAATCAAACTCTCATATGAGAAGAAGGTGGCAGTGAAAGGATCACCAAAAAAAAACAGATGAGTCCCAAGATAGATTGTACTTGAAAAAAGTTTGGGAAATTCTTGTGTAAGGTGAACACGGTAGTCTTGGGGCAGTACTGGGAATCACTCTTTCTGCAAAAGCCTTCAGCTGTGGCAGAGCTCTCTGTGGCAAGGCACTCCTGGCCTGACATGGAATGATCTCTGCAAAAGAGGGTCAAGAGATTGGCTTGCTGTCTATCTGCTTCGTACATGGCATTGCATTAGATGATGCAGCAGAGATTTCAGCTGGCTTCAAGCTAGTTTGTACAAGTAGTGGAGACAGACTAGCCCTAGCAGAAACGCACAGCTAATTAATCTTGCCAAGGATTAGTTTGCAGGATAGACACAGACAAGCCTGTAAGCTTCTCTGGGATCTAGCCTTTTCATTTGTAAAGAGTTCCCTATAACTACAGTGCACTCACAGCCAAGAGACACCAGTGCTGTGTCCAGCAGACACCACTGGGCTGCACATTCGTGCTCTTCCACTGAGGTGAAATTTTACATGGAAGCATCTCATATAGTTTGTTGCCTTTGCCAGTGTGAAGCTGTGACCATCCCTGCAAGAGGCACAAGCAGTGGTTCTTCCTCTTTTCTCAGAACTGCTGCATACTGCATCTAGTGTCTGGTAGCATACTAGGGGTAAAGAAAAGGACAATTTAAATACCCGTTAAAAAATTTATAAAATAAAGGTTGTGGAAAACATGACACACAAGGAGATACAAAGAAAGGGGGACCATTTAGGCTGAAAAGAGGAGAGGGAGGAAATAAAAAATCATTATGAATAGAAGGGGGATTATCTGATCTCTGTATTTTTTAAATACGGTGCTTACCTTGCAGCAAGAGAACGTGTCAAGAGTGAGTTAGATACAGTTCATCTGGATACGGAGCAAGGGAACAGACCCGTGGTCCTTTCCAGCTTTATTTTCTATGATCATCTGTGCTCCTCAGCACTCATGGGTCAAGACACTCTCCTGCTGATTAGTATACAAAGCCAGTCAAAACAGAATTTGGTTCCCATTTTATTCAAGCTAGAGAGCTTCCTCACAAAACAATAATGTCTCTGTTTAGCCTTGGGTCCTAAACATCCAAACAAAAAAGAGTAAAAATAACCACAACTAACAACGAAGAAGAGAGTAATTCTACAAAAGAAAAGTCGGTATTAAAATCCATTAGACAGAGAAACACAGACTCTATTAAATTTATTGCTTGGTTTCAGGACTTGGGAAGAGTCTCTTCATTTCCTGTACCTCTTGAGTATTTACTATGTCCCCTATGAGCTAAGTCTTCCAGAGTAATTTTAATGTCATGTTCTAAGCACTTCTGCACTGTAAATCATCGATTTTTATCTCCTTCTCCCAATCAATGCAAAGATATTTATGCTGAACACATAAAAGCTCTTGACACTATAGAAAAACCAATTACACCCTGCAAGACGTTTGCTTTTGGTCATTGACATCATGGAATTATCCATTACACTTTGCACATGGCTGCCATTTACAGGAAAGCAGTGTGACCTTGCCTGCCTGAAGTTTGCATCTCTGCAACCTGGTGAAGCAATGTGGCAGGAGCTTGCAGCAGAGATGGTCATCCCTAGCTCGGGGAGTACCTGAACTGCAAATTGTGAAAGCAGAAAGAAATCATGAAAGCAGAAGGAGGTCTCATGTCAGTCCTGCTCCTGTGCTCCTACCAGACGTTGCTTGCTGTCAGAGACAAGATGCTGGTTAGAGAGATCTTTCTTCTAACTGCTGCAGTCATGACTTCCACCACAGCCCCAGGGGCAGACTGGAAAACTTAATTATCTCTCCATGTTTGCCAGTGCTCAAGGACAGGTCCTGCATCCACCCTCTGCCAGTGTGCCCAGGCTGGGCCTTCTGTCTCTTCCCGCTCCTACTCACTGAGCTAGCAACAACCATATTTAAAGTCCAGGGCAAACACACACTGAAGTACCTGCAAGCTCCTTTTATAATAATTGTCTAGAGCACACCATGATCCCTTTTTGCTTGGCCACCCTAATTTCCTTCTCTTGAATAAAGCTGCATCCTTCCTGGATGCAATCAGGACACTGGGCACAAAAATAGAGAGCACACTTGGATGGCTTCCCCACTGCATGCTACTGGCAAGACAGGTTCACGGGACGAGCCAGGAATCAGCCCTTTTATCTTGGCAAAACTGTAACAGACTTGTCAAGTCTCTGAGTGGTTTATGTTCATGACGCCCACCAGTCCCTGTCTTGCACTTTCTTCTTCTAGCAACAGCAATTCACACCTTCCTAGCAAAGCACCGATGAGTCTGTGCTCCCTGGAAAGGACCCACCATCAAAGGACCTCCCCAGGAGGTGCAGCCTCTCTAGCCTCAGCATCACATTCTCTCTCTCTCCCATGTCACCAGCTCAGCAATGAAAAGGAGGTTTCCTGCCATGCTATGACTGACACATGGATGTGCCCTGCCGTCACACAACTTGATGCTTGCTTTCTCACGTACTAAGCAGGAAAGTGCTTCACTCAGTACTCAAACAGACGTATTTGAGGAACAAGCATGTTGAACAAGACCATGCAGGAGAGTGCTGTACCTTCCCTAGCACTGATATCAACTTAGCCTTTTCTTTTCAGGTGTTTGTCCAGATTTTATCTGAGGTTGACACATGCCTGTAGCCACAGCAGGTGAGGAACAGCCTTCACAACTAGCTCAAGAGAACTGCATTTCATTTTAAAACCTTGGTAAGATCTTCTAGTGTAGAAGGCTAATTCCAGTGAAGTCAGGGAGCTGTGATGATTACATCAGATCCAGCCTGTAAGCCAGGAGCACATCTTTAATAAGAGTATATAAAGAGAGAGAATAATAAACACTCAATGGTCATCAGCAAGAATTACAAAAGCAGTGACACCAGCAGAAGCTTTATGTCCCAGAGTCATCATGCTTAATTCTCTAAGATCCCGACTGACCCAGACGAGTGAGGCAGAAGTATCTCTCATTAGTAGAACAATTAACTTTTTGTGTGTCCAGTAGACACAAGTTCCAGGCACTGCATGGGAGATTTATTCATTCATAGCCAAACCACTTATACTGAATCTATTTTAAGTTTTTGAACTTTTCCTTAGAGGGAGTTGGGGTTTTTATCTCTTGTCAAAACAGGCAGAACTCAGCCAAGTTCACTGCAGATTGCTCCCATTAACAGGAGACCAAAATTCGGGGGAAAAAAGGCAATAAAAAGCCCCACTGTGTTTAAAAATTGACAACTTTGATTCTCAAATCTTATGAAAAAAATTATTTCCCCCCACCCTGTTATTCACCTGTTTCTGAACACCTGGAGCATCAGGCAGTCAAAGGAACGGTGTGAGAATGCCAAGCAGATACTGAGGGTAGAAGTGGGAGTAGAGAAGAGGTCCCTTATTTTAAAGCGGTTGACAGAGACATGCACACAAAAGAAATGCTAAAGACAAGAACTTGCAGCATATCTGTTCAATGGCATTAGGCCCTTTGGCTCTCTTATTCAAAAATCAAAGCAGTCTTAAATAATAACAGTATAAAATTAACCTGAGTTCATACTCTTTAATCTAAATCAAGTAAGACAGCACATGTGGCTCAGTTTTAAAGTATAGAAGAATTAACAACGTTCATTCAGAAGGAGACTCTGTAGCCAGGGATTTGGCATCATTCTGTTAAAACAACTTTACAGTCACACCTTAGTTAATTAGAAAACATAGGGAAATTAATTGGTACAAACACAAATTAAGTCATCTCTATGTAATACCTGTGCAACATTCATCAGGCAGCAGTCAATCAGATTCAAAAAGACTCTTACTAGTAGGTCTCCTACTTGACAACACTACATTTCAGTGTCTGAAAAACAAGGCGGTCTGACAGGCAGTTTGTTTAGTTCGCCTGGCCAGCTGAACAAACCAGTGCCACCGCCAGCCCTGAAAAACACTACGTGCTCTCTGGGGAGGGGGAATCAATCAGACTGATGCATACCTGCTCTGTCACAATACCTGCCCCTGGCCAGGCAGACCTGGAATTTGAAGGAAGGAAACCTAACAGGGAAAGTCCGCTGGGCTCAAATAAGGCCAAGGACAACATCTGAAGGGAAGAAAATGAAAGAATTTGCAGTCCATTTGCAGTGGTCTGGAACAGACCATATCAAACAAAAATGCAACCATATTGCACATCCACTGACAAAGCACAGGTACCTTCATTGCGCTCTCTGCAGCACAACACATCCTTGGTATCGCCGTGCTGTTCAACCATCAGTCTGCAGTGATCCTTCCCAACTACAGCATCTTCCCTACAGGAGGCAGGACAGGACACCCCTGCACCTCACAGCCGGGAGCTGAGGGCCTGAGCCACATCACACAGTGGCTGGTGCCAAATCTTCTGCTCTGGCCACTCACTGTTGACACTGCATGGCCCTGTGGAGGGCAGAAGAGCAGGAAAGTCCCCTTAAATAGTCTGTGATCCCTCCACTGTAACAGCTTTTGCAACAAGATGTTGTCTCCAGCCTTAGGCCACTAGTAGCTTCCAAAGACTGGAGAGAGGGCAGATAGGTATTGCTGCAACAAGAGAAATAAGACATGGCAGAACTGTGGCGTTTATAGGTTTCATATACTTCAACGGCAGAACTGAAGAAAATAAAGTGAGCAGATAGAAGTGAGAGGGAAAACACTACTTTTTTTTTTTTTTTAATTACTATTCTGGAAGGATGGATAAGCAATTTTCCTTCACTCGGGTTGAAATGACAGCATGTTGCATCCTATTTTTCAGCTCAGTCTTGTAAAGTCCTGTCCCTGTTATCCATAGCTCTCCTTTTCCTATCATCTCTAATTTGCACAGATGAACAACGTGCACTCTACTTAGAAAACAAACAAATATGTATTTCAAAAGTATTGAAGAGCATTAAAACCACTTTGCACAGGGACGTGTTCTATGTGATTTCCATAGCATATATAAAGTAGCACCTGTATTTCATTACTTTATTGGAAGAAAGAGTCCCTAAACAGAAACAATGTATGGCAAAGCAGAGTCAGTTGTTTAATGCTGAGTCCACACACAGATTTTTGTACGCACCCAGAGCAACTATTTGGGATAATCTTCTCTTTCCTGCTGTGAAAGGCAGTCAATTTTAATTTGGAAGAAGCATTGCTACTGTGAAAGTTAACAGAAATCTATCATCCACTGACTTACAGAGTGATGTTGGTAGCACGATCCTTGCTCAAGCACCTGTCCTGGATTTCAGACCTGATTCCTCAATGCCCATCACTGAAGGTACCTGCAACGTGAACGATGCCCTGACTGTGCACATCCCCAGTATGTGCACCTGTGTGAGCAGCGTACAGGTGCTGCACACGCCTGCAGTGAAAGGCAGGCAGCCTATGGCACCTCTGGAAGGACAGTGAAGACAAAGCAACAACCCTTGCTGATGGCTATAAAACTGCAGATGTTACTGTATGTGCCTATTATTTGCTTCAGAGCTATCAGGGGAAGAGGGTCATGTAAGCCAAGCATGCCCTCCAAAACATCCTTCAAGGTAAGTGTGTGCACATGCACCTTTCCAAAGAGAAGCAGAGGCATCTGATGTGATTCCCCCGTTTAACTCGCAGCAAGCAAGCGCTCAGAAGACAACAGTGCTGCAAGATCTGGATATCAGTGCATTTTGCAGAGAGATATAAGGTCACAGGCTGGAGATGTGAACCCTCTCATAAAGCAAAAATCCATGCCAAATGCTCATTAGATAATCAGCCAGCTGCACAGAAACTGTTTATTGGGTAGCAAGGAGCTACTGACTCCTGACAGCATAAGCAGCCTCTAGGTTGTGGCTCAACATCCTTAAGAGCAGCTTGACATACCAAATCAACACCCTTGTCATTTCGAATGCAGCCTTGTAATATTATCTGTAGACATGTGTGTATGGCACATCTGAGCTCCCACCTAAAATTAATTCGAAACCTTCCAGCACAGGGAAATTTCACTTCAAGCTGTGCTCTGCTGACACGATGATTTATTGATTTATCTCTCTACAAGGGAAACAGAGCACCTCCTGTCAAAGGACGTGTTACATTATGAGACTGGAGGAGCGGGGAAAGAAATGTGAAAACAAGTAGTTCTTTTGTGGACTGCCAGATGCACGGAACAGATGAGTTTTGGTTTCTTTGTTTCCTTAAATCATACGCAAATATCCTACAAGGTTTTTCAAGAGATTAAAACATTTTCAACATGAGTACAGCATGTCTAATGTTCAAGGTTCCTCTAAAAAGAGGGTCGAGTCTTCTTGGTACAAAAATTTTCATTAATCAAAAGATCCTGTGATAACAACAACTTTTAATTAATTCTATATTATTTTTAACTATTTTAAGCAATTATCCTGCAGAGTAAAATTGCTATGAAAACAAAACCTGGAGTACTCATATCACAGGGATGCTGCACTGCCCTCTAGAGTCTCTGTCACTCTCATTCCAGCATCTAGATGCAGATTCTTACGAAATTATTTTTTAAAGACATCACAGAGGGGAGTGCTGTCTACCAGATATGAAGCACGGCCAATAATTAAGAGTTCAGATTCAAACTCTTCAAGTGGTTCTCAGTGTTATTTTGGACAATATCTCCCCTGCCCCCACCTCTATTTAGAAAGGCATATATATAAAATAAGGCATCGAATTTTAGGAAGGGCTTTCAATATCAGTATCTCTATATCCTACAGAAATACAGATGCTAACAAAGGTGAAAATAAATATTGTACTTTTTCTTACTTGATTCCTTCCCAAAAGCCACAACTATTCCTGTAACTCAGATCACAGGATGAAGAATCTACCTGGCTCCTTCCGAGATGGAAAACTGCTGCACTCAGACCTGCTGTGTTCAAACTGTGCAGTGCTACAGAAAGATAGATATTACTCCTATAAGCACTTTGTTTCGATTTTAAATTAGTTTCAGTTCCTTTCTCTCAAACCCATAATGAAATATTCCCCAACACAGCTCACTACTATACATACATATCCATCTGCATGCAGCTAATCACCATCAATTTTTTTCCATTCACAAACTGGCAAGGAGAGGACAAAACATACCTTAACCCTAGCATATCAAAACTACATCAAGTATCTTCCACTGAGACCACGTCCTAACAACCACATGCACACATTTGCATCGACCTTGTAGCGAGAGGTAGTCTAGATACATTTTGTCCTTCTACACATCATTTCAGAGCTCTTGCTTCACTCCTACTAGTTATGCATCTGAGCACCCCATATACTGTCCCAACAGGTGATGTCTGCCTTTCTACACAAATATATTCTTCGTACTTGAACAGTGCTCAAAGGCTGTAGCTGATTTCAGGATTCCCTGATAAACTCCTAGTAAGAAGAAAAACCCTAAAAATCACTTGGAGCCTAAAGAAGGAACAAAAAGGGGTTGAAATAAGGACAGAACCAATTTTGTATGATTTGTCACTGTCCACATCAAATTGCACAAATGCTGTGGGAGATGATTCATTTCAAATATGTAATAGATACATGCCTGAAGGTACACACACAAAGTACCCTTGAAAAAACACAGGGACAGGGCTGAGCCAGCCTCCTGCTGTCCATTATCAGCTGACCTGCTGACCCTCTCAGCATCCCAGCAGTGATAGTGAGTTCAGCTCTGGAGAAGAAGGTCTCAGCCTCATGAACCAGAGGGAGAAAGGGAGCAGGAGGGAGGAGTTCTGGGGGAAAAGAAAAAAAAAAAAAAAAAAAAAGGACTGCCCAGTTGCTAAAAGACATGCTGCAAATTACAAAACCAGGACTGTCAGGACCACTCTAAAAGAGCTTGGAGTTTATATTCTTATGCAGCCATGGGAAATTAAGTATTGCTAGAAGATGGTCCCGAACACCATCCAGACCAGCTGCTGGATGATAGTAGGAACATCGAGGACTGCATTTTGTGTGTGCCATTTCTAGGCACAGAGGATAGGGGCACAGAACATGTCTCTTAGAGTTTCTCTGGCTACATGCCAGTGTCTGGAACAGGATTGAGGTCTCCAGGAGACATCGTGATCCCTTAGTCTTCAGCAAACATCATAAAAGAGTGAAGAGGTTGGGTTTTTTGGGTTGTTCCTTGAAGTTTGCCTGTTTTCCCAAGCTCCACACCATCTTTGCTATTCCCTGTCCCACAAGGCTTGAGGTTGCATGGAAATCACAGCACATTAAACTCACTCCATGCCCTAACTAAAGCACTTTGCATGACAACTGAGGCTGCCCAGGGGATCTTCTATCACCTTTTCTATTAAAGTCAGAAAAGATGACTCATCTGCTACAAGGCACACTATCCTGGATATCACAACCACAACTCTGAAGTCTTTAGCTTCACAAGGCTCAGTCTAACCAAATTCCTGCTCCACCTCATGACACAGGGACTTCCCAAAGGCAAACTTACTGTAAAATTACTCTCTCTGCCTCTCTCCTCCAATCTAGGTCCCCATGACTGTCTTTAGCAGTCTCTAGGTTTGGGTTTGAACTCAGCTTGTTCTTCTGAAGTCTCTCAGGTGGAAATGGGAAGGAGTTTCCTGTTTAGTAAGAATGGCAAAGATACCGCTGTCGGGAACAAGATGTGAATGGACAAGCATGTCCTGGTGTTTTACATGTTTCCCAATCCTTCTGAAAGTGTTACATTCTTTTGGCTTATCCGTCTTCACCTGCACCCTGTTTCCTGCACCTCTGTCCTCAAAGATATCTGGACACACTGAATTTTGTCTTTACAGCAGCATCTCATTGGAGCTACAGGAACATAGCTGCCATGTAGATGTTACAGCAAGGGAAAGCCTCAGTTCAAAATGAAGACACCAAAACCCAGTCTCCTGTAGGTAGGCATTCACTGAGCATCCCAGCTCCCATCTCAGTCAGTGGATTACTACTCGGTACAGCCTGGGGAGCTCAGAAACTATGAGTCTACTTCAAAGTGAGCTGAATCACTTTCCAGGCCTCATGGACTGTCCTGACTAGATCTCCCTTAACTGTAATGGGAGATCAGATGCTAACACACACCATCATGTTGCTTTATTCTCACACTGAATCTCAGACCCATCACAATGACATACAGGTGTGGGCTCTTTGGGAAGCCACACACCTTGCATAACATGTTGTGTATGCAACATTAGCATAATTAAACCAGTGCACGTTTTATGCCTGGACATGACTTAAGTATACATTCCCTGTTTGCATCATTCTAAAACAATGGAGGATTTGTTTTGTGGTTTTGGTTTGTTTTTTCTTTTTTTTACAAAAGATTATATTCCCTCTGCTAATTCAGTAGTGTCCCCTCAATGTTTTGTTACTCCTTAGGCAATGTTTTTGGAAACTGCTGAGCAAACTGCAAACACTGAGATACTGTTATCTCCGTCCAAGACAAAGTTGGAAAGCGTTTAAGTTGGCCAAATGTACATCACATTGAATCACACTCAATTAACCTAATCAAGTATTTCTCTAATGAAAACATACATTTCTGGGCTGGCAGTTTCTGACTCAACCACAATTCATTCAGTGTTAAGGAAAAACCATTAGAAAAACCATCTGTTCTCTTTAAATAGAGGAGCTATTTTTACCTTCATGATGAGCCCAAGTAATTATAAAACAAGTGGAGTAGGTGTCAAAAAGAAAAATAAAAAGAAAGGACAAGACAGCTGCTACCTTGTGATTATCACAATACAAACATGCTGTTAGCCATGTGCAGTTTAGGCCTTACACTCCTCACCCTGCTATGCATCATGTAACTATTGTCATCCCATTAGCTGAAGCTACACAATATGCTACAGGGAGGCATAGGGGTTAGAGCGCAAAAGAGTGAGATTTGGTGAATGAATATTTACATACTAGAATTGAATGCCAACAGAATCCCAAAGTTAAAGTTCTTAGAAAATAGTTGATTCTCAAAGGAAACAGTAACAAAGTCCCACACAATTGCTATTTTTAGGTACCAAATTCAAAATTTCAGTCCTCAAAATCATCAGTCAGTTGACATCTAATCCTAGGGGATCTGACATTTTTTGCATTACAATTCCCCAGGCACCCACCTGCTCACAGAAACTGTGACAGCATTAACTGAAGCAGCAGAACTCCCTCATACCTAATCCTTCCCATAACCCATAACACAGAAACTTCTGCCTACGTTTCCTGGTGAGCTTCTCTATTACCAAAGAGGTGAAGCACTGTATAAGATCAAGCAGGCAGCACCTTTCCTCCAGCAGTTGCATGGCTACGTCTACAAGACAGGACAGACCTGAGTGGAAGTCCTGGGTTTGCCTAGAAGAATTTGTACCCCAGCATCCACACTGCCCTAGCCTGAGGAGCCCTCCTGCAGCACAGCAACTCTCAGAATGCCCTGCTGAAGCTGCTCCATTTAAATGCTCAATGCACCAAAGAGAAACGCCAAAGGAGCATGACTCCATCGCGCATTAGTGAGTTACCTGACACAAGGCAATCTTGACTTCTTGCTGGTGCTCCAGTGGTTGCTGATGATAACCGCTGAGAACATGGGCAACCATTCAGGAGCCTGAAGGCTCCTCTTTCCAGCCTCAGAAAGGGGCACATCTCCTCGCTATGCTGCTCCACATTTCATATTGACTGACGAAGGGATTCACATGCAGGCTGTTGGCTGTAGGGTTTCCCATGGAGACACCTGGCTGACCACTGGATCTGTGTGACTGTTCTGTTTATGGTCTCATCACGGATCTTGCTGCAGTGTGTAGGAAGGAAACATTCCTCCAGCGTCTCCAACTCGTGAACGAGTACACCAAGCACAACTCCTAATTTTCCCCTGCCCCAACTGCGGAACCATCTAGTCATGGATTTAATGCTTCAAATGAACTTGAGAAGTCTCAGACTGTCTATGACTAGTCTATTGGTTTCAGCAAGGGACACTCACGAATGGTGATCGGTGACTAGCAGGCAAGGGCTGCTGAGCAGCTCCATACGAGCAACTGCTCCTTCTCCTTTCCCAAGGTTCCAGCTCTACATGGCTCTCCTTCCCCTGGTCTCAAGGGAGAACAAAACACAAACCAAGGCAGCAGCAGAAGCTCTGATGGTATGCCTCTGCCAGGCAGGAGGCAGGGAAAGTTTGGAGGAGAATAAAGAACTGAACCAGGAAGAGTCAAGAAAGCAACAGGGAGGCAAACAGGGAGAAGATAGCTCTGGAGGTCTGTGCCCGTGCCTTCAGCAGGGCAAATACGTGATTATGAGTCCTGCACAGTTCTTGCTGAGGAAGCACTGAAAACAAATGTGCTCGCAAGAATCACTCCTCCAGCCCTAAGATTGCTTATTGGGAAACCTTTAATCCACTCCTTTTCCCCTAAAAGGAGGACCTGCAGCTCTGGTGTTGGGTTTTAGTTATTTGGTGTTCTTAACTCTGTAACACTTGGAACCATGTAATCACAAAACAGAAATACAGCTTTGCTTTACATTTTTGTGTCTAGCTCACATGTTCGCAGGAGAAATACCTGAAAACCAGAGATAGGCAGACTGAAGCTCAAAATGTCAGTCAGGATGTGTGCTCTTTTTGAGCCTCGCAACTACTTATTTTTCAACATCAGCTTACTCGCTCGGGAGGCCTGGGTCATGGTTTTGGAGCATGTGGCAACACTGTCACCTTAACCTCCTCACAGGGCCTGAAGGATACCATTCAGACACACCTAAACCAATTTTCAGAGTGGCAAGGACACATCTCCTGCCTCCTCTGCCACTCCTGACCTTCAAAGCACACACTACAGCATGCCCCAGTGATAAAGAGGAAATCCACGAGCAGCACCAAACTGGGAAATCTAGAGTTATATCAGCATTGCCATATAACCATCAGTTTGAGGAATCCTCCTTCAGGGTAGCACTTTCCATTTGTCTTTACTAAATTATGACTCTGGTCATTTTGGAGCATTTTGTCATTTTGGACAGAACAGATCATGTGGCCAGCCGTAGTGTTCCCAGGTAATCAAAAAGATGAGAGGTTGCCAGTATTTGGGTTAAAATGAGAGGATCATCAGATACAAACAGTCAAGACTCTGTAACCGAGTGGTGGGATCACTACCTTTTCCCACCCATGAGGTGTCCCTTACCATGGCTCTCCATGACATTTGGTGCACATCACATGGTTCTCAGTTGCATGAAAACATTGGCATGTGGCTTTTGGAGCCAGGCAGGTTGACCACCCTTGATGCACAGCATCAGGAATACCATAGACAGGAAAGCCTGCAGACTGTCAGATCCCTCGTCGTGCACTGCCTTAAAAACATGGCAGAACTTCCCAACATAAATTATGGCAATAGGAATACACTTTAATTTGTTCACAGGCTGTCTTCTGACTTCAGCATCACAAAATGCACTCTGCTTCTATTGAAAAGCCCATGATAGACCATATACAACCACATAAAATCCACGTTAAGTGGGGGAACACTTGTTAATTTTATACTGAAATGCAGGTAACAAATCAAGTAATTCAAACTGCAGTACAAAAACCAAAGCACTGCTGCAAAACGCTGTGAGCATTTGTACATGTCATCTATTACGGCTTCAGCAAAACTTTAACAAGCATTTACTTTGAAGTACAGCAACAGAACCGCCTGGACTCATTTCTCAGCAGGGAGCCCCACGCAGTTGTATCACCCACATGAGGACCAATGGATATAACTGCACGGTCAAAGATACAGAGTTTCTAAATTCATTTTTGCAACTGTAAAACAAAGTAACTTGTAACTATACCCATGCTTCATGGAGCATGCACATTTTTTTAAAGGACTGTTCAAACGCAACTATCACAACTTCACCAACTAAAATCTAAGCCTTCATCAAACAATAATAGGTATTTTACCTAAATGTGTGGATCCTGAAGTAAATGATGAGGTGACAATTTCAGCTGCTATAACAAATAACTTTCTAGTCCTTGTGGCAATGGAAAAAATGCCTTCTTTCCTTTCATCAGCTCCTCTGGAAAGAAACTCAGAGGATTTCAAGTGCTGCAAAACAAGGAAGAGGACAAAAACCTCCCACACATTAAACATTTTGTGCATGATTTTTATGGTGATTGCATTGTTCTTCGGGTCTGACTCAAAGTTTTTAGTACAAAGCGTAACCATAGCATGTTATGCAAAATGGGCTTCAAACAGCAAAGCTTCTTAAGTATTTTCAACAAAAATTATTGATAGAAAATGTTGCTTCTAAAGAGTTACTAGGAAACAAGAGAAGAAATACCCACTCTAGAACAGACAGTGTTTCATGCCCCACTGCCATTCTCTGATAAAAAGTTTTAGGTT
This sequence comes from Strix aluco, assembly GCF_031877795.1. Taxonomy (NCBI): domain Eukaryota; kingdom Metazoa; phylum Chordata; class Aves; order Strigiformes; family Strigidae; genus Strix; species Strix aluco. The sequence continues at coordinate 123,273,153 of NC_133934.1, read as the reverse complement.
CATTTTGTTCAGTACAAAAGAGTACCAAAAAAACCCACCCAAAACCAACTAACCAACCAAAACTACTGCAGCCTCAGTGGAGGAAAACCACTACATCGTCTCAGAAATTCATTGGAGACTCCTGAGTTCCAGATACTCCAACCCACAATTCTGATACGTGCCAAAATATTCCAACTAGCGCTTGTCAAAGAAAGACAAGCCTCCTCCATACATAAGTCCCTCACTAACGTCTCCCAAATTGACTCAAGCAGTGGCTTTGCTCCTGTGTAGGTAATTTTGAACTTTCCCCAGGATGTTTCATGTTGCCAGAGAATCCCACTTGCCAATTTCAAGGCTCGCCCTGTTCTCAGAGATAGAAAGTTTCATGACTGCAAGTCCTCTGAAATAATTCTCAGAAACTGGGCCAAGTGAATTTTTTCATTTATTTACTGCAACTCAAACATTAAACAACACAGTTACTTGGTTTGGAGATGCACGTAAAAATATAATGGAAAACCACATTTATAACCACACATATCTTATTCCAGCCTATAGGTAGGACCCTGACCCTAATTTCACTGAACTCCTTGGCTGGCAGAAGCAAGTATCTGTTTTCTCCAAAGGCTTCTGTTCAGTTCAGCATCTGTCCTCGTTTCCCCCCACACTCCTTCCCATGTCTTTCTCCAATTTATAACCTCAGAACTTGGGAAACAACGTTATAATACTTTCCCAGAGAGGAACTCTCTACACGCACTTAGTAATTAAAACTTGTGTTTCCTGAGCATGACAAGCCAGGGTCTTCTACCAATGACTGTCCTGGCTCTTAGTTACTGATAGTTTGTTAACCAGTTATGAAAAAAACCTTTCCCCTTCACCCATCAGGCCAGCAATGTCAGTGCCTAACTTCCTTCTGCACTGCAAAGCACACCTTGTCTAAACACCTATGCACGAGCAGCAATTCATACCGACAGCTAAGAGAGGCTGTGTGTAGCTCACTGTTAGCTCTCAGAGCTACAAAACACTGACCAAGTAACTTCAGTGACAACTCACTGCAAAACCACTACAGCACCTGCTCTAAAACCACTAACGCACCACTAAACTCTTCAAGACACAGGTTTAATGAAGCAGGTATATGGTATCTGCAGCTAACACAAAGACACCGCAGACAATGAGGTATCTTAGTCATGCTTCTGATTCTTAAATAGTCCATTAGAAAGCAAGGGACACCATATCTTAGCAAAACACAGACCCTGCAAAGCTCCAGAGATCTCTGCATCTGAAACTGCAATCCCACCTGAAATCAGAAAACACAAAGATGAAGAGCAAACACTGCAAAATCCCTTTGGATGCTGCCACCTCCTTCAGCCAGCTGTGTGACAGTGCAGAGCACAGCAGGACACTGGCCTTCTCTCTGCTTCCCAGGTGAGCCATGCACATCTAGCCAGCACACAAATATCTGAGGCACACATACGTCTGTCCATGAACGAGGGCTGTGTGTTAATTAGTTAATTAATAATTCACTTTTGCAGTTTGAACAGCACAAACTGTTGGAACAGCCTGCAATGAGCAAACCAGGCAAATGCTGCAGAAAAGGGAGTGCCTGAAAGGCAGCCGCAGACCTTTGTGTACCAGGCCAAGGAGCTGCCACCTCCTCCCAGGTCTGTTTGTTGTCAGGGCTTGTGGCCTCAAGTTGCTGCTCCTGAGATTTAGTCTTTGCTGCCAGCCTCACCTCCTTGTTTCTCTCAGTGAAAAATTAAATACTGAAAAAAAGAAAAAATCTGTTAGAAATTGCTTGCTGCCAACAACTGCAAGATCCTGATAATTACCTTTTTTAAAAGGCTCAAATGCTTATCTTCTGACCAAATTCACAATACCAGAAGGAATCGGCAGTGTGCAGATGCCCTCTACCTGCAGAATCCGCTCCCCGCTTGAAGAACTAATGCTTAGGAAAAGAGAATGTACCACACCAAAGAGCAATAAATTCTCCCTTAGACAGCTCTCTTCTTTCAATCACAGTGAGATACCACAAAGGGCTGAGTAGAACTGTGTAAAAATTACTGGGTTTTGGTTCAATCATCAAACATTTTTGTTTCAACTGCACAAGTACTTGGTTCTCAGGATGATGTGATGGGAGATGTTTGGAGGATTTTTTTAAATTTATATACATTATATCTGAACATGCTCTCTAGATACTTCTGAGATTTAAACCGCGTTCTGATTTTGCACATTTTCAAAAGTTCTTAAGTGTTTCAGAACTGGGGTTTTTTGACCAAAATAAGTAGTTTTAATACCCACAAAACTGTATTTTTTAAAATAGCAGCCATCTGAAAACATGTCTGCCAGCTGTAGGAATAAGCACTATCTGCAAGTTCCCAGATGCTCTCAAACCCTATCAAAGCCAAAGAAGGCTAATTAAAGCTGACACCCCCCACACACACACACATTCATGGAAGCACCTAGTATCTTTTACATTTGAGTCACAAAAGCTCAATAATAATAAAGATAATCACAGAATCACAGAATTTATAATAATACTTAGCTTATATATAACTCATTTTATTACAAAGCACTACAGAAACAGCAAAGGCAAACAGGTGCAGGGAGGGGAAGGAAAATGCCACGGTCTCTGAAGAAGTCAGCAACAGAGCTCAGACTGATGTCCAACATAAGCTCCAGCCATGCCTCCTGCATGGGGCCAAGAGAGACATGAAAGGTAGGTGTGAAATGGAAGGGTCAGAATGGTGAAAGGTGCCCTAAGAAAGAAAATAAACCAGCCCCATTCCGTCTTCGCCCTTCCCCACTGCTGCTCGGACCTCCTGCACCTCACTGGGAGCTCCCATCGGGGAGCATCGTACAATTTATTCCAAGCCAGAAATCAGGACTGTGTTAATGAAAAGATGCCATCCAGCTGTTCCACATAGGCATGCAATGCAGTGTGATCCCCCAAGCAGAGGAAGGAATAAGTGTAATTTTGTGTTTGTAAATGGAGAGTGGGCTCCGTGATACCCTTCCAATACCCTTTCTTCAGCCATCACTCTGTCTACATCCTCCTCGACCTGTCAGTTGCTTCTGATGCAATCATACACTTTGTTCTTGAAATCATATCCTCTCTTGTCTTATGCAACCCTCCTTTCACACCTCCAACCATTCCTTTGCGTGATCTTCCCGTCCTCCTCTACACCCTCCCCTTCTCCCTGACCTTCCAATGAGATCTATTCTTTCTTTTTCTCCCTTCGACCTTACTTCCAGTCTCGGCCTCTATTTTTTGTTCACAACCCATCTGCCTCCACTCCCGGCTTATCTCTCCATCCACACTAGATCTTGGCATGCTTTTCCAGTGCTCTTGCTGTACATCTTGTGAATCAGCTGAAACTTCAACGTGGCTAAAAGCACAGCTCCTAATTTTGTTTGGCCCAAAATCAGGACATCTTCTTCTCTCAGAACTTGCTCTGGGGTTTCACACAGAGGAAGAACCCTAGTTTTTGTACAATGTCTGTAGGGTTATGCACTTTGCAATTTACCCCATACTCTTTCAACTTCCTTCCTAGTCTTTTCCATTTTGACTCCTGTGAGCTGCTCTTCTCGGGACTTCACAAATGGCATCTTGTCTTCATCATACCCACTGAGAAGGATGCCACAAAGGTCACTTTTCATTGCTTTAACCAAGTCCTGCAGCTGGTCACACTGCTGATGGATAACATTGCTGTTGGGGATTTTAGCCGTTTACCCACTCATTTAACCCTTCAACACAAAACCAGTCTATCTTACACATAAAAAGGAAGATATCAGAGAAGTCCATTCAGGATAGCACAGCTAACATAGTATCCATGACTTATTAAAACACGTCTAATTGGATTTCTCTACAGCCACCGTAATAGGTTGAGTACCTACATATCAGATAAACAGTTGATAGCTATATTTATTCTCCTCTGATTGGGAATTCATCTCCCAAAACTACATGAAGAACAGTCAGTGCGAAGTCTGAGTGCCTAAATAGCAACTAATCGCACCAGTTTGTAGAGTTAGTGTCTTCCCAGCCCCAAGACAGATTAGACTCAAGCCCTTGCTGAATAATTGATCAAACTTCCTCAATGCATAATCAGATCACTCAGCAATAGATCATACAAATGGAAAGTGAACACAAGGTCTCCTTAATGACTACTTAACCCCACTGATCATGACGTCAACCTATCTAATGCACGTAAAAGGTTACTTTTCAAAAATAAAGCTGCCCGATGTTTTTAGATAACTTCCCCTGATAATTAGGACTACTTTATTTACATAAGAGTCATCTCTACAGCTGAACAGCACCATGGAAGGACTTAACCAGGCCAGATGGAACACAGTTTTTTCCCACGTGCACGGGAACCAATAGAACAATTCGAGAAAGTAACATGCAATAAACGTTACGGACTACTGCAGATGGGTCCCTCAGGAAGTGCTGGCATCACTACTTAGAGCAAAGGCAAACCACAGCACTTCATTTTACAAACCCTGACACAGCTCAGTGCTCTAGCTGCTTCTAGCACAGGGCCTCAGCGCATCCACAGACGCACCACCACCAGTCTTCCTCCTTAACTGCCTGTCTGCACTGAACAGGACCCATTTCATGGTGACTTAAGCATACTAAATCAGTGCTACAGCCATTATCAGCAAGGCTCCAGGGCCAGATTTGATTTAAGGTGTCCTACATGCTTGAAAATGTTTGGTTTGGTACCTCACTTGTGTCTTCAAACCTCCAAAAATACTTTTAAAAAGCATGGCTCTAGGGTCCACAAGCCCTGTGGCCCTTCAGCTTTTACTTTGTCAAAGAAGGAACACTGCCTACACCTCTGCAACAGCATCCCACTTCTTCAGCTGAAGCACTCCCCATCCTCTCCTCCCAGGCATGCAAAGTTGCCTATCTTTGCAAATAATAATGCCCAAAACAAACTCTCCTCAGAGGCAGCGTCCCTAGAGAATAGCCCCCCCCTCCTTGAATCAAAACAGGAAGGAAACAGATTTAAAATGTTCTCCAATGTATTTTGTAAGCTATTTTGAAGTCCAACTGTGTATTTGAATGTTTTCTCATGGGGACAGGTGCATAAGCACAAATGCAAGCTCTTTATAAAAGTAACCGTGTTGCACGTATTTAGAACGGAACATAAAATTGCAATCAATATTTTCCACAAAGCAGGCATTTTTCAAGATTTGCTTTCAACATAACCAGATGTGATGCAGGTCTATTGTTAGCAAGTATTTAAGCAACACTACATCAAAATGAAACAAAAGAGGTAACACTCAAAAAAAAAAAAAAATAAAAAAAGAATCTAACAGCTCTGATTATTTTCCAGCAGCAGGTTTTTCATACGCACCAGTGTGGCAGAACTCAAGAAAGCCTTCCACAGATATATGCAATTTTACAGTCAGGCATCAAACATACAGGTGCAGGAGGTAATTTCCTAGGGCAAGCGGCTCACAAGGGCAGCTGAGGCATGGCCTGGGGCAAGACACCCCGACCACTACGGCTTATTGTCAGAACAACTTCTCCAGGCTCCTTCCTCCCTGAGCAACTCAGGACCACACAGTACAGGAGATAGAGCTCACTCTCCTATGATGCCCTGGGAAAACACAGTACTGAGGGATCATCCTTGACACAAAACAGAGTTTTACCTGCACCTGAGAGACGCTGAGCTCCAATAGGTACATATCTTTCCAGACTGCACGTCAGGCATGCTAGCTCCTAACACCATCATAAAAATTCAAGACCCACATGTTCATACCATCCAGAAACACGTGGGAAGCTAATCAACAAAACTCTGGATTGTTGTTGGCAGTTTATTTGCTTATTTCTTTAAAGAAGCATCTACCAGTCTTGCCTGTATTTTCATATTAACAAGGATCTTAAGAGGCAAGAGAACAAGAGTATCCTCCTCTGGATCGCTATACCAGACCCACATCCCTTTCCTAGCATCTTCTTTAAGGGGAATAATTCACTCAGGATCCAGTTATGGTACCTGGGATCTTATTACTGCACTAATAAGTATTAATGCCACATTACGTCACCGTGATAGCTATATACATGAAATGATACAAACACATAGGTATAGATTGTCTAATTAAGAGCTTGTTCAAATAACCAACAGACCTTTAGCAGAGTGAAGTTGCCTTTGGGTGCAATACAGACAGCACACTCATCCACGCAACAAACAGGGTGGCTGATGTGAAATGTGGTTAAGCCCAAATGCAACAGACCTGTGGTAGAAAACTTGGGCATCCCATAACACTGCCAGTTTCTCTATGCTTCCTAAGCCAGTAAAAACAAAACGCAGATACAATGACATGAACTTTCAAATGAAAGTAAATATATTTCCAGTATTTAAAAACTACTCTGAACACTCACATGTAAATCCCCTCTTTTAAATATATTTTCTTGGAAGGTTTTTAAATTAAAAATGTTCAGAATGTACTTGATACCATAAGGATACTATAGAATCATAGAATCATTTAAGTTGTAAAAGACCTAACCTAACATTAACCTAACACTGTCAAATCCCACTAAACCATGTCCCTTAGTGCCACATATACACGTCTTTTAAATACCTCCAGGGATGGTGACTCAACCACTTCCCTGGGCAGCCTGTTCCAATGCTTGACAACTCTTTCAGTGAAGAAATTTTTCCTAGTATCCAATCTAAACTTCCCCTGGCACAACTTGAGGCCATTTCCTCTCGTCTTATCACTTCTTAGGAGAAGAGACTGACAGCCACCTCCATACAACCTCCTTTCAGGTAGTTGTCTCCCCTGAGCCTCCTTTTCTCTAGGTTAAACACCCCCAGCTCCCTCAGACGCTCCTCACAAGACTTGTGCTCCAGACCCTTCACCACCTTTGTTGCCCTTCTTTGGATATGCTCCAGCACCATAATGTCTTTCTTGGAGTGAGGGGCCCAAAACTGAGCACAGTATTCAAGATGCGGCCTCACCAGTGCCAAGTACAGGGGGACAATCACTCCTCTTGTCTTGCTGGCCACGCTATTTCTGATACAAGCCATGATGCTGTTGGCCTTCTTGGCCACCTGGACACACTGTCAGCTCATATTCAGCTGGCTGTCAACTAACACCCCCAGGTCCTTTTCCACTGGGCAGCTTTCCAGCCACTCCGCCCCAAGCCTGTAGCATTGCATGGGGTTGTTGTGACCCAAGTGCAGGACCTCGCACTGAGCCTTGTTGAACCTCATACAATTGACCTTGGCCCATTGATCCAGCCTGTCCAGACCCCTCTGTAGAACCTGCCTACCCTCAAGCAGATCAACATTCCCACCCAACTCAGTGTCATCTGCAAACTTACTGAGGGTGCACTTGATCACCTCGTCCAGATCACTAATAAAGATATGAAACAGAACTGGCCCCAGGACTGAGCCCTGGGGAACACCACTTGTGACCAGCTGCCAACCGGATTTAACTCCATTCACCAGCCAGTTTTTTACCCAGACAAGAGTGCACCTGTCCAAGCTGTGAGCAGCCAGTTTCTCCAGGGGAATGCTGTGGGAAATGGCATCAAAGGCTTTGCTAAAGTCTAGGCAGACAACATCCACAGTCCCTTCATCCCCTAAGCAGGTCACCTTGCTGTAGAAGGAGATCAGGTTAGTGAAGCAGAACCTGCCCTTCATAAACACACTCTGACCGGGCCTGATCACCTGGTTGTCCTGTATGTGCCATGTGATGGCACTCAGAATGATCTGCTCCATAACCTTCCCCAGCACCGAGGTCAGACTGACAGGCCTGGAGTTCTCCGGATCCTCCTTTCAGCTCTTCTTGTAGATGGGCATCACATTTGCCAACCTCCAATCACTGGAACCTCCCTGGTTAGCCAGGACTGCTGGCAAATGATGGAAAGTGGCTTGGTGAGCACTTCTGCCAGCTCCCTCAGCACCCTTGGGTGGACCCCATCAACCCCATAGACTTGTGTGTGTCTAAGTGGTATAGCAGGTCACTAATCATTTCCCCTTGGATTATGAGGGCTTCATTCTGCTCCTCATCCCTGTCTTCCAGCTCAGAGGGGCTGGGTACCCCGAGAACAATTGGTCTTACTATTAATGACTGAGGCAAAGAAGGCATCCACAGAGTTTTCCTCATGCTTTGTCACTGTGTATCCCATTTGTCACTATGCATCCCATAAAGGATGGAGATTCTCCTTAGCCCTCCTTTTATTGTTAATGTATTTATAGAATCATTTTTAATTGTCTTTTATGGCAGTAGCCAGATTAACTTCTAGTTGGGCTTTGGCCCTTCTAATTTTCTCCCTGCATAACCTCACGACATCCTTGCAGTCCTCCTGAGCTGCCTGCCCTTCTTCCAAAGGTCATAAACTCTCCTTTTTTTTTCCTGAGTTCCAGCCAAAGCAATCTGTTCAGCCAGGCTGGTCTTCTTCCCCACCAGCTCATGTTTCAGCACATGGGGGCGGCCTGCTCCTGCACCTTTAATACCATTAGAACTGTATTGAAATGATCCACAGTTCCCTTTAGCACTGACCTGAACTGTGTCCAACCTGTACTCATTTCAAATTGGGTTGAAGCCAAAGTTACCAGAGACCAAAATTCCCTCACTTCTGATCCTTCAGCCAGCAGGAACAATGAATTATTTAACAATAAAAATCAGAGCAGACTGTTGTAACACATATCTCTGATCACCCCAAGTCATCCCCACCACCTCTTTTGGCAGCCCAGAATCACAGAGGAAGAGACACCCTCTGGCTATTATTCCCTTCTCCAAGGAACAGCTCTGATACAAGGACAGAAGTTGACACTACCAGACCTATCAGGATGCCCCTGCTCCTCCCAAAGCTTCCCGATCGAGAAGAACCCCCCACTCTGCTGATGGTGTCACTGCTCCATGCGAGTGCAGGCAGGGTTGGCATCTGCTGAGGTGTCTGTTGGATATAAAGCTAAACAGAACAATCCAGATTTGCCCACTTCAATCAAAATCATAGCTTATATCTGAGTGGAATTTAATACAAGTACACCAAGTCCAAGGAATGACAGCTTATTTATTTTAATAGTAGGTTTCCCTCTAGTCTTTTTTACTTCAGGTCATTATTTCTCAATCAAAACATTTAGTAATTTTCAAACAGATGAGAAATTAACTGTCAGATGCACTTACCAAGATTAGATATTCCAAACCACCAAGTAACTTAATGAATGCAAAGCACACGGGTAGCCTTGAAATCAGGACACCCCACAGCAAGTATCTCAGCTCTACAGGACAGGATAACCAAGGCTGAGATACAGAGCAGGGTGGAAAAAAATAAGTTTGTCAAATCTGGACTGGCACACAACATAATGGGCAGTGTAAGATACTGGCTCTGGACCAAGTCAGATGAGTTCAGCAGGGTTTATTAGCTCAGGTCTCACTGTGGCACCAGTGAGAGGCGGTGGCAGCCCTAGGACAGCAACACATGGAAGGAACCACAAGGAACAGCAACCAACAAAGCACAGATTTTTCCAACTTTCTCAAGCAAAGCTCAGCTAAAAGCAGGTTGGGAAATGATCATCCACACCAAAGCTTCAGCTGCTGAACCGTAAGACGATGCATATGTCTCCAGGCTGCCTTCTTTACACTTAAAATCACTGTAGCAACACTTCACCATAGCAGTGAACAATGCACTGATCATACTTCATGGTGAATCCCATCCCTCGTATTTGTTGGGCTTATGACGAGTCAACTTACAGCATAATAAGTAACTGCTTAACGTTCTGTTTGCTGCTCTCTTACTTCAATCTCCTCACACTTACAACAGAAGAAGAAAAGAGCATAATGTGACTAAGTTAAAATTCTAGCAAAAAATTCCTCGAATCCCCCTTCACTAGAAAGAACACCAACATTCTGGGTGCCCAGGTCTGATCTCAAGAACTACAACCTACAAAATGAACTCTGACTTGGTGCTCTTCTCACCCCTGCTAAAATCCCAGGCTGGGAGAGCCTGTTCACACGACTGATCCAAGTACCCTGTACACCCAAACCTGAGAGCACAGGGTCAGGGTGGTAGGAGCTCAGCTGTCCTCACACCTTAACCAGTCACCCACCAACTACCTCAGCCCAAAGACTGAGCCTACTACCAGAAGAAGAGGTACATTATACAAACGATACCTCTTGTAAGTATTTGGAGTTCTTAAGGTACAATGCAATAGCTCTGTTGACTTTTGAGTCAGAAGGACGTCTAATTAAGTAAATATTGTACAATTATCCATTTCATATTTGTGTAGCAGGAACAGAGGTGAGAAGCCAACCCACAATATCTTTATTAATTTGTAAAATGCTATAAACTAATGATAATTCAATGATGTGCTGAGCACTATCAGTGCCTGTAGATCTCTGCTTTGAGGATCTCACTGATAAAAGGACAGATTCTGCTAGGTTAAAGTGTACTATTACTCTGAACAAACCAGGTCGGCTCCTAGTTCTCCTAAGGCCACCCTGAAGCACTGAATGACTCCACATCACATCAGCCTGGGCCTTGCCTGAGATGACCCCTCCTTAGGTACACAGCCTCGAAATAAAATGATGAACAGCAAACACAAGTGAACATCACCAAGTGACAAAAGGAAAAGGGAAACTAGACTCCCCATTAAGTCCAATCTTTTGGAAAAGCTCAAACCTAGGATTTTGTTCCTGGGAGCTTATAAACTGCTATGTGCCATTCTGACATCTCTTAAAGGTTCATGTGATTATTTTCCCCCAACCTGGCAAAAGATACAGCAAAATCAACCTAGCAATCTTCAGCAAGCGTTGATGTTGGTGGTTCTACAGTAAATCTGGAGGAGACTGCCAGGACCGTGGCTAACAACAGCAATTCAGGCTTTAACCCGCCTGTGCTGCCAGATGAAATATCAAGAGAAATCCCTGCCCTCCGTGCAGCAGCAGCACCACCGCCGCGGCCACGACCTAAGCCAGGGCGGTCTGTATCATCGGGCAACAACCTAATCAATCAAAAAACCGAAGGCGATCGTCCCTAAAATCATTTCTATTACAGCGTGGCCAGAAAACCCAACAACTCTGAGTCTCTCAGACACAGACAAGTCTCTCATAATTACAAGAACACCTGCTCTTCATTAGTATCTCAAAAGCAGGCTTCCCTATTCCTTTATTCTCCCTAAAATCCGTGTCCGTGTGCACGCACCTGCCCGTCTCTTCCCGTGTGGGAGGCCCCGGCGGCGGGAGGAGCGGGCACCAGCGCAGCCGGGCCCCCCGGCGGCGGACAGGCCCCCCGCAAACGCCCTCCTCCCGCCCAGCCGGGCCCCGGCCCCGCAGCGGAGGCTCCCCGCGGCTCCCGGGGCAGGGGCGCCGGAGCGGGGCCCGGTTTCACCCCGCCTCGCCCTCAGCCCGGCCCTGCAGAGGAAAAAAGCCCCCTCGCCCTCAGAGCCCGCCCGGGAAGGGCGCGGCCGGCGGCAGGTGCCCGAGGCCCCCCACCCCCCGCCCCCGGGGAGGCCGCCCCCACCCCGGGCGCCGCCCGCACTCACCGTCCGTCGCTATGGCCGCGGCGGCGGCCCGGCCTCCCGCGCTCGCTGCCCGATGGCGGCGGCGGAGCCCCGCGGGGAGGCGGCCCGGGCCGCCGCCGCCAGCGGGGAGGGGGCGCGCTGACCCGCACGGCGCCTCCCCGCCTCGGCGGGGGGCGGGGGGGGGAAGCCGGGCGCGGCGGCGGGGGTCCCCCGGGGCTGCGGGAAGGAGCAGCGCTGCCTCCTCCCCGCGGCGGGGCTGCCCCGGGGCAGCAGCGGGCGCGGGGAAGGTGCGACAGGCGGGGGGTGTGCGCAGCACAGGCGGGACGCCCTGCGATTTCCCAGAAAAAGGGGACTTGGGAAAGGTAAGCAGCTTCACCCCTTCTTCCAAAATGATGCGCCGCCTCTTCTCACGAGTCCTCAGACTGTATTGACCGGGTAGCAGGGTGTGTAAAACATCACACTCGCGGCGTGTCAACACGCAGCCCTCTGTCAGAAACTAACCTGGAGCCACCGCAGGTTGCACTGAGCCTGTCACTAAGATTTAAATACTACCGCACTTCTCACCACACATACAAAACTCTTCTAAAGCAGCAAGTTACTCCCCATCTTTGGTAACCTTGTATAGCTGATGGCTGGCCCTTATGTCCATTTTATTTTCCATATCCAGGTTTACATTTCTATGACTAAAGAGGAAGCAGTTTGGGGTCTGTTACAGAAAGCTCAAGCTGTTGCAACATAATTTTGCTCCGCATATGTTGCTACCACAGCATAGCACAGACTGACCCAAGCCCTCAAGTACGAGGAGCAAGATGGAGTTTTAAGCACCTTTCTCAGCCCCTTGTAGCTCATCAAGTTCTTACAGTCCCAGTCCAAGTGCTGGGTTGCATACAGAGGGAGGAGGGAAGTATTCCCTTACCAGGCTTAATCTGATTTAAGGACACAGTTGAGAATGGGGTGAGGAAGCCAGGTCCACGCAGCAGATTTGTAAAATGTGAACAGGCAACTCCAGACGTAGAATGAACTTAAAAATTAAACATTTGAGAAAAGAAGGAATAAAACATCTGTCATTTGAAGAACTTACTATGCATGTGTGATGAGAGAATGTAAACTCTCTGCATAGGCTCCTGTTATGTAAAACATGTAAAGTATAATATTAGAATAAACCCCAAGGTACCCTCTAGTCCATCTCCTGTCTCCAAAGCAGGATTAGGTCTATCTCAGACAACCATGACTGACGTTTTTCCAACATTGTTCTGAACTCCTACAGTGATTCTGCTTTTTAAGGCCAGACTGTTTACTTAACTGCAAAAATCTCTTATTAAGTAAATTCATGTTGCTGCAAACTGTATAGCTCTGCCTCAGTGAACATTCAGAACAATTAATCACCATTTGCATAAACACATATTACAAAGCTGTAAAGACCATTACCAGGAAGACTGTTCTATTCATTCTCAAACCCTTTCTTTTCCAGACTAAAGTCTTGCAGACTGTTTTCTTTGTTGCCCCTTTTTTTTAGGATTCTCTAATTATTCTAGAGGTGATGTCTACATCCTCCCCAAACTATACACCACACAGATCACCACTGCCATCATGGCATTTGGAACTTTTCACATCACCCCCATATTGCTGATCCACCTTCAGTTGGAGGGCTGAACCCTCCAGATTGAGAACAGCTGCTTACACAAGCATGCCCGAGCTGGTATTTGCATTTAAACCGTCCTTCCAAGTGCAGCCTTTGGCACTTACCTTTACTTAATCAGACCTTGTCGATTTCTCGCATTGTAAGAATAAAAATTATACCAGAAGATGTCTTCCACTTAAAGTTTCTAAACTGATGTCATCTGTTTTAAGTTTATTCTTCTTTTCCTCACCCACATTATACTTGTAAACGTTGCATAGCACTAGCTCAAACCTCCAACTCAAGGATCCTTTAGCTTTGCCAAAGAAATGGTGATTACTGTTGTATGAATGTAGTTCTCCAGTCAGTTGTATATCCACCTTAGAGAAGTCTCAGCTGCACCACATTTCTCTAATTTACTTACGAAAACCTCAACAACATCCAGATACATACTGTCATGTTGCCTTGCTCTCATCCACCAGGTCAGTTGGAAGTTAGGCCAATGTTACAGAGATGAAGTTTTCTTGCAGCCTTTGACTACTGTATTAGCTGAGGCTATAACCAGGAGAGAAGTTAGATACTAGAAAACAATATTATTGAAGTCCTGTAGGTTTTTTGGTTTTGTTTTGGGGTTTTTTGTTTTGTTTATTTTTAATGACAGCTGCTTGCTTCAATTAAGTATTTTAGGAAGTCCCTCTCATGTTTTTAAAAGCCTGTAATTGCCCATCAGTCTGCAGCAAGGGATTTTTATTTAAAAAAAAAATTACACCAGATTATAAAAATTGCTTACAGATGCCTCTAAATTCCTAGGATTGCTGTTTTGAAGTATTACCACTGTGTATAGTCAGCAGTTCCAAGTTTATCCTTAAGCATAACTTCCATTTTACATCTATGCAATTTATAAACAAATTAAAGAACACTTGTTTTCATCATTACAATATTAAAATAACTGCTAGTTGAATGCACCCATTTTCATGCCTAGTCAAGCTTTTGCATGCTTCTGATGTGGACTTGCAAATCATTCTCAGAAGTATGTGCAGCAAACTCATGTCACTGAGTATCGAAAATTCTGAAAAATTCTCCTACTCGGCTCTCAGGATGGTTCAAAGATACAAGAAGCAGCAAACAAGATGGTGACATTATGAAAAAGTGCCACTGCAGGGAACAGTATTAAACATATTCCTTAAATACATTAAAATAAACTTATGCCATATATATGGGATAATAATTTAGCTGAAAAAAGCCTGTCAAGAAAGTGAAAAATAAACTTTTGTAGCTGTGTTTAATGCTTAGCTTTCTTGAGAAAGACACCTGCAAGTTGGAAGAAAATAGAAAAAGAGGTCAATTTCAAGTTTCCCTTCAAGGAAAGAATCCAACACCATGTAGCTGCAAAACCTAGCTTAACCTCAGTGCCTAGAAACAGCAGGTGAGGATTGGTACTGTAAAATTCATCATTAAGCAACTTCCTAAGTGAAGAAACTTCTAAGAAATGATGAATTTGAAGCTGTAGTCCCAATATCTGCTAGAAGGAACTCTCCCTCTTCACCTATATCTTTCTTAACCATCCAGGGGATTCCCAAGATGAGACTCAAGTACTCCACTGCACCTCATCTCCAAATTGCTCCCCTATTAGACCTACACTGCTATCCATCCCCTGCAATGTGAGGATACCAGAAAGCTTCTCCATCAGCCTGCATACCCACACCCACAGCAGCACCTCACATGGACAAAACTGACAAATGCAGTATTACCAACGGGATCCTAACCGCATTAAGAGGAGCAGAAAATACTGACCAAAAAAAGTCTGGTTAAGTTTTCCTTGAGAGGTCTCTATGTCTCTTGTATCTGCTCACCGAAAATTAGGAGCAGAAATGCGTAGAGGGGGAATGAGTTTGTGCTGGTAACAGAAAAGCACAAGCATCATTTTTGTCAGAAAAACAAATTAAAACTAAACTGTTCAAAATTTACAGAAATGATACCTCCAAAACCTTTCTAACTACAGATGAGCCTTTTTAAACAGACTGCATCTATGGCACGTTCTAGCCACAGACTAAGCCCAACAACCTTAGGACCAGAAGCACAGTGGAAAAGTGAACATTAAACCAGGAAAAAGGGGCAGAAACTAAATGCATGTATAATAAATTTAACTATATCATTACCACTATAGAGATTGTTTTCTGTATAGAAGTATTCTTTTTCTATAATAACTAGATCTGGACTAATAATGACTTTTGGATTAGACTGTAAAACTTTGATTACTCAACCAAATATTCAACTGTTCAGTTTACTATACAGTAAAGTTTTGGCTTTATTATAAAGTGTTTCCTCTCTTCCCATTAACAAGGTTGAGTGCAACACTTGTGCTTAATTATTAGTTTTTCCAGTGTCCAACCTGTTTGTCATTTAGGCCCATTCCTCCTTATCAACCAGTGCATTTAATACAGGCCCCTTTTATAGTCAAATCATTTATATTTCCACTTAGTGTTTTTTCTTCTAGGAAAGGGTACTTCAATTCCTTTGGCCTTTGAGAGTCACACTACCAAAATAATTCACTCAGTTTAGGTCCCTTCTATATTCAGAATATTTCAAATTTATATTTTATATTTCTTCTTGTAGGAGAGGACAGCTCAACTCCTTTGTCTTTTCTTGATAGTACTGCTATGATCCACTGGAGAAAATACTAAGGAGAGTAACTATTCATATTCTTCTCGAATTGTTGTGTCAAATGGGGGTGTTTAAGGCTATGGCCTTTTAGGGCTGAATGACATGAATTCTAGTGCTTGTTATTGTTTACAGAAAACACTCCAGCTTATGATTCTCAATCCGTTTGCTTTTTCTGCAGTACTGTTGCCTAGCAATCATCTCCCCATCCTGTACCTGTTCTCACTACTGAACTTCATTTATCCCCACACCCACTTCTTCCACTCCTCTCCAATTATAAAGATAATTTTGAATTCCAGTCCTGCCCTTGTACAGCTGAAGGTCATCTGCAGAATTAATAAATGCACTTTACATTTCTTCATTTGAATATACAATTATTCCAGATCTGCTGGAGACAGAGTACGATAAACCGCTTCTCACAAAGTTCGTTTCCCACACCTGTGGGATCAAACCATGATAAACATTGTTGAAGTTACACGCTATAAAATGGAGCAAGTAAACTGTGAAAAATAATTTATTGTACTAATTTTCAACAGTCAGTAACCTTAATTTTATGTTCAGAGATAAAAGATTATAAACACGTCTCATATGGGCAAATATTTTGTGAGCTGTTCTTTTAACACTCTCAGCTAAAACCATCATTGCAGATTGACATGAGTTCCAAGTGATAACTCACATTGTATAAGCTAAATACAAGAAGCAACCAACCTTCTCTTTCCATCTCAAACAAGGCACAGCAACTTTGTCTCCGACAAGAAGCGTTCACCAGGGGCTGTACCATGAGACAGCTAAGCTATACCAGTCACTACCAGTATTCCAGCATCACCTGTAGTTTCACTCCCACTCACCACTCCTTGCACGTTCAAAGGCATCCAAAACAAGTACTTTGTGTTACCTCTGATATTTATATTTTGTCATTAAAATTAACATTAGTGCTTCTCCAACTGGATCCTCTAACATCTTCTTTTCCTCTTGGGGAGAGATACTTCTGAAAGGAAATAAAGAGATTTTTCTGACAAGATTTTCAATCTATCTTCCCTCACGGGAATGATTAAAGTCAAATTAATTCTGCCCAGCAAAGGAAATAAATTAGATGAGCTCTTGAGATCCCCTCCCAATCCCCTTCCCCATGGTTTTAAATATGAAAAAAACCTTTCTAGATTCTACAGCACACTATCATTCAAAACATCAATTAAAATTTTATTGATGAATAAAGTACTGTACTTCAAAACTTACTCAATCTTGAGAGCTTTCTGCTCATTGTGAACACTTTAAGATTTCACTGTGAATCTGACAAATGGAATACTCACAAAATTAAGCACAAAATACCTGAAGAGATTGCTTGTGGGTATTTTTAATGCTTCAGAATTTGCTGGCAAATTCTGAGAAATGGAGAATGATTCTGATTTAGAAAGCAACTTTTTGTCCACCACAACTTGGAGTAAATACAGTATTAAATGCACCATTGTGCCTTCAATCTGACCATTTAAAATTGAACGAATTCACACTGTCTGCAACTAAGGTGATCAGAGAATGTAATATCATTTTGGTACTACAAGATGCTATTTTACTTTTAAAAAGAGCAAATATAAATGTGCTACCTCACTACAAATGTATTTTAATAGTTATTATGCTTCCTTGTATGAAATACCCTTCCATTACACACAATTTTGGGTAGTAAATTAACTCCAAAAAGTATACTCCTCACACTCATCTATGTCATTAAAGCTTTCCAGAGGTTGTATCCTTTGCTCCCCCTTTAAGCAACCTAATCTAATCCTACTCTTCTAGGTTAAGAACCATTATCTCTGGTCTATCAAGTCTGCCTTCCACTCCGTAAGCAAGACCCACCAGTCTGAGACTAGCTAGAACTGCCAGCGGAAATTGCACCTTTAGCTGGCCAGCTCCTCTTCCCAGGAACGCCACCTGTGTTTGAGACATGGTAGCAAAGCAGTACCCTGGGCTCTTCCCAGAGCGCAGCTAAATAAAGCACCTCAACATAAAGAGGATGCCATTTTCTTTGTACAGTGTCTGTTCCACAGTGCTTATGTTCTCCTCAAGCAATACTGAGGACAGACCCTAAAGCTTCTGAGTTGCAGAGCAGTTCAAGATCATCTAACATCTCAATATGTACTCCCTGCATTTGGTGCGTCTGTAGAGCAACTCCACCATCAGCTTTGAGAAACCTGCTTTGCCATTGCTTCCAAATAAAAATTACATTATTTCCAGTAACAAGAGTGATAGCAAAGTCATCCACTCTTCTGCTGCAGTTCCCAGAATCCTACTCCAACTGAATCAGACAACTTCTAATACTGCAGAGGACACCATTACTGTACATGTATACGGGAACTTAATCCTTGAAGCATTGCCCAGCTGAAATTAAGGCTAGAGGGGAAACTTCTATGTCCCCTCACTTCCACAAAAATGAAGGCAGCAAGTGCTGTTCTGACCTCAAGCACAGGTTACCTAAGTTTCTAGAGCTACTGGAACAGGTATCTTCTCTAAGTGAAAGAATGACCAAAAACATCACCTTTCCCTACACTTGGAACTCTTCAAGATAGATTTGTATTACAGAAGAGTAAGTCTCCTTTTAACTGGACCAGTTTTAACTCTGAACACACTATAATGAAATCTATGTAGAAAAACATGACTCACAGGAATTTGCCACCACATGTGTGTTTGTAACAGTCTCAAATCAAAGCTTCAATTCTAATGCAACAATTTACATGCTAAAAACTAATCTAGCTTTTGCAAGGCAGCAACACCTGAGCCAAAATATCAGCTTTAGTTTCAGAAAAGTACAGCACAGTAGAGAACTATTAAAAAACAAGTCACCAAGTTTGTTAAAATTCCATTGTACCTTCCTCATCTGAGTTCTCCTCTTCTGTGATTATAGGCATCCCAATATGCCAAGTAACAGTTTCCTTTGCCACTTCCGTTTCACCTGCAAATAGATTTTTAGGAAAAGGTCAGCTGTTTTGTTTTTTTTTTTTTTTTGCTTCTACATCTCGGGTTCAGCAGTTAAAAGACTGTTCACTTGCTGCTCTCTTGACTTGTTTGTCAAAGGCTGTAGAGAAACACCTATGTTTCACATACTTTCATATGGCTCACTAAAGAAACCTTAAATAACAAGTAATTAACACTACAAGTTTAAAGCATATCAATCACCAAATCAGTGCAGAGATAATGAAAAACTTAAACAGCAGAACAACTTCTATCAGTTTAAAAGTTGGATATCAGAAAGATGATTTCCTTAAGAAAAGTGATTTCCCATGTTTTCAGAACTGGGAGACAGAGATCTAAAGAATTGGAAGACAAAAAAAAAAGATGCATAAGCAGGGATGTGCAAATACCTAGAAAGTAAAACTTCACCAATCCAGATGACATAAATGCCATGATAGTAAAATAACTAAATCGATCACTGGTCAGTTCATATATGCCAAAGATCAGCAACACCAGATAGCATCTCTCCAACAGAGATATAGAAAGAGATAGCTGACCTCCCTCTCTTCCTCACCTCCTCTTTAGATCTAGCAAAGTACTCACACCAGGTCTTATCTCACACTGAAATGACTCGGTCCTCAGGTTCTGAGACTTGATCTCTTTCAGAATATATTAACATAAATGATGACACCATACAAGAAGAATCCATATAAATAGCTAATCCTTTAAGTTGTTGGTCTCAGCATCATACTTTCCACAAACTTCACAAATAAAAGAACTGGAAAAGGTATTAGTAGCTTGGGATCTGGTAAGTCAATTTTTTTGAAAAAACTTCTGGTCTGATGCAGAAAGGAGTCCCCAGTCCTTTAAAAACATTCACCATATCCTCACTTACTCCATTACATTCTGTTTGTACTTATTCTCTCCATAGGCATTTTCGCTCTGTAGGCAGCCATTCTTGTCACCCACAAAACTCTATCCTCTCCACAGCATTCAAAGGGAGACTGCAGGCATTTGCATTTAATATTTCATAATATTTCTTGTTAAAAGTTTGAAGTCTTTCTGACTACACTAAGCAGGAGCACATACAGGGACATCCCAATGCTTCTTATATCAGTATAGATAAACTAGAAGGATATCCAGTACAAACAGTTAAAAATATTTCCTCCCAGGGTGCATTTCAAAGTAAGAAGAAAGGTCCCAAAGACTAGACATAAGTACTCTGTACCTATTTTAAAAAAGTTTGCTCCTTTTTATTCCTAAATTATAATGCTCAGGAGAAATAAAATAGAAATACATAACAGAACCACAAAATCCAATTCACAGGTGTATAAAAAAACCCTGCTGTGAGGAAAGTAGTTAAGTCTAGCTATAAACTAAACAAGTCTAGAACTGTCGTAATAATCACAATACTGAGATTAAGGAAACCATTTGAAAAGAGTTTTGAAATTACATCAGTTATTGACAAAAGATTTGTATTCACATGGAAGTACTAGAAGTTTCAGTAACAAAAGAACAAAATAAATAACGAGTATCAGATGGAAGGAGAATGACTGATGTGACAGTGCAGGTACTAGTCTTACAAAGTAATCATTGTCATTAAGACATCAGTATCATTTTCTCTTCAGAAATA
Source organism: Strix aluco (assembly GCF_031877795.1). Taxonomy (NCBI): domain Eukaryota; kingdom Metazoa; phylum Chordata; class Aves; order Strigiformes; family Strigidae; genus Strix; species Strix aluco. Next base: position 123,252,845 of record NC_133934.1, on the reverse strand, counting down.
TTAGAGGATATTCCTTCAAGAGCTCAGGGACAGAACAGAAACAGGCAAGGTTTACTCTGGATTTCATGAAGATAATGTGAACTATCAAAATCATCAGATAAGCTGATTGTCATCAGAAAGATAGCTTCGAAAGTAGAAGCTACCTGTCAGAGAAGAAACAGAGACATATCTTACTCTCCAGTATGTCTGTTATATGGCAATTGGAAAAATTAAGACACTGCCACACAGGACGTGCTTTTCCCAGGTCAGGCCTTTCCAGAGAAAAATTAGCAGGACTACATATGAGACTTCAGACTAACAATAAACTGCATGCACTCATGTTGTCTTTCTACCTCACCAGACTGTGGAAAACAGATAAAAACATTCAATTATGATAGCGGCATCACAGAACACTTCTTTAATCTTCTACCTCCACTGATCAACAATAAAATTTAAACCTGCTTCCTCAGCTAGCAAAGTAATCTCTCCAGGTTCACAAATGCAATGGAGAAATACCTTTAATTTCCAAAGCACCTCTTTTCCTTGCTGGCTGTGGTCTCCTACTGGTTTTTTTACTTCGGCTTGGAGATTTCCCATAATTTGATCCTGATTCAGAAGATTCTAATTTTACTTGACGATGTCTTCTGGATTTGGAAGCCTAGAACCCAAACATATACATGGATGATACAAAAAAGCTAGATGTCTATAGCCAGACAGTACTGTATGTCACCCAGTACTTCATAATTCAGCAAGGACCAAAGCATCAACTTTCATGTCAGGGTAGAGAAGGGATGGAAAGAGAGGGAGGGAGGATTCCCACTAGTTACTGTTCTTCAGTTTTAACAGGACAACGTTCCTCTATCACTTAATGGGTGTATCACTTAAAATTCAGGTAATGAAACACCCATTTATTTTCAAACCATTCTCTGTTGGTACCAACCTACATCACGTTGCACACCACTGTGTGCAAGCAAACAGAACACTTCCAGAAACGGCTGCACCATAAAGCCTCCTTACTATCATAGTTTGCTTAGGTGCTTAGAAAACATTATCACCACATAGTCACAAGTCTGGACTGTTATGCTTTCCAGAGCTCCGTTTCATTTAGTAATGCAATTTTCAATACGATATTTTAATAAACAAGGAAAGTTGTGATGTTTCTCATAGGCCTGCTCTGAAAAAGACGAATTAACAATATTGCTAAAGCAGCAGTTATTGAAACAATGTTTCCAAGGACTTCCAACTGACTTTAAACCAGCCCAAATTCATATTCACAAGCCTCTTCAGAGAATCCAATACCTAAGCTTCAAGGATTTTGAGCAATTAAATTCACAAGTATTTTTATTCCATCTACTTAAGTGGAGCGTAGATGTGAAAAGATACCTTGTAAATGAAAATCCCCCAAGCATAGATCTTACCTGCACTGTTTCCATAAAACTAACAAGAATAATAAGAGCTTCGGGTTTCCCCAATGCATTAAGCAAACTAGAACATTCAAAGATTGAATTAGAGTGCCATTTTAACTCATTCCCTCCTGAGCCAACATTTACATTAAAGTGGTACTTAAAACTGTTCTTTAAAAATAAATACAACCCTATCATCTAATTTTACACCTACCTCAGCAACTGCAGAGTAAGACCTGTATTTGATTCTAGCCAATGCATTTGCTCTTTCAGAACCCTGCAAAGAAACAAAGAAATCGGTCAGAAAAAGTTTTCATATTCTATTATAGCAGTATTGAAATGAAATATCACATCAGACAATCATGTGAGCAATATCTCACTACAGCTGTAAATCTATAATCAGAATAAGTCCTATATAATTAGAATGCCACTGAACTGTTACTTAAAAAAAAGTTGAAATTTCATTAAAAAGGCAGACCATAATTTTGGTTGCCTTCACTGTTACACAGCCCAGGAGAAGAAAATCAAATTTGAAACATCACATCTTACTCAAATTCAAAGTTGAAATAAGCAGGTAAGTACAACATGAAATAATTTTGTAGCATAAAAAATGGATATTGCATTTAGTTGAAACTCCACAGGAGCCATAAAGGAGTCTGGCCAAGGAAATACAGGTCTTTCCCTTCCTTACCTGAAAGAGACTTTTTATTACAAGCATCCAAGAGCTATCACAGCAGTGAATGCTCACAGCTTAACAGAAAACAATACGATTTAAAAACAAAACCAAAACCAATCAATCAATGAAAAAACAACCAGCCCCACTAGCTATTCCTGGAACCTACTTGGACACTGTCAAGCCTTGACATACACTGCTTAGCCTGTGATCCGAAGCCAAAAAACTAACAGATTTGGCCTGTGCAATGTAGCTCACTAGTTCATTTTTCTTACCTCTGATTCTAGCAAAGTCCTTTCTTCCTTTTTGTTTGATATTTCATCAGTTTCTTTAGCATTTAAGAATAATTTCTAAAACAAACAAAAAAAAAATCTTTTAAATGTCTGTCATATACAAGGCAGCTAAAATTGTGAAAAATGAAACAAATATTTACACATATGCCCATTTTCTTCACCTTACATTACGGCCTTTCCTTGATTCAAGAATAAGTGTTACAGAGGTATTGTCATTCTAATACTGCCCAAAAGTCACATCTTCCAGGGCTTACCTCTCAGCAATCATTTATGTTATTACAGAGGTAGTACCATATACAACTCCACTCCCTCCCCCCATAGCATAACTCTGCCTAGGGTTTTACTCATTCCATGTCTTCAGTGTTATAGTTCTACCCACATCTGAGATTTACAAAGTATGTTCAGAGGTAATTACACTAAGACAGACAGCTCTTACACGTTCACACAGTCTGTTAAGTTGCCAGAGCACAATGGTTGATATTACCTACCATTCTGTTCTGCTGCCATTCCTGATGTTCCAAAGTTATGTCTTTAAGAGTAACTACAAATTCATCTTTTATCAAGCTCAGCGCCTTGTCTGGCTGGGATTTGTCAGCTGAAATGACACACTTCATTTTCTGGTAGTGGTCATGAATATTCATCAGTTCCTAAAATAAAAAAATATTCTTTTCAGGAGAAAAAAAAAAAATACCAGCAGTAAAGCAATATTGGTCCTCAATGAACAAAAACAGGGTTACACAAACCATTCGAAGGAGACCATGGAACTAGTAGGAGTGTTAGAAACAGATTCTGTTTAGCTCAGCTCAGTTTTAGGGAGCCTAGCAATACTGCTACCTAGCACTGTCCCATCAGTCCACCAAAAAAGCAAAAGAAGAAAGAGTATCTTGCACTATTTAAACTAAGAAGGAAATCTCAGTGACACTTAGGATCGGTGTTCATAGAGGTCTCATTCTGATATGATGGTCTACTTTCATCTCTTTGGAGAAAGCATTTTATTTCCTCCTTTTGAGGAAACAGGTCTTCTCATCCTGCCATTTCACAGATTTCTGATTTTTGTACCACTGTAGTCAACCTCACTGATGGTACGTATTTGCTAGCAGCAACTGGAAAAACCTGTAAACAAAGATCTATTACTGAGTCATAATGAGCAATATAAGAACCTACACTCATCTTGATTTACTCCATTTTTTTATAAAATGTATTATGTATTAAACAAAAGCAAGTTTTAAAATAAGAAATAAAGTTTAGAGAAGGCTATAAACTTGCAAATAAGTAAATTCAATACTACCACAAGTATCAAGCTTTCAGCTGCAACCTGCAGACATATCAAAATAAACATGCTTCCCCTCAACCAACATTTTCCATTTCTCTCTAAGTGACAATTAACCATTTATACCCTTCCCCTTTTACATCTTACTGAGGCAAAACCACAAAACCTTAGAGCATATTGCAAGTACTGAAAACGGTACCACAATTTTTCCAAAATAAAAGCTGTGTTTCTGAGTGTTGGGTAAAATGGCTGGCACAGATTATCACCCTTGGCTGGATTCCATAAGAAGACTTACAAAGGACAAGACTCTGCTAATTAGGTAAGTTACAGCCCTTGAACAGCAGAAGAAAAACAAAACAACAACAAAAAAAAGCAGTGATTAATTTGTAGTTTAAAAGTTACTGTACCTCCAATACATCATTAGTGATGAGGCTGTTTACTCTGTTACTTGGATCCTTAAATTCTTCTTTAAATTCGTTTTCCTGAATCATCATCTTAGTTCGGTAGTTTAGCTAAAGCAAGAGACAATGCTTTGTAACCTAAAAGCAAACTTAAAGTGGCACCTCCTCTTGAAAATTCTTACTGCGTATTCAACCATCAAGAGATGCTGAAAGGCATAAAACCATCTCATCGACAACACCATGCAGCTTTACTGTCAAGTGCTGAGCCAGCACTTTTCAAAAAATTATTCCATAGTCAAGAATTTAATCCAGCATCCAGATTCAAGAGTTTGACATTTCTAGAATTGATAACACATCTCAAACCTAATTAGAACATTAGTTACTGAAAAAATATTTTCAGGTGAGAAGCTTGGTACGTTCAAACGTGCTCTAAACTTTACGTCACATACTTAGCTACACAAAGCAAGACTTACTACATTTCAACACAGCCTCAAAGCTAAACTAAATACATGAGCGCTGCTGAACTGTCAGCCATTGAAAGCTGAAGATATTTTATTAAAAAAGGTAAGTCATTAACATAACTCACTAGCTTTGGCATTGCTGTGAAATGGAACGCTCTGTCAAGTCGCAGTGTCCTAAAGATGTACGCTGCGTCATAATGCTGGGAGTCTATCAGATCCTGTTGAAATCTCTGGATGTCAGGCCAATCCTTGAGCGCAATTCTGATCTGCAACAAAACAGCTGTATATTGTCATATCGACCTGCATATTTCAACAAATAAAGATGAATTCAGCCGATGATTGTGATCATGTTATACTATGCACAGTACTTGGATGCCTAGGGTGTGGCACGTCACACGAGCACAGAGCTACAGAGAGGATCCTACTATAACATTTGTTGCTACTATCACAATTTTATGCAGATAAGCTTATTATACTGTTGTATTAAATATTCTCACTGCACTTGCTTTCTTTAACAGTGACATGGAACACAAGCCCTCTTTGACATCTGACAAAGTTAACTCTTCACATTCCAAGATACCTGAAACAATACACACCTAGAAGACTGTCACTCACTAGGCAATTAGGAAATAATACTTCTACCATGATTTGCTGCCAGTGAAATGCTCATAGAAGTATCCTTGCTCCTTGCTTTCCTTCATCTCCCATGTGCATTTCATTTTCTCCCTACCTCATTTAGCTTCTTTGATAATTTCTGGACTCTCTAACAGTCCCAGCAGTGGTTTTAAAATTCCCTAAATTCACCTCCATAAAATGGATTGACTTCTTTGAAGTTAAGATATGAGATATAATGGCATCATTGTAGAATACTTCAACTTCAGTTTCTTATTTAAAGAATTTGGACTCAACTGCACATACGCACACAATATAGATCACACAGTTTCTAAGTTCAAACCACTTCCTCCACTGAGTTTCCAAGTCCTTTATATATTGATCTCCTGTCCTAGAAGCAGCAAGGAGACACGTCATTCAGGCATTAGCCCTTTCAACCTATTTATGAATTCCACTTCTGGTTAACTGGAATTGGAAATAATTCAGCCAGTCTTCATCATGTTGAAATTCTAAGGAATAGCTGAGGCTGTAATCGAGTTCTGCACAGAGCTGAGCACATTCTCTGTTCCCATTTTGAAAGCTCATCATTTTTGAACAGAGAAGAGCTTCCTATCTGGCAGACAAGATTTCTGAGATCACAGCTATAATTTAAGAGGCACACGCAATATTTTAGTCACTACCGTGTAAATTCTCAAACCCAAAGGTGTTTGAAAGGTGACCTTTTCCAAAGGGACCATTTGGTTCTAAATATTTTTAAGAAAGAAAATGCCCTACCCATCTACAATGACAAAGTAGACAGAGTTATACCATATATCCTATGTCTAGTATCTCCTGACAATAAAACATCAAGAACAATTACCTTTTGTTTTGGCTGGCAAACCTGTGTACTGTAGAGCCCGTACAAAAGGTACAGAGCACCAACTCGAATCTGGAAAGCATACGGGGGTAAGAAGTACTGCTGTGCCAGTTCTAAAGTCTTCTTTGTGAGCTTATTCCTCTCCAAAGCTCTTATTCTACCACTAAAGTAAACAAAAAGAAAGCATGTTAAAGCAAGTAACTATGAAAGTGCAGGCTTTAGAAAGTCCATAATGCAGAAACAAGTTTTAGGTATTTTAAAACATATTACCATAGAGATCAAGTTTTGGGAAGTTTTCAGAGATGGCCAGACTGTAAGCTCTCACACAACACTGCGTGTAATTCCTTGTATTAAATTAGATGTGAAAGGAAAAGTTAAATACCTTTCAATCATATTTTTAATCTCATATAATGAGCACTGCATCAAACTCCCTGAAGCATCAGTGTTCAAACCACACGCATTACTAATACACAAAATAAATTGAACTAGTAACTCTTTTTCAGTATTACGCAGGGACCGACGCTTCATTGCCATTTACCTACACACCCGCCAGGCCAACCTCTCCCCAAACCTCCGCCTGGAGGGAAGCACGGCTCACCAACACCCCCCTTGAAGGTTCCCCCACACGACCACGGGACAAGCTCAGCAGCGAGGAGCTGTGGGCTTTGGGAGGGGGAAGACAGACTCCCTGAGGCGAGGCTCAGCCGCCAAGCTCGGCGCAGCGGGACGCTAAAGGGTGGCCGGAGCCGGTGCCGCTGAGGGCGGCGAGCAGGGCGCTGGGGGAGCGGCCCGGCGGGGGCTCCTCACTCACTAGAAGATGGTGTGGAAGCGGCGCTCCCGCCACAGCTCGGCGAAGCGCTCGAAGCGGACGGTATCAGCCTTCTGAAAGGCACCGAGCAGCTCCTCGCAGTCCGCCTGCAGCCCCGGCACCGAGCTCATACTGCCGGCACCCAGCTCGTCCCGCCGCCACCCAGCTCGTCCCGCCGCCGCCATCCCTTCCTGCTGCGCATGCGCAGCCTCCCCACAGCACCCCGAGGCGCCTGCGCGGTTTTCCCCGCGCATGCGCACTCCCCGTGGCCGGGGGGCGCAGTTCGGGCCTCTCCGTGAGGGGCGGGGGGGGCCGCCCCGACCTCCCTGCGGCGGCCCGGGTCCCGTTACCGCCGTGGCGGGGCGCGGCCTCGCCGGTGGCAGGAGTTCGCTCCGCTGCCCCGGGGGCTGCTGTCCCTCCTGCCCCGTCCGCAGAGCCCACAGTCTGGCGTACCCCTCGGCCGGCCCCGGCGCGCAGTCGGGGAGCAGCCCGGCGGGAGGCGGGGGTTGAGAAGGAGCGGGCCGGCGGGTTCGGCCTGGCAGCCGCCGCCGTGCGACAGCCCCGGGGAGCCTGGGGACGCCGGTGGGGCTTCGGCGTTCCCCGCCCCTGTCCCCGCAGAAGCGCCCCCAGCAAACTCGGCGGCCTGCAGCCTGACAGGCCCGGGAGCGGCGGGGTCTCCTGAGAGAAAGGGGGGCTCGGTAGCGCCCCGGCGCGCCCACGCTCCGCGGCTGTGTAGACGTGACGCGCCGCCACGCTCCCGGCCAGATGTGCCCGGCGAAGGGCTCCCGCCCGCGGTGCCCCCCGCTGCCGAGGGCCGGTCCGGCGGCTGCCCGCCTCCCCCCGCCCCGCTCCCAGCGCTGGTCGCAGGTGGCGGGGAGCGGGGCCGGCCCGCGGGGCTCGGCGGCCGCGGGAAGCCCTATTTCCGCCTGAGCGAGCGCGGCGGGCGGGGGATCGGCCGGCGGCCGCCCCCTCGGAGCCCCGCATGCAGGGCCACACGTAGGCGGCAGGGGCGAGCCGGGCGGGCGGGGAGGGGGCCGCGGCTGCCGAGCCGCACGTAGGGTGGGTGGGCGCGGCCTCGGCGGCGGCGCGGAGCCGGGCGGTGGGGGCTCTCCGGCCCCGCGCACGTCGGGACGAGCGGCTAGCGAGGCGGCTGGGGAGAGGAGCGCTGGCAGATGGAGAGCCCCCGCGCCCCGAGTGAGTACGGACCCGCGGTACCGGCGCAGGCGGGCGAGCAGCTCGAGGCGGTGGCAAGGTGTTTTCTGTGAGCCAGGCGGGGTTGGTGCTGTCTTCCCCGGGAAGCCCCGCAGCCCTTCAGCAGTTCCCAAGGGGCTTTAAGGACGGGGCTCTGGTTTCAGGGCGTTGTTGCCGTGACCGGCCGCCGCGGGCGGAATCGCCTCTGCGGTCAGGGCTTGGCCGGAGCCGGGCTGCGGGCAGCCGGCGGTCTTGGGGGAGCGGGGCTGGGCAGCAGCAGCAGCGCCCGCGCTGGAGAGCGGGTCCCGGACTTGACAGGAGAGCGCCCGAATGCTGCATCCGTGGGGGGAGAGGACGGGCTGTGAACTCGGGTTATGGGAGATCGCCCCTGCGCTGCGGGAACCTTAACAGATGAAAAACGGCATGTAGAAAAAGTACCGAATGTGCATGGGATGACTCGTTGCGTGCTGCCTTTAGGCTATTTAAACCTGCAGGAGTTTCGCACTGTGACCGGCGTAAAAATTCACATTCCGCTTTCTCAGATAATCATGCACTGCAAAATGAATTTTAAACTCTGCTGGCTCTGGTACCGTGATGTTCTCCAGTTCACCATTAGCATCAACTAATTGACCCAAAGTTTCCTCCTTAAAGCTAGGTGCTTCAAGCTGTCCGCTCCTACGATGACAGTAGCTTCCACAACGCTTCAGGCACCAAAGCATCTTTCCATATTTATTGTATTTCCCAAAAGGTTGCTGGAATCCAACCTTTAGCAACCTTTATTGATGAGTAGGAAATGAATGGCCATCAGCTAAACAGCTGTTGTCTTTAAGCACCACTGATTGCCCGTCATTGATTACAGGAACAGAAGCACTAGAAGAGCCGTTCTGTATGAACAGGACAGGGTTTAGCAGCTGCAAGGGGAGAGCTGCACCTGCTGGGTTTTGCTTTGGCTTTTTTTTCCTGGAAAGACATTTTCATCTATCATTTCAATTCATGTTTAGAGACATAGGGCAGCGACCCCGTTCATCCAGTATGTGACCCTGTCTTCAATAGATTGTACTAATTTTGAAACAGAATGCTGTTGGGAAAACAGTTATAATGTACTCCCCTCCCCCCCAATGGACTTAAAAATGCAAAGGACAGGCAAGTTAATAACTGATACATCATGGAGCGAGTTCATCATTACTTACAGGTCAAGCCAAGCCCTACTTAGTTACAGGAGTTATCCCTTAACTTAAAAGGAACGGAGGAGCTTGGCTCTGGAGTGATGCTGGATTTGTAAAGCTTGAGTGTGTTTTCTGGTTTTTGTATTTTGAGCATGCAGTGAGTGTTGTGATTTCTCAGAGATGGTGTTTCAAGAAAGCTAGATGGAATTTTTTTTTTTTTTTTAAGGGAGATAGGGCTCTGTGTCGTGATACTTTCATTGTGTAAGATGATGTAAAATGTAGTGAGGATGAGGCTGCTATGCCCATATGTTAACATGTGCTAAGTCTTTCCTTGCAGAAAGTTTGACTACAGTATAAAGAATGAAAATGCAGAGGAATAAAAAAAATGCAACAGGGTCTCTTCATAGAATTCCCCTTCTGTGGTATATCCAATGAAATACAGTGTCAATTTTTAGGCTAATTAATACTCTACTCTTTGTGATGAATTGTGTGTTTTCATCTAGTGCTCCTTCAGAGTTTTCATTAGCACATTTTAAACTAAAAAAAAAATTAAAAAAAAATAATTGGATGGTGTAAGGAAGAGTATGGTGGTTACTAGATCTTCTTCGTATTCTTAACTCCTAAACAAAAGAATGAAGTCCTGTTTGCCCTATTAATTCCTAGCTTATAAATTGAAAGTTAAAAAGCCATTCATCCTGCAATAGATATAAATAACAGGGTTCTCTAGTTGCACATGGCACAAGACAACTTTTTTTTTAAAGAAATAGCTTGTATGATTGTATTAGAACACATTTTCAAATTTAAAACATGAAAATAAATCATGTTTTAATGGATTTTCATGAGAATAAGTCATGGATATATTTTATTAAATACCATATTCAAACTTCTGTATGTACAAACCTATCACTAACACCAAATAACAGGATCATACTCTACTGTGACAGCACTTGTACATGCCTTCTGCTTTCAGGCTTCCCAACCAATGAAAAACATTGCAAAAGATTTTTAATCTGTGTGATAGGAAGTGGCATTGATTTAACAAGACAGCAAGAGTCATGAGTTCTTGTCAAGTTACTTGCACATACTGAAAGCAACTGAAATCACCTGGAGACGTCATTTTGGATTCAAACTAGTTTCTGTTTTGCTGCTAAGGACGTTCTTGATGTGATTACTCAAAGAGGTTTCATAAGTGTTCTCTCTCCCCCTGGCTCCATACCTGTTGCTCTCTTCTCTCTTTAGCTTCCCCCAGGAAAACCTACACCATCCCTAATGTCTGACTTCTTACACTGTATGCTTAACCTCTTTTGTTCATGCATGTAGTCTACTTAATTCAGGGGGAATAACCATTGTGTCTAAGGTGAACGGAATTCAGCTGTAAGGGCAAAGGGTATTTATACAGGCTTTTGGAAAACAGACCACATGTATGCTTAGTGTCAAAGTTTCTGACTTCAGTAGCAGGCAAAAGTCAGACCTCAAACATGCAAAGTGTTTCAGTTATGCTGCATAGTGGTTATTTAGTTCACTGTAAAAAGTGGTTTTGCCACCAGCCAGCTCCTTCTTTTAGAACATTTTCTTCACTGTGAGGGTGGTGGGCCACTGGTTGTGGCTGCCTCCTCCCTGGCAGTGTTCAAGGCCAGGTTGGACGGGGCTTTGAGCAACCTGGTCTAGTGGAAGGTGTCCTACCCATGGCAGGGGGGTTGGAACTAGATGATCTTTAAGGTCCCTTCCATTCTATGAACAAGGGTAACAGATGAACAGAAAGATCACAGATGTCACAAATTAGAAACAAACCCTCTCTTTTATTGAATCTTTTACTGTTACACAATCAAAAAGAAATACAGTCACAAGTATGTCAAAATGTTTCAAGAGAAATATCAATTGCAATACGTTGTACTTGGTTCCAAAAAAGAATTCCATTAAAATATACCACTTCTTAATGAATACTGCTATTATTCACAAAATCTACCATACTGTATAAATCCAGTAGCAAACTCTTTAACTTTTTGGTAACCTGGCAAGCCTTGCTCAAGGTAAACAGGGAAGCAGAAGGAAAATGACAACTCATTTCTAGAATTTAATCAAAAATCACGGTTCTCCAGAATGGAGTTTCCGAGGGAGTCAAGTGCCTAATTGCTAATCGTATTTTTAATGAAAGCTGGATACCCAACTCACATGAATTCCTATGAAAACAGTCCATGAAATGAAAAATACTCCTGGCCTGCGAAATGTTTATTTTCATGCTGGATAATCGCAGTTTGAATAATGTGCGTAAGTGCAGTGACATTTGAGTGAGACGTGTTCTGTTTGGCAGCAGCTAATGAGCAGGGATGGGAGCAGATGGTTGACCTTGGGCTTGTCCAGCCTGGTTGACAGTGGTAGGGTACTCAACTCCCAGCTTCCACAGCACCATTTGTCAAAGGAAAGCAGTGTAACAGGTGAGAAAGTTTGCCAAGAGATACAAGTGAAACAGCCCACCTTTCTGCCTTTAGCTCCCCTTCTTTAGCTGTTTAATTAAACAGCTTTTTAAATAAGGAAAAATTACTATTAAATATGGGGTAGTTTAACCTGTAATCAGACTTTTTTGATCCTACAGCTGTATTTCATGGCAAGTAGAGCTGATCAATTAATCCAAAATAAGCTCTGAAGTCTTTAAATTGTTACCAGTGTTACGTGCAAAGTTTTAATTGTTCTTTCTGGCCTTCATCTGTGATTCTTTCATTCAATAATTAATGTGTGTACACAGACACACAGGAAAGGAAACTTAGTAGTAGATTGAAAACCTTCGGGTGAAACAAACAAAACTCAACATAGTCCAAGCCTATCTTAGCACATGAGAGCAAAGTATGTTAGAAGGGTGTACTTTGGACTCCAGGCTACCTTAATTTACTCAGTATGTTACACCCAAGATCAAGTTACTGGACAGCAGACTTCAGTGACTTCTTGGGAGCTACAGCTGTAGTTACATATAACTACTTTCAGGTAAAGGAATGAATGATGTCATCATAAATACTAGTTTAAAAATGCCTTTTAACAAAACCATCACTGCTGTTGATAAACACATCAATTAGAATCCATATGTAAAAAAATCATAATTGTGCTATGCCATGAAGAAAGCATGGCTTGACTACTGCAGTAGTGACAATAACCTTCTGGAAGTTAACTTTGTTCTTCTCAGTTTATCATTTCCACATAGTGGAGCATGTTTCCTATGCAGAAGGAAACACTGTATCTACCTATAGTTTCTTCTTTACTACTGGTGAAGAATAAATGCTCTAGGGTAGTACCTCAACATTTTAAAATGTAGCAGTCAGCAAAGAAATTATTCAAAATCACTAAGGAAACATTTAGAAAGTAATGTATTCTAGAAGGTTGTCCTCCAAAGTAGATTTAGAATCAGGCTATGTATTTCTAGAGTCTTAAAAAAAAAAAAAAAGTAAAACCAAAAAAAGGCAGCTAAAGGCATACTTCTACATTTTGCAGACTCACATCTGCATTTAGCAAAGATTTTACAAGGCCAGAGCAACTACTGTTACTTTTCCATGCTTTCTTCAGTATCTCTAGGAGGTTTGCTGAGGGGTTTTTTTGGTGGTTTGGTTTTTTTTTTTCCCCCTAGAGTAAACCAATACAGCTACTGCAGTTCATGCCATTAATTGCTTGTTTCAGTCACTTTTACCAGGACAGTGAACAAAATACTATGCCTTGTTATTATGTACAATAAAGAACATGAAAGTTGGGAAGATTCTTAGATGAAACATAGCTCATTTAAATTCACAGCCGCTGTCATTAAGACTAGAGATGATTCCAGCAGGTTCATAACCATAAATCATGTGGGTCACTTAAGTCTTCCTCCTCTTTTTAACATGGATTTTTCTCTATGAAAATTTACTGCCCTCTTAAAGTACACTGAAGAGGGCCTGACAGATCCAAACCGGTCAGGCTCCTCCAAAATAAGGTCAAGAGAGTAGCAGAACAACATCAAGCAAGATGGTACAAAGTGTCTCTTGGGAGATGAAAAGGGATAACCCACCAGGCCAGCAAGAACAGCAGAACACACCTGTACCTTTCACATGTCTGCAAGACTCTCCTCACTATCTCACAGAAGCATCATGTCAATCCATGCAGAGCTAAGCATAAGGGGTGCCCCTAACAGCTGGTGCTTTACCTGAGCCTTTAGCAACTTCACTATTAAACCTTTTAACTGCTGACAGAGAAAAAGATGCCATGGAAAGAATGCCATCCAGGAGACCTCATACAGCAGGCATGCAGTAGCTCTGCTGCTTTTATCTAGAGAACTTATTAGCTTTGTACACTTAAAAGCCACACTAAAAATTTTTAATATTCAGTACCAGGTGTATATATTCAAAGTGTTCTCTGCACAAAGCTTCAAGTAGCTTAGCACACCTAGACACTTTCTCCTCTCTTTGTGCAACTTCTACTCAAACTTTAAGAAGGATGCAACCATCTTCTGCTACCAGTGCCTTATCTATTCTTTAGTTGGTAGCTAATGGTCTCCATTTAGTTGTATACAGTTGTATCAGTTTGGAAAGTGCTCATTTCAGTGAAACAGTAACAATTTTAGAAAACATGTTAATCTTATGTGCCATTATATTGATTTTAAAAGACTCAAAGAGTCTAATGAAACCGAAGTTTCCAAAATAAATCCAAAATAATTCTTGTGACACTCCACATTTGATTTCCTAGATCGAGATAAGTTTTTTTAAAATAGTTTGAAGAACACACAGAATATCTTGACCTCATTTACACATTACAAGGTTGTATCAGTAGCACTGTGTTTTATGACAGCGAAATGAGAAAAGCCACCTAGTCAAAGTTACCAAGTCAACAGCACAAGAATATAGAACAAGCTTTACCATATTTAAGTCATGCAGTTTTGTGATAAAAATCCATCTTGAATTCATCACTCCTGTGAATTTTACTTTTTCCTGCTTTCCAGTGTTACCTTGATAAAGCTTCCAGAGACAAGACTTTAAGCTGTTCAAAAGGAAGAATCTTTCCACTCTAAAGTAACACAAATATGCTGTCTCCCCACTTTCAAGTTTGCTAACTGGTGTGATAACAGATTTAAAAGTTTAACATCTTTGGCGAGCGGTAGTACAACACTGTCTAGGAGACTTCAGTACTGAATAGGCTCAAATAATTAACGCGGAGATGTTACAATCAAAATAAGGAAGCAGTGATTTCCAATCAACTCTAAGTTAAAAAGGGAACACGGATGAACAATAACCACTAACAAAAATATAAATTATCTCATTTCTCTCAGATAACACACTCCCCAAGGGGGCCTGGTCCACATATAGTTTATTGATGTAAGAAAACAATACAGTTAGTGTTAGATCCAACCACAAAGAGCAAAAGAATGAGTGAATGAAGGTTTTGTACAGTACATATAGGAAAATAAGATGTTTGTGACAACTATATATTTCTAAATAAAAAGGCTTCTAAATATATTCAAGTTACTGAAATCTACATGAAAACATATGGATGTTAATAGCAACAAGGTGCATAAAACCAAAACATCAAAATATTGAGCAACTCAATGATGTACTAGATAAAACTTTGCTAACAATGCAAGATGTTTTACAATCTGCTTGAAATATCACCTATACCACACAGGGTAAGCTGAACATTTAGATTTAAGATCATACACAATATTAGCATTAACTTCAACAACTACAGGCAGGGAATTTTTTTTTAAGCTGGCAAAGTGACTACTTTAAGAACATCAATCTCTCTCTAAATTGAGAACGTATCCAAATAAAATGCTGCTAGCCCTTTCCAGATAAAGCCTTTCCTTTGACTAACCACACTCATTTAAGTCAAAAGCATAAGACAGCATTTAAGAACAATTTATATTACAATGTGACTAAAATAATGACATAATCCAGGTTTAAACATGATTTCATAAGCGAACAAAAGATTCTTCTTAAAAACTAGTTTTTATAAATGCAGAATATATTGCATGAGGAACTGCTGGTATTTTTTAAGAAAATATATTGTGCGATTGTGGCTACAATGCACTGCTGCAAAGCATTGTTGTTTCTTATAAAAACTATTAAAATAAAAAACTTATTTGAACATAAAGAGCAAGAGAGCACAAGTCTTCCAACTACCTATGAAAAGCAGGATGGAAGTATTGCCAGTTTTTCCTGTGTTGACATTTTACTAATGATAAGTTTTGGTGACCAACTCCCCAGCCAAAAAATAAATATTTTTTTTAAAATTAGGTGCATATTTCGAAGCTGCTATTGCAAGTGTGTTTTAAATGTAATGGACTTAAAAGTGTATGTACCAAAGAATTATAAAAATGCACTGTAGTTTGAGTTATTGTTACATAAAGAACATATTAAAAAGACTGTCAAAATAAGTAGAAAGGGGATCAAAACTGAACTAACTGAATTAGTGCAGTACTGTAGCCAGGCTTCTAAAATCAGATATAGAAAATATAAATAGACTGCTTTAGGTGATGATTCACCAGTGTCCAAAAAAGGAACAAGTATTGTGAAAGCTCAGTTAACTTGATCCAGAGCTCTGAGCAATTCTTCCCCCTGTAGCAGGTTTCTGTTGCCTTGTATGGGAGCGTTTACTTCGCAATCGTAACTCGTGAGTTGGGGTAGTCCGCTTTCATCCATCGACTGCCCTAGAAGTTTACTTGCTATGTCTAAAGAGGGAGGGGAAGGAGAAAAAGTGCACTTTATTCACCATGCTTAACCTTTCCTCCAAAACTGTTCATAAAGGAGGTAAGTTTGGATATGTTTTTGTCTCTCCATTCTCTCTTTCACACAGCCCCTCTCCACCCCCCTCTACATATTAAAAGAAGATACTAACCAGTTGATAGTAGAATGATTGTCTTTTGCTCCACTCCACTATGACCATTTGTTTTGCATCCCTTTACACGTTTCCAAGCAAGTGATGCATTTCCTCCGCGGTCACCTGTCTGCTGGAATAAAGACCCCTAGAAAGAAAGAAAAGAAATCTTCTTTATTGAATACTGTATCCTTCTAGCCCTGCACATCCCTCTTCCAAGCTAACAGTTCCTGTCACTAATCACTGATGTAGGCATTGTTACAATTTAAAGTGAACTTCATTCAGATCTTGGGGAGAAAAATATTTCCAAGTACACTGGGGTCTTCAAAATTATTTAAAAGAAAACTGTATCAGATTAAGGCCTTACTTCCCTTCCAGAAAACAATTACTAAATCCTGGTTATCATCAGTTACCATGCTCAAGATTAGCATGTACATATACACACCCATTTAATTACCACTGCTCTTGTGTGAGTAAGCATCAGGTTTTCACTGAAGTCTCTAATAGTTTTCCACACTGGAATTAATAGTGTAGACAGGAGATTCAGAAACCTTGGTAGGCTGATTCTATCTAAATTTAAAGATGTAAATTCTGCTTGCACTCCAGTTATTGCCACCAAGCCATCTGACCCAAGTCTTGTGGGGAATGCAGTCCTAAGCCATTCTATTGCACATACGGCTCCTTAGCATATTGTTTTGACAGCAGCATAGAAGATATGGAGATTAGAAAGCTTTTAAGGGCTCCATATAATTAGGATAAGTAAGAAGAAGCTGCCACTGAAACAGATGGGATGGAAGGAAGAAACACCATCTTAGTACCAAGCTTGCTAGCGTAAGTAGTTGAACCTGCAAAGTTTTGTCTTGTTAGTGGTACTGACTGTTGCAAAAAGAGGAAAAGGTATTTCAGAACACTGCCATTATCCTGAACACTTAATAAAGAACATATGTTTTCAGGTTATAAAACATCCATGCAAGTCAAAAGGACAGTTGTATAATAGAAGTTATAGTTAAACAACTCAGAAGCTGCATTTCATAGTAAGATCAGTCACCTACATTGTTGCTGTTTTTTTTGGGTTTTGTTTTGGTTTTTGTTTGGGTGGTTGTTTTTTTTTTTTCTGTGAATGCAATACAGACCTTCATAATAAGAGAGATATAGCTCCTATCTTTTTCAATGTAATGATTTGTGTCATTATTTTATAATCTTACTATAACACATCTTGCCCTTGTCTAATTCTCTTGTCTTCTAGAAAACTAAAGTAATATTTTACTTTGGTCTTCACTTATTTTCACTCTTTGCAAAGTCCTGCTTCCTTATAGCTAAGCAGCTGTGGCAAGTTTTTGCACAATCCCAGAATACCACGTATTATAAGCCTGGATTTAACATCATTTTTCTTCTGTGCATGTGCAAAGCCTAGTTCATCCTCTCAGAAATCCACTGTGGAGAAAGGCAGTAAACAACAAAAGCACTTGCTTGAAATAACATCCATAAGACCCAGCTACATTGAAAATTCAGCTTCTGACTGCAGAAACCATCAAATATTTATAACGCTTTCGTCAGATACCAAAAAAAGGTCTAGCAAAGGATGAAGTTTGAACCTATAAGCATTAAAAAGGCACTAAGCATAGAAGCCTGAACACTATTACAGCAGTTAAATACAGAACTGCTTATGTTCTGTGTATTTAATGACATCCCATGCTATTTTGAATATTTTATCAGCAGCAATATGAGACAGCTGTAGCACCATCGCATGAGAAAGGCATGGAAGGCAATAAAATTTCTTGCAGAGCTGTGACTACTGGAAGCAACAGAAACACATGCATGAAAGTGCAAAGCATTTAGCAAATGAAAACATACATGATTTCTTTTTTATTAAAAAAGTTTGCCTCATAGAAAAAAGTGGGACATATAAAAGCTTTCTCAGCTCTTCTAGAGGAGAGCAATGATAAAGACTGTATACAGTGATTTGTCTCATGCCCAAATCAGAATGCAAATACAGGAATAATTCATAGTTCAGAAGAAAAATAATCCTGCACTGTAAGACACGATGGATGACTACACCTAGGAGATGGACCACTAGAAAAACAAAGAATCTTAAAGGCTACACTGCAGTAGAGGACCTAACTGTGGAAAACTTAAGAGAAGTGGGAATTTGCAATGAAGGCAAGAAAAGAGAGAACAGTACGTAATGGCAAAGCTCAAGATTTCAAAATACTAAGAACTGACAGTAAGAGACAAAGATTATGGAGCCAAAATACCCTTGTAGAAAATAACAATCTGGATAGCCCCCAACTAAGTGACATAAATTTAAGAATACCTAAAGAGTTTCTTTTGAATAGCTAGGACAGATGACGATGAGCTACTCAATCACACACACTAATACTAGAGAGTGTGTGCATGAAATGAAAGTGGAAGTAATACACATTTGTGAGGTTATATGAATTTTATTCTCTGATGGTTTAGACTGTTTTGTTATCTGATCAAATATAAGAATCTTGGACTCAATGGAAAAATGAAAGCATAGAAAGAAGCATAAGAACACTATCTCCAGTATTGACAAACATGAAAACTGAGTCTGAAATCAAAAGTGAAAGAAATATGGCAATTATAAATTTAAATGTGATGTCTTAGATTTGTGCATATTCTACTGAAGAACATATATGTTCACAAAAGAGTATCTTCTACCTAATCAAGAAATGTGCTTGGGTACACAGGGCACTTTTGAAACAGGCGACAGTAAAAGAACTGATCTGCATATATGTGGGAATTTCACAATCGAACAATTATCTCTGATCCCAAGATTCCACTGCATACCAACAGCTAAACTCAGGAGTCTGCACTGATGCCTCATTTCAGAAATTGCAAGGTTAAAAGTGAATATTTGAAAACGGTAAAACAAAACTCACAATTCCAACTGCCTGAAAAAGTGAACCATCATGTTCCATTTTTCGTTTTCTCTGAGCATTATGCAAAGCTAGCATCTTTGGATTTAGTTCTTCATCCATTGCAGTAGATCTAAGAAAAATTGATTCAGGCTGTTAAGACGTTTCTACTATCCTCAAGCCATTCTTCTTTTGTGGACACTTATATACAATATCACAGAACTGAATTTATGAACTATACTACTTTTCTTTCATAATTGACTCATTTCAACAATCATTGTCTATGAGCATAGCAAATGTTAGCTTTTAATCTTGCTGTGAAGCTCAGAATGAGTTATAATAAAAATTTTAAAGTCTTTGCAGAAAAAAAAGCATAAAAGTTCAGCAATTCACTTTCAACAGAAAGAAGGGAGGGAAGGGTAAGGAAAAGTCTATTCTGAATATTTCTATGTGCGGATAAATCTTCTATGTATCAAAAGTCTGATGTTTGATTTTGTAGTTTTCCATCATGATAAATATCTGTTACATATGCCACAATCCATCATTATGAAAGACAGCTCATTTTAAAAGCAATATATGTAGCACACAGACTGTAGTCACCTCTTACCTCATAATGAAGTGGACAAGAAAAGCACCAGAAATACTGTGTGGGTATAACTACTTGTAAATTGCCTACTGCATTCTTTTAAAAAGGCTGCATGTCAGATACAAGAGCAGAACAAAATTATGAACATAACTTGCATGTAGTAGCTGCCTCTGATGCAAGATGTTTATGTAAAAGCTACTGCAAAATTAATTTTAGGAAAGCTTACTATAAAAAAAGCAAACTTGTTCGAAATGTCCAAATTTAAATGTACCAGTTTCTACTTTGAAGTAGAAGGCCAAAGGCAACATACAACAGTTGGCAGTACTTAAAAGTGTATTATATCTAATTTCTTGAACAGATACTAGAGCTTAAGCTTCGCTTTTAAAAATACCTTTTATTCAGAGTGACTGTTAGCAAACTGGGTGCTCCTGGACAAGATTTTTCCGTCTGATCCAACGTTCCTTTTCCTGCTCTGATTGGAGACGCAGTTCTACTCCTGTTCCCACCGTAAGGTGATGCTGGGGCACTACTCGTTTCATTCATTATGTGAACAGGAGATGAAGGAACAATTAGCGTCTTCACATCATCCACACGTTCCGTCACTGGTTTTATTTCATCAGCAGTACTTGATGGTGTCTGAGTCTGCTGAAATATGGTAATGGTGGCTGCATTTTGAGAGCCAGAAGAACTGCTTTCCAGCGGAGATAGCTGATCAAAGGATCGCAACTGGAAGTCATCATCCATTGGGATGTAAGGAGCCAACATCTCCAAATCTAAATCAGTTTCCTGGAAAAGACAAGAGGCAAGAGTTAAATATGTAAGAACATCTCAGCTACGGCTTCATTAAGGCTATTCTTTTTATCAAATCCTTACAATATTTTTTTTCAATTTAATGAAAATATTACATAGAAGAGGAAGGAAGTTCCTGAAGACATTCTAAAGACAGACAAGCACATTGAGAATAAGCACTAAGATGATACAGAATTTTAAGTTATGTACATTACCTGAGTAGAGAATGGATTTTTTGCTTCTGTATCTATTGCAAAGAGTTTCTCCACTAATTCCAGTTTGAATTCATTAGCCATATCATTATCCACATCAAAGCAGTAGTCATTGGGACTACTGGGCTGTGAAAACATTTTGAGCGCAGTTTTAAGTTTCTGTCATTACATCATTTTGCATTGTATCTACAGATTCTCTGAAAAATGTTCTAATGTAAAAACTAATTCCAAGCTATAGTTGCACAAAATTAAAATGGGAAAGGAAAACACATTTATCGGTATACATTCAAATTTACCCCGCTTGGGAAGCACACAGTTAGTTGGAACCTGGAAGTAGCCTCTACAGTAATTTATTGGAACTAATTTGCTGTTTAGAGAAGTTGTCTCAACCATTCTTTTCTAGAGAAACCAATCCCAAGCTCTTCTTATTTCTATCGGGTAGTATTCCATGCATTTGCAAAACTCACTTTAATGAAAAGATAATTTTCAGTGTGAAAATGTATCTTTTTCCTCAGATCATGGCATGAGCTTAGGTCACAACATCGAAATAATTTTCAATTCCTGCCTTGGCTGCATCCTTAACCAGATTTGCTCCACAAACCCCAACAGCACACACATTTTAATGCAGCACATCCAAATTACGTAACTAACCTCAGGCGAACTTTGGCTGGTACTTGCATCAGAAGGGCTGGTCGGTTGCTCTTGCACCTGAGGCATGGTAAAAGAAAGCTCGAGTGGCTCTGTGTTTGGCTCCAGCTTTGATACAACTTCTCTATTGAGTGCAGGATCAGCATTGCTACGAAGTGGCTTCGTAGTTTCAGAGGCAGGTAGTGGGGACATTGCCATATTTATATTCTGCAATTTCTCACTGGATGAGGGGAGCATTACATCGTTATACAAAGGAACTTCATCACATTGTTGTTCATCAGACTCTATAAAAATTAAAAGAAACCATCAACCTAAGTAACAATACTGTGCGTGTCTACGGACCTCATTAAATTTAAACAGCAGCTGAAATACCACTAGGCAAGTGATACTGGGAGATGATTTTTCAAAATTTACTGTAAAATACTAACTTTACTAATTAGCATGCTCTCCAATTTAAACGCACACCCACCATTACTGCTGAAATCTAGAGAGATAATTGTGTCTCCAGCAGCTGGGGCCAGCACAGTTAAAGCATCTGGTTCCTGTTTAAGTTTCTCAAATAGGCTGTTGGTATCATCCAGGTCATCTTTGCTAAATATTTTGGTCATTTTCATATCAGGAGACTCCACTGGTTTCAGCATACACTCAGTTTGTCCAAGGGAAAAAATCAAGTCCTTCTGAACAATTCCACTGTCAGAGAGGAAGATGACTGTTAAAGAACAGCTAAAAGGAATAAATTCAGGCTTAACAGTTTCGTAAGCTTAAAAAAAACAACCCAACCACACAAAAAATCCCAAACAACCTCCCCCAAAACACCACACCGCAGAGTTATGAGGGTAGGAGCTTTAAGAATTGCATTTTTCTTACTCATTCTTTCCTCAGATGTAATAGGCAAAGCAAGCACTAATTGTGGTGCCATCAAAAAAGGTAACTAAAGCAAACATGCTTTTCTGAAAGCATTGAGAAAGCAAGATAAAAAAATAAAGTTCAGTATTTCCTAAAACACTCTTCTTTGTTTTAAATGAATGCACAATATGTTGATAGATTGATACTGGAACATTCACTAAAGTTTTGAAAAAATAATTTAGGACTATTATACAATTGCACAAAAGTCAACAAGTCTGCCTTCAGCTGAAGCTTTCAATTAAAAAAGGAATTCTAAGGAATAAAAAGATAAACGGGATTAAGACGACACCATTACTGCTGCTCTGACTCCATGACTAATAGTTATTAGTGAAATTAACTACTTCAGAGTGCAGACAAAGATGAAAGAGTTGTCTAGAATGCACATAAATTCTCAAATGCTTCCATTGTGATAGTACAGAAGAGGCTGGCCCTACACTTTTGTCTGCAGAGATCTTCCTACTGCATCACTAGATCAAAAAAGTGTTTTGTTTTCAAATACAACTCATAATCCTAGGACTGGCAGTATTCTAAGCAAAATTTCATTGGTAGGAAATAGTAACATCACAACATATTCAACAGGGGATCACATTCTCAGCAAGCTGGAAAAAAAGATGTGGTGCCATCAGAATCTGACTTTGTCTTCAACAAAAACGATGACAAAGAACAGCGACGTCCGCTCAACTTACCTCAACACATAGTTTACACACACTATGCACTGTGGCTGAGAATTCTTAGTGTTGTATATAACAGTTGCTTGAGTTTCAACCCAGACATAGCCACCTTGTTTAGCAAGCATTCTGTACTGTCCTGTTGTCACCTGCCCTTTTGTGAACACTAAAAGCAGAAAGGACACCAGGTTTAATTACAGGCAGAAAAAACAGAAACCGTTTAAGATAAGTATTCACTGCAGATTCATATCTGCAATTAAAAGAAAGCCCTCGTTCTTCTGTAGCTTTTCCCTGGTGCTGTATCTCATCTCTTGTAGTTGGAGGGCTTTAAATCCTTTTCACTTACTGTCGTGGTGTGTTTTGGTCAGATGATCAGAATCCAGCGCATGATAGTACTCATAGATTGAGCGACCCAGGAGTTCCTCTGGCTCATACCCCATCAACTCTGTAATTCTTTAAGACAAGTGAAAAAATTGCTAAGTAAAAGCAGACATGGGCTAGCACAAATACTAAAGCATTCAGATGCTTGCACATCTAGAAAAATCCTACGAGTCACTTCCATACACACTAGCAGCAATTTTGGTTTACTGGGAGTTTTCATTCTGAAATAAATTGCTATTTTTTATACTTCTTTTTTTAAAGAAATTTCAGCAGACATAAGGTTTTAATTCTCACTGCATATTTACAAATCACGTCCTGTGGTGGACAGGATTAAGTAAATCCCCGCTTTCTAGACTTTTTTTTTGCTTAAAGGTAGACCAGCTACTTATGGACTAGCACATCCATCTTACACAAATATGAGAATTTAATAAAATAACAAAGACATGCTTCAACAGTTTTAAACCTGCAACTAAGAGAAAGTAGGAATCAGATTTATTCTTCCCACTCAACCACTGCCAATTTTTCCAGAAAACAGTATTTTCCTCAGCCCCTAGAGGGCAGTGCTAACCAAGGGAACGCATTTATTTTGCCCTATTCTCCATGCAGAAAATTACCAAATAAGTACCTTTCGTGGGACACCATCAGTCCTAGAAAGGTAGTTACTGCAGAGGACAGAAAATAACCTGCACTAACATCTCTTTGCATGTAGCTGCAGCAACTAATTAGAAGTTCGTTTTTGTTACAAAAAAAAAGGAAACAGTAACAAATAATATGCAATTAAAAACACAAAAAACCCCAAACAACAAAAAAAACTCAGGCTAGTGATTTCCTCCGCTTCTGGTTTTTCATATTTGTCAAGCTAAGTTTACAAAGTATAGTAAAAGCAGTCTTATGTATTTGCCTACATCCATGATTTGTACCAGCTCACAAAAATCTTATTTTCAATAGCAGATGTATTGCATTAAAAGTACAGCTGAACTTTTGGGGTTTTTTTGGACTGGACAGAGCAGAAACTGATCTCCTGAGGAATGGAGAGGGAGGGAAGTGGTAGCAATAAAATGCATCTGACAAGTATTACACACACGTTCTTTTTGGTCGCCAAAACGCACCACCATCTTTGACAAACCTAAATCCTTTCTGTTTTTTCAGTGTCCAGAAGAATCTTCTCATTTCCATTTAATCACTGCCACTACACTAAAGATCAGTTTGACCAGGCAGGTAACTGCAGGCAAAAGATTTATTCTAAAGCAATAACCCTGCACCCTCAGATTTAAAAATCTGACTTTTAAAATAAGACATCCTGGTCAATCAATAAAAGCCAAAGTATCCCACCGATGATTCTCTGTGCAGATGAATCAAGTTAAGTAAGACTATGTAAATGTATAAGGCCCACATTAGCAAACATGTACCAACCCTGCAAATCCTTCAAATGAATTTTTTTGAAGTACAAAATATATATTACCTTTCATCACAATAGGAAAATTTCATATCAAGACTGTGACGACTGAGGAACGTTTTACTGTCCAAAGGGACCTCAATGTTTGATGGATGAGGAATAGGTTCACAGATCAACACCAGACACGTCATGGGAGGCTTTTTGTAGCCACAGTGAGTTTGATTACCACACGTGTCATATACACGAATGTGTCCAGTGCAGTGGAGTACCTATGGGAAAGTTGTATTTTAAAAAGAGACCAGGTTCTTGTCTGTCAGACAACACAATCGTGCTTCCATTAGCACACCCGGAGCAAAGTCCTTCCGCTCCCCACCCCTCATTATAATAGCAACAGAAAGGCAGCAGTGCTTTCAGAGGGCTAAAGGAGAGCAGCAGTTCTCCTCCTCACACTACACAGACTGTGACGAACACACAGGCTACCAACTCTTTCTTCTTGGGCACTGGCTGAAGCAATGTTAGACATTTCTGCATTTCTGTGAACTGTTCTTTGAAAGTTACATTAATAACGACACTGGTAAGCAATTCCCTCGGCAAAAGGTATCTTACTATTTAAATTTGAAAGTTATGGTAATAGTAGCAATGTCCATTTTAGATCTTCTGCAGAAGTGATGTTAGAGATCAAATACATTCTTCAAGAAGTTTTGCATTTTGTGGTTTGGGTTTTTTTTTAACCATTCTTAAGTAGAAATTGTTTACAGACAGCAGCAAAGAAGAAAAAAGTTGTTTGATCCAGAATAACTAAATTAAGTTATAAAAGGGGATCATGAGCCATAATACCACTCGATACAGTAAAAGGTTACTTTTTGTCCAGAGGAGAAAATGCATTCACTGCAGAAAGTTATCAGGCTGGGCTCTTTTTGTTCCAACTGTTACAAAAGCAACAGCTAGCAGCTTCAGAAAGAATGATACTGAAGTCCTTCAGAGAGACCTCAACTATCACATTTACAGTGTCAAATCAAAAGAAATCAGGTATCAGCATAAGTGATGTTGATTATTTTTTTCTCAGAGGACAAGGCTTTATGCAAACGTATTTAGTAATTATAATTTCTACTAAGTAAATGACCCCTAATTTAAAATGGAGAATTAAGAGTTTTGAAAAACTAATTTTAAAACATTGTTTCAGTTACCTCCATGATATATTCAGTATTAAAATTCAGCATATTGAAGTACAATTATTAAATTAGTTAAGTACTTAGTGAAACTCAAGCTCATTACATAAAGTAAAAATGTTGAAACAGTGTTATGACATCTGAAAAGGAAGCTGCCAAACTGCATAAGTATTCCTTTGCATTAGTTACCTTCCATGTAGCAGACTTTATATTCACTGTTCTTCCCCTGCTAGTCAGTGTACACTTCATTCTGAGAAAAAAGCTGCGCTCCGTGTTTTGCTCTTTGCCCTTTTTCACAGGACCTAGCAAAAGCAAATAGTAAACCAATTCTTAAGCTCTTGGATCATCTTCCAAAGGCATTTAAAAAAACCACCATGTTATAGAACTAGGGGAAGACCCCAAAAAAAATTTAAAAGATTGATAAACCTAACAACACTTTTCAGAATGAGTTTTACTGTGAGGTAGGCAAAAAACTGAAGTTTCAATGTTTTAAGATCAGTATCATATTTGTAGCCCACTCCACACTCCCAGATTTCAGGAAAAAGGGGTGGGGAGAAAGACAGACCGATTGAAAATTTACTAGATTTTAAAATTATAACAGAGAACAAGAGGCATATGCAGAATGAGAAGTACTGTTGAATTGGTTTCCACTGAAATGAATCAGTAACTCACTGTGGGGAAGTTCAAATGAAATACATTTTGGGCCCATAGTTCTTCAGGACCGCAGTAGTTTTTCAATTCAGAATTAACAACTCTGCTGTTTACATGCATCCAAATATTTCCACAGTGATTCACATTCTTAAACATGGACCAAGTTTTTAAACACATTATTAGCATTCTTGGGGGAAAAAAAAAAAAGCCAAGAAATCCTAACACAAATTAATATTAGCAGCACTTTTTCAGCCTTACTTGCTAACAGCAGGCTTTAAGTTAAGTTTTTGCCTTTACAGGGGAGAACCTTTCAGAGTTGATTACTAGCTAGGCTATTCTGGGCAAAGAAAATGCAAACTGATCCTATCAGGAGAGCTGCAAGCAGCTCGCAATGTGTGGAAGGAGGAAATAAAGCACTTAGGATAAGGAGCAGTGGAAGAGCGAGTTTGCCAAGGCGTGCTAAGGAGTGAGGACCAGATCACAGCAGATGGTGGAAGTTTAGAGCGTGTGAGCTTACTTCTGATACAAGTTTATACAATGATTTGCTCTCATCTTCCACAGACAACAGTAGCTATGAAATTCTTCATAGTGGTTTGCACTGCAGCTACTAGTTTGACAAAATTCATTAGAAAAATGTTAAAGCCCCTATGCTACATTGTTTATTGCTCCTCACAGAAACAAAGACTAACAGGGAGAAGCCTACTCTATGCCACATCAAAATGTCCTCAATAAAGGAAGGGAAGAACAAAGAAAATAAAGCAGAGTTCAGGGAAGCAGCCAAAACTTACCTAATTCAGTATGTTTTTAAAAGAGTTAAACCCATCTATAAATTCAGAGTTGAAGATCACACAATATTATTGTTACCAAGTCCTGATGCTTAAGGCTCTGCTTTAACAAGCAACTGTAAAAGATGGAGCAACGTTCTCAAGTCTGATCCAGCATGGGACATTATTTTTTAAACCGCCAGCTTTGAAAGTTTAAAAAGCAACTTTGTAAAACCAGAATGCAGTTCAGTTTCTGCCAATCACATTTATATTCATTTGCACCTGTACAATCCCAAAGGGGAGTATTTAGTACTCAATTCAAAACCAAAATAATTCCACTGATGTAAGAGCTGCAGTAGAATGAAACCTGGGAATACTAATAAATAGAAAAATTTACTATTATTACTGTAATTTAGACTTCTGTCTGCCAACTTCATTTGCAAAACAGATTTTGTAATAATGCTTTCCAGACATCTTATTCCAGCCTGGTCAATTTAGACATGCTAGAGTTGGTTTGCATGAAACTCAGTAATATGACATTTTTAACAATAAGCTTTTGCAACATGACCAAATTTCCACACTGCTTTGATGAAGTTGTTCCCCCACCCCCCATATGCATTACTGTATTCCAAAAGTGGTGGCGGGGGGAAGTCTAATTTAGCCTTTGAAACATACTTCAATACTAAGGGCAGACAAGTTTAGAAAATGCTTACAAAATCAAAGTCGGGGCCCTTAATGCTATGATATCTTATCAGGTCTCTTCCACTGAATTAAATATCATGACAACATAAAAGACTTCTGATTTACAGTGCTACACAAAAGCAGAGGTCAGGCTCGGTAATTTATCACTATCTAGATTCAGAGTCCATATAACCCTTGCTTGATGAAACAGGAATTAAGAGAGGTCAGATTTTAGATTTCTAACAACCGAGTAAAGCAGATTTGTTTGGAGGTATGCAGGCTGCCAAGTCTTTATAGTCATTAAGAAACCTTTAGAAGACATAAAAGCAGTAACTCATGGGCATTTGTTACATTCAAAAGCATACAGAACATGTGAACACAGTGTTCTACTCCCTCAGATGGAGAAAAGAAGAGTTAGAAATCTGTGAAAGATACCAATTTCATGCACCAATTAAAAGGTGCAGAGAAGCATCAATACTAAAGCCCTTTTTCAGACTGTCCAAGTATTCCCCGATTAGTTTTTCAGTGTCCTCAATACAGTATCTTTCTGTGTCTTAAGAATACCACCACAGATTTCTGGAAGAAAGCATATGGTTTTAAGCTGTCTGGGAAAGGCAAGCCAAATATATCAATTTAACTTCTCCATATCCTTCTATACCAATCGCTTGAGATCATTCTCATTCAACCTAGCTCTAATTTTATTCCTGTAGGCATGCTAATTCTTTCAACTCTCAATAACTCTGTTTCAGTCATTAATTTTGTTTTAGATTAAAGAATACTAATGAAGTCTCATCCCTCTTACAATTAGGATATTGCCAAAACATTCTGGTTGTTTCTGTTGTTAGTATCTCTGAACAAGGTTTATTTTGAGATTTAAGCAGTGAAACATACTAGTTTGTTCTCTCAACACCTTTTTCTGGCAGATATCCAACTGTACTAATGTTAACAGGAACTACCCATAAGTAAGTTAAATCAATTTTTTCTTTCTCACCATTTCTGTGTGTAAGCATTTCTCTCAGCTCTTCATGATCACATGGATGAGTGAAATCAAATACACTATGCCCCGTCAACTCAAACTGCAAAAAAAAAAAGGTATATGGGTGTCTAAGTTTGCATACACAAAAATGTAACAACTTTTACAGATTTGAAACAGTCTTAGAAAATGTCAATGTTTCACCTGAGTGAGTCCCATACACTTGTTCACGTTTTCAGACATGTAAATCATGTCCCCATCTTCGGAGAGAACCATGACAAATCCATCAAGAGCTTTCAAGTAGAAACAGTTCAGTTCCTTCTCCATTTTGGCCTCTGTCTCCAGCTCACCTACAAGCAGTCACACATTTTCGTTTAAGTAAACATCAGCCATTCTTCACTTACCATCAGAAGTGACTTCTGGCAAGGACTCAATCTTGCAGGACTGTTCAAAACCAGTATAATTCACTTATCTAAGTGATCGGTTAAATTCTTCAAGCTCTAGTAATGGTATCACAAATCACAGAAAAGTCAGAGTGAGGTTAGCCCTCTGTGCTTTCATGTATAAACCAATAAACCTTCCACCTTAAGGAAGAAGTCTACATAGCAAAAATACTATCATTTATCTCAAAAAGGCATTACAAATTTTTCTCAGGGGCTTCCTAGGAGACATTTCAGAGTATGGCTACCAAAGACATTCCTCCATACGGTATGGATAGGCATGCATGAGTACAAATAACCAGTACAGCATTCATGGCATGCTGTACAGACACTGGTTCATAAGCTAACTCAGATACTCCTGCAGCTGCATGGGTAGGTGCAACTGCAGACACAGACATATCCTCAGCTAACTTCACCTTCAGTGGAGTACAAATTACAACAAAATTCCTTGCAGTTTATATTAAGGAGAAACACCTACAGTTAGCTACGCCAGCCTTGCACCAACCACCTACATTTTAGTAAAGCACAGTTGGAACAAACAGCTCTTGGGGGAAAAGAGGGTTAACTGAAAGAAAGTAAATTTGGGAGAAGGGGCAAATGAGACTGAAAATGGCACTACGGCTGTGATGAGCCAACTAGGATCATCAGATTAGAAAGGGAAAAACAAAGTCTGTTGAACAGTGGCCATGTTTTTCCTGTGTCATCACCAATAGCCTATTTCTATTGTAAGGTCTTCCACTTTTCCACGGAAAATATGCAACTATTCATGTATTTATTTAACCGCGGATAGGTTTGAGAAACAGCTTCTTCCTCAGTTAACCTCTAGCCCTTTTTTCCAGATTCCGCTACGTTCTTCACTTACCAGCATCTAGCAGCTTTCTCATGCGCAAGTAGCTGATGGTCAGTCTCATAATGGATGCCTTGTCCAGGTGTGCGCTCACGGTGTGGGGCAGGGGCAGCTGATGAGCAAGCTCGTAGAATACTTCTGATTCCTTGCTCCTTCGGCACCGGGCTGCATCTCTTGACTTCTCTTTTCTGCGTTCTGAGCTAATCCTATATAAACAAAGTTTGGGGTTAATATATGAAACAGAGTTCTCTGTGCAAGTTAAATTTGAAACTAAGCTGCCCAGTAGCTAATTAACCAGTTATCAAAGTTGAATAATTTAAAACCTCTGTTTAAAAGTGTAAATATAATTCCGTGTATAGAGTTCTGCCAGAACTAAATTCCAACCCAGAGTCTTCAACAAGATCAGTTCTTCAAACAGCTATGTACTCAGAACCATGCCCGAAGTACTTATCTTGTCCCTTGACTGCTGCCTCTCTAGCCTCCAAATCCTGCTTCCCTCCTCTTTCCTAACGCCGTAAGTCCATTCAAAATACTAACATAAGTAATTTCCAGCTCCATGCTCCAGTAGTATTGTGTATACTCTCCAAGTTCTTCGCTTTTTACCATCCTTACAAAACCCACCTAACAGGTCAGATAAGCAAGGATATTGATTTAACATGAGATGTCCTGCTTTTCAAGTGATCCAAAAAGTCCCTTTCCCAGCTCTCTCCAGTATAGCCCCTTCCACAGTCTCCCCTACACTAGAAAACTCCAGCTGTTAAGAAAGTTGCCTCATGCTCCTTCCATTGCCTCTGTTAGATTCGCCTCCCCTAGGATGCATGAACAGCTCAACTAACAGCAAGCACTGAAACTACTGGGACTCTGTCAGTCGGTAACACGGACGATTCTCCCTTTTCCCAGCACCCACATCGGTTCACGTTTGTCTTGTGCATCTGTCACATGAGTTTTGAACTAAGCATTCTGAGACAGGAGCTCCAAATTTTTCTTACATTTGAACTAGAACTCAATGCTGCTTTGGTCCCCAGGGAAATTATGCCATTGCAATTAAGTTTGCTTTTATTTTTAAATGAATAATATACAAGCATATGGTATTGTTGCCCATTTTTCTTTTTATATATTTATGTCTTCTGAAGGCACCCTATCTTCATTTCGCATACACCTGTGATATAAAAGGCAGTTGCACTAATCTGTAAGATTCCCCTTTTCCCATTGACTTTCATGTAAGTTGTACAACGTATGCCTATAAACATCGCTTTTATAACTCAAAGTTGCATGCCTTTTAATGTTATCAAAGAGATTAAGTGTCACTAGCTGAAAAAGACAGAAAAATAAACTACTGCATTATTTACTACCAACAGTTTAGGAATCACTTTTTCAAAATTTCACTGGACTTAAAAATCACATACTACCACTGCCAAATTCGCATTTCTAAGTCTGCAGATCTGTGAAAAAGCACCTTTTAATTAGCACTCATCTTGTGAAAGGTACCACAAATGATAAAGGAAAGCAATTCATGAGCTGGTATTGCCTGGGAAATAACGCACCAGATGCAGTGTAAGAAGTCAAATA
Source organism: Strix aluco (assembly GCF_031877795.1). NCBI lineage: Eukaryota > Metazoa > Chordata > Aves > Strigiformes > Strigidae > Strix > Strix aluco. The sequence continues at coordinate 123,221,348 of NC_133934.1, read as the reverse complement.
CATACCCAGACGAACGCATTTTCAGTCCTTTACCTAATGTGCTGCCCCCAATAGCCAAACACCTACTTAGTCTGTGCAGAAACATGCAAGCAACAATACTATTAAGACTGACACTGGAAGCCTGAATGGCTCGAAACACCGAAGACATTTAGTAAGCTGTGATAAAGACAAAGCAAGACATCAGAACCTCTTCTACAATTACCTTCATTTTTTCCAACTTTGTAAAACTGTACCGAATCCCCATCCATCCACAGCCTCACCATCCTCTCCTCCTACCCGCTGCCACTGCCAGCAGAAGGAAGTGCTAGAAGCTTGGTTTTCAGAGTTGTAAGTTTTGTAAGAGCTAAGAATAGGATTTATCCTTTGGTGGCAAAAATCAGGCTACGGGATCACAGAAATACTATTTCTATGTAATGAGAAACATTAATAAATCTACATAATAGTAATGGAGATCTTTGGAAAACTAATTTATGAGTATTACAGTTGTAAAAAAATCCGGACATACAATAGTTCAATCAGTTTCTGTGAGCATAAACACATGTTCCTCAGAAGGGTAGCCTAAAATATCTGATAATATTTCCCATCTCGCAGATTTCTTCACATTCAATTTCCCCATGACAACTGATGTTCCTGCTCGGGTCATGGATATCTTGGTCTGAGAAGCTTGAGGCTCCTGACATACAGGTATATCCGGAAACAGCCATTACAATAAATCAGACCTTCAACAATACTGAAAGAGTATTTTAGCTATATAATCTGATTGATTAAACATTTCTTACTGAAGATAGGCCTAAAGTACCTTTTCTCTTGGTGGAAAACTAAGGGTGGAGGTGAAAAAAACAGCTGGATTCTCTCCATCCTCTTTCTTGGACCACAGATTTCACTGACAAAGGTAACAATCAATTATGCTGCCTTAGACAGATTCACCTTTATACTTCTGATTTTTCTTTGTCAGCTACTCATTCAAGATCCTTTCACCTGCAGAAAGTTTGTCCTATAGTAGAAACTCAAGGGGGAATCTTGGAATCTTGGAAAAAATCAAGAAAGTAATCGGTTTCCATCTGCCTAGATGCCTGCAGTTTTGTCACGGCTTCCTTTTCAACTGCAGACACTTTTAAGTTAAAAACCCCAGGCTTTAGCAATAATGCTGCGCACTTCAAGTCTGCAGGTTTGTCAGGCTTGTGTGAATCACAAAGGGCATATACAGAAGGACAGTGCAAGAGATGAAAATAGATGCTAACCTCAGAAGTTGTGATTTCGGTCTTTTCCCTTGTATTTTCTTTCTGAAAGCCTAATGTTCTTGAAAATATTTCAGCTAGTTTCTAGATTTTTGCCTGGTTTTAGCATGCTTCACAGCAGACATCAACGTGAATAGTCAAAACTTCTCACAACTATTGAATTACTAAGTACTGACTGAAACGCTGCTCAAATAGAGCTCATAGTGCTTCTGTTAAAAATTAATCCTGGAGAAAGAGAATCAAGTGTTGCGTGCTAGAGCGCTGCCTGACTTTGCAATGGGCAAAACGCAAGGAAAAGTGCAATGCTGGTACCAACCAGTGCTGTCCGAGCAGCAGAGTCTCCTCTCCCTCTTACTAGGTATTTCCTTTCTAGAAAGGCTACTACTATAGATAGATATTTAAACTGTACAGCACAACAGTTTGCTATTTTTAGATGCTGCTTAAAGCTAAGCTGTAACCAATCTGAGTAAAACCCAGCAATTTAAATAGGAAGATTAACTACCAGCTTCAAAGAGCATTTCTTTAATGGATCAAATTAATAGGGAAAACGTCTTTCACAAATGAGGTTTAATTACCAAGTGAAGTCAGAGTTGCCTCAACATGGGAAGCCACCAAATTAAAAAAAAAAGCCAAAAAAAATAAAATCCTTTACTGTTGCAACTGCTCTAAGCTTTGTTACCTACAGTTGCATAAAGTAAATGAAAAAACACAATCAGCATGTGCAGCTGCCCACAAATTTCTGTGTAGTCAATTAAAGGATGTTGAATTCCTGTAAAGAAAATACATTTCCTAAGTGAGCTCTCTCTCACCTAGAGAAAAAAAAAACCTGAGCTCAAGGAAGAGAACTTTAGACAGCTAGATATGAACTGCCACAAAATCAGCTTAAATAAATTGTACCATTTAAGGGAGATTTTCAGAACTGCCCATGCATAAAGCTAATGGTCTTCACAACAAAAATACCATTCTGTAGAAACAGGAACCCGACCTCCATTTAAAACAAACCCCAAACTTAAGAGCCGTATTGCAACCTTCTGCTATCAGTCTTGCATGAAAGAAAAACACCTAAAGACTCAGAAGAAAATCTCAGCTGAAGGGTACATTATACATGCAATGAAAATATCAGAAATGTTGGTGCTACACAGGAAATTGCATGCATTTTCAGGTATGATGTTTCCTGCACAATTTCAGTGCCAGACATTCATTTCTATTTTGTGTTTCTGTCACCAGAATACAGAAGCAGAAAGCAATCCAAAGTAGGTTAGAAAGCAGTGTTTCACTGACAGCTTTAAACACAATACTAGGCACTTTTTATATGGAAGAGATGTTTACATGCAATAGCTGAATAAACATCTGAGTTCCAAAAGATATTCAAGTTTGAGACCCAGAGCAAAAAAATATTTCACAATCAGGATTCACTGCAGCTGAACAGAGAGCTTGGCTGAAGTATATTACCCAGGCTCCTACTCACAGCCTCAAATCAAAAAGGCTTTAAAATACAGCAAGGTGAATATAAACAAAGTTTACAGCAAGCAAGAATCGGCCCAACAGCCTTCAGAACAAAGCACGCCAGCAGCAAATCCCTACACACCAGTTACAGATGTTAAGACAGCCTCTCCTCGAACGTGCAGGTCCTGCCATATTGTCTCTCAGACAATATAGTTCCCCATACCATCCCAATGACCCCTCCACCCACCACTGCATATTTCTACAAGTGATTCCCCAATTGTCTAAAGAGCCCACAGTTTTCATCTTCTTGAGTGTAAAACTAATCAACGGCCACATTTAAAGATTACTTGTTCCTGCTTATTTACCTGTGACAGATAAGACCAAAAAGAACTCTGGAAAATACCATCAGTAGCTGGTAAGTTTCAATTAAAAACAGCTAGATTAAAAATGGTCAAAGGACAGACCTTAACACAATGCAGCATATCAACTTTGTCTCCTCCTAGCTTTTTAAATCACCACCCAGTGCATGAAAAATTTTACATTGTGTACACAATACATCAACTCAAGAAATCAGGGGGTTTCCTGTATGTTGTTTTACTGCTGTTATCCATTTTCTAGCCTTTTTCCCATTCTAACTTACTGTATTTCTAATCAGGCAGACTTTGCCCTATAGGTGTTTTCAATTCCCATGTAAAATAACTATTGTGCATGAATTAATTAATCCGGACTCATCTTTCTTGATCCAGGTTTTGAGAACATTCTAAAGAAATGATAAGCATCTTCTGATAGCAATTACATTTTTCTCTTTAGAATTGTTTTCTACAATCAAGTGGCTTTGTATTTATCATGGTAACAGTTTCACAGAAGCATACCATGTGGAAACAATGTAATCCAAATGAATAATGTGTCTCAAATCTAGGAACAGCTCATTATTGAACTTGAACTAGTTTTCATTTCTGCCATTAATTCCCATCATTTACCAGTACAAGATTCACGCTCAATACTTCAATGTTAGATACAAGGTCTCCTCAGACTGTAAAACTAGTATGGGAAATACCTGGGAGTCACATATCCACTATAAATTCAGCTTCAATTTTAATCCATTATGCAGAGGAAAAAAAAAAAAAAAAAAAGAAGCAACTATTACAATACAATACTACATTAACAGTATATATCATCATGACGGTATTGCAACTTAGAAAGTAAGCGGCCTCGTACTTAGCTTTTCAGGTTGAAGTCATTCCTGTGGTTGGTACAAAACTTGGTCGTCTATTCATGCCTAGCCTGAACCAGGTAGTTCTGCCAGCACAGCTGTGTGGGACAGAGGTGCAACTCCCACTTTGCAGCCATACAAACACCCTAACACTGGTAGCATTACACTAGCGTAACTTTAAGCTGTGTTCACATGGACCGTCCGAAGAGCTCAACCCTGGGCACGTCCATGCCGACCACTCTCACCTAGAGCACACCAAGAAAATACTGACCAGATACAAGCTCATTAAAAGGCTCACACTGCCAAAGAGTGTGTTACAACAGAGCTCTGCTCTTTTGACCGTGCTGAATATGCAGCCGTTCATCTTTTTTCACTGTTTGTTAGATCTTTATTTTGTCCAGTGCCGCTAGCCACAATACTTAAATTATTCTACCATGAAAAAATGTCCCAGGTAAGCCCAGCACTTAGCACAGAGAAACTAAAACTGTGTAACTCAACTTCCCTAAAGACAGCTTTACATTATAAACCCATTTTTCATATAAGAGAACACTGCTGAATCAAATCCAGTTATTTAAATACATGGTGAGCTAATGATGCAAGTATTCTTCTAGAGAAAAATAAAATCAAAACAACTGACCCAAAACCCCCACCCAAAAACCAAAAGCTCCTCATCTTCCACCTGGCATAGATGGAGAACATGCCAGTAAGCCCTCTTATGCCCTTAAAAATACTTTTTATCTGAAGTTGATCAACTAGGAGCAACAGAGCTGTAGCGTTAACACTATCAAGTCCTGAGACAGACCTGCACAAACATTGCCTCGAGTTGCAAGCAGCCCCAAAAGCCCCATTTCCCTCTTGCCTCCCAGCCCAGCAGTAACATGCTTGTCTGGCCTGACCAGCAGCCCAGATTGTTCACTGCTCAGCAGGCAAGCCATAAAATAGGTTACAAGTAGGGCCAACCGGGTCCACTACAGTTGGCCTTGCAAGGGAGCCCCGGTCTTTGCTGTTTAAAGATGAGAAAACCCAGGCAATGGGGTGGGGAGGAAAAGGGCTGGAGGACCAGCTTCATCTCATGTGCCAGCTTATGGGACTACTCCTTTCTGGTATCCAAACACTCCTTCCCGTGATGGGGGAAAAGGTGTTTCAGACTGCGCTCTCAAACACTTACTGCAAAGTCTGAATTTTCAGTTCAACAGGCAGACTTTCCAGGAACTGCAAAATATTTGCAAGTTCTCCACAAACTACTTTTTCCGAATTGGTTAGGAGGGGTGCTCCTTCCTTCCATAGCTGCTTTACAGAATTAATGCAATCTCTCAGCTACCAGTTTACAACAAACTCGGGGTTACAGCTTTGTCTCTTCTTGCTTTTGCTTTCACCATTATGGTCAATTTACCAATTCTGCTTATTTTACAGTTTGCGTAGAGAGTTCTTGTGAGGAACAAAAAAAACCCACACCCGAATCTCATGTGTAATCACAAGCATGTGATTTTTCTAGAAGAAAGTCTTGCTCATTATGAATTAATGAACACTAGAGCCCAGTAATCCAACTCAAGAAATCAGAAATTCCTTACATACAGTAAGAAAGATTTAGAAGATATTTAACTGCAGAAACTAGTGTAATATCCAGAGATAACACCTCTGTATGTAAAGTATTAAAATACATTTCTTTGTATATTACCTTCTAACATACCAATTTAAACCATTTTCTTTACATGAGGATACATTTACCATTAACTTGATTACCATCAAAAAAACCCTAACTGAAAAAACCCTAACAAATTAAGAGAGCCAGCAGGCAGTTCAGACTGAATCAGCTGCAGCAGCACAAACGGCCTGAGTGAACATTGAAACCCACTGCCGTTTGCAAAATGACAGTGGGGAGAGGCAGCGAGAAGAGAGTCCACTGAGCTATGCATTAACTTACAAAGTAAAGTCTTACTATCAAGATCATGAAGCCTATATAAACAGCCATTTTACAGACAGGTAAATTATGGCACATAAGAGCCAGCAGCAGAGCCTGAAACTCCTGAAGCCAGCACAGGACCACACTGTCAAGATTATCCGTCACCTGGTTTGGCCTTGAACTGACCTGAAATCCCACCTCCCTCCCCACTTAGAAAGTGTAAGAAGGTAAAAGCTTCCAAAATTAGTATTTCTAATTCAGGACGTGGTGAGGTGATTCTGCTGTGTCTTACTACACAGTGTAACCCACTGATATTTTACCTTTGCATGGTAATTTACTGTTTTAAAATAACCACGTGGCATACAGTGGTTGCTTGTAAGAAAATCCTAATATTTTTCAACTAGGTTATTTGGCTTTTTCCTAGAATACAGCATTATTCTTTTTTCTTTTAATTAGCTGTGCTCTGCCCTTCAGGATGAAAGATACATGGTAGTTAAACTGTGTTTATTATTACAGAAAACCCACAGCTATTCAAGAAAGAGGTCTGGACATGGGCTTGACAGAACTAGCCACTAAGTGCTCCCCTCCCTCCAGCCATCCTGCTTTTGCTTCTACCAAGCTCACAGAAAGGATGTAAAACATATCCCCCAAGGTATCTGTCAGGCTCTCAGTTAACAACGTTTTAGTTACAAACTGGTCTATCTTCAGACAGATGCAGACTATTGATAAAGTAACTAATTTTAGTCTAAATCATGGCTTTAAAATATATAATTTATGTCATCACACTCAGGTTTTCCAGACTGGAGGCTGGACATTTTCCCTCACTGCTTCCATCCAAGTTCTCATCCCTTCACCTCACATTCCTCAACTGCTTTCAGTTAACAGGGTATTTTGTGATCAAAGGTTCTAAGAACTAAAAAAACAGAAGTAAGGTTTAAAATTTTATTTTTCTGGATGAATAAAGAACAAACAGATCCACTAAGCAGTCAAGAAAATTGCTTACAACTATAGCTAGGACAAAAAGCCTGCAGCAGTGTCAGCTCAACATCCAGTAGATTCAATAGTGTGCAAGGAAAAAGTCCCTTCTGAAGGATTGAGCACCAAATACTTCCATCTCCAGCTAAACCATGTAGAGCTTCTCATTTCTTTAGCTTCGCTGGTAGAGGCTGCAGCCTTTATATTTGAAGTGGATTACTTCAAGTCTTCTGTTCCTTGGAGCACATTTCCATCTCTTCCAATGGACGCGAGCAGGACGCAAATGTAAGGAGGTAAGCCTCTAGTAACTCTTTCTAGTGTCCATTTACTTTCTCACTTGCAAGCAGCATGAAATAACTTCACAAAAACAGGAGCCTTGTCCTCAAATTCTTTTCCTTCTTGAAATGCAAGAATTTTCATAAAGTAACACCAATCTGGTTTTGGTTTAGGATTGACAGTGAAATGACTCATTCTGGTAAACAAAACAGGTCATCTTTTTCAGGTAGCACTTCCAGGATTATTACAAATTGAGTTGAAAAGGTTATTTAATAAAGCTACTTGGTAAAACCTTCCACTGTTGTAAATATAATAGCACAGTTCACTGCTGCCGATTCAGTTTCCTCAATTCTTCACTTGAACTTCAGGCTCTATTTTAATGTAGTGAGTTACAAGATCTGTTGTAACAGTTTTCCTCAGAATGCTTAACAAGAACTCATTCACACCACACCAGATTAAACAGAAGCTGCACAGTGTCTCTCCTACAACACACAAAGTTTATTATGTGTTGGCTATCTTTAAGGAACAACTAATGGATCACCTTGAAGCACCTGTTCTTCAGTGCAGCAGAGCCATTTCAAATGTCTTGGTACTAAAATATCTCAACATTTTAAAAGGCTACATTTTGTACAAGTCCCAGTATTATCAGTCTTCAGCAGAAAGAAATGACAGATTGTGCCTATGATCAAACTCCTCTTTATCAATGTACTTACTCTGAGATCTTGGACCAAACCCCCAGGCTGGTATGAACAGGCGTAGCTTCAACTGAGGCTATGGCTCCACATCAAAGAACCCTGAAGTGTTCGTCACCTACATAAACCGTATTTAAAAAAATACATATGCTGGCATGTATTCACTTGAATTCATGTTGATGTTTCTAATAATTTCAGAACTTAATTTTCATAAAGACTTTTATTCTAAGCTAAATAGAGATCTCAGTAGAGGAAAACCTTAACAGCCTTTATATCCAATGGTAATTTGGAAACCTGTATTTTTCCTGAACTTTCAGTCCTTAGTTAAAGTAAAAAGGCTCACCGTCCTTCCTGGGCCATTTTTGTAGCTCCCAGTGTCATAAAACCCCCAAGCGTCTCCCATTTTGGAGCAGTACTCAATGGAAAACTCAGATTCTCTTGCATGCTCTTCTGCCTGCTCTAATAGAAAGGAGGTTTCTCAAGAGAGGCTCAAAATGCTCAAACTTTCTCGGACTCAAAAGAGAAAGGGCTGTTACAACATGAAAAGATGATTAAGGTCCAAGTTCTTTCCATGCATTACCTAGGTGGTTTTTTTGAGGCATGTAAACACCTGCCTATATAACTGTGTATGTGAAGATAAAAGGAGCATTTGAGCTGATGACTTGTAACCTGGAACATTCCTTCCTTTTGGACATCAGCTTGCTAGAAACGGGCTACTGCACCTTCTTGCTAAGGTTCTTGCAAGATTTTTTTTTGTTTTGAAGCTGTTTGTTTTTTAAAGAACACATCTTGTAATCAGATCAGTATTTGCATCTCCTTAAAAGAACAGTATCATCAGGAAAATCTAGATGCTCTCGTATACCACCACTGAACCATGCGGTACTTCCCTCCTGGGTTTACTTAACAATGCATACTCTACAATCATGTAAGAATTATTTTGTTGGCATATCATAACACCAAGCTCTTCAAGAATAAATTGAGATAATACTGCCAAATTCTCTTCCACACTACAGAAAAAAAAAGGGACTACTCAAAAATCAGTGGTTTCTGTCATTCAATGTCCCCTTTAATACCAAAAAAATCTCACATGAACCTACTTGAAATCCAGCCTTCTAACATAAATTGGTGCAATATTACTGTTGATCAATATGAACACACTCAAGAATTCAAGCCATTGTGTTACATAGGCTCAGCAAAAGTCTTCAAGGCTTTCAGGTCAGAAGCACACCAAAGTGAACACACACACTCATAAGAACCTCAGAAGAGTTTGGGCTTACACTGCAACACTGCTGACATCTGCTAATGTTATTAACATCTATTGACTTTTTTTTCACTTCACCATCACCAATCAGTCCTGGAAACAGCCTTATAAACTCCACACATTATAGTTCAAGGATAGGGAGGTACAAAGGTCTATGGCTGCTTCCACGATGTGCAGAGGAGGAAGCAAGCACCTGTAAGTAAATGCATGCTGTTACATTGCTGACTGAAGTCTTACACAAGATAGCAGGACAGTCTTCTCTGGCCTCTCCTCTGGTGGCATGCAACTACGCTGCTCAGCTTCTCAAGGCTTACAAAGTAAGGACATGCTTTAGCATAATCTTAGCCTAACCTAAATAAACCCTTGATAGACATTTCTGAGAAGCCAGAAACCAACCAGAAAATGGGGATGGCAATTGAATGAAGGAGTAAAATGGACTATCCACTTCACACCTCCACCTTTAAACCAATAGTTGACTTAATTGCCAGACTTAAATTGCCGATAACAGTATGCAGCTACATTTGTGTCCACATCCCCACACCCCCCTTGAAATGGTCTAGGACATGCATCCCCAGACACCAGAAAGGAAGGCAGAGTTGCTAAAAAAAGCTTGAAAGTACTTGAAATAAAAACTTCTTACCATCCCATCACCCTGTTACAGACCTTTCTGGTGTTGTCAGGTGGTCTGTTAACAGAAGGCGGAGTTGTAAAAAAGCTTGAAAGGACCTGAGATAAAAATCTCCTACCATCCCATCACCCAGTTACAGACCACCTGACAACCTGGACCATCTGACCACATCTACACTAGACCTCTCTGCTAAGTGTGGACAGGTTGCTGGTATTTCAGGCATGCCAACCAAGAGACCCAGACTGCACACTGGAGATACTATGTTTTAAAAGGGCAAGGCAAGCATGACTGTAAACAAAAAACAGAAAACTCTCCCGCTGCTTCCATCAACATACTTCCAAATATTCAGACCTTCACCGATAAAAGAAAACCAAAGCACCAACTGAGCAAAATTACGGAAAATATCTGCAGTAGGCAAATCCTCCACAGCTATTCTTCCCTGATTTTCAGTGCCTCGATAACAAGGAGGAAGGGAGCACTATGCTGTTGCCTTCATCTTTAGCAGTCACTGGAAAGTAATTTCTGACCACTTTTATTGAAGGAATTCAGAACTGTTTCGTGTTTGAGAAAACGGCAAAGAGCAGACAATACAGGCACTACCATCAGGTAAGCCCTATGGCAAGGCAAACAATCCAGAAAAATCCAGAAAGCAGTAAAAACACCATTCTGTAAACCAAAAACCACTCTGCCCTCCCCATACCTGCAGGGAGACTCTACAGGATATTTACTGAAAGATTTCTCCTCTTCTTACAACACAGAGAGGTACAGTTAGAGTATATACAAAAGGTTTTTGTATTCGTTTTCGACTCTAGTAATGGTGGCTCAGTTCCATCAGCACTGAAAGAAATTAACAGACAAAAAGCAATGGCAGGTACAATCCTAAAGACCTCACACAGGTTTAAGAAAAGCCAGCAGCAGCCACTGCCCCTCAGAGACAGCGACACAGGACCTAGGCTTCTCAAACAGATTTTGGAGCTGGACCTCAGCGGCAGAGATCCAGCAGCAAAACCCTGGTCTTTCAAATCATCCCCTTAGACACTAGATGTTAAGTTTCAAGTCCCAACTCTGAGAAACTGAAAAGCTGAAGTTCTTCTGCAGGGCACTCAAGTCAGGATGTTAAATTCCACTGTTTTACACCATCCTAAGACTCAGAATGAGCACTCAGGAAATCATTTTTATAAATCCTTCCGCTTCTCTTTTTTATTTATCACCCATACCATTAAAGATATATGCTTTATGCTACACATAAGGACTTAAAACAATCCAAGACTCTTTCTCAAGTGTATCTACCAGCTGCAAGCCACCATCAAGTAACCCTAAATGGCTCACTTACTTAAAATGGTGCAAGAATTACTCTGCTAATAGTGAGGTGTCACACCACAAACCTGGGGAAAAACTTTTCATAGCATCAGCCACTCATGCACTAGAGTTTATTAAAAGAATATTGAGAGAAAAAAAATCAGCATACTTCTCAACAAAAGCCTTAAATTTGAATCACACGCAAGTCAATAAGCAAGCAAAGCTCCCAATAATGCTGTTTTACTCACTCCATGCACTGAGATAAACTCACCCCTTGTAGCACATGGGGGAAAACCCAGGAGTGCATGAAAGTGAGACAACTCCTAAAGAATAGCTAAAGCCCAGATAACTCAATACCTAATCATGTTGCTGATACTTGGTTTCTTACAGAATCTTGACCCCCATATGGATACAAGAAGCCTGGGACTACATCAAAGAATGGATTCAACAAATCAGTAAATGAATCCACACTTCCAGTTACTATCATGACTAAATTTTACCTATGTAAGACAGACACACACTTGGTCAAATTCTGTAATGTCTGCATCTCACAGCACATAATTAAGCAAACAGGCCTCACTTTAACTATCAAGAGCTGAACACTATCCAAACACAAGCACGGGGAGAGACAAGAAATAAAAGGATCTTAATACATGCCAAAATTGAGGTGAACTACATATACAATCAGCCAAAGTTTTATCATTGAAGAACAGGACTGGAAGGTCTTCTCCCTTAAACGTATGCTGAGCATAGACACTGTCAAACCTAAACCCTTCTAAACCAACCCAGGTTCTTGAGAAATGCTTGAGATTTTCAATAAATTCTCTGGTGAACTCATATCCTTCCTTTTTTGCTTAGCCATCTTTGCTCAACTGCACATTCACAGCCCTCAGGATGAGCATACCAGATACAGCTTTATGTTTTCTATTAAAGGCCTACAACAGAAGTAATCTGAATATTCCTTACTGTTTTATAAGAAACATTCCCAACTTTGAACTTGGTCTACAGGAAACAGAAAACAACAAATTCTCTTTCTTAAGCCCTGCCTTTAGGAAGGAAGCATAAGCTTTGCATACTGATTCTTACATTCTGAAGAGAGCAGATTACATCCAGGATAAGGAAATTGCAAAAAAAGTACCCAAGTGGGACAGAATGGTAAGTAAAAAAATAACAAATGCTCAAGGGCAAAAAAACCCCACAAAACCCAGAAACAGATAACAACTTAAGTTTCAAACCCTCCTTCTAGACCTGCCACTAAATTAGGGCAGCAGAGCAAAGCACAGAATAATCATTTCTGTTGCAACATTTTCTCCCAGGCTTCTCAATAGCCATTAGCTTCGAGTAGAAAAAACAAAGGTTGCGGACTGGGTGCCAGCCCCAGGTGTCCCACTGCAGGGATTTCATTAGACTAAAAGCTGATTCTCCCCCACCCCACGCCCTGCACCGCTGTAACAACTCCACATCACCGCCGAGATGCTGCTGTCCTAGAGGTGAAGCGCTCCCTGCTCACCAGCCCGGCTCAGCACAAAGCTCACCATCCATTTTAAAAGCCAGCCAGTCTCCTCTCCAACACAACACGCTTTAACACTTACTGCGCTTAACCTGCTCGGATGACCCTTTGATACAAGAGCAGAGAAAGCCCATCTCAAAAAAAAAAAAAAAAAATTATCACCCAAACCCCCAAAAAGGTATCGATATCAACATAAACAAACGGCGTCTTCTGCAGATGGCGATTACGGCAATTAATCCCTCCACAAAGCACGCCGGTGAAGCGCCAAAGCAGAAATCTGGTCACTCAAATACTCAAACTCCCTAACTTCACCATGGAACAAAGGCTTTTAAGGCGTTTATTTCCCCCTCCTAATTTAAGCTAACAATCCTTGGTGAATTATTCATACTCTTCAACTCACATTGTCCAGCCGCCATCCTCCCCGCCCCCCCTCCACCGCCGTGGGTTTTGGAGGGGTTTTTCTAACCTTCATATTTCCAGATTCCAAAACGGCCCTTTTCTACACAGAACCAGAACACCACGGTTCAGGGGCCGCCTGGAATAAACTGCAATTAACTCCTATCCGCGCATTTTCAGGGGCGGAGGCAGCCCCCCGGGTCGCTCCCCAGCCCCGCCGCGGCTCGGCCGAGGCCAGCCGGTTGCCCCGGGCCGCCCTCCCTCGCCACCCCCCGCGGACGCCCCCCGGTCCCGCCGCCAGCCCCTCGCCCGACCCGCCTGTCTCGCTTTCGGCGCGCAAGGCCGCCCGGGCGCAACGGCGCGGAGCGGGGCCCACACACACCCCGCGGCCGCGCGGGGAGAAAACACGCCGCGCACTCCCACCCGCGGAGCCGAGCGCCGCGCCAGGGCAGGCCAGGCCGGCGGGACAGCTCCCGCCGCACCGCAGGGAGCACACACACACACACACACCCCGCCTGCCCGGTGGCGGAGCCCCGACCCGCTCCCCCCGCCGACAAAATGGCGACGTGGACGGCGGGGAGGAGGAGGAGGAGGAATGAAAGAGCGAAGCGCTCCGCGGGCTGGGGGAGCGCGGAGAGGGAAGCGGGGGGACGGAGGACGGGAAGGACGCGGCGGTAACAAAGCGGGGGGCGGCGGGGTGCCCGGGGGAGGGCGCCGGCAGTACCGGGGGGGCGGGGGGCGGGCAGCGCGCTGCCGGCGCGGGCCGAGCCCCGTCCCGGCGGCTCGGGAGGCCGCGGCGTCGGCCGGCGGTACCTCTTCTTGTCGGTGACGCCGCCGGGGCTCTCCATGGCGGCGGCGTGGCTGCTCCTCCCGCCGGCTCCCTGGATGCGAGGCGGGCGGCTCCAATGGCCGCCACGGGGCGCGGGGAGATGGCGGCGCGGCCGGGAAGGGGCCGGGTCTGGGGCCGCGCGGGCTCAGAGCATCAGGGCAGAGCTGCGGGGAGGTGCGGGCGGCGAAGGGCGCAGCGGCGGCGGTGGGCGGCGCGGGGCTGGGCTGGGCGAGGAGAGGAGGAGGAGGAGGCGGCGGCGGGGGCGGGCGCGGCCGGCCCGGGCCCCGCGCTGCGCCAGTGAGGAGCGGCGGCGCGGCCCGGCCCCTCGGCCGGCGGGGTCAGCTGAGCGCTCAGCTGGGAGGGGGCCGGCGCCTCACGTGTGGCGCTGTGTGCGGGGCGGGACCGGCGGCACCGGCACCGGCCCCGGCAGGCGACCGGCCCCGGCCCGCGGGCTCCGCGCCCCCCCGCATCCCGCTGAGCGGCGGGCAGCCAGGGCCGCTTGGTTTCACGCCAAGCACCGCCGGTGCGGATCGTTAAAAAAATCGCCAAAAAGGAGACCGCCGGCCCCGAGAGCCCGCCGGCGCGGCGGCACGTTTAGGGGGATATCGCGCATTTTGTTTTGGTTTTGCACGGAACTTTTTTGAGTGCTTGAGTCCTTTCCCAAATGTTTAGTGGTCCTAAAACCAGGACATTTTCTGTTAAAGAGTTCAAAACCTCATATTAATTAAAGTGAATAGACAGCTGCATCGCCGGGCGGGCCAGGAGGATAATGCACGGATAATTACGCGCGTTTCGAGCAAGTTTTACAACTTCACCCCAACACGCAAAGGCAGCGCCGGGCGGCTGGACGGGGGCTGTGCGAAGGCACCGCGCCCCGATGCCTTCCCTCTCACCCAGGCAGCCCTGATCCCCGCCGGCCAAGCACCGGCTTAGGCTCTCGGGACGCGGGGTCTCCGCCCGCCGCATCGCGATCTCCGCCGGGGCGCGGAGGGGGAGCGTCCCGGTGCCTTGCCGTGCCCCGGGGCCGGCAGGCTGGCGGGCGGCGCTAGGACCAGCGCGGCCCCGCGCCGGCGTTGCCCCGCGCTGCCCCAGCTCCACCCGCGGCCGCTGGGGGGCGCCAGAGAGCAGCAGCCCGGGCGGGGCGGGGGGCCGCGGGCCCGCTCCCCTCACGGCGCGGCCCGGGGTGGCGGGGCCGGGCCTCGCCCGACAGCCCCAGCGCTGTGGGCACTGCTCACCCAAGGGATCCGGCACCTCCTGCAGCCGTGGCTGGCCCTGGATGCTCGTCACGAGTGGCTGTACAGGGGACAGGGCCTGTGCTGGCCCAGGCCTTACCAGCAGGCCCGGCCTTGACACGGCCACGCAGACGTTCATGAGTGGCCCCTCAGATCGGGACCCAAGCCACAGCCATGGGGGCGCAGGGAGAGGAAAATTAATTGCCCACGCATTTAAAATTAAAGGCTCCACAGTGGCCTTAGGTATGTCCCCTTAGTCATACGTGTCTGAGCGCTGTGGGGACACGAGAAAGGCGGTTCCAGGTGGAGGGACTCCACAGAACTCACAGGTTCCTTTACACCTTGTAGGCTTCCTCAAGCAAGGACTTTAAGTGATCATATGAGGCATTTCTTTACAGAACGGGTTGTTAGGCGTTGGAATGGGCTGCCCAGGGAGGTGGTGGAGTCCCCATCCTTGGAGGTGTTTAAGAGTCGGGTTGACATAGTGCTGAGGGATATGGTGTAGTTGAGAACTGTCAATGTTAGGCTAATGGTTGGACTGGATGATCTTCAAGGTCTTTTCCAACCTAGACGATTCTGTGATTCTGTGATATGGAGCTGAACCTTAGGAGACTACTCGGTTTGCAGCTCAGAGTTAATAATACCTTAAAAAAAAGCAGCTTTGACAGCCATAAGTAACATCCTTGCGCTGCTGTGTGCACATGTGATGTTGTAAGAAACACCCGCAGGGCAAAGTGATGTCGTTTCAGCACTGCACCTTCCTAATACTTCTGCCGTGGGGTCCGAACTTCCAGGTAATGAGCAGTCGGTTTTGCATACAACCATGGGTGTTTTGTGGTGGGTTTGGTTTTAATTTCTTTTGAAGAAAAAGCAGTGACCATGACATTTAATAGAAATCACAAGGAGTTTCTGTATGAAATGAATTGCTTCTGCCTGCAGCAGTCAGATAGACAGAAGAGGCACAGGTGCTATAGACTCCTTTTATTCCTTTAAGGTTTCTCATCCAAACACTGACAAAGCCCAGCTTTACTTAGCTTATGAGATGTGACAACACCAGGGCCCACGGCACTGTGGCTGTGGACTACTGATATTTCTGTTGTTCTGTGCTCACTGGAGCCTTGAGAAGAGAAATAATCAAAGCAAGACTCAAACTCTTGCATAAGTACCAAGAAGCCCCACACAAGAGCTCGCGGACAGCTTCATCTTTCAAAATGAGGTGCAGGCAGTTTAAACGTAGGAAGAAATTCACTTGTGGACAGCAGCCGTGCACTATTTTAGTGCAGTCACAGAGTCACCATAACAGCCCCTACAAATTTCTGTGGTGAAATGGGGGATCTCCTGGCAGGTGCAGAAATGACATACCCAGCTCTGTGCCACCTTCCCCATCAGAGCCCCTGTCATGGGGAATGCATCGGGGAAGTTTCAGTAGTGAAGTGGTGCTACCAGAAGTACTTCTCGTGCCTCAGAGGAGGCCAGTGCAACGCGGAGCAGACGTTGCAGCTTCTCTAATCTGAGTATGAGGATGAAATGGTTCCTGGTGAGCCCACCACACTCAGAAGTGAAAGCCTCTTTGGCACTTCAACTGCAATCTCGGTGCTCACACTCCCTCCAAAGACCAAGTAGCACCAATGCAGTCCAGACCAGGGACTGCCTAGCTGTAACGCTACAGGACCCAGCTTATCCTACCCAGTAAGGTCTTATTTTCAATCCTACAGCTGTCACTCCTTTGAATGACAATTTTGGTGCCCATAAACATGGATGTCTTAGGATCCACTTGTGCACCTTTATTACTATTATCCAAATTCACACTCTGTGCAATACATCAAAAGGGTTCCTCGTTGAATATTCTCACACTAGGTTCTGATTGTTTTAAATCATTCAGGCACAAAAGCTCGAGATGTGTTAGCAATCCCTGAGTAAAAGACACTGCAGAAAAATCTCAGTCTACAAATTACTAATACTGTTCAAGTTGATTGTTTAAAGATGTCAGACTTCCCAGCATGAACTGGCTGAGGAGCTGTGAGTAAGTGTTGTGGTCTCCTTACTAGACACATTTCTTTCATGCCAAACATGCTTACCCCAAGCTCATAATAAAGAATACTGCTTCAAAAACCAACTGTGTTTCAGAAGGATGTTAGTGGAAACTTGTTCTGCAATTAAGCATTTCATACTATAGCAGTTCTAGAGAGATGTTAAACAAACACTCTCCCCCACACACATCCTCCCCCTTATTAAACTTTTGCGTCACTCCACTAGAATTCTACATATACATTTTCTTTCCCGCTTTGCCAGTGGCTGATAACAGAAACTTATTACAGTATATAATGCCTTAGTCACTTTTCTTGACCTTTATTGCTGTGCTAAGTTCATGCTCCAAATTACATCAAGAGAACTTCCTGAATAAAATACTGTTTGCTTATGACTAATTAGGGCAAATGCACAAGCTGATGAGTCAGCAAACGGCTTGGTGAGCAGAGTGGCAGGGATTCAACAGCAGAACAATGTGAAGGTGTGAGATATGCTCCTGCCTGTGGCTTCAGAGCTGCCTGCTGATGGGTCAGATCTTACTGTGATGGGCTCTGTATGCATTAACTGTCGGGACCCAAACGCATCCCCATCAATAACGACTGGAAAAACTTCTGCTGACTTCAGTGGGAAGAAGATCAGGGGCTTAATTGTCTCAGGCATCTTCCCTCTGAAGAACACTTACCATTTCTGAGCATAGACTTACCAGGTGGAGGATGTTAAAGAGAAGTGAGGGCTCCCTCCATTTATCTCACTTGAGTTGGCAACTCACATCACATGGGATGTCACTGTAACAGCCCGTCTGCAGCACTGGTTTTTCTGGGCTTTTGCTTCATAGCACAGCCCCTTACATTTAGGGAATTAATATTCATTGATTCAATAAATAAGCACAGTGCTATAATGAAGGGTACTTACTAGCCTATTGATATTTGACCTCAAAACCTCCCTTACCCATGGCACCCATGTGGGAGCGTTTACTTGAAAGAGAAGTGCCACGAGGTCTCTAACGCTGTGCAGATCTGTGGCTCTGCTACACAGGCTGCCAGCGATCCAGTGCTCGTTACTATCACTTACTGTGCTTAACAATGCAAGAACCTGAGATCTCTAGTAGTTAACTCATTTCACAATAGAAAGGCAAATTGAAATTTGAACCGAATTCAAACCAAAACATTGGCGGTGAAAGCCTAATGCTGCTGTTTCTCAAATATGAAATATTGCCTGAAACAGGGTACGTGATGGGAGACACAATCTCTCTTTGGCAATTGTTCTTTCCTCTGGTCTTTTCTAACCTTAGTGCTGCTTCTCTCTTTCTTATGCCAGGATCTTATTTATTTTTCTTTTTTGTATTTGCACAATCCACATTTTTTTAAACTATGACCATCTCATAAAGCCTGCTTGACTCAGTGCACATTTAGCCATTTGGAAATACTATCTTGACTATGATTTCTGCACAGAACGTACACCAATGTGGGTAACAAATTCTGCAGTATAATAAAAGCACTATGTCCAATTCATGTAATTAGATTTGGGGGAATGATTTTCTACCCATGAAAGGAATTTGCCAGATGAAAGCATAAGGCAAGCAGGCGCTCAGCAGACTACGCCATACAGTTTCACCATTCAGCTGCATCTTCCCAACACCAGGCCAATCTTGAGCAGATATTGCCAGTTCTGTGGTGGTTTTCCTGATGTGGACAAAAAAGGAGGATGGAATTTTAAAATTGCCCTTACAGAAAAGATGGGTTTGTGGTCAAAGCCCTGAATGAAGACTCAGGGAGCCGAGGCTTGGTTCCAGGCTTCCTGTTGGACTCTATGCAATCACTTAGAGAATGGCTTTCGGATCTCAGTGCTGCAATCCTTTGCCACAGTGCCGAGCGGTGGAGCTGACTGCGTGCCGGGCGTGGAGTCTGGCTCCCCACACAGTGCACCGGCAGATCTGAGGACCTGAGCAGGAGCCTCAGAAACCAGCTGAGGAGGGAGCAACTGAGATAACCACAATGGAAACATTGCAAAAGGGAGTGCTGCTTGGACCCACGGCCTTGCCAGGGCCAGGCCGGTTTTTGGCCTCCAAGATACTTCTCTATACTCAGGATCCTCAGCTGGTAACTCCGCCCTGCAGCTAGGCACAGCAATGGGATTTGGAAAGAGTAGCCAAAGTGCAGTGCTCTCTTGGAGGTCAGAGATGCTTGTTCAATCTCTGTCCTGTCCAGCTGAGACCCACTTGGGCAAAGCTTCATTTCTTCTCTCCTCTGGGAGCTGTTTCACTTTAGACCCTTATCTGCTGTTTACAGAGAGGCACTTGGGGTCCTGGGGGAGCTGAGTTTAAATCCTCTCTCCAAACCAGGCAAAAAAGATTTGGGCACAGGTTTGCCCCATTTGGTGTTTGGAGGGTGCAGGAGTGACTAAACAGCAGGTTTGGTGCTCCTCAGCTCACCCCTGAGGGCTCTTGAGCATACCAAGCGCTGTTTTCATGGCCATCGGTCTTGCTGTGTAAGATGGAGACACAAACACTTCCTTTTCCTCCCCCTTGTCTGTGCTCACACGCTCCAAGCACGACTTTCTCGTGAGGCCATGGTGACCAGTGCAGCGCGGTCTGTCGTCACACCGGTAAGCAGGCCACTGGCTGGTTTTGCTTGTGACCAACAAAGTGTTTTTAACCTACATCTCTGGAGCCAGCAAGACACTCCCAATATGCCAATCAGCCCATAACACCTCATACCTACCAGGCTAGTTTTACTTTCTTCTTTGCCCAGATTCCCTTTTGAAGGTACTATAAACACAAGTGAAATGCTTTGAGCACACGTAAGGGAAACCAGACGAGCAGTCAGCAGATGCAGCATGAACTGTGCAACAGTCTTTGCATAAGTTAGAACCCAGAGTAGAGGGAAAATGTGTTTCTCAGGAGACGTGGTTTCAATTTCATGCAGATTTCTGACTCCTACAGCTAGTTATGATCCACAGGAATGTACTGAAAGAGGTTTCTTTTTCCTTTTTTTGATCCTTTTTGTCCCTCCTAGCAAGCCCTTTGTTATTTTACAGCCTGGACTGCAAGTTTCTCACATGGAGCAAGAAAGATTCAGAAATAAATCAAAAGAGAAAATTGAATGGGCTTCACTTGTAATTAAAATGTAAAGGGGACCAAACTATCTTACCTGATCCAAACTTGAGAACTTTCAAATTCGGTTTTTTTCGTGTTTTGACATCAAACCACGCTTTCTTTACAATGATACAGTTTCTTAAGTGTTTCTACTTAACATTTCCCCAACTTGGATCTAGCTAAAACACAAAGGGCTTGAGGTTTTATTTGTTTGTTTGTTGTCCCGCAACACATTAGAAAATGCAGTGCAAGCTTTAATGACTACGTCTGTTTTAACATGCCTTTTGGAGGACTGTAGGCATTTATGGGGGAATGAGGTAATTAATATATTACTTAGACATGCAAAGACAAGTTGGAAGCAGCTGTCTTTCTTCTCTTGATATGGCAACACAATCATTAAAACAATGGCTTCTTATATCTTTTTTTTTTTTTTTCCCTCTGTGTTCACAGACCACTCAAGTTGCTTGTTTAAGTCAAAGCTTTAAGAGTTCACCATATTTTCAGGAACAGTAATTTCTCTCTCAAACACACTGTTGTCTCTTACTTATTTGAAGTAGCAAAATAAAAATCAATATTGCAATCTCTTTAAGGAAATTTTTATATTCAAGTAAACTCAAGAACTCCCATGTTCTCATTTCAGTCTCCAAAAAATTACTTTTATAGTAGATCCATTTCTCTTCCAGACTCAGTTTTTCCACCTATTAAGCTAGAACCACAGCCTTCACAGATGTGGTGAGAAGATGTGAGTTTAGCTGATCCAGACAGCTGTGAGAGGTGTCAGTAGCCCAGAGTCTGGGATCCACAAGCAGATGAAGGAAGGATTGGGTCGCATGGCTTCCTGCTTTGCGGAGAGCCAGGTGGGTAGGTGAGGGGGGATGCCTAGACCAGTGTTTCTAAATTGCCGGGTCAAGGAACTGATTGTTGCTCTAGGCAGGAATAAGCACTTTGCCAGCTTGATAACAGCAGAGCTGAGACACAGATTACAGTTCCTTTAATTTTCTTCCAGTTAATGAAATGATCAATTGCAGTATTGGCTTTCAGCCATAGCAATGCCAGCTGAAATGAGCTCTCCAGTTTATGAGAGGCTAATCAATAGGCATCATTTGCAGCAGAGATACAGGTTTTTATTTTAAAGCCAAATATCAAAAGGCAAAGGCAAAATATTGCTGTTATTCACAGCAAATTGACATCTTCTCCTGCCTCCAGAAAATCCCAATGAGGGGAAGAATGGCACAAATAGTTACAGCTTTAGCTTGGGTTGTGTTTTCACTTCTCTGCCTACCATAGACTTCCTTCATGACCACAGACAAAACACTTAGGTCCAGATATGCAAAGATATTCAGGCAACTGAGATAAGAATCAGTTGGACTTAGATAAATAAATAGTTTGTGGATCTGGTCCTTTGGAAGGGAGACTGAGTTCTCCACTTACGAATAGGATAATAGGTACTTTCCAGCAGAACTGCAACAACTCCTGTCATGGAAGACAAAGGCCAAGCAAGAGCTGAGCAAAGGCAGCAACTGAACAGCTCCAGGGTATTTGACCACAAAGCAGCATCTGAGCACTCTTCCCAGAGTCTTCTCCTTAGTGCTACCCACCTTGGCCAGCAGTAACAGAGACCGATGTCCCCTTTGATTGCTTTCCAGCTGTTTCTTGGTTCAAACTCTTCATTCTCAAGGACTTTAGCTGGAGACACTGTGAAGTGCAGGAAGGGTGAAGTGCAAGGTGGTGAAACAAGGACCATCAGTGCTGGGTTGTCAGGGCACTTTGGCAGGTGGGAAAATTTAAAAAAAAAATAAAATAGTTGAGGCATAGAATGGGATGGGGGCATTCCTATGTTGTTAGTGAAGAGTTTGGCAATCCTGGCAGGTTATGGTAGGAGCTAATAAGCACAGCATTTCAGAGACCAGGAAAACCTGGGGTTCATATGTCAAAAGATGTCAACACAGGATGGAAGGAGTTTGCCAAGGAACTGAGTAAGCAAAATTCAGAACCATAATGACAAAGTTGGTGCATCAAACCTCTCTTTGCTATCTGAGATCACATGTTAAGTAATGAAACTGCTTATCAATAAGAGGCAACTCATGAGCGTGGGAAATAAAGATGTCATAGGAACCGGATCTAGATAAGAATGACCACAAACCTCACCATTTTCAGAACCAAATGAAAATTTGTTTATGCTGCCAGCTTTTGCTCAGTGCAAGCCTTTAGTACATATAGGTATTCATGCACCCAACAGAGAGATACACACTAGCTAATCGAGTTTTCTTTTTCCTGTTGTTTTGGAAAGGAGAAAAAAAGTTAGTTCATGGATGTAATTTTCATTTTTAGACAGTTGAGAAGCCCTCAGTTCATCATGAACAAAATACCTCACCAAACAACTGCACAGCAAAGTCAGAAACCAGTTAAATTTCATCACTATTTCATGGCTTCTGCATTTATTAAAAAAAAAAAAAATGCAAGAGGACTATGGCAATAGCTTTCCTACTACTTATTTATATTACTAGAACTGTTATGCAAAACTGAAAGAAGACAGTACTGCCCGCAATCTTCCCCAAGTAAAATCAAACATAGGCCTGAGTACAGCAGCTCATGGATTATTGATAGGACTAGCAGCTGAACACTGAATCATTTTCTCCCAGAGCAGCAGCAAAAGAAATTTAATTGGCAGAGTAGAACATGGTTTCTGGAGAAGGAAGAATCCATTCTGGTGTAACAGGAACGCTTTTGCGGGGTTTTAAATTGATTTAAGCTTGAAAACAAGCAAACAAAAGTCAGCCCCTTAGGTACCAAAATTCATAGGAGACATCACTGAGGTGAACTGGGCCAAGGAATTCACAAGCCAAAGAATCTCAGTAGCTGTTAGAGGTATATGTATTGGGCAGGAATGCATAGTCTGACATGTCTGGAGCACTCACCCATCTGCCAAACATCCCTAAGGCTCAGACAGACAGAAGTTCTGCAAGGCCTCTATCAAGTTAGGGGGAAAGAAACACCTCAGTGACATCTCAGGCTCCTCTATACCCAGGCTCCCTGACTGAGCAACGCCTCTTATGTTGCACCTTGCCTCCCTGCAGTTACGCAGAGAGGAGGGGACAGAGGAGAGCCAGTATGAGGTGCCTCCAGTGCATCAGGCTTCAGGACAGGCAGGGACAAGCAGGCTGCTCTGACTGTGTGGCTTCTCAGTGGAAAATTGGAAACATAGAAACATAGCCACAATAATAAAACTCAACAGAAAACACCCCTTCTTCCCTCAAAATACAGACATGCGGGCTTGGCTCAATGCAAAGGTCAGCTCATTGCCTTCTTCAAGATCACGTAGGCAGCCAGTCAGCTTCTCAGGGATACATCCCAAGTTTCCAAATTCACAGATCTGCGCGGTAACCGCCAATCTTCCTGGCAGGGATTTTTTACAGACAAAAAGTCCCTCACATGTTTTTACCCCATAAAGAAAAGACAAGTAGCTTGCATCGTACAAATTTTATTATTTTTCCCTGCAAAGCAAACTCGTCTTAAAAAATGGTCTGAAAATTACTTAAATGAGCTGAAAACTACCCAGGAGCAATGTTTACTTTGCAAAACATAGTTATCTCATGTCCAGGAGCCCTCATTAATTTAAAAAGTTTCCACATGACCTCAGAGTTTCTGTAGCATGTGTGAGCGTCCTGCAGCCTCTGCTGCATATGATGGCAAATAAATTGCTACTACAGCCCCTTGGAAAGAGTAAATTCTGTCTATCACATCTGAGAGAGCACAACCAGTTCATTTTTTTAAGTAAATTATAAAACTGCACATCTCAGTGCAAGTACTTAATTCGTGCATACGCACGCTCACCTGAAAAATGCTGCTGAGCAGAGGTAGCTGCTGGTCACGGGGTTATGGCCTGTGTCAGACGCAGGTATGCTTCCTGAGATTGGATGTGGCCAGCTTTGAAGTGCTGGGTGTCAGTGAAATCAGGCCAAGCTCTTGCAGGCTCATAGGAGGGGTGTGAGGAAAACATAATTTCCTGGAGTTAGCTAACACATCTGACCAGAGAAAGTCAATCTTCTCATTGATTAGTATCTCTTCTGCTGGCCCTCTCTAATCTCTCCTGCCTGGGCAACTCCTCCCAGACACCTCATTGCTAAATAGCAATTAAAGCACACATACATTAGCAACTCTGTATTATAAACTCGCATGCAAGCCACACAGTGCTGCCAAGCCTGGCCGTGACAGTGGGACTCTGCCTCATCACTGGCTGCTTTCCCACGCCAGGAATATTGATCAGTCACTCTGAAATGACATCAGAGTTCACGTCCCGTTATAACACGATTTTGACCTTTATGAAGTGACTGCGGCCTCCACAGGGTGTGCGGTGTTAAATGGGGCTGGGTTCAGGTGACTGTCCTTGTTCCCTGCTCCCAGGCAGCTCCTGCCCCAGCAACCGCTTTCTTCTCCACTTCGACCCGGCCAGAAGTTGTCCTTTCTCCTTTCAGATGTCAGGAAGCATTTGTAGTCCATCATATGTGCGATGGCATATTGCAACTCTCCGGTTAGTGCTCGCTGCAGCACCCGTGCAGACACTCTGTGTGCTGCCTGCAGAGCCCAGCAGGGCAGGGAAACCCTGGGCTTTACCCTTCAATATTCAGCTTATCTCCAGAAATATAGGCACCAGCTGTGAAGACCTGTGTCTCCATTTACCTCGCTGGGTGTGAAGCTGTTTGGAGTGGGGTTTTTGTGAAGCTGAGGCAAAGGGGTTTTGATGGGGAACCATTGTCTGTGGTGCCTGAGGAGGTAACCAGGTGTGATAACCCCTGCAGAGCAGGGACTCTCACTGCCGAGTCCAGGGGGTGTTTGTGGAAGAGGGGAGGGCAGGCCTTGGGAAGATGCTGACTCTGTAATCCCTCCCATACACAAATAACCTCTGCTTTCCCAAGTCACCTCTGTGACGTTTTGCTGTGGCAAGTCGTAAGCAGCAGTTCCCCAGGTACAAAACACGACACTTCTCCAAAGCATGTTGAGTTTGACTCAGTTTGCCAATGCTGCTGAGTGCAGGAGCTTCCAAGCGAGCCATTCCCCCTTTGCTGCTCCATTTCTTCTGCACATCAGCATGGTCAAGTTCATTTCCCCTGTGGTGAAAAAAGGAGATAAAGAGTTATTTTAAAGTCCTGGAGACTTGTGTGAGAGCAGGGTGAGGGCCTCCTCGCTTGTTTACACACTGTTTTAGTGGAAAAGTGAAGAGGCGAGTCTGGGAACAGGGAGGCTTTCCTGGGGCATCCTGCTGAGCTGTCCTTGGAGGTCCCCGAGCTCCTAAACCACACAGAGGGTGGGTAAAAGGATGGAGGCAGCCAGAGAGCACAGAGATGGTAAACACATGACTCAGGCATGAAGTGGTTTCAGCAGAGGGATGGTAATGCACAAGCAATAAAATGGGAGCTACCAGCACAACATTTCCTGTTAACCACATACCAGACTCGTTCGCCTTTCCAAGGAAAAGAGACCAGGGAGAGGAAGGAGGGATCTGCTGAGGAGTCTGTGCCAAAATATTACCCGAGATGTAAAAGATGAGAAACTCCCATCACAACCCAGAGGGGTCTGGGTACACACGAGAGCTACAGCAGGCAATAAAAAATAAATTGGGGGCAGAAGCAGGGACAGTGCTGGAGACAACCAAGTGAAAAAGCCTGGCAGAGGTCTGGGCAGCGCTGGGGAAGCAACCCACCAGTCCTGCGCAGAGCTCGAGTGTGAGCTGGGGCTTTCCCAGGTGGGGTCCCCTTGGTTTTCCTCTCTAGAAAAGAGAATTTGTATTGGGGCAGGTATCTGGAGCTGGTCGCTGTGCACTGGTGGTTTTGGAGCAGCGCTGCCATCACTGCCACCACGAAAGCCAGCCTTGTGGGTTGCTTTAATAAATGCTTTCTGCAAGCAGCCTTTTAATGGGATCGTTTGCCTCTGGAGGATGTGACGTGTGGTAAGAGTCTGTCTGCAGAAACACTTGCCCGTCTGTCTGTAGAACTAAGCCAAACACAGAGTTTTCTCCTCATTCACACCAAAAAAAAAGGTGTTTTTTTAACTTAAAAACTCGCATGCATTCGCAGAGCGCAGACACAGCGCTGTCAGCCGCTGGGGGAGAGATTTTCTCTCCATCACACACAGCGGGATCTGCTGCCAGGCTGCCGTGTAGTAGCTGCTCTGAGTGCCTCTGTTTATACTCGTGGAAGATATTTTATGCTTCCCAACGCTTGGATTTACTGAAGTCCAGCACTTATGGAAAGCCACCGGATATTAAAAAAAGGCACTAGGATTAAAACTGCAAGAATGTACAATATTAATAGCAGCACTGATTTTTAAAAGACTTAACATACGTAGAAAATATACCTGACATTTCATAACTGTTTAAAAGATGAATGGCATTTTGTGGCAAAATACTGCTCTCTGTGACAGGTGGGGAGGGACCATTTGAGGCAAAGGGACTCAGTGACATAAATTTGTCTTCCTGTGTATTTTGGAACATGATTTATTTGTATTCATTGAAATGACAGATTTTCTGGTAATTTCTTCCTTTCCCAGCAAAGAAGCCTTAATCTCCTTACTGGAAATTGTACTATTTATGCAGAAAATCCTGCCTCTGAGATTGCTTGAGATCATGAGTTATGTAACCCAAACAGATGGAGCTGGAACTTTTTTTTTGAATGTCAATTCATATTATAATCCCAACAGGCTGAAATAATTTATCAGCTCATTTGTAGCATAGAAAAAAATAGACTGAGGATTTTAAATGTTCATTTAATAACATAGGAACGCTTATGCCAGTGACAAGATGGTCGCTAAATACCAGTAATACTAATAACGCTTATTAAGGACTTTCCTCATTCTTATGAACAGAAGGACTCTTGTGTGATACACATAATAATACGTATATGATATTAGGACCATCACCCTGCAAAGACATGTATATGGTTGTATTTATGCATTGGATAGATGTGGTTATCTGCAGCTCTGGTATGAAGTTAGATCTGAGAGTACCTGGGAGATCAAACCGGTGAATAAGTGGGAAGGAGGAGCTAGAGGAGAGCTGGAGAGAAGCAGGCCAGGGCAGGGCAATCAGTGTGAAGAACCTGATTTATGCTGCCCTGTTCAACTCTTGAGCAATAGTAAATCTTATAATGATGAATCATTCATCCAGCTCCCAGCTGATCACGTGCATACAGCATAGAAGCCAATATATAATATACAATACCTAGTTTTAAAATTCACATTAGCTTAATAGTCTTCTGCTAACACAGTCAGGCAGATAAAATCCTAAAAGGTTCAATTACACTTGCAGAGATTTTATCCTGTTTTGTTACTAATGTGGCTGTTCTTATTTCATGTGAGTTTAAGCTAAAGTGAATCAAGACCACAGGAAAAAGAGGATGAAAAGGGATGAGAGGGAAAGGTAGCAAGCAAAGGTTATTCCAAAATAAAATTAATATAAATGGAGTATCTGGGTGTTCTTGAAACTTAAGGGGGCTTGATCAGATGAATTTGGGAGGAAGAAGAGAAAGAAAGAATAATTTGAACACAAATCTAATTTTCTATCAAGCTGAAGTTCAACCAGGGCTAAAAAAAAGCCAACAAGTTTTAATAGGGTCTTAGTCCAACCACATTATTTACTTTTATTCCATTCTGTGGGAATTCCCCGTGTGACACACATGCATATTTGGGCCCAAACTGTAATCTAAGGCTCAAACCATGGCAAGGAGCTTTGTTAGAGAGCTTTCGAGAAAACCTCAGCAGAGCTCCTGGTATGACGCAGTACTTTCTGCAAAAGCAAAACCAAAACAGAGGCACGGTGTAGCCACCGAGGCTGAGTTCAGGGGTCTGTGCACAAAGCTTGACCCCTGTGGCACTGGCTGTGTGTTGTGTTTAGCTGTTATTGCACAACCACCCCTTTGTTCCAGCACGCTGCCTTATTATGCTGGGGTTTGCCAGCAAGGGGTGTAGGTGGCTAGAGCAGGCTCTGGTCCAGGGAATGTAATGGAGACCCCAAGATCTGGTCTGTCTCCAGTGCTCTTGCTACCCTTCCACACATTCACATTGGTAGTTTTTCCTCTTTTTTAGGGCTGTTGTGGTGCTTGCCTGCTGGGTTGTCATTCCCACGGGCATGCCTGAGTGGGATGCTGTGAGAGCTCACCTCCGTGCTGCAACCGGGAACGACGACAACAGCCCAGACCCTGTTGCAAGGCAAAACCTTATGTTTTGATCCCATCTCTCATTTTGCTAGAACGTGAGCAGCTCCTCTGGTGAACGCTTTCAGGGGACCAACCTAGAAAATTGCAGCCAAGCACTGCACCATTAGCTGTTTTCAGGTCTCACCATCAACAACAGATCTTCCACTAATAATATTTCTAAGCAGGACAATAAAAACCAAGTCTGCAGGAGTTAAGCATTTAAATCCAGATGTGGTTATGGCCTCTAAATTCCCTCATCTTCTCAAAGGTCAATTTTTTTCCTCATATTTAAGACTGCAGAGAGAACAAGAGATTTTAATGAAGCATCAAGTGATGGGAGTTGTTACAAAGATAGTCTGGCAGTAGAAGCAATATAACATTTCAAAGACAGCCCAAATTTTAGCCAGGGTCTTGTCATTTCTTATATGTAATGCTATGCAACATCTTGATCTCCTTTCTTCTGGACTGGAGGCTTTACCTACTTGGTACTACTAACATGAGAAAAATTATAATGTGTTTTTAATTCATTCTGGATCTTGGCCAGTAATTAATTCAGTCAGAAGGTTTTCTGTTAGCTAAAACTTCAAAGATCCCATATTTTTTTTCACAAGGAAAGAAATGAGCTTCTGCTCCTGCTTGTAAATATATGTAAATGTTTAACTGAGCAGGATTTTGCTCAGGCTTATAAAGTGTGCTTTCTTTAGAATAGCTTTTCCCTGGATGATGTAATTTACTTGACTGGGTATTTTCTACGCTTGCACAACTGTGTTAGTCGTTCTAAGCAGATTAATCTAAGCACCAACCTGGCACTTGCTTTGCCAAATGGTTATTCAGTGCTCTGCAGAAAAGCATTGTTATTTTAGGGAGGCAAAAGGATCACTCCTTTATGCCCGAGATGACTTTCAGATGGATGTTAGTCTGTTTGTGTGTAAATAGGTCTAAAAGCCCCAAGGACCAATGGGCTGGATGAGCCAGATACTATATTAGCAGTTATGTAACAGAAGCAGCTCTAAGAGAAAAAAATGCTGTTTTTTTCCCCCATTGTTACAATGACAGTCCAGAGTCAGATGATTTAAAGGGCATAGAGATGATTTTAAAGGAACCATCCACAACACTGGCTATGCTTCCTAAATCTTCAGCCCCACAGAGCTCTTGACATTACAGTCTGGGTTTGTAGGGGATGGTGGATAAAAGAGGGAGAGGAGAAATAAGAAGGTTTATTTTTAGTAGAAAAGATTCTCTGATGGGGAGAAGTGATAGACTGATAGCTTTCAGGAAACATTTTGTTTAAACCTAAAGCATAGACTGCGGGAAGCAGATTCAAGTAATCTCCATAACATGCTCCAAAATGCTTCAACATCACTCGGTCAGTCTCCCCTTCAGGGTGAGATAATTATGGCTGTGCTGTCTGAATGAGGGATTTTTTGGTTCACTGATCAAAAATTTATTTTAACTCAGCCTGAAACAAAAATGTGACTCCTTGTTTTGTTAGGGTTTTGGGGAAGTCAACATTTTCCCTCTTTTCACTCAAAATTATTAATGTAATTCAGGCAATATTCAAAAAAACACAGTTTTTCATTAGGACTAAGGAGATTTTAGGGAAAAACATCATCATGAATACTTCTGCTATTGTAAAAAAGTACCCCAAATTCAGTTCAGGTACTTGATCACCCCAAAACTGCAGGCTCCTGTGGTGAAATTTCTTCCTGGGCTTCTAGTGATCTCTGAATTAATATTCAATTCCTCCACATTTCTGCCTATTAAAGACACAGACTTGGTACATCCAATCACATCTCCCTCTTGTGGCTACTTCCCAGGACTAAAACAACCTGTTATTTCCTCAGCATTATATGGGACACTTTGGTGTCCAGCCTCGAACCCTGTTGATGACAGTACATGGGTGTTGGAGAGGCTACACCATCATTTCTTGCCTTGTGCTTCCGAACAAGATGCCACCAACTGCAGCTTTGGGCTTGGGGACACCGATGTCAAACTGGAGGGTCCTGCCAGCCCCACACCAACCAGCTCATCCTTTAGACAAGCCAAGAGAAATGTTGGAAAAGAGAACGCTCCTGTATCTGTAGGATGGGCAGCTGAACAAACCCACTAACTAGACAGTCTTGATGAAACATGGGCTTTATAAGCTGTTTTGCCCTCCAGAGCTCTTGCAGAGATTTCACCCTAAATTACAGCATTTTGCTGCTCCCCACTTGGTTTTTACAAATAGCTGCTTTTATAACTACATTTATCCTCCTGCTAACAGTTTCACAGCAAATGATATTTCATTTTGATGAGAAAGCTTTTGAGCAGAAGCCAAATGGCTCCAGGCAAAGCAGATTTTGTTTTCCTACAGTTTAATCAGTAGGAAATTAAGAGGCCAATATTGTGCTGCCACAGACATGGAGGCAAGCAGCCGCCTTTCCTTGGGTGAGTTTTTTCCCTCCCTCACTCCCTGGGACATAACCAGGAGTCAGAAGTCACGCTGTCTAACATAAATCTGACAGTCTCAATCCTCAGCCCATGAAATCAGTGTTGCTCCATTGGGAGTAGATTTACAGCCTTCATCATTCAGCAGGTACACAACATCCATCACAGACTAGTCCACGATCAGCCAACCTCTCTAATTTGTTAAAAAGTCAATTTTACCTTTTAAGAGGAAATCAAAGACATAATACATATTCCTGTTTGTGTCTTTGCCTCAAGCAGCTTCTGGCAGCTGGTCAGACAGTATGAAAAGCCACTGAAATTATATACATGTATATTTTCATGCTGTCTGAAAGGGTCAAGGCTGGCTGTTCCAAGGGAAGGTGTTTCTAATGTGACACTGTTTGCAAGGGGTGACTCAGCCACAGAAATATGTGCCTTTTATCACATATTTCTAACTCTGTAAAAAAAAAGTTAGGGGACTTCAGTCTCCTTATTCCACAGTGGAGTTCAGCTCAAATTCTCCATCCAAAAGATGTTCATCTCACAGGTTTTAGCTAATGTTAAACTGTATAGACTAAATGCCTTCTGAGGGCTATGTATTTTATGTAGGAAATACAATAACTGTGTTGTTTTAAAAAGGACCCAGCATTGTTATCTAAGTGATGGTTTTCCAGCACATGCTTGAAAGATTATGAGGGACCTGCAAATCCTGCAAAGATTTGTCCCCACAAAGCCTTCCTTTACAGCAAAAGATCAATTATACATCCAGTGCCTCATCCTTGTGAGTGAAAACTCCTCACTGGGACCCCAGGCTCCTTCCAGGGGAGTGTTATGCGGGTCGGTACGGAGGAACGCTGCCAGCAGCCACTGGTCCCTGCGGCTGCAGAGCTTTAACACTCAGAATTTTACATGGGGTCATCTGAGGTTAAGAGCAACAGAGGCCACGTTGGCTGGGGCTCCCTCAGCCCTCTTCTAATCAGGATCAAACCGAAACTCATTTCAGTGCTGGGCCTGCCCCCCCTACTTCAGCCTGGGGAGTGGGGGAGGATTTCCCACCCGCTTCGCCGGGTTTTTAGGGGAGACATCTGCAGACTGCAGTCTTGCCCCGGCTCTCCATGCGGAGTGCATTTGTGTTGGAGCAGGCTCAGCCTGCTGAGGCCCGGCAGGCTGGAGCCAGGAGAGAGGGGAGCAGCCTGGAGATGCCCTCGCTGGCCAGGCACAGGTCAGATGTGAATAAACCCTGTTAAAATCAAGGAGTCAGGCTGTGGCACTAAGCAAATCCGGCTGAGCTGCCATCGATCCCAAACGGGTCAGCCCCATGCTGCCAGCGGTCCCCTCTGCAGCATCCAGAGCCCATGGGGGAATCAGTGCATTCAATAGGGAAGGAGCATCTTCCAGCACTGCCTCAGCATTTCATGGCTTTCCTGGGAAGGCAGCCGCCAATAGCTCATCGTAGGAGAGGAAAGGGGAGGGTGGTGGCATGGAAAACCCTGTCACCTTTCTCCAGGTTTCCTCATCTCAAGAGTCAGCACTTTATCATATCACTGGTGGAAAGTATTTAAAGGCTCCTTAATTAGTCTGTGGTCTCAGACAGTTCCGGTGCTGTCTGCTAGATGGGTCTGGGTGATACCACAGGGTTCATTTTGTCAGATGGAAAAAGTTTTCATGTAAACCACAGCAAAACTGTGTGTTTGCCTGACTACCAGGCGGGCTGGGGGGGTGGCGAGTGGAGGTGGAGAGGGGGCAGTCATGTCAGGTAGGATTTGTTTGTGCAATGACCCGATAGGAAGCGACAGGCTCTAGAAGAGCCAGATTTCAGCAGGTCTCACCTCTGAAGCACTTCTCTGCTCCTGAATCCCTGTGCCTTGTGCCACGGCTGGTGGGAGGAGGATGGGAATTGCTGCTCGGAGAAAAGTCACTCAGTATCTGAAACAACCATTCTGTGTTTTGTCCACCACATCCTGCCACATAGCTCACAGCTGGGGTAGCTGAGGTTTTCTTTTTTTTTTTTTTCCCCCCTGACCTGAAGTCTCACAACAGCCTTTTTCTGTAGAATCACCCCCTACTATAAGCCATGCCTCAGGTACCACCACTGCAGCAGCCCCACCTCACCCCCTGCCTGCAGCAGGGCTCCTGGTCACAGTGCTAGGGGACTGAGGGTCGGAAAAGGACCTTTCATCTGCTTCAGATGGAGTTAAAGCTTTTAATCACTTGCTAAAATTATTGTTAAATTAGGTAGTTAACTCAGCTGTTTACCCAGCTGAGAAACCTGCTTTTCACCTGGGACACCTACCTGCTTGCCCCCATGTTTGGGCCAAACCCCAACCAAATCCAAGCTACAGTTCCCGACCTAGAAGGGGATCCAAAACCAGAGGCTTGGGGACTTTTCCTTGCTGCTCCCCTCCTCAGGGGTATGCCCCCCATTCCTTATTCAATCCCCCCCCATCTGTTGCTTATACCTCCATAGGGGTGGCTCCCAGAGGTGGCTGATCCTGCCTGTAGCAAGGCTCCCACCTCCTCCCTCTCCTAGCCCCCAGCACACCTCCCTCCGGCCCCCCCAAAATCCTTCAACTGGCATGAATATGTATCATGCAGCTTGGGGCTTTTCCTTATGCACAGAGATGCCCCTGAATACATCTACATCTGCTGTTATGCATAAAAAAGCAGTTGTATAGAAGTATGTGCACACATGTGAATATGGTCATATTTTACAGGGAAATGTTTCTCCCACAAGTGTCCAGAAAAGAGCAATCTGGGACCGCCTGTTGCTGATTTTTCTTATCTTTTCTCCCAAACATGCCAAAGAGGCTTTCACAGGCAATAATAACTGGAAATAGATTTCCCAAGAAGTTTAAATTAAGAATATTTTCCTTTGCTTAGGCAGGCATTTGACAATGTAATTCTTAAATATACTTTATTGCTATTAACTTTAATACCTGTGAAGGATTACATATCTGCTTCATTGCAAGTCTTGCAGGATTAGGAGAGTAGTGTCTGCTTAGTGTTTTTAAAACATCAAACACTAACAAAGCCCTCAGCAAGAAACCTTTTCTAAGGGCTGCAAAATGCCAAGGGTCCGGGGAATTGCACCGTGCCAGGAAATCTGATGGAGTGCCTTTTGAGGAGCTCCATGTTTCAGCTGCCGAAGCATGTGGTGACAGAGACACAGCCACTGCAGAAATCCTCTCTGTACCCAAATACTCCAAATTCTGCTCCCTGGCAGCATAAAACTGCTGGCTTCAACCCAGGCAGCTGTCTGAGAGAGCGGGAGCTCACACCCCTCTGTGGGATGAGGAATTCTAGGATTTGGGATTTAAATAGTATTTGCAATATTCACATTGCAAGTTATTGTTCGTGATGATCTCCCCCTTTCTACACATGGAATGGAAGTCAGTTTCCCTAGTCCTCAAACTACAGATTTGTAGTGGGGATGTTAAATCCTCATTAGAGCAGGAGGTGCAGCCTGGGATAGGATGAGGCTCGGACCCTGCTGGCATGGTGAGGAGATTGGCACAAGGACCTTTGAAGGATCTGTCTCTTTAAAATGATCCTCAGTTTCTTAAAAGAGGCTGAAAGTCAATATTGTTTGCTCTAATTAATGGCCTTTCCAGCTCAGGCACCAGCCTTAGGCAAATCCACCCCAAAAATCCCCTGGAATAAACACCACCACTTTGATGATAGCGTATGAGGTGACTTGCCTTCTGTTACAGTAAATTGGCATGTGGGAAGAGCAAACCAGCCTCGCCGCTTCCCTGCTCCCTCTGGAAAGCTCCTGGAAAGCTCCCGTGCAGGCACGGGATCCTCCACCATCCATATCCACTGTGCCCTGCGAGTCGCAGCCAGCCATTGCCAGGCTCTGAAGAGCCCATAAGCACCACATATAGGTATAATGCAGGGGCAGGGAAACATATTTTTGATTCAGCTGCTATTAGGGTGACTCTGGCTTCTATAACGATGAATTAGCTCTCGATATTTCCAGGTGTAAGGTTTTGGCACTGGAACCCAAAAAAAACCCAACACTTGAGCTACAGCAATGGGGTTTTTTTTATATTAATATTATTATTGTGTTTTCCTTTTTACAGTTAATGAGTATTTGCCCCTGGGGAAGGGAGCATGCATGGTAGGAAGGCTGTGGGAGCTGAAGGCACCTTTGCAGGGAGAACTGATCTGCAGAAGGTGAATGACAGGGAAGCAGCACCTCCTGATAGGTACCAGATAGACATGGAGAGGATTCACCCACCTCTAGAAGATGTGATGGCCAGGAATCCCTAGAAAGCTCATTTTCTGCTACAAAGAAGAGATTAGAAAGCAAAAATTACTCTAAGAGTTGCCTTTGGAACTCCAGCAGCAGATTTAAATGTAATCTCCAATTACTTCTTCACCTCCACAGCTCAGCTTAAATTCCTCATAACTGTTTCCTTTACATCAAAGACACAGAAACTTGAAAAAAAAAATAATAATCAAAGCAGCAAACAAATCATGAAGGAAAAGGACTTCTTAAAGCAGTGAGAGCGCCAGGTCTCTCTTCATTTGCCTAAGGAGAGCCCAAAGACAGAGCCTTGCAGTTGCTTACTAAAAGATGGGGTCACACGGGAAGGCTCTTGGCTAAATCCTCCACCCCAAAACCCACAGGTAGGCTCAGGCGAGGGTGTTTTAAAGCCATGCTTCCAAACCCAGCTGCCTGCACTGAAAAAAAGCTGGGGGCACAGGAGAAATGCCGGCCAGACCCGGAGGCAGCAGGGCAGAGCATTTGCGAGGGGCTGGGAAAGGGTCTGCCAGGGGCTCCCAGTGGCTGAACCTCATCCGCAATTACCCAGCCCTAGTTAGCCTGATGGGAAACACAATTTCTCATGAGCAGGGCCCAGGGCAGCGGGGTGTCACCATATCACAGCTTCAGCGATACCAAATCATCAGCTCAAAATGACATAGCAGCATCAGCTGAGAATAAATATTTCCATCCTCAGCTCAGATTTGTTGTCATCGGAGGCTGATGTGAGCACGGGAGGACCCATAGCCACCTGATATGGGGCACAGCAGCTTTTCACAGATGGCCTGGGGGGAAGTGGACCTCTGAGCTACACTCAGAGTTTGTGGATAATTCATTATCCAACCTGCAGTAGTAAATACTGCACAGCGTATACGCACCCAACACAAGACTGATTGCTCTGGCAGTGACCGTTGCACTCCTGGGAAGTTTCCTTTGCATTAAGTGCTCTTGACACTAATGTTGGTGCCTAAGCAAACACATTAGGATGACTAAAACAGCCAGGCTGCAAGGAACGACAGAGCACGCATGCTGGAAATGCAGAGGCAGACCCAGAGCAAGAGGAGAGCAATGTGCTTTTGTTTTTAAGGCTGGCCCTTGGTCTCTCCTGCCTTTGCACAGTTGAAAGTTGAGTTTGGTAAGGTGCCTGTGGGTGAGACGATACTTCCTCATGACACTTCATTGCTATTTATGAAGCAGACCTAAATATTCTGCATTAAAAAGTCGCGTGTGTGGATTACACTCATGTGAAGAGTAATTGGATTTGATGGTGCTTTTTACAGATATGGGAAGTAAACCCACAGCCTGCACTCAGTAGAGTTACAGTGTTGTAAGGACAGCTGAAATGAGAAGAAATTCAGGCTCGTTGCCCATGTTACTTGGTGCTGCCACACAACACTAAAGGTTTTGTTGCAGAGATCTGCAGCCCAGATACTCCCATTTGGAAGAACTTGAGATTCAGGGGATTATAAAGGATGCGTGGGAGTATTAGGCAGTTCTACATGTTGAAGATGAAAAAGACTCTCATAGAAATACTTAATGGCCTTTGAAACAAGAATAAAGCATGCAGGATATTTTTAGAAGCCCGCCTGCACTTGCCAACACCTGCATCTGCTGATGGCAGAGGCTCCTGAGTGTAGAAACCCGGCACCTCTCATTGCCACGCTACTCCGAAGATTTATATAAGATTATCTGCTGCAGCCAGAAGAAAAGGGGGAGTGTGAAATGCACGTGCTTGGCTGAAGCCGGGACCGTACCCCAACTAAAGCATCCCTGAAAAATCACCTCTGAAAAACTTCGAGGATGTCAGTTCCCCTTCTGCAAACTGAGAACCTGTTTGAGCTTCAGAGAGCCATCCTGGATCACCATGGTGGGAATATCCTGTAGTGCACGAGAAGGACTGAGGTGGGACTTGCCTGGCAAGACTGACAGTGCCCTCCTTTGCCCATCTCTTGTCTTGGTTAAAGACATGGTATCTCCAACTGGGTCATCTGTTTTGGACTTCTTTCTGGAAAGCCAAATGGTGTCTGGACCCAAAGACACCGGCACTAGTCAGTTATGGAAATGCTGAAGTGATGCGAGTTAAAATTTCTTTGGAACTCACACTTCAAAGCAGCATAAAAATACAGAGCGGTTCAGTGTTTTGCATGTTTACCTACCACTCCAAAGAATGATTAGAAGCAGGTTGATAAGTGGGGGTTTGTAATTATTCTGTGTGTTTTTCCTTTCACCCCATTTGCCATTAGTTTCCTTAAAAATAGACATACATACTGGAATGAAGCATTTTCCCATGAAAGACTACCAACGCCAGATTGTGTGAGTTCTTAGGAAATTACTTGTTATTACTTGTTTGGTTTTTGATATTAAAAATTTGTAGTGTTTGAATCTTCCAGCAAGAGAAACTTAATCTCATTGTAGAAGAATTATCCCAGGCCAGGAATAACATTTCTGAAGAAACCAGTCATGGAAAACATGTTTCTCAGAACTGTTCTCAGGACAAGAAATTTCTTAGGAAAATCTAAAACTTGAGGGAAAAAAGCAGGAAAATTGAAACCAAGGGGTGGGGATAGAGGAATGGCAGGAAATGCCCTTCAGGAGTTGTACATGGGAATTTAACACGTTGCTGCTGCTAATAAGAGGGTTTTTCTCCTTCACTGGGATGGCTAACTGTTGTGCTTTAGATTACAAAGGGTCATCTCACATAGGAATAACAACAGTAAAACTATTGGTTTATAGGGCTTGTGTCACAGAAATCCACACAGCAATATCCAGCACCCCTCGGGCTCGGTGTGAAAGCCCAGGATGGTTTTCTCTTTGCATGGTCACCTCTCCAGTCCTGAGAAGGGCTTTGGAGCAGAAGTCACTTCTCCATCCCAGTGCCTTCTGCTCCAGCTGGGTGGGCAGAAGTGGCCCTGCCAGTGGGCCCTTGGCACAGGCACCACTCCGGAAAGGTAACGGGACATGTCATCAGCTTAGTCCTTAGGGGTGCTCTGGTTTTAGGGGTACGGCCAGGCATCTCCCTTGACATGCACTCCCCACATAGGCTGACTGGCTGCTCCCTGCCACCCTCCCTGTCTCCAGGACCTTTCCTTGCTTAGCTGCATAGCAGCTAAGCATAGCTGCAGGGACGGGCTCTTTTCCTACCCAGAGCCATACATGGAAAATATACTTTGCTGACAGTGTCATATCTGTCAATTCTTCTATTAAAAGAGGAGACATGAGTTTTGTCTCTGCTAAGGCTTGTATGTGCAGTAAAAGCCCTTCTATCAACAGAGGCACCAAGGAAACGAGCTGGCTAAAAACCAGCTAAACTGTACAAGATCCTATCTACCATCTCGGGGCCTGTTGGATTATTGCCTGCTTGCACTGAGGGTGTTCAGCTGGAGCAGAGTCTGGGACTAGGAGTCAGGGAAGAAAGGAGCCACGCTGCCCTCAAGCTCTCTTCTGGATTTGACTTTGCATCTGCCATCTTCCCATGCTTTGTACTCCCTGGGCTCCTTTCCATGGAGGCAGGGCATCCCTTCTTTCCATGAGGGCATCCTCACTCTGCACCCTGAAGATCCAGAGAAAGTTTGGAAAAAGACTAGACAAGGAGGAAAAAAAGAAAAATAATAGCATTGATAAATGCTATTCACTAGTCGCAGTAATGATTTGTTTGGGAAACAGATTAATATGGAGCCAGTCTGACATGGATCTTTCTTTTCCCCTGTATTTATTGTTACTGCTCAGAGTCTTTCAGTGTGATCTAAGGGCATGTTGCAGAGCTGAGCACTGCAATAAGCATGGTAGTCTTGGATTATTCACTTACTGAGCCAACGGGGAGGATCTTTGTAACAGGAGGCCAAGGGCAATTCCAATCCCATACTGAAAAGCCGCATTTCATTCAGGCATCCTTTGAGGATCAGAATTTCTCCATCATCTGAAGCTA
This sequence comes from Strix aluco, assembly GCF_031877795.1. NCBI lineage: Eukaryota > Metazoa > Chordata > Aves > Strigiformes > Strigidae > Strix > Strix aluco. The sequence continues at coordinate 123,182,520 of NC_133934.1, read as the reverse complement.
TTGCCTTAATCTAAATTGTTGGTTCAATTGCTTTCCATGAATTTAGCACTTAAAGGGATTAGGGCAAAAAAGCTCTAATTTTCCTTCTGACCTTTTAACATCATCAAATGGAAGTTGGGACATCAGCAAAGGGATTTTAAGTCAATAGTTGTTTTGTAGTGACTGTATGTTTGTGAGCCAAATGCTGCCCCTGCCCTAATCCTCGCTCCCTGTATGGAGCAGAGTCATCTGCCATAGTCTTCTGGGTTTGGCTTTACATCGGCCTTGCCAACAGGACAGAACTTGCAAACAAGGCAAGAGAGCAGCAATCCAAATAGAAATCAGAGAGATGAGGCTGCTCTGCTTGAGCCCCAGCAAGTTCTCTAAATGGGCTGTTGCTGAAATCCTGACCTTGTTTGCTCTTGGGCTGCCTAAGCTGCTGCCTACCCTGTAGCCAAGATTAATTAATTCTCATACTGATGTGTCGAGCAACTGCCATGAAATCATAAAACAAGCAGAAAGCTGTCGGCATCCTGTAAAACTTGAGGAGGAGACAGGGAATCAACATGTAGGGATTTACAGCGCAGCGTACCAAGCTAGCACAGCTATAATCTCAGGTTGTGTTGACTAAAAAGAGGCAAATCAGGTACCTCATTCTGCTCTGTATTACCCTGGGCAGAAGTTAATGGACTTACATGGGCATAAAGCACGTGCAAGTGAACGGAGCGTAACCAAGGAGGCCAGATCCTTATTCCTTTGATGTTTCATCTCTTATACCAGGTAAGAAGCTGGACTGTGAAGTTTGATTTTTGCAGACAGGTTTAGCTAGTGTTGAGTTGTAGGTTTAGATTTCCTTTTGGCCCTCAGAGCTCATCTTTGTCTCTTTCCTGGGCCTGTGTGGCTCCCCTTGCTGTCACTTCAAACAGTCGTGATCACACTGCTGGAGTTAGCAAAACTATTTTAGAGGTGTGGTTCATGCTCGTGGAGGGGATGGAGGGGAAAGCTACACAGTTGTGCAAGCCCTTAGTGGTTGCAAGAAACAGCAAGCCTGGAAGGAGAGCTGGAAGGACGCGTAACCCCTGGCAGGAGCCTCTCATCACCATCCCCTCGAAGGAGAAGGTCCACAGGTCTCTTGGGCAGCATGTGGCAGTGCTGGGGCATGTGGTGTTGGGGTTGATGGCTCATGCCACAGTGGGTCTATGGGGCTGGAACAAAGACCCAGATCCATGGCAGCATTGCTTTGCAGAAGGCTGCACACGAGGTCAACTCCTTTCTGCTTTAGCAAGTCTTTTCTCTTAGACCCTGCCTCCTTGGGAGGGAACCATCTCTTGCAACATCTCTGCATTTTCTAGCACAATGAGCCCCTGTCAGGAGTTTTCACTTACTCCAGTACCAAAGTACAGGGGAACCACACATAAGAACTGCAGTGTTGCAACACCATTGCACTGTCACAAGCCGTCTCAGATAAAAATAAACTGCCCGGATAGACTGGCAGTCTAAGCAAGCTTCAGATGTTCTTTCACCAAATGCCATAAGGAAGACAGCCATCAAGAGCACTAACTCAGATAGAGCATGAATAACTTCAGATACTGTGATGAGTTTAATTTTTTGCCTCTTTTCTGAGTGTAAGTAAGTGCCCCCTAGCGCTCTCCTGCTCCTCTGTCCTAAGCAAGTAACCTGGAACCCCTGGGATTTCTCCAGAAGCTCTTCAATTTGAAGATTTTTTTCCCTGCTTTCATCACTTCAGGGTATTCATGTAGCCCCCAGGAAGATAAATCCCCATGTGGGGATGGGAACAGCCCTCACCTTTGCTTTAAGTTGAGTTCAAGCGACCTGTGATCTCTGGTTCTTAGCTCACCCCTTCATGTTTTGTGGCAATATGCAAGTTTTGCACAGCTTTACAGGGAGCGGGGAACCAGCCTTGCGGAAAACTGCCCACAGACAGACAAAAGCCGGCAACAAAGCCCAGCGAGCTGTTTTGTCTGAGCCAGGACTGCTCGGTCTCTGGCTTTTGCTGGGACTGGCAGCAGTCAAAAGCCAGGCTAATTTTCTCAGCTGATCTTGCTTTAGTCTTACCAGGTTATCTGAAGTTCAGCTCTCCCCCCTTCCCGCTCCCCGACCCTGTGTGAACTGAACGTAGTGTGATACCTGCCCTAAATCACAGCCACGCCTGGCTGCCCACAGCACACCATCCTGTTGTTTGTGAAGAGCTGTGCTAGGCAGGTTCTTATCAGCTTCTCACCTTTTAAGACAAGCTGGAGAGAGTAAAGTTGTCCTGTGATTCTCCTGAGGACACTTTTGCAAAGCCGCCTGGCGTCCATCAGACTCGGTCCCGCTGCAGCAGCAGCTTCCCACGAGACTGAGACAACAGCTCCCAACTTCAGAGGCCATGCCATGTGTCTCACATACAAGATTTTCCTTCCCTCTCCCCCACACTTTCTTTTGCATGTTTTCCAGCTCTGTGAGAAAGCCGAAGAGGCTGGAAACAGAAAGTTGGATCTCTTCGCCTCCCTCTCCTGCAAATGCAGAGGTGGGGTGCGGCCTCACAAGACCCACCAGCTTCACAAAGCTGCCACCGGGCTCAGCAGGAATGCTACAATCCGCCTTCAGTACCTCCTCAATCCTGCCCTCTTACAAAACTGCGTAAGACACTGGGATGCGATCCAGAAAATTTTTGGATTTCACCAATCTAAAATTGGTGAGGGGGACACCACAGACCCCCACCTCAACCCTAGCTCCAGCGTGTCCCCATGAACCCCAATGATGGTGACAGAGATATCCCCAGTGCCCCTTGCTGGGTCCAGGCACACGTGGCTGTGTCACCAAAAGGAGTCATCCCTTTACTGCTCGCTCTGTCTGCTTTGTGTCCAAAATAGCTACACTCGGGTGCGCAGCCCACGGCATCACTGAGCCATGCCCGGGAGGAAATCCCCCACCCTTTATCCTCCCACTTTGCTTTTTGACCATATAAAAAGACTTGGACCAAGTAAGGGGACAGGATGCTGGCAAGTGGAGATAAGAGCAGGCTGCAGGTGGCAAGGGACAATACTTTTTTCCTCTAATATCAAGCAGGCATGGAGCTGGGGGGGCAGGTCAGGCTGCCTTCCCACGCCACCCAGACACTTGCAGTCCCACTCCAGGGAGAGGAGACGTTCTGTCCCCAGCTGGACCTCACGTCAGGCACTGTGGACGCCTTGTCCTCAAGGCTGGCAGCAAAATTATGGGCTGGCTTGTGCTGATATGGCACGTGGATTGCTAGAAGAGAAAATGCACACTGGCTCTTCACCTGCCCTCATGCAGTGGGTCTCCTTTATCAGTGCAGAGCAGTGGTGGGCAGTGCAACAGTGGGAGATGCCCATGGGTCAGCATGGGCGCCCAGTTGTCAGGAAAATTTGCACAACATGCCCAGTTTCAAGTGGGACCAAGCTCTGGAACGTTTTTGATTCAGAGATGCCAAACCACTTCTAAGTTAAAGCAAAGGTATCTTTAATGATCCCTCATCCAAGGGTTGAATTTTTAGCTTAGCTCAGCATGGCACCTCACTCGGACACCACTGAGTGAGGGCAAAGTGGGTTTTGGTGCACAGATCTCTTTGCTGCAGGGCTTTGGAGTTGCAGGTGGGATCATTTGCAGCTTTGACAAAGCAGTTCATCACCAGAGTCGCTCTTGGGGCTGCTTGGCAGGAGGCAGCACCGTGCTGTGGAGCGTGGGGTGCAGAGGATGGGACCAGACCACCTCCAAACACTGCTCCCACTCGAATCACAGTTGGAGCAGGCACAGGTACAAGCTGAGACAATGTTAACCAAACAAAAAGAGTTTTGACAGGGGCCTAGCGAACGGCAAGTGAGGAATGCACTTCAGCTCCTTGTAACAAACCATTTCAGCTTCAATCCTTCAGAAAGGTTTGCTCTCACAAAAACTGCAGAAAAAAAACCAAGGCACAGAAATTCATGGGCAAGTCCATCTGTGACCAGCGTGCTTTGAGTCTCATTTCTTCAAGTTGTTAGCAGATATTAGAGAATATTAAAACTCAGTCCTGCGGGGGATATGGGAGTGAAACCATGCCCTGGCTGGATCAGACCCTGAGAAAGGCAGAGGCGGTGAGGGTGCAGGAGCAGGCTCCCATCTCCCTGTGCATGGCTCCTGAGCTGCAGCCAGCCCGAAAGGCAGAACAGAAGACTATAAAGCCACACACAGCTGATTACGCCTTTCACTTGCCTTCATTTGCTGATTGCAAGGCTGGGAAGAAGGGAGGCAGACAGTACAATTAAAACAGCTAAAGGTTGTTGTCAGAGATGCAAAGCAGAGATGCAGTTCCCCAACCTCCTGGCTGGCCTGTTACACCTCTGAGACCTCTGGGGACAGTCTGAAAACCACCGCCTGACGGTGCTCCGCAGCATCAAGCCCTCGGTCTCTACAAGATAACAGAGACTGGGATGTGCCCTTTGTAATGATCCTGGAAGAAACAAAGCAATAGCTGGAGCTGGCGCTGGTGCTGGAGCTGCAGCCCCCTGCCACAGGATGAGTTATGCCTTGCTAGAGAGGGGCCGATGATCACAGAGTGTTAATTCACACTAACAGGAATTTGGCTCCGTGTTTTTGAAGCCTCTGTACCCAGTCCCTCACTGTTGGCTGCAGATGTAGCAGCAGTGCATCAGCACCGAGGGATGAAGCAGGGTCCTGGCCTTGGGCAAAGCTCCTTCAGTGTCCAGGAGAGCAATCGGCTCCAGTTTGAGCAAAGCTCAGCACCTCCCAGATTGCCTATAGAAACACCACAGGACTGCAAACACTCCTTGGGTTTTCGTATTTTTTCAATCAGCAAACAGCTCAGCCTGGCTTTTCCCTGTTTCTGCATAAATGCTTAAAATTCTCCTGAAATGGCCTTTTAAAATTTTCCATTTTAAACACAATCTGGAGGGTAAAAGAAAAAAAAAATCTGCTTGTAACCAAGATGGACAATATTGGCTGGCTATAGGATTTATGCTGCATCATTGTTATATTTGGCTCTTCCTAATGTCAATACCTACTGCACTTTTAAGGCTGTATTAAAAAGATAAAAAAGGAACCAGACAAGGACATTCAGGCCAAACTTTGTTACTGTTGATTTGGTCAAATATACAAAGCAGCTGCCTTAAAGTCCAGAATCAATATTTTCACATCAGAGCACTGCACAGAACCCAAACCAGAGAAATTGGGGAGGTTTTGACAGGATTTTCTTTGGAAGGTCCTGGCTGGGCTCAGGTGGCCCTGGAGGCTGGACTGGCAAGGAGTCAAAGCTGCAGGAAGCCTTTACAGGAGCTTTGTGCAGGGAAATATCCAAGTGTTTTACAGCTCCGCAGCTGTATGGGCCAAAGTGGAATTTGCTGGACTACAGCTATTTTCCACTGGATCTACTGGGAGCTATAGCTGCTACTCTGTGGGATAAATTTGGTCCTGTGGTGACCTGAACTTCCTCACATGAAGAAAAACATTTCCCCCCTAGTTTATGTGTCCTAAAATATATCAAGAAGGAGAAAGTCATGCCAGACAGTGCAGAGTAGATAGTAACCCCATTGCTTGCACCCCACGTTATCCTCCCGGCTTGACTGCGCTGCTGAATAAGTGGTGCTGCAGGGATGATAAGTTGTGATGCCACCACCTGAAGAGTAAATTACTGCTTTGTGAGTGAAAGCAGCAAGGTTAGTTCGTCAGATATAACTTGTTTCTGTTAGGAAGGAAAAGCTCAAGCCAAAGAGCTTCCCTCCACAAAAGCAAAATTTGTAAAATAATTCATGTCAGCAAGTCATTACTTTTCTGATCAAAGTGCATTTAAGATTAATAGAGAATCTCTCCATATACAACATGTATATGCACATGAATACCATGTCTCAACTGCTCTCTAGCTCCAGGAGATAGGAAGGTGGGGCAGCAGTCAGAAAAACTGGATTCATCTAGATGGAAGCCAGTACAGCACACAGACAGTTGACTTCTGAGGAGAAAAAAAAAAAAAAAAAAAAAGAAAAAGCCAAATAAAACCAATATCAAAAATAAAAAAAAGCCCTAAGATGTGAGAGGGATGCTCAGTGCCCTGGTGCTGGGGTGGGGTCACCTTTCCTTCTTTGAGATTATATTTTATTAGTTCGCTATTGCAATTTGAGAAAAAGTCCTTGAAAATAAAATCGGAGTGAACTCTTAAACTCTAAGAGCAAAGCCCACTTGGCCATGGTTTTCCATGGTCCACTTCTGCCTGGATGCCTACACGAGGAGGGCCAGGCTCTCTGGAGGCTTCAAGCATCCTTGCCAGGGAGGGAAGACACCTCTAAGTCAGGGACACAAAAAATCCCTCAAGTCCAGTGCGGACCACCACGAACCACTACTGGAAATCACCGTCCCATGAAGGTGACCCAGCAGCTCAGGCTGGGTACAAGTTGGTGTGAGAAAGGCAGAAACAAACCCCGAATGCACCCCCAGATACTCTCTGACAAGGTCAAGCAGCTCCTCTCCCCAGCCTGCGACACCCCAGCACCTCCTATTTATACACCCTGCACCCTGTAATTGCCTTGCTCGGAGCTTTAATCAGCTGCAGCATAAATACATGGGCGCAGTAAACTGATGCCAGCAGGGAGGCAGCCTCACCTTGCTCAGGCTCCCTGATGGTGGGGAGGAGAAAAGGGGCTGTGTAGTAGCCATCACTATGGTGGGGCAGAGGGGGAGAGTTGCACCCCTCTTGGATGCTGCGGGGATGCGACCGTGGCTGTGGAAACATCTGCTCTACACACCAGCCTCTTCAGCATATGGCAATGGCTGTTCCCACCCGCCATCCCCAAGGGGGGAAACGCTCCATGCGGTTTCACCTGGGTTAGGGCCACATCTGAAATCTGGGCACACTCCTGCTGGGACGGCCTGTGAACCAGCTGAGGTCTTCCATCCCGAGAAGGGCAGCCATGAATCATGCTCCTGAGGACCCTATCCCTTTTGCCCTGTGGAGAGGAGAAAAAATGAGACACTGGGCATGTCCACATGCTTGGTGTTTGGGCTCATTTCAGGGTGGGTTGAGCCTCTGGGATACTCTCACCTTACACCCCAGACATATTTTGCTGGCAGAGCACACTGAGGGGCATCCAGGATGCAGTGGAGGGCAGAAATGTCCCAGGAGAGACTTAACTGGAAAAAACATGTATTCTGCAGTCTCCTGTCTGCACCCATTCTCAGCTTCTTGAGCAACTCTAGTTGCCTGATTTGCCCTATTCCTGTTCCAAAACAGCGGTGACTGATGTGCCAGTCCAAGCTGAGGGGGGTGTTGAAGAGGTCAAGCTGACTCAGTGGGTGCAGAGGGCCGTGACTCACACCGGAGGGTGGATTTCACCCAAGCCCTTGCTGCCTCGCTGTCTGCCCGCTGCAATGCCGAAGGTGCTGGCTCTGCACTGGGCAGCTGCCGGCCTCCCAGTCAGCAAGGTGATGCCATTGGGATCAGTGGCATTTTGCACTAATAACCTGGGTCTGCAAACCAGGGGCAAGAAGGATTAGAGCACCACGGGAGTGGCAATGCCAACACGCAGGGTGGATGGGCAGGAGCCAGAAACATGCTGGGTTCTGTGGCTAAATCCCCCTGGAACGGTGGAGCCAGCTCTGACACACACCACGGGAAGGCGGTGGGAATGCCGAGCCTGCCCCGCTAACAGGGCCAGGATGGAAACCCCGGCCGTTTGCAAACAGAGCTCGGAAATGCCTGGCAGGTCAGGAGATGAACCACAGTGTGCTGGGAAGGAGGAAACAGAGGGGCAAAGTAGTAAAAAGCTGAGATAAGAAGGGCCTTGTAGTCAGAACAAATACCGAGTGATTCAACAGCAGCTGATCAAGGAAGGAGTAAAGTATCCTTCTTTCAATGTTTGATTTGCTGGCTGCAACAGCCTCAGATGAAGCAAAGCAGCAAATGTGGGGAGCAGGCAGCTCCCCCCTTTGCCGTGGCACCTGCTCAGCTTTTGTAGCAGGGGCCCCCAAAAAATGGCCTCTGGGCTTCCTTCAGCTGAAAAGATGCCTCCTCCTGTGGCAAGTGTGGGTCCCTGTCCCACAGAAATGGCAGCAGTGCTCGGCACCGGCTGCCGGGGCAGGAGGCCAGGACAAACAGCCGGGTTGTTCGCTGCATGTCCCGGTAGACAAATACTGCTGGCAACCCACATTACCTCACTGGGAGATGTTGCAGGAAACATAATCCCCGCCTAGCCAAGCCTTGTAACAGGGGCGAATGGCCAAGCGGCAACTAAATGGCCCAACAGCCTGTGATATTTGCTCACATGGGGGAGGTCTGTCCTTAGCCCTCATTTCACAGTGCTGGGGTGCGGTACCCACGATGCTCACACCACCTCAGCTTGGCTCAGCAGCTGGGTCAGTGCCCAGCCTGGCTATTGCCTTTTATTTACCCCAAATCCCTGCAGGTAGTTAGGAGAAGGCTCACTCGCTCTCTTCCCTGGGGAGGCACTGGGACGTGTCACATAATGCTCCATGTAGGGCTTTGCTGGGCTCAGTCTTTGAAAACCCAATGGTGCTTGAGGTCATGGGTGGGCTTTCTATCACCTTCACCAGGAATACAGGCTTGGAGCCCAGGCTAAGCACCCCCCCGTTCAGAAATTCAGACCTCTTGAATGAGACCTAGAGCTGCAATGGAAGAAAGAAAACAGAGAAAAAAAAGCAACCCAACCCCAGCACTTCCCAAAACCATGACCCAAAGTTTACTTCTGAAAATCCAAGCTGTCACCCCATATATAAAACACAACCGTGCTTCCTGCTGGCTCCACCCTCTCGCTCACAGCACAGCTGTTGTTTCACAAGACCCATCTGGCAAAGAAATCTTCATCTTTCCGAGCAGAGACAGACAGCTGGGGGTCTCCGATGTGTGAGACCCCCACACCTTCAGCCCCTTTGCTCTTGGCTACTGCAGATGGGCCATGACTTGGAGGAAGGCTGGCGGAACACCTCTAGTGCCTATGGAACACCAGCAAAGTCAGGGGGGGAAATCAGCCAAAACAGCAACAAAAAAAAGGTGGTGGATCATATGGATCCCCACACCATGATACGGTGGAGATCGAGGAGGTTCCCTGATTGCATGGGTCTTTCCACATTCCCTGCACCCTTTGTGCCAGCACGGGTGGTTGGAAGAGCCCAGCAGAGAGGTGCTGCGGCAGGGCTGGGCTGTGTGTGCAAAGGGGCTGGAAGCTGCTCTGCCCCAGCAACAGGGGGAAGAGTGGGAATAACTCCCTGGGCTGAGCACACCTACCTCCTTTCACGGGAAAAGGTGAGCATCTCCAGCCCCACCATGGTGCTGAGTGAGGGGCAGCGCCTGCTGTCCCTGCTGGCAGTGGAGGGGGCTCCCAGCCATGCCATTGCCAAAGCTGGCATTTCAAAACTCTGCTCATATGATGTGGACCCACAGAATCACAGAAGCATCTAGGTTGGAAAAGACCTTGAAGGTCACCTAGTCCAACCACAGCAGACACATCCCTACCCAGACAGGCAGAGCTGTGCTTATTTATGCCGGCTTCCAGCTCTGACTGAGCACAGGAGTAGCTTGGCAAGCTGGGTAAATGAACAACAAACAATCCCCACAAAACAAAAACCAGGCACAAATAGTTATAAAATCAACTTCTCAGAGATCACATTTATACTTTCTCCTTGGTACAGTGCTGCTCCTCCCCAGACAGGGAGCCAAAATGCCACTGGAGGATCACAGGTGGGCAAAAACACAAAAGGAGAAGAAGGATAAACAAGACAAAACAAAGATCATGCAGGTACTGAGCAAGACATGTCCACGGGCTGGCATTACTTAATGTGGATTTGCAAAGACCTGTCCAGTGATTGACCAACCTGTGAATGCCAAGATGCAGCTGGACCTGACTTGCTAACCAGATTAGTAGGAGATGGAAAGTCCCTACAAGACCTGCAGTCACTGGCTAAGAAGTTGGGGAAAAAAAGAAATCAGCGATTTTAACCCCCTGAAGAACACAGCTCATGCGACAAAAATGCATGGCCTCGCTGTTGCCTGACCATTTGAGCTTTCCCGTCAGCATAAGTCAAATATTATCTGGGTTACGGCAGCCACGACCGACTGCAGCTCCTGCAGCTGGCAATACACGGTGCTGCTTTGTGGCTGGGGTTCATCACTGCTGCTCCAGTCCTGTGCTTCCCACCTCACCATACCTCCCCAGCCACCTTCAGTGGCTTTTCCAGTGAAGAAAGCAATAAGTGGGACATGATGCGAGTCTGGGAATGTGTTACCAATGCACTGGTCTGCACGTTAGGAAAACACAAAATGTTTGTCGCGGGCTTCTTGCCATGGGTACTTGCTGCTAAATTCACTCTACATCGAGATTTTGTGCTCCATCGACAGAGTCCCTTGTCCACGGGAAGACAGATAGTGAAACCTGGGACCTACCAAGAAAGCCAATAGCTCTGGCAGCGCCCCCAGAGCCTAGTGAAGAGCTGCTGCCATGCCGCACACTGCCCCGAGACTGCCCAGTGCCTGCTCCGGCCACCATGGCCACTTTCCCTGTCCATGCCCCAGCCCCAACCAGCCGCCCAGGCTCTTTGGCAGTGCAAGAGCCGTGGCCCATTGCATCATCCTCGCTCCACCTCCCTGGGGGAGGTCTCCATCAGCCCTAAACCTGGCAGCTTCCCCTGAGGCATCTTCGCCAGCTGCACCCAGCCAGCTGAGAGGAGCTGGGGCAATGCTTGCTCTGTGTCCCAGAAAATACCCAACGTTTTGAATCATTTCCTGGTCCCAGGCCATGTCAAAGCTGAGACTTTTCCCAGTTCCTGGTGAGCAGTGCCCATTCCTGGTGTTCTCCTGAGACAAAGAGGGAGCACCCTCCTTCAAGACCTCCGTGCCAGCTCCTGCCTGCTTGCAAAGACTTGCCCCAGAGGGACAGGGTTGATGGGTTTTCAAGTGCCTGGAAAGGCTTGTTATGGGCACATATTCAGCTTTACCCATTGCAAGTAAGACAATTTTACTCAGGTTCCTGGGAGACCAGAAATGAAAGCAGAAGTGGAGCAATTAGCCTCTGAGGAAAGGATGGAGAGGTGAAGGTTTAAGGGCAGGGCGGTTGTTTCTCAGCAAAGTGGGGCTCGGGTGCTGCCAGGAATGCCTCAGTAATACTGTGAGAGAGAAGCTGGTCCAAAACAGTAGCTCCCCTTGGGCTGGAGAGCACCCAGAGATGCTGCACCTCCTTCTCCACTGCCACCCGTTGCCTTTCTCCTGGTCTGGGAAGCATTGCAAAGCTCTCTGTTCTCCTGGCCTCTTGCAGTGGGATGGCCTGTGGCTCTGCCACCAGCCTGACACAGCAGAGTCTTAAAAGCAGATGCAAACCCCCTTCATATAAAAATAAAGTCATCAAGAGCTTTTGGCCTCAGGGAGTCCATGAACTCTTGTGGTGAACCAGCCGGTACCAGAGCCATCTGAGGACCTTGGGGCACCCAGCTGTGTCTCAGGGGGTGTGGGCGGAGATAGCAAAGCCATCGCTAGGCATCACTGTATCACACCCACAATTTTTCAGGTCTTCCTTTGTGGGCTTTTCTGTTCTTGACCTTTGACCTAATTGCATAAGCCACTTTCCAGAGTAACTACAGCATTTGCAGCTTTCATCGACTTCCTCCAAAAAGGAGAGCGAGGATTGCCAGGAGGGAGATGCCAGAGCTGCCCTCACTTTGATGGGGTTTATTCACCTGGATGGTCCACAGGCTTCAAATAACGCCAGGCAGGCAGGCAGACGGGCAAGTGAAGGGCTAGAAGTGCCCGGCTAGCATCTGCCACCGCTTATTTTGCTGGCAACTAAGAAGCAAAACATCTGATAAAGAAAGAGAGCTGTTTGTTTACAACTCTCTCCATGCAGCTGAGGCAGAACTAGAAAGCCCAATCACTCTCTACTCCACAATAAGCAGTGGGTGTTGGGTTTTAAAGAGCATCTCTCACCATGACCTCGATGGCCCATTTTATGTGTGGTGGCATGGAAGGGAGCCCAAAGGTGAAAAGGCTTAATTAGTAATACTTCAAGCTGATTACTACAGCCCATATATAGGATGACCTGCATCTACTATCACTTAGCATGGTAATGACTAAGTACAGCATGTGGTTTAAATATCTCCCTAATGCTAAAGCTAAATGCATCTATAGCCCTAACCCTCTAATTGACTGATTCTAAATATGATAGATTAGCTTTCCATCTCATTATATGTATCTAATCAGGGGATGAGGGAGTGTATACCCTTGGACACATGGTTGTTCATTTCTACTGCCCTATAACAGCAATTAAAAGAAAATTACTTGTCTACTCGGGTTTGTTGCAGGCTTATCTTGTACCCTCTCTCAGAAAGCTACAGGATTCACTTCATGATGGTAATAAAAATAAGCTGCAGAATCCTGCTTCTGTATGGACACCAAGATTTAGAAACATAGGTGCTGCCTGTGTGACCTTTGCCTGATGACCCTAAATCAGTGCGGGGCTTTTGTTGCCTGTGATCATTGCCCCATCAACAACCAGCTCAGGGGCAGCAGTACCCAGTGAAAGAGGCTGGGAGCAAGGAGCAGGGGAAGGTCTTGGCACAAACAACAGCTTAGGCTTCAATTGCCCATTCTCAACTAGGATGCTCATTTAGATATTGTCTAAAAGAAGTTTCCTGATTCCAGCAACCAGCTGGACGGGGTGCCTTTTCCTGCAGTCATCATGCCCAGCTGCAAGGTCCTGCATATCAGGTCCACTCCCCTAGGAGCTGCTCACTATAGCCCCAGCCTGAGGACACAGGTGGGTGGAGGACTAAGGCAAAGTCCCTGAGTGACCTCATGTGCATCTTTCAGCCCAGCTGAGCACTAATAAGCTTGCTGCATTTAGGCTTTCACTCCAGGTCTGGGTAGGTCCAGGCCCCTCCTTGCTCATGCCTTGTGTCTGCCTAGGAACCAGTCTCCAAAGCAGGATGCCGTGGGCCAGCTGCCTGATGTTGAACTCCAGCTGCTGCTGGAGTCTCCTTAGCCATTTGTTAGTGCTCAGGAGTCCACATAATATACTCATGCTCCACCAAAACTGAGAAACACCTACACAAGGTCACCCCAGAATCTAACCACCGTCATCAGGCCCCTTGGAAACCTCCCTCTGGCCTAGGAGGCATGTCCCTTCCTGCTGGGAGGAGAGAGCATCCATGCATCCCTCCCAGCCCCTCTGCCTGGGCCTGGCTAAATGGGAGAGAAGAGGAGGTCATCGGCTTCTTGCCCAAGAGTAACAGACAATCACCCAGGTCTAACAACCCTCTGTAGTCAGCACGGTCATGGGTGCTTCACTTCCTCTATGTTTAACCCAATATAGAGGCTACAGAGCCAAAACAAAGACCCAGATACCTTTATGATCATGCTTGCAGGTCCGGACCAGCTCCGATAGGTCTATACACAGACACAGAGTAATTCAGCACGGGGAGATGAGCCATGTTATAATTTTGTCATTTTCCACTCAAGTGTCCCAGGCACTGATTTCAGTTTGGGGATTTTCCATCTCAGAGAAATTACCGGGCCCCACCAAAATAGCTGAGAGACAGTTCCATTTTGGGTTACAACATCTTCACCCGATCAGCACGAGCACAGCTCCCCTCTGCGTGTGTGAGAGAAACGCCTGCCATGGGCAGGAGACTTGGGGCCATGGTAAATTGTTGCAGTGCAAGGAAAATTAAAGGAATCAGGGTAACAGATTAGAGAAGGCATCCCGAGCTGGCAGGGGAAATTCTTGCTCATTAGAAGCAAAAATAAAAGACAGTCTTCAATTGCCAGGGTATAATTTAGATGCAGGATCTACGTGGCAATTTTCGTGGGTCTGCAGGGAGCCCTGGTGAAACTTGGTGATGAAGGTTCCCACAAGTAGAAGGATTTTGCTAAAGTTCAGGCCTAACTGAGCAGGTTTAAAGGTCACACTTGCCTTTTTTCCTCCAGTTAAAATTGAATTTTAAGCTACTGAGATTAGCATTTGAAAGGGAACATTATCCTGTGACATATGGCTCGCTTGACCAGTTTCGTTAAGCAGTTGGAGGTAGGTTTTCTCCAGTTTCCAAGGAAGTGGCAGGAGCACCAAGCTGAACAAAACCACCACCCAGTCTTCCCCTTGGAGAAAGGGTTAGCGATGAGTGAGAATAAAGGGCCTGAGAAGTGGCAAACAGAAAGGTTGCCCCAAGGAGAGCAACATGTTCAGATATGTCTATCAGATAACAATACTTAAGCTCAAGCCCCAGAGTGTCTTCACAGAGCTTAAAAATAATGGTGACTCAGCTCTAGGTGAAATACTTACTCACCCGTAATACTGTCCTCCCGCCTCAAGTCAGAAGGTTTGAGCTACTGAGCCTTCAAGTTTGGGAGACACCAACATCCCAGAAGCCAGAGGAGACATTGTCCAGAGTCTTGTTGGCATTTGCAAACCCAACGACCCAGTTCTTAGGGTGAATATGACACTATGTCTTAGTTCAGAAGAAATCTGTGGTTAGCAGCAAACTGTAATAAAGGTTCTTAACACCCTCTATCTTCTAGACTCTGCATTTGGGAAACCAATGAAAGACTTCTGTGCAGAAGGTACCTCTGGGCAGTAGACAGGCCTGTAATGACTAGGAGGTCTGGAACTGCTTCCTGTCTGAGTCTAAAGGCAGATAAGATGAAGATACATAAAACTGCCTCTCACTCCCAGTCCAACCACAGCACACCTTGGCTAGTCACCCAAAATGGCTTTACTGACAACTCTTGCACTGTTCTATCTTGGCATATGTGGTGGCTACGGTGGTGGTGTTGCTGTTGTTCCAGTGGTTTGAAGATCTTGAGATCTTGTTCCTGGAATCAAGTGAGATGAAGGTGAAACAGGTTTCATTTAAGAAGAAACTGTTCTATTTCTCACTGTTGTAGAAAAACCTGAGGCTTTGACCCCAGTCCACGTTAAACGTTTGGAAATGAGAAACCAGGTGATGAATAAACCCCCCATTTGAAGGAGCGGGGAAGAAAGCTCTGGGGGAACTGAGTCACTAGTTTTGAGCAATCCTGAACTCACTGCTAAAATCTCTCATCTCCACTTTTATTAGACCTGTTGCCAA
The DNA here is from genome assembly GCF_031877795.1 of Strix aluco. Lineage (NCBI taxonomy): Eukaryota > Metazoa > Chordata > Aves > Strigiformes > Strigidae > Strix > Strix aluco. The sequence goes on along the minus strand of NC_133934.1, from coordinate 123,167,463 downwards.
CAACAGCCGTGGGAGCTCAGAGCTGGAGTGGGAGAGCTGACACCACAGGCAAGTTAAAACTGTTTCAGGGCTAAAACCTTCATACTGACATGTTACCAGTGGGAGCCCACGCAGCAAAGCCTCCGTCTCTGTCTGACCCAAGCTTTTTTCAAGCTTCCTTCTTGGGATGAAAGGGTTTGGGGATGTTCCTTGGCAATTCTGCCCGGCAGCCTTTTGCCACAACAGCTTCTAACTCCCACCATCCCAGAGATCTGTGGTCCCCAAGTCTCCTTGATCAAACCACCCTCATCGAGGCAAAGGCATCTGCCTTCCCCAGTGTGGATGGGGGCAGAGATGAAAGGGTGACTTTCTCGCATGTCTTCACTAGTTGCCTACAAGTGTCCTTAGGCACTTCTAAAATATACTGCACCCTCTTGGTCACAGCCCAGAGCTGTGACCCCATTTCTTAGAGAACACCCTCCTGTCTCCTCTCTTTTCTAGCTTCTGATGCAAGACCTGAGAGGGGAGATAGCCTGACCTTCTCCCATAACTTCCAGTCATATATAGACATCACTGGGACACTGGCTATATCAGAGTCCCCACCACCTCGTTCAGGACCAGAAGATGCCCAGGTAGCCAACTGCCAACACTACTTATCGTTCTTCCATGCTTTTTGACCTTCTGTTCTTCCTCCATCAGCAGGACACTTCCAGAGGGCGACGGCCCGAGGGGCGATGCAGAGTGCTGCGCCCAGGGGAAGGCAGGACGGGCAGCGGTGTGGGTGGGGAACAGCAGCACAGGCTGCAGAAGGCAAAAGGTGACAGGCTTGTGCAAGGACTGATGCACAAGTTCAGAAATGCTGCTGAACAAGCCCTGCACACAGCGACTATACAGCGTGTAAACGCCTTCCCCAGCCTTCCTCTTCTTCTTCTTCACTCCTGTGCCTCCTGTATGCTGCGTGCCCTGTTACATGGGTTTTGAGACAGGGAGGCAAGGGACCACACTGTGGTGACTATACATAAAGAATAGGAAGAGGTGGGCAAATACATAAAACCCATGCCCTCTGTTCTTACAGTTTTATCACCCGTCTCTTGGCACTTGGCATTTTCCTCCAAGCCTGGCTTCACATCAATTCATGGACCCCAGCTTTCATCTAAAAAAATTATAATTACACGACATTCCAGCTACTATTGATGTGGAGAAGAAGTGCAAGTCAGAATACGAAATATTCATAATCCAGATGTTTAAAAAAAAAAAAAAACTTTGACATTTATTATTTTGGAAAGCTCTTGATTTCTGAGTGAGCCATGATTTTCAGACAACCTGACTCATCATTTCTGAATGCTTCGGTTTGGCAGCCCTGTATATATTTAGTAATACAAACCCTGACTTGCAGCTTCCAATGAGAATCCTAATGGCATGATAAGACAGATTTTCATCTCATTCACGTCATTTCCAAATATCAGGAAATTTACTTAACAGCAAGAGTTGTAAAAGCTGTGAAATGGTCTCCCTGGGGAGGAGCAGCAGCCTCCTGACTACACACTTGAACAGCTGAACAAACCAACAGAGAGCAGGCAGCAGCGAATGGCTCCTTACTTTCTGGCCAAAGGACAGAGCAGATGATCCCAGACACGTTTTCCTCTTCATTTCTCCTGGCTCTGGGTATTGCTAATCAAGTCCTCATACCACAGCTGCTGGAGCCTCTCTCATATCCAACTGGAGAAACGGCAACTTCTGCAGGAGGAGCACGCAGCTTCAAGGGAAAATACTGTTGCAAACCATTTAGGACTTCACAAGGAGTAAGGAACCTGTGCCAGTCTTTGAGAATGCATTCAAAGCATCTTCATCCAGCAGTTAGGATTGCATTTTTTACGTTAAAATCCCTTAGGCACTTGGAGTCTGTGAGATTTTTTTTTCCATTGCCTATCAAGCAGTGGTATTAAAAATGATGTCTTTGGCAGCACAGCCAGCCTGAGTAGGTGCGAGATGATTTTCATCTATTCATTCTAGACCATCTGTTTCTCACCCTCAACTTTCAAAGGCCTTGAATGAGATGTAGGCCACTGAATTTTATAGCTAAATTTCATGAACCTCTTTGAAAATGAAAGGATTGCACAGAACACAAATTTAGAGACATCAAAGAGACCTTCCCTTTTCATGCAAGCACCAAAAGCAGTGCAAAGGGAACTAATTATAATTTGCTCTATTGCCAGTTTTCACACTGGAGCAAATACAAGCATTTTATGCTTTAAACCTTACAAACCCATGGCTGCCAGCTTAATATACTCCTAAAGTAGGGCCAAATTAATAGACTAAAACTATCTTGCATCCACTCAGGCAAGCAATGAAGCCAAAAGAGCTGGCAGGCTAGCTCACGGAAGAACTCTTTTTTTGTATCCCTGCTTTGTTTAAGAAAAAATAAATCAATATTTCTTTACATGTTCAATGGCAGTGTAAACACTAATTCAGCTTTTTTCAAAAGCAAAGCTATGTCATAGATAGTTTTTAATGAGCTGATCTTCATCCATGCTGCTGACAGAGTCTGGAGGGAACACGATTGAAATTGCAGCTTCTCATAAGAAGGAAGGGAGAGTTCTGGGATCTCAGCCAAACGTGGCTGACTCAGGATCTGCTGACTCGAGTGGCTGAAATCATTACGTAGACATCTGAGTTCCAGGCAGGCAATGGAGAGGAAGAACTGCCCTAAATTATGAAGCAAGATCCAGGTGAAATTGTGAAAATCAAGGAAATTACTTTATAGCAGAACATTAGGCTTCTAGTCCAAACACAGATCTGCACACGTGCTTTGCAGTGAGGGTGATGGTAGGGTGGAGTGACCATGACGCCACTTGAAATCAATGAAAAGCAAAGCTGGCAATGAAAAGTGAAGCTAGGGAAGAATCTCCCTTTGATATTTGATCCCTGACCCATCAAGTCTACAAGCCCTCGTCCAAAGCAGGTACTGGCTGGTCAGGGCAGGAGCTTTTCCTGCTCCCTAGGGTGGCCTTAAACACCATTTTATATCTTCCAGAGATCTACAAGCTTTCTGATTCAAAAATCCTAAAAGAGCACCTACACAGGTGTCTTAGTTTCCATTCCCCAAGCTTTCAGGACACAGATTGGTGGGTATTGCTATACCAGTAAAGGTCTCCAAAGGTGACTATTGCACATTCTTCATACTGTCAGTGGTGTAAGCAAAGCTGCTTGGATCCTGGGGCCGTGGAGACGGGATCACAGTTTGATGCTGAAGGCAACACTATGGCACTAACTTCTCCAGCAGGAATGATTCCAAAAGGTCTCCAGAGCCCCAAGGAATAACACAACCAATGAAACCCTGGGATGATACCAACATGCTGACAAAAAAGTTCTGCACTGATCTCCAGGGAAGGAGAAGTCGTTCATAATCCTTGACAGTGGGAGAGTCCAAAAGCTGTAAACACAAAATTCATAAACAGTTTTGGTGCTCCCACTCTTGGTGGCCAGCTTAGCTGCACCTACCCCTTGCCAAGCGAGCACTGCTGCAGTCATAACACTGGGAAACTGAGTGAGGAGCTGCCTAGGGTCATGTCTGCACCAGACAGCTGAACACTCCACTTAATTCACACGTGAGTAAGATGCCACAGTGGCCCACTCATGCAAATACATTCATCCCCGTACCATTTCTTCCCATATGGGAAACAATTCAAGCTAGCTTGCATGACTGGTTCTTGGATCATTTTTCTGGATATCTGCTCTTCCTTCTCCCACTTACACTATACAACCTGTCTTTCCCCCTCTCTTGCCCCCCTTCGAAGGAGCTGGGTATCTACAGACTAGCAAAGAGATGACTGGCTGCGATGTGGCCAGAAGATGCCCATGGAAGGGAGGGAAGACCAGTGGATGGAGCTGTGCTTACTTGAAAGAGGGAGAACTGGTACAGTACACAAGCACAAGAGTCCAAGGGTAACTGAACCTCTGCCCCACCTGCCAAACAGTTCAGTGGATGGTTTAGGGGTAGAAGTAAAAGGGACTCAGTTGAGGAGAGAGGGCTTGGGTGGGAAGGGGTATCACTGGTATGTGGATCTCAGCTTTGATTTCTTATTTTTATCTTGGTCTCACGGAAGGTGAGCACGTACATACTGGTGGGTCTGTGTTGTAACAGGGGTTGTACCTGCATAATTTCCTTGACAAAGGCTTATGCTCCCTGACGTCACCTCCACAGTTAGAGCAGTGCAAGGTCTGTGCAGAAGTGTCCCTCTCTGCTGCACCTCACCCTTCTCTCAAGTTAAAGCATGTCACCAGCACTATACAAACATGATCAGCTTTGCAGGAGGTTAGAAATCCTTCTTCTCCAGTAATTCATATCTGCCCAAGGAAGAGGCTATAATCCTGACATACACCTTCAAGACTAGCAAGGAGTGCAAAGGTGTGCCATGGAGCTACAGAAAATCATCCAAATTCCAGAAGAGCAGGGATGGCACACAACCATCTCCTGGAGTGTCTGGTTTCTACAAACTGCACTGAAAAATTGTCCCAGTCTGCCTGTAGCAGAGGCTTGAGGCTGCAACTGATAAGTGCCCTGTGAGTATTAAGCCCTTAAATCCAAACCAAACCAAGTCACCCTGTTCCTTAGATAAGGTTTATCGTTCTCATGGGAGAAAGTCATCCTTTTGTGTTACCTATTGGCCAAAAACTCTGCTTTCAAGCAGTTTTCCATCTCTGCAGCTCCCATCGCGATAATGCTACAAATAATTTAAGTGCTACCACTTTGGATCAAAATTTTAATGAGGCACTAAACCCACAAAAGGGGCTCTGTATAGCATAATTAAATAGAATGGGCCTAAATAAACAGTAAGGTTTTACAAGTTACATTATAGTCAAAAACAGCTGGGAGGCAAAGAAAGGAGCATTGAAGATGCATGATGTAAAAAGGCATTTCACAGAATGCAAACACTAAAACTTTTCATATCGCACAAACAGTAAAACACTACGAGCACATGACTTCCCTTTGATTTGGAAGAATCTGTGTGGGGCACAGGGCATTTGGTTTTTTCCTTCTGCTAGTCAGCACAATGAAATATTTCACGTGGAAACCCAAACAGTGGCAAAAGAGAGCCATTTGTCCTTCAGAAAGAAATAAATACTGCAGAAACAGGTAAAGTCAGTAGGAACATCTGGTTCAGTCAGGCCATGGGATGCTGGGTCATGGCTCCAAAACGCCAGACAGTGCAGGGACTCCTCAAAATAGTCTTGCAAACAATCAGAATTGTAACAAGTCTGTTTGGCTCAGAGCTGCAAGACACTTGTTTGATGCTCACGCCGACTCCTCAAATCCATTGCAAGCGGTGACATTCAGGCTGAGCCAACTAGCTCAGCATTCAATTCTCTGTCTGCATCAGCTACTTACAATATCATGTTTGTTCCACCCCTGTCAATATTTGATCCAAGAGCTGCATAAATCCTACAAACACAGGAAGGTTTCAATTTCACATTAAGGTAACATTGACAGTGGTGCTCTTGTATCGTGTAAAGTCAGTGCACTGTTACTCCTTGAGAATGAAATTTCTGGTAAACTTGATTTTCCTTTCATTTCCCCCCAGTCCTCTCAGCAGCCCTTCCCCAGAGCTGTAACTATTGCTGCAGTTCTGGGCTTGTGAATGAAAAGTTTCTAAATTCATCTTGGTTTATCATTGGAAGAATTCCTTCTTCAATGGGAGTCAGAATGGGCTCCTCTTTTATAAAATCTGGATCAAAGTTGCTCACGTCATCCTTGGACTTCTGTCAAACAGAAAAGACAAAGGAAAGATATTGCGAAAGTATGTATTATTTGCTTGATCCTTGCTCAACATCTTTAGTCTAGTCTTGAGTGCAGTAAACCATCAACCCAGGCTGAGCTTACTGAAAGCTTTTTCTAGGGTTGGACTGGGCTGCAGCTGAGTGCCCCCACAGAGCCTCTTACAGTGTAAACCCTTTCAGAGCCTCTTCAGGCTTCTGACAGGCAAACCCCTCTCTGACTGAACTGACACCACCTCTGACGGGTCGTCTGGCAGGGCAGGGCACATAAATCAGTTCCTGTGGCAGCACAGACCCAGCCATTTGAAGCAGTTATCAGCCACATTTCCAATTAGCTGACTCCACACAGTCCCTCCTTATCTGCAGAGTGTCTCAGCTGGGTTTGGGGGGGGGGCATACACTCCTCTATGTGCGAGCCGTTAAACTTGCACAATAATGAACTACTGGGCCGTGGGAAGACAAATGGCTTGCCTCCAGGTGCTGGATTCCTTACTGCGTGCCACAAAGTGGGACTGTTTACAATGCACACACACAAACTGGGTTTGTGGCACATTTTGACAAGGTGTGTGTTTTTCCTGCGTCCAGAACAAGATGTTTTATTGACACTGAAGTCTAATGTTCCCAGATCCTGTCCAGCTCATGGTGGACTGAGGAGGCTCTCTTAGCCTTTGATTCAGGTCAAGAAACAACTCAAGAGCCTGATCTTGAGCTGCCACAGCTCCTCTGAGTGCCTGATCCTGCACCCAGTGATCTTCATGGAGCAGGACTGGGTTGACCACTAAGAGCTTGCAGAGTGACCTGTGGTCTGTGCATGAGACAAAGCCACTCCAGGTGACAATTTCAAAGGCAAGGAAGCCACAGACACAACCTTGGAAAGGCCCTCCATGGAGAGCAGAGAGCATCCTTAGGGCTGTGTGGCACTGCTGGGAAAAGGGGCAGCACTGTGTCCTCTTCAGCCTGTCTGCCATTTGAACCACTCGGCTGACAGTGGCCTGAGCAGAGAATGCTGCACTGGGTGCTGTACAGAGACACACAAGAGAGAGACAGCCCAGTTGTGAAGGGGTAGGTGGAGTGGGAAGGATGAGGATTACTTACCCTGTTTTATATTTAGGGGAAGGCAAAGGGTAGTTAGGTGCCTAATCTGCTGCAGTTGCTTTTACAAACCTTTTGGCTGAGCTGCCTTTGAAAATCCAGCATGGAGGGGAAAAGCAACCAGTACAAAATCAGGTGGCCAACCAGCAGCCAAGACCATAGACCTCACCTCCTGGCTTTTGTGTCAGGGTTGCCCTTCCTTCACCTCCTTTCCTGTCTCATAGGAATAAACCTGCATATAGAGCCAAGAAGTCAAAAAAAAGAGGGATCCCTTTCCCCTCACCCCTCTTTCCCACGTACAATTCGGGGTCTGAATGGTGGCTCCATCTGACGCTGGTTCAGCAGGTCCCAGTCCAGATCTTTGAAGTAGGGGTGCCGCAGAATCGCGCTCTCGCCGCCCAGCCCCGGGCTGCCCAGCCGCATGTTGGGGTTCTTCGTCATGAACTGCAAAACAAAAAGGGCTGTTTGTTTCCTCCCATCCGGCAGGGCCACGGGAGAGGGACCTATTAGCAGTCACACAAAAGCTTGTCCTCAGCTTTCCTGTTGAACCCAGTTGCTGGCCAGACTTCTCGATTTCATTCTACTGGAACTGCATGCAAGGAACTTGACTCATTCCCTAGAGGAAAAAGTCGGGGTGTATTTCTCCTTGGTCCTTTTTCTTTTGGTCAAATCCTTGGTTACCACAATAAGAATATAAAGTTGAATTGCATCATTTGCAACGTTATAAATGTTGCACAGTGGGTTTGGTGGTTATTTATTTCCGTATTAATTTCTCAGGAATACAAGCTTGTTCTCAAATGTTGCTCACCAGCCAGCCAGGCTTTGGACTGGAGTCAGTCCTGAGCTGTGTCTTTTTCCTAAACCTCAGCCTGCTGAAGTGCAGCCAGAAGCCTACGCTTTCCTTCCTGTCATCTCAGGAAACAGAGGAAAATGAGCAAGGCGCTGGCTTTTAGAGCCCCTCCCCAGACTCTGAGCAGATGAGAGCAGACAGGTGAAACTTTAAAAGAGGATTTCTTTTTGTAACATTTTTACTCTGCTACCAGTGAAAAGAAATCTCAAACCTCAGACAAAGCACCCTGGTTTGCCAGGGAGCGATGAGAAAAGCTGTACATGCACACAGCACGAGAGGGCCCTGGTGGGTGCCCTTTAGGTCCCAACAAGAGTGATGAAGTGTGAGTGCTGTGGATATTTCTTAAGGGGAAGGGAAATATTGAGGGAGGAGGGGAATCCCTTCCCCAGGCAGGAAAAGAGCTAGTTGGTTTGTTAATTTAGGATTAGAGTTCTTAAAAATTTGGTAAAAAACGATCTTTCCCCTCCCCTCAAGTATTTCTAATTCATTAGAGAAACCAGGTTATGTTTAAACTGGGAAAATAGCTGCTTTTATTTGCCTATTGAAACAGCAGCATAAAGCAAGCTCCACTCTGGTGGAGGTGTCCAGACGATTTCCTCGAAGATGAAAGAGCATTATGTTTAGCAAATAGCTAAACCAGCTAAACCAGACAATCGGTCACTGTTTCAGGAATGACCAAGTCTGCTGCATCTCAGCAATGGGGAAATGAAAAGAAGGGGAGGCGCAGCGAAAGACCAACTTCATTCTGACTGTAGGAGCTTTTCAGAAGGTACAAACTCTCCCAGGACGAGCAGATAAAAAGTCTAGTCATTCCCTACCTAGAGAGAAGATGGGGAGAAGAAAGATGACTGTCAGATTTATTTTAGAAATCTCCCCAATACCCCATCCTGAGGGGGTTTCAGAGCCAAAGTAGATGGGGCATCTGCAGCTGAGACCTTGCAAGATCTGAGACTCTGATGACATTAGCACAAAAACTCCAGCTCCAGCCTGATCTCCTGTGCTCTTTGAGGACGTGTGCTGCCATGGGATTCCCTAACAGCAGAACTGTTCCACCATTCCACCCAAAATATCAATAGAAAGATCTGCTGAGTGCATCCAGGTTTGTAAGAGCAGTCACCAGGAGAGGAGCAAACCTGACACAGCTCTCTGCAGCTGAGGTCTCCCCATGCTTCTCTGGACTCTTCAGTCCTCAGTTATGCAGCATTTCCAGGGTCAGGCCCAAGGACAAGCAGAACTTTTCTGTCTCCCCAACTCTTTCAACCTTTTCTTCTCCCTTTTTACCAGCAGAACCCAAACACAATTTGTTTCCCAAGAGACTCTGCCCCAGAATTTCTGTGGGATACTGATCCCCAGACAACAGCTTGGTTTCCAAACAAGAAATGGGTCAAGCCAAAATCTCTGAGGCCTGGTTCAGACAAGCTTTTGCAAGTCTTGAACTAAACTTCTTTGGTTTGCAAAACAGGCCAGAATTCTCCTGGCAGCTCCGTCTTTTTCTAGAAATTCCCTGCCCAGCTTCTTTGTCCCCACAGATGGATATCTGCACCTCTCTAGCTCTTATTTGCATTGCTGGAACACCTAGAAAGCTTAAACAAGATCAGAGCTCACTGGTGCTGGGAGCGGTATAGACCAAAACAGTCCAAAAAGACAAGACAAAAAGGAGAGAGAGCTGGGAATAAGTCTCATGTCTCCTGGCTCCTGACCTACCACCACCACCACCATTATACCAGGAAGCTTCTGCTAAATGTGGAAAGGAAAAACAAAATCATGAAAGCAAGTGTCTCTGAAAAGGGCTGGTATCACAATTTGCTTGGGTTCCCATTCATGTTCAACCATATAAGACCAAAACCTAAACTGGACCGCCCATTCCCAGACCAGTTCAGAGCCCTGGGATATAAAAGTGTGTTTACATTCCTAGTTGCTTGCTTTATTCCACATGATGCCAAAATTGCATCAAGCAAAGGCATCCAATGCAACAAGCTGAGAGCCAACGTAAATGCATTCCTGGCTGCTTAAAACACCCTTTTTGATAGGACAATGAGGATTAGGCAAGGGCCATCCCTTGAGGTGGGCCGTTTTGAGCTCTGAAAAAGCAAAACATTACATTCAAAACAAAATGTCTGTTCAAATTTGACCAGACATCTCCAATTTGAGCATTGGACCCACAGATTAAGAAACCTCAGTTGGGTAACTCTAGACACCATCTACCCTGCATTGTGTGCCCAAAGGAGGCAGGAGGAGAGCAGAGGCTTCAAATTCACCCACTGCTGGAATATGTCCCCCTGGCTCAGTGCTGCTGCCTCTCTTGCTCTGTAAAATCAGGGCTCTGAAGCACAAGGGTATCAAGGGCTGGAGTGACCCACCAACACCTCTCTGGACAGGTTTCTCTAAGCTTGTTTCCCAGATACTGCGAGCACCTAACACAGGCTAGCAGGACCTTGAAAGTGAATATAAACCATGCACTCTACAAAGAGTATCAACACAATGTGAAGATGCCTGCCTTTCATGGCAGTTGAACTCATATTAGTCTTCAGCAAAAGGGTGGGATATCATTTCAAAGGACAGCCAATCTCTTATCACTAATTTACATCCCTAATAAACGTATTGTACGCTGCACAGAGACCTCTCAATTGCATCTGTGCATGGGAACCAGCACTGAAAATGTTGCCTTTAAACAGCATCGTGCAGTACGTGAAATATCTTCCTGTATTCTGGGCAGCCACAGCATCCCATCAGGTTACTCAGCCTGTGGATGTACACACACCTCCGCACCTGGGGGCTGTGACAGAAAACAAGAGATTGGCCATTGCTGTTCCTCCCTTACATAAAATCTCCTGGTGAATTCTGGAGGCGGCAGATCCATCATAGGCTGGTGAAGGTGGGGTGTTTTCTCTGGGAAGCGGTTCTAGTCTTTATTTGGCAATTGGGCCGAAAAGCAGGCATGCTAACAGTACTCCAACAGAGACAGTACTGATGTTTTGCACTGGAACAGAGTTACCTGCCTTACTGTGAGAAGTATATAAAATTAAAGGATGAAATTTTTTAAGCCAGTTTCCACTCAAACAAATAACTAACCCTCTCAAACACTATTTAGATTCACCAGAAATTATTGCACTGACAAAGAAACAGATGAAGTTTCAATTTGTGTTGTCTAGTATTGCAGGAAAACCCAAAAGACTATAATGACCTCTCAAAGGCTCAAAAGCCCATGAATCCTCTCTCTCTGCCTTAGGCAGCACTGATGTTTCTCTGCTTCGACAGTGTAGCATCTGATGCCCCCTCTCATGCCGCCTCTCCTGTCTGACGGCACTCCTAGCAAAGCAAACAAAGAACTTGGGATTTCTGAGGAACTTAATTACAAGCTCAGCCTTCATCTCTGAAATTAGTAGCTGGAGCCCATACCCATGTCTCTGACCATATAAGAGAGACTTCTGCAGCAGGAGGGATAAAGCTGAGTGCCCAGAGCACACAGATGCTGCCCTCTGCACACAAGCAGGCTGTGCAGGGAAAAGGTTTTCAGAAGGGCAGCTAATCTTTCACCTGATCCCTTCAGCTGCATTCAGAAACAGCTGGAAAATGTCTTACAGTGTTGACTGTTCCTGGCATCCCCGGGAAGGCCAGCGTTTGGCTCCTGCTTCACAGATTGGATAGCCCTAAATGTCCTGCAAAGTACAACCCTCCAATACTTTTGCAGGTGATGAAAAAAAGATGTTCAGCAGAAAGTTTTTCATGGTAAAATGTCATCTCCTAATGTTTATTGAGTATCTCTAATTTTGCATAATAATCCAGAACGCAGCATGAATCTCAACCTCTGGCACACAGAACTCAGTGAAGAAACACAGAGAAAAAAATTCAACAGCAACAAGGCAAACCAGAGATGTTCCTCAGCAAAAAGAAACATGTGATCACCCAAATCCAAGATGCCTCCCAAGCAAAACCAATAGCAAGACTATTCAATCTTAAACCTGAACCAAGCCATTAAGTTATTGCTCTGTGATCACATACAACCATGGGGAACGATCCCATTCCCAGTGTAAAGAGCCCCTTGGAAGCATCCACAGACTGGGTTTCTTTGGGCTACACCAGTTTGACAAACAGCAAACTTGAGCAAGGCTCTCACTGACCTCAACTAACCCTCTCAGCATCGTTGCAGCCAAAACCAGCAGCTGGAATGAGCCAAAAACATGACTTCACGAGATCATTTGAAAACATTTACTAAAAGAAAATGCAGCAAGCCATGACAAGAAATTAAAAGTTGGAGATTAGTCCATGAAGGGGCCATGAAGTTACAAGGAAAAAATGCAGACACAGCAGTGCCAACCATTAGGAAAAATGTGCGTCAGCCCTGGGAGCTCAGCCCACGAGCAGGTGAGGGAGAGCAGGGGACCTGCACCAGTCCTCCCCTTCACCCACTACATGGCTTGGACCATCCTGGGAAGGGCTCCAGGTCTCCCAGTCCACTGGGCAAGGCTGTACTGGACTTCTCTGGTGCTGCTCACATGCAGCGTTGCAACTTCTGTCTCAAGAGGCTGAGTTTACGAATCAGCCTAACGGCCTGGAAGTCGCTGAAGGGATGTTTGCACAAAACAGATGTTACCAAGCATTAATTTCCTTGAATTTACAAGTACCCTTTTCTCAGCACTGTAATTCCTGAGAGGTTTTACATAACTCATGTTTGTGCTATTTGCATCAGAATAACTAATTTCATAAGTAACATCACTGTGACTAGATTACGTAAAATTGCATCGTGTTCTAAGAAAACACTAACAAGCCCAGACCCCTTCGCAGAAGTAATGCACTTCAGGAAGAGGAATACAACTTCCTCCTCAGCCATTTCCTTCACATCATCAGCTATCTGGACAAGGAAGAAATCATTATTTCTTGTATTAAAGAAAGTCTTAAGATGCACCAGCTCCCATAAGGACTCTGTTGCCTTGGGCAGGGTCCATTTACCTTGTTAGAGAAAGGCTGTGCCCCTGAGCAGCTCGTCTTTCAAATGCAAGCACATGGCAGAGATGGAGGCTCTCCTCCATCTTACAGGCAGGGAACAGAGACCCGGAGAAATTCATTGCTTTTTGCCAGGAACCCAACAGCAACCTGTCACGGATACAACAGCAGACCCTCAGTCTCACCTCCCCTCCGTCACACCACACGCCACAGAGGACACCTATTCAGGATTCTGCCAATGCAATAGTCAAGCCCAAACTGTTAAAGGAACGCAAGATTTCCCTGTTCATGGTACTAACATCTTCTGCCTGTTGGTGTTTCTCCCATGTTGCTACCAAAGTGAAAAGCAGCAGCAGCACAGGAGATTAATGCCCCACAGTCTCCCCTCTAGTAATGAGGGAGAGCAGGGAGATCAGGAGATACCCAACATGCTCATCTTCATTAAGATTCATGAGCTAAACTAACAGGGCAGAAATTAACTCAAAAGGAAATAAGATTTCTCAAAGATCTATTTGATCTCAGACAAAAGGGAATCGTTATATAAATAGAGCAATTACTCTAATTAAGGCTTCCCTCCATGAATCTCTCAACTGAATGCTGCAGTTGCTGAAAACAGTTTGGCCGCCTATTATGTAAGGCAAACAAACTCTCAGTCTGGGGTTTCATTAGCCTTCATCCACCCCTAAACAAAGGAGAAGAAAGATGGCTCTATGGCTCCGTCTGTTAATGTCTGTATTATTTTTAATGATTGGAAGCCAGGAGGGATTAGCATAGCAGAAAGACTTTTTTTTTTTCCTCCTCCTTTTTTTTTTTTTTAATAAAAATCTGCTCATTTTGAGCCAGTCTTGTCTTTTGCTCTCTCGGGCAAGGGTCCTATCATCCTCCATCACAGCACTGCCGGGGCGATGCTCACAAGCGTGCCTCCCTTCCTGCACAAGAGCAATCCTGGGCTCAGACACACAAGTGGGTTACAGGGAGCGAGAGAGTCAGTGCAGTCCGATTTCACTAAATGGTGTCAGCTGAAGCTCCACGGCCCTCGGAGTAGGGTGGTCAGAGAGCTCTCCCACGGAAGTCCTGGTACTTAGGGCAGCTCAGCTGGTGCCCGGTAACTTAAACTGCAGCAACTCGGCTGTGGGTGTGAACCAGGCACTTGGGAGCCGGAGTCCTACTGACCTTCAGTGAGGATGTGCTGCTGAGAATAGGACTTGGAGTCATTGCGGCGCTCTCGAATGCTACCTCTGTTTTACACTGGGGATTTACTCTGATTGCAGCCATTAGAGGCCACGTGGCATTTCAGCTTCTGGCCCTGCACACAGCAGGATCGATTGCTAAAAGCCCTGATTTGTACCAGTGCAATTCTTTGTGATGCTGAGCCAGAATGCGACCCATGTGTGTACAGGGTGCTTCCACCCCCGTGCTGGGGTCCTGGCTACAGAAAACTGTGAGCAGGTGAAATCCTTCAGTGCAGAGAAGGTCCAGTGAGTGCAATGCCAGGCTCAGAAGTACAAGACTGCCCTGAAAGCATTTTAAGGAGGGGGGGAGGAAGAGAGAGAGAGAGAGAGATCTCCATTATTTCCTTTTCCAGATAAAAAAAGGAATAGGAAGGGAAGTAAAAACCAGTCTTCAGCCCTGCTCCTAAAAGCCAGAAGACTGTAACAATAAGCATGACAGAAGTCACATGTTTAATGTGCCAGCCGCAGGCAAGAGGACCAAATGTCAGTGCGGTGGATATTAAGCAGACAAATTTGATCTCGCTTTCCCCTAGCGCAGAAATGGCTGCTCGATGCTGCCCAGTTAAAGCTCAAGGGAACAAGAAGGATTAACTGTAGTGCAAACAGTGCTGAGCAAGAGAGACTAGCAAGATAAACCAAGGTAGATGGAGCAACTCATGTGTGGGACAGACAAATCTGGCTCCAAATCTCCTGGTGGTGTAAACTGATGTAACTTTGCTGACTATCACCAGGAGAAAACTTGGCCCAAAATATGGGAATTAAATGTTATCTGAATAGCTACAGACTTCCTTGCTGTGCTGAAAACTACCTGTTTCCCTGCCTCTCCCCACTCATCAACAAATAACTCATCAACACTAATGTAGAATGAAAAGGCCACAAGTATCAAAAGCATATTGGCCCCTGATGATAGCTAGTGATTTTCGACACTTCTATATCTGGTACTCCTGTAATAAATAATAATAAGCAGAAACTAACTTTAGGCATTAGATATATGGAATATTTAACATAGGTTTTGGTCAAGATGTCACTCCAGAAATCTGTGTTTTCAGAACTGATGAGTCAACCCCAGTTCCCACGTGGGTCACCAGCTGCACAGGCTGCTCAGACAGTATCAAACTCTGGCTGCTGTTTTTAAATTACCCCAATTGGACAATAGGTACAACATGGGAATATTCAGGTCAATTACAAAATCAATACATCAATCAGAGTAACACAAACATGGAGGGAGAATGAGCATCACGCTTATTAACAGACTGGGGGCATGATCCCACTCATTTTAAGCAGTGGTAAAGTCTCCCTAGGGTTGCCTGGGAAGACAATTAATCCTTTTCTGATAGCCTTGTCAATAGGAACCAGGAATCTATTACACAACCGTGGGTGGCCTATTTACATAGGGTCAAGTACAAAGGGGACTAAAGTGCCCTAGACAAACCTGTAAAGGCCAATTAAGAAAAAAAGAGAAATCACAGGAAAATACTTCAAAGGAGCTTTTTTGTGGTCTTGGTTATATTTTGATTCTTTTAAATTTTAAAGTTCCTGAAAAGGCACAGCAGGTTAGAAAGTTCAAAGCTCGAAGGACGAGTAAGACCTGAATAGCTCGGACAGTTGGAGATTTGTTATCCCTGTAGTGGTGCTGAGACCTCCCAGTTAGATGGACCTTCCCCCTTTGCTGGGGGCTGCACAGCAAGAGCTGGTCCCATCATTCAGCAATCACTCCCATCTCCAGGTTGGACCCAGGTTCTCCAGGGAATCCTTGGGCCTTCCCCTAAGATTGGATTTGAATTGACTTCAACAAAAAGCCTTTGAGGGTCTATAATTGCACTGTTTAACTGTGGCAGAGCTGAGAAGGGAGCCCAGGCCACAAGTCTTAGGCTCAGCCACAGGAATTCCTTCTTCCTGAGCACCCAGGAGCAAGCAGAAAAAGAAGGGGAAGACAAAGTCAGCACAGTGAATGCTCCTTCACTTTTTTTCCCCATTCTTGGCAGGAAAGAGGAGGATGAGTCACACCTGACATTACAATAGGCTGGGTTAGGAGCTTTTGGTATGAAGCAAATCTAAGCCTGCACACTGCTGCAGACTTAAACAAGAAGCTAATTTCAGCCTATTGGAAAGGTAAAAGACCTAATGACTACTTCAAGATGAATTTGGCCTTGGCAAGCTATATAGAGATGGGTTTAGTTTTCTTTCACAGTGAATTATTCAGAAGCATGGGACTATTACTGTGGGGAAGAAGAGCACTTCAGAAAGGGGTGTGATCAATCAACAGAAGAGATTAAAATCACTGGGGAAAGCTGTTTGTTGTTTGAAAATTAGGAAGCAAAGAGTAAGAGACAGCATATTACAGAGATGGATATGCAAGCTCAGGCAAAAGAGGTAAGAAGGCAATCTGTGGTGGAGCACAGCCTTGTCACTTCACCACAGTGTGTGTTTATGGCAAAAATGGTCTAGACAAGAGATCATTTAAAACTGCAGAACTCTTCCCCAGCTGGGAAACGACAGGCTCCAGAGTCCTGCTTTTGCTGCAGAGGCTCCGGAGCCAACCAGGAAATGCAAGATGAAAGCATTTCTAAAACACAAAATCAAGAAAAAAAAACATTTGCACAGATCCGGCAGAGTTTCACAGAGAGATTCAAATATTGGCCTGACTCTGGCAGCCAAAGCTTAATCAAACTGTGCAAGAGGATTTACGGAGCCTGCCAACTCTGAAGAGATGCCAAAGAGAATAATTTGCTGGCACATTTGAAGGCATTTTTAATATCTGCCTTTGTTAGCAGGCTCCTCAGCTCTGAGGATAAAGCAGTGAACTCATCTAGTTCCCCCTTTGATTTCAGTGGGTCCACCATTGTGTTGTTCCTTTTCCTTTTAATCTTTGTCTAAAAAATACTCCCGGCATCTGGTTCATTCAGAAACAAGTTCATTCTGGCTGTTCCAGCACTGCATGTGAAACAGATTATCTGCCTTTTTCTGTCTGTTGGAAAGAAAGAACCTGGCCCACATCCGTAGGATGTAAGTGCAAAGGAGAGACATATGCCTTGTGCAGAGTGATGTAAAGGAAATGTAAGCAACCTTGCACCAGCAGCATATGGCTGCCTCTTTTCACACCTTGTAACTGTTCAGGAGAGAACTGGGGAGCACAAACATGGGGGTTTGGTCTAGCTCACACAGTGGCCAAACTGACCACCCAGGATGTAAGAAAAAAGGTGAGGTACAGAGGCAGCAGGAAGCACATATGCATTGTGCTTGGATGTGCCAAGCAAAACACAGGTATTTTGAGTCATGTGTTGCTTGCTGTAGCGTGCAGGGAGGATGCAGACACCTACCACAGTGTCTGAGCTGATGACAGCTAGTTCTGACCACCCAGTACCCAGAGGTGCTGGAACCAGAGCAAGTGCAGTGTATGACAAGAATAAACTTCTCCAAAGAACAGTTCAGAAGATCTCACCCTCTGTGCTGATATTCAGGGTGAACAGCGAGTAGGCAGCTTGGACCAGCCACATCTCTCCTGAACTTAGACATCCTTGCCAGCAGTCCAAAACCAGCCCTTTCCCCTCCACTCTTCTGTCACCGCAGACTGTTCACTTCAATTACGTTAAAAAAATCTGCCTCTAAGTCTTTCGGCTGTGAAAACCCTGGCCTCTGCCTTCTCTCCTCATGAATGGCATTTTCAAGTTGCTTACAGCAGTGCGGCCAGTCTGGTTCAGCACAGAGCACTCACCATCCAGAAAGCCTTTCTGAAAATAAGCCACAGCATACGCAAAAGTGGTCCTCACCAAGGGCTTGGGCAATCATGGTGGCATCCCTTTAGGATAGGCAGTTTACTCCTCCCATAGCACAGCTCAGTGATCACTTTGCTTTCTCTCCTTCAGCTGGGCCCAGGTGAAGTGCCCTAGGGAAATTTCTTTTTTGTATCTCTCCAACCTTCTTTCATCTGACCCTGTTATGGTAAGTACATGCAGCACAGCCCGAGTCTCCAAGGACTCTGCTGGAGCTGTTATCCTGCATCCAGCCAGACGTGGGACATTAGTTCCTCAAACTTTCTTTGGAATGGCAAGAAATAACCACCTGAACCCTGTACTCCCCAGGGGTCCTGAATTTAACTCACACACACACACAAATATAATAATCAAATTTATCTCTCATTAGGAGCCGTCACTCAGGATTCCTGTGAAACAATGAGCTCATTTTCACTGGAAGGAGAGGCAGAGGAGGGTACACTTCTGATTTAGTTTTTCCTCATCTAGTATCACCTAGAAATTTAGGGAAGAAGAAAACCCTAACATACACACACAACCGCTACCTGATTTATTTCTACATATGCATATGGATACAAAAAGCATTTCTACAATTCACTATCAGTGCCCTCTAACTTAACCTCTTGTTTTAAGGTAGAATTGGGCCACATTTTGAAATCATATCCACAGGCTTCCCCCCCATCAACTTAAGAGAAATTGCTGGTGGAGCAATACACTACTCATTATAGCACCTTGTGGGGAAGTCTCTTGTGTCTGATGGTTACCCGAGTGACTGAGGGACCTAAGGCAGCCTCATATTCACTCTTCTGGGCAGCAAAGGAATGACAAACTTCTGTAGAAAGTTTTGAGTGGCTTTTTTAATTAACAACATGAAAATTGGCTGAGCTGTTGTGGAAGGGCTGCCATACCTCTCTCCTGCTGAAGATGAAGTCGCTGGTTGCCATCTGCACTGCAACATTCCTGCGCCCTTTTCTTGCTCTACAAAAAAACCAATGTGTGCTGCCTCCTAGCAAAGGGGGATAAATTACATGGCTGGTGAGCCCTCGGTACTGAATACTGCAGTGTGTGCCTGTACAAACAAGCCAAAAAAACCTAAGGAACAAACTGAAAAACTCTAGTTTCTGGGTTTCAGTCTGTGACATGGGCTCACAGGAATGGGAGAAAAGGCTTTTCCTTTCTAGATCAGGGCTTTTTTGACTTCTTGATCAGGCTTCAAGGCTGTCTGGATGCAAAAGGGGTTGAATTTAAACTGTGGCACATTTAACCATTCTCCCTCTGGCTGCTCCCAAGAGCCATGCATGCTCCCTCCTGGCTGCTGGCAGAAGCTGGGGAGGAAATCCCAACTCCCTCACCTTGCACTCTAACAGTCAAAAATGAGTCCGTAAAGCACAGGTCCTGCCAGCCCACAGAGCATCATTATTGCCGTGGCTGAGTCCGAAGCAGTAATTCCCAGACACAACAGCCCCTTGATGTTAACACAGCAGAGCAAAATGCATTTTAAAGCAAGTCTGCAAGAGCAAAGTCTAAAAGAGGATGGGGAAGTGGTGGTCTCTGTGTGTGTGTGTGTGTGTTAAGACTTCAGTGGTGTTAGCGGGTGCAGAGGTATCTGTAGAGGGGAAGTGAACTTAGTGACACGAAGCAGCAGAGCGTTGACTAAACCTTTTGAGAAAGCGTCACTTCCAGGCTATTGTTATCTAGAAAAAACAGATCAGCTTCAAGCTTTTCTTTTGCATCCTTGGCACTGTTTTGCCAAGGATGCAAATCATTTTTCTCTGAGATACGGGTCATGTTTACTCTCAGCTGAGCTCCCTCACCTTTCAATACCTCTAACTCTTTGCACTAATCCACTGGCATTTGGATTCTCTTGTGCTGTTCCACCTGCACTGGGCAGGAGTGCAGGCTGCTAAAACCAGAGCCAATTTCCTCTGCCCCTTTCTGTTTTCTTGTCTCAAGTTTATTTTTCACATGAAAACCACTTGGAGGGGGACATAACCATTTTTGCCACCCCATCTCTTATCTCCAGTAATGGTTTCTTCAGAATGCATGTTTTTAACCAGCTGGAGGGAGAACAGGCTTTAGTCTCATTTGTGTCCCCAAAATACAAAGCTACAGGCAAGGCTGCCCAAGCCTCACTTTTGGAAGGAGCATTTCAGCCAGGTCAGAAGTGTTTCAGAGCTCACATTAAGACTGTAGGTTGGCACACAAATGCCAAGACATATCCTCAGCTTTAGCAGACTGAGCTGTGACAGGAGTTCAGAAATCCAGGGTGAAGCAGGCAGAGCAATTCTACCACTTTCCTGGGGAGATGCTGCTTTTTAGCCCCTTGCTGTTACCTGGCTCTGTGAGTGAAAACATCTAAACTGCAATTGCTCATCCAAGTTTCCAAGCCTTTGGGCCAACCATTGCTACTTCAGATCATCAGTCCATGGAGCGACTCAATAGGCTTAGCCCTTCTCTCCTCATCTGAAACCAGACTTGGAAAGGAAAATCCCTGCAGCTTTCCTTGTGAATTTTCTTCCCATTACACCATCGACTTTTGAGACCCGATTTTCACTATGTCCCTTCATTCTCTCCTCCAACTAAGCCTGACTGTGAGCAAGACAGCGTGACTGAATTGCATTTGAGAAAGTCATACATGAAGCGAGTGAAACATGCTGCCAAAATACCACCCCGCTTATGGGAAATGAGAGGATTGTATTTCATTCTGCAGTTCACTCAGCTGAATCCCAAAGCCTCTGGCTGCCTGGAAAGCCACCTTTTTTGCTAGTGACAATTTACAAATTCAGAACATTGACATGCTGTAACAAAGCGAACTCCAGCTGCACTCTCACCGTAAAAGATATGGTGTGGCAGTCTTTGCTCTCTGCCTGCTCGCAAAGTTTCTCTTTCACAGTCTCTTCATCATCAGACACTGCTGACTACTCTGTCAGCTGATGGCAAAGAGTATTTCAAAGCATTTCTTTTACAGACACAAACCCAATAGCTCCTTTGGCATAAACTCCTTGTGACTGCATTCAGGTAGGGCTATGGAGAAACCTTTTTTTGGGGAGGAATCAAAATCAAAGCAAAACTTACATTTAGAATGAGCTGAAGTGGTCTGAATCCATTCATCGGCAATTCTCCTTTTCTGCACTTTTTTTACTCCCACAAGCAAATACATGCTCAGTTTGACTTGCTCACACAAGCAGGGGAGACCTCAGTTTGAGTTCTCTCTGCCTGACTTGAACCATCAATACCTAAATTCCCCAGTGACACACTCAGATGGGGCAGGGTACACGAGTGAGATTTTCTACTTCCCTCCTCTGGGAATATCAACTCCAGCAAAATCCTGCTGATTTACACTGATTTAGCTCTGCCCTACTCTTTCCCCAGCTCTTAAGGGAAAATATCAAGGACAAAAAAAAAAACCATTAAAAAGGGAAATGGATAAAAACTTCTTTTTCTAGAGCACAAACATTTCTGCTTTTAATACTAAACAAGGTCTCTGAACATTGAGATTGGTTTTGTTTTCCTTGATACCAGTGCTCAAAAACACGCCAGGAACACCCAGTGATCTAAATGAGGTCCTAAGGACATATTTTGGTTATTATCAGGAAACTGCAAAGATGAACAGGATGCAACCTTCAGAAAGCACGTGGTTTCTGATGGGAGGAAATTGGTGAAGCACAATTAAGGTAAATGAAAGCAAACCAAAATAACAGCATCCATGAAATGGGTCCTAAAATCTATTATCCTTGTTTACAATGAAGTTCTTCATGAAGGCAAACAGATCAAGTGCTTTCTAAACCTAGATATATCCATTTGTAGAGCATCTCTAAGCACCTACACCTAATTGCGTCTTCCTGGAAGAAGAATTTGATTTTCATTTCAGAACTTTTTACCACTCTTGACTAAGTGAATTCTCACTAGTCCTGTTCAAGGTTAGAGGCCAGAATTTTTAGTGAGGGGATAATCCAGTTATTAAGGCTATTAAGGCCTTAGCCTGCAATACAAGAGACCCCAGGTTTAATTCCCTGGTCTTCCATAGGCTTCCCATACCATGTAATTACTTATAATCATTTATGTCACTGCAGTAATTGAGTGGTCTGACTTTCCAGAGCTCTTAATATCATGGGTTAGAAAGCATGGTCATAGCTGTAAATCAGGGAGCTCGAGTTCACTTTTTCCTGGAGGTAAACACAGCAGTGATTAGAAGATGGTCACACAGCAATAATGCTGTATCTAAGAGAAATAATATTAGTCTGTGAGAAAAAAAACTACACATTTAGCAGCTAGAAAATCTACTGTCCTCCTTCATAAAATAGTCACGAGGGGACAAAAAAGCCAGGTTCACCACTCTGTGTTATAGTGACACCTAAGAATACTGACCAAACATTATCAGTACACTGTGAATATAATACCTCAGCAGTGATCACATTTGTTATCATTCTAAAGAAATCAAAACGTGTGGGTTTTTTTCCATTTTAATCTAGAGCCCCAGACAATCTCATGACAGGATGTTTTCTTCCTGTTAAAACCAACATGTTCTGATGCCTCTAAAAACTCAGAATAAGAAAGGGAGAAGGAAATGAGGAGCTCTTCTAGTGAACAGCTCTTGATCCCAAAAGCAGCAGCTATGAAGCTGCAGAAATCCAGGCTGTAGCCTGTAAAATAAGATGCAAAAGTCACCTCCTGGTAGCGGCCACCCATGGAACAGAAACACCGAAGAACTGAAGGTCCAGTAAAAATTTCTGTTGCAACTTCCCACAAGTTATCACAAGGCTCCTTGTTAATGCCCCAAATTTCAACCTTTTTCTCAAAGCAGACACAGCATAGTGCTTCTCTTGAGCAACACGTGCATTTCAGAGAGGTAGTTTTGCTTCCATTTGGGTTTCACAGCACACAAGCAGAATGGCTGGAGAGGAGACCTTTTTTCAGGCAAGTAACCAGCAACTGCAAAGTTGTCTATGCAGTTTTGGAGACACTCAGCTGATCTTTATTTAAATTCTTAGCTCCCTCCTCAGTTCTGGCTCTCTTTCTCTAGTGCTTCTCATCATGCTGCTTGCCTGTTAATCACAGAAGGGACTCGCTGTCAAAAGTTGGGCTCTGAACATGGGCTAGAGCAGCCTGGGGTGACTGCATCTTGCCCTGGCTGTTTCCATGAGGTTCCTATCAGAATTAGGAAAATAAGCATTTCATCAAGAGGCTAAAACACAAATCATATTTTATTATACCCTGAAATTCCTGTTATGATAAGCATCTAACTACATTTTACCTCCATCTCATGCTTATGCAAGATACGTGCAACAAATCCACTCTGCTATTACTTGTCACTGCAGAAGAGGAATTGGCTCAGGCATTCAAGAGTCCCAATCCAACAACATGAATGCTGCTCCAGAAGCTGCAATGAGTCTGAACCTTTTTTTTTTTTTTTTTTTTTTAAATATACATTGTAGGTTATTTCCAAAACCCAAGGGGGCCTTCAGCATGACAAACGATCACTCCTAAGCACAACCTATGACTTCAAAGGACAGCCCTTTGCCTCCTCAAGAAGTGGATTTGATTCTCAGTTGACTTCTGTGGAATTTATTAGATGCATTTTCAGATACAGAAGGTAGTTGCTCAGTTTATATATAACAGAAACCTTTCAGATTCTTGCTACTAAAGTTCTGATGAAAACAACCTCTCCTCTTTCCTTTACATGGTCCCATCATTCATTACCCCATTTCCTTGAGTCAGCACTCCACAAGTTACTATGAATTACTATCTTACCCAACTATTTCTTAGATCCCTCTATCACCTCAATAATTAGTAGTATCCAGTCTTAAATGCATCTTTGTTCACAGTGCTTTTGCAAGGAAAGGGAATACTCTCTCTCTCTCTCCAAAGTGTGCTTAGAGATATTAAGTGATTTGATCAGGGGCAGGAAGAAGTCAGCAGCAGAACAGCCAAGTTAGGTCTCCAGATTCACATGTTAACACCTTCGATATTTAATCACCTTTTGATTCATTACAGTAAAGCCAGGCAGTTCTAGTGCACTAGGCACTGTTTGTACACACACAGCCTGAAATCTTAAAAAGTTTCATTTCCATGTCACAGGCAAAGATGTGAGGCACGCGGATAAGATTGCTCCTAAGAAAATTCAGGAATACATGGTAGAACAAGGACTAAGTGTAGCCAGCAACAGCTCTCCCCAGCCTCATTTTTTTCCCCAAACACACAAAACTAAAAATCCTGTCTCTGTATGCAGGTAGACAGCAATTCCTGGGGGATGGCTGACATTACCAACAGTCACAATGAAGGATTATCACAAAGACTTCATTCCTTCACCACTCCAGTCTCATGGAATTCATATGGTCATTACTGATTAAATACTGTGTATACCTGCTGCTTCTGTTCTGGAAGATGACCATATGTTGCAAATTATTAAGTCAGCAGGGAAATGCCCAGACACACAGATATGCACACATCTTGCTTGCCAAGTTGGCTGCTGAACTGTATAAAGGACATAACTATACAAACACACCTAAGTGTGGCAGGATTTTTTTTTTTTGTTTACCCTTCAATCCAAGATAAGAAAAGGGTCAGGGTCAGGGTAACTGTGATTTCTGAGCGGCCATACCTCAGCCCTGTTTTCTTTTGCTAGATTTAGACTGAAGAAAGCCAGGACAGAGACCATACAAACAGCCAAAGAAACTCACTGCTTTGAGGATTGCCACTGCGTCCTGCTGGAGCCAAGTTGGATAGACAACTTCATCATTCAGAATGGCCTCGAAGAGGTCGTCCTCATTCTCTGCCTCAAAGGGCGCATGGCCACACAGCATCTCGTACAGCAGCACGCCCATGGCCCACCAGTCAACATCAGGGCCATACAGCATCTCCTGCAGGATCTGAAGGAGGGATGGGAAAGAAATATCAACCCTGAAGTTTCTTAAACTGAGCAGAGGAGGAAAAAGGGTTTGGAAACATTAACACAGAAGTATTTGCTGTGTTCTAACAGTGCTCTCTGCTAGGCTGGCTGGACGCCCCGGAACATACAGGTGATCTCAAGCTGGGAACCCCCAGATCTGCACTAAGTTACATCAGATCCATTAAACAAGGGCTGAACTAGCTTGGCTGCTCACAGAGTCACCTGGGAAACAAGCCCTCAGAAATAATGCTAGGGCTAATCGAGAGGAAAAGGGGCATTTCAGCAAAACTGTCTGAGCCTCCGAAAAGGCAGAGCAGCCATGTGTGTGGGTTGACACCATTTTTTCCTTGCCTCTGGGAAGGAAATACTTACCAGCTCCAATGGCAAGGCTTTCAGCTGGAGAGGGGAAGGAACACGAGTGTGTGAGAAAGGAACAGACACCAATCACAGACAAAAATTCAATTGTGTTGAAGAAGGATCTGAAACCCTGTCAGAACATCTGGCAACATCTGGAGGGCAGCTGTTCCTTAAAGAGGTGTTTAGTAATTTTGTAATGAGATTGGGGAATGACAGGGAAGGGGAGGAGGTAGAAAGAGGAACTGGGAAACAAGGGAGAATTCAATCTCCTTTCAAATCAAATTGGGTATTATCTGTATGTGCCTCTCAAGATTTTGCAGCTGTGCCTCCATTTTTCACCTCACATTTCTTAAAGAAAAACATAGATTTATCTTGGTGTTTACAGCAGCCTGAAGATTTACTCGTGCTTTGCTTGCACAAGGGACTGATAATACAAGCATGCACCTAGGAGGAAAGCTTGCACCCAGCAGTCAAAAATGGTGTAGCTAAAGACATCAGAGTACACTTGCTGTTCCAAAGCTAACGTATGTTTTTCATATTGTAATCAAGTTTTTCTGGCCAGAAAAAGGTTTCTTATACCTCTGGAGCAATGTAGTCTGGTGTACCACAGAAGGTAGCTGTGGTAATGCCATCATGAATGCCCTCTTTGCACATTCCAAAGTCTGCCAGCTTGCAGTGACCCTCGTAGTCCAGCAGCACGTTGTCCAGCTTCAAGTCCCTGTAACGAGAATCATTCACCAAGTCGCTACGTGCTTGGAGCACCCACAGCACAAACGGAGGCAGCATCCCAGGCCTCAGAAGCTTAACCTGTAAACTGGACAAGCCTCATCATCATAAAAAAATAAACAGAAGTCACACAGGAGGGGTTTTCTTTTGCTTCATCTCTTACAAAAGGGAGGGGGGAACAAACATCATTCTGCCGAACTGAACTGCGTTTGATATGGGCAGGTGCTATATAAGTTCGCCCACATGGCTTTCCAAACACACCACAAGCCTGGCTGGCAGAGCTCCTGCTCATTTAGCTCTGGGACTCACTGGAGCAGAGGTTGCCAGAGCTGTCAAGTTGCGTAACGATGTTATGATGCAGCAAAATGTACCGCACGGGACATGTTCTGATTCAGCAAAGCGCCACGCTGGGAGCACACAGCAAGGAAGCAGGGAGGCATGCAAGGCCTCTGCAGAGGGGCAGCAGATCCCCTCTTCTCCTGAGGTGTTGGGGGTTAAGTCCTGGACTTCCCTGTATCAGGGCAAGCCTGACTGATAAACACCACCTGGAGCGTTATCCAAGCTGAGAAAAGAAACTCCCTGCCAACACCATGCCACACGGGCAGGGGGAATCTTTGGCCAGCGTGGGATGCAGTCTTAAAGTCCTCCCAGATCTATCAATTCCAGCAGGACTGCACTAATGTAAGAAATTAGTGTCCCCCATAGTGCTCGTTGGGGTGGGGACGTCCTTGTCACTGTCACAAAAGACCTGCAGCCAAACAAGCTGCAGAAAGGCACATTTTCCAATACATCACCTCTAACAGCCTTGGAGCTCCTTGTCAAAAGCAGAGCTGCCAAAATGACAGAGCCCTAACAAAGCTTATCAGCTTGCCTGACCTTGAGATTGCTTGAGGGAATAGCCTGCAGCCAGAAGCGCCATCAGGAACATGACCAGAAAGCACGGGGTCATCTGCAGAATTAGGTAATGCCTTCCTAAAAATACAAACCAGCTTGTAGCACCTCTGCTTTTCAGCTGCCAGACAAGCTCTAGGCACAATCACAGATGGAGAAAAGGAGTTACGATGAGAGCTCTGTGCAGTACAAATAGGTCACAGTTCATTTTTTGAACGGGCTCAGGTATCAGTCCAAGCACTGCGCAGCGCCCTCATAGCAGCTCTGAGGCAGGGAATTGTTACCACTGCCTTTTTAGTGAGATGGAGGACACCTTAAAGGCCTAGACAAAGGCTCTTTCAAAGTCATTCAGATGCCCCTTTAAGGATCAAATAACTACATACACTTGAGGGTCTCAGGGCCCCTTCATGGAATCCATGCTGGAACTTGATCCATTTTGCTCTCTGGTTGGACACCAGAAAGGGGGAGCAGCGGGGAGGGTGGTAACATAGGTGGTGGCACCTCCATATCAATATGAAAACCTATGGGTGAGATGAATCCAGCTTGATCCTGTTCATCCTCCATCTATAATCTTAAAGTGACTAAATCTTAAGGTGGTCAACTGCTCTGTTATGCATTGGCATTTCTACACCCCACACCACCACTGGAAGACTTTCTGGAGCTTGAGACAGCTCTCCCTCAAATTCACTGTTGCAGTGGAAAGATCAATGAGTCATTGTGCTGGACAATCAGAGCCACATCCTGTCCTAAAGAAATAAGAAAAATTATTATTAGCCTCTTTTGAATGGATGGGAAAGTGAGGGGTAGAGGTTAAGAAATTTGCCTGTGTTCCCCAGAGTCAAGACAGATTCAGCTTCCTGAATTCCAGCTCCAGATCTTAATCGCAAGATCATACATCCTCTCTCTTCAACTTTAACATGGCATGGCAACACAAGCCAACAAAAAGTCCTCTGCAATGATTCTGCCCTTCCCAGCAGGCCCACCAGCTGTCCGGTGGCCAGTGAAATCTGGATGCCAAGGACAGTGCCCAAGCCTGTCTTATGCTGCAGTGTTTACTCTGGGTGGGATGTTCAGCAGAAGACACTTATTTTTGCCCTTCTGAGAATTAAAAATGGCTGTTAAGGCATGTGGGCAAAGGCTCATCCTGGAAAGGCTTTAAGTGAGCACAGTGAGAGGTATTGTATGTGCTCGCCCATGACAGTACACCTTCAGCAGCAGTTTACAGCCAAAGCTCCTGTTGCTCTTCCTTGTGGTTCCTGGCAGAGCAGGGAAGCCCTCCGAGAATGAAGGCAGGCCTTGTTTCCAGGAATCTGCAATGATGCGATTGAAATGCGCAGTTTATTCTTGGCTCGGTTTTAAATCCAGCAAACACCTTTTTGGTCCTGGGCAGGTCTGACTGTTGGGGGTGCCCCTAAAGGTGCAACTGGAAGGGGAATTTTGGTGAACTTGCTTGGAGATCCCCCTTGCAAACCTCCCCCCACTCCGCAAAACATCCGCCACGTCCAGGCACGCTTTGGGAATATCTCAAAATACACCTTCCTTATATCTGAGCCAGCAGAAACACACTGAATGAGGCAGGTTACAGTCCCTCATGGAGAGCCAGAGGAGCAGAAGCAAGACACGGCTACAAGGCAGGGCCAGTTCTGCAGAGCACACCACCAGGCACTCTGCCAGTTCTCAGTCTCTGCCCCACAGGACATGCTGCAAAAGTCCCAAAATCCCAGCTAGCTGTATAACGCACCATGCCCACTATAGCACCAAGATGGCACGAGCTTCTGCAGGTGCAAGCGCACTCTGCGCTTGCTGCGTCCTCCCAGAGAGCATCTCTATAAGTAATTGCCATTGAATTTAAACTGTCTGTCTCTCACTGAGTGAGTACAGTTTTAACCACACAGGCAAACCTCCAGACCTTTGGCTTCTCTACATTGCACGCTAAACCCATTAAGAGCGTCTGTTGCCTCCTCCTGCAGTTGGGATACCAGCTTCTCCTGACTTCCTTCCAGTCACATGAAACCCAAAACTTGCATTTTTATT
Organism: Strix aluco; assembly: GCF_031877795.1. NCBI lineage: Eukaryota > Metazoa > Chordata > Aves > Strigiformes > Strigidae > Strix > Strix aluco. The sequence goes on along the minus strand of NC_133934.1, from coordinate 123,138,942 downwards.
TTTGCATAACCTGAAACGTGACATTAATCTGGTCTCACTTGCTCAGGTGCTCTGGCTACGTGCAGATCATTTTAGAAGAGAACCTCCCGTGACCAAAGAAGACTTCTCAATGCTCTTAGCTTAGCAGGGCCATAGAAGATGGCCCCACACGTCTCTCTCAGAGCAGGTCATGTACGCTCAGCCATGCGGCTCCTTTGAAGCCTGCTCTCTCGAGCTGCACTGTAAGATAATTTTCTGGGAAAGTCATGGTTTGGTCTCGTGCTTGAGCATTTGTCTCAAGCGATCCCAGCAGTCGTAAGCTCTGTACTCGCTGCTCAGTGTTGACAGGTCTCCCCACGCATCGTAACCTGTGAACCAGCACAGCCACATGAGAGGAAAAACACTGACAGGTTTCTGAGATTTACAAGGAGCTCTTCATTTTTGCAGCAAGGATTCCGGGAAGCTGATGAAACTGGAAGTCATCCAGCTCAGAGAGCCCAAATCTACCTCATTTCCTTAATACTTGCATTTTCCATTCAATATTTTTAGCAGTTCGATGAAGCAATAACAGCGGAGAGGTTTTCTGAGGGCTGCGTTTCTAAGGTCCGGCTGAGGTTCTGCCTTTCACTGGCAAACCTCCACTGGAAAACAGGCTTCATCTTGACTCAAAAAGGCAGCCTTTGTCCTTGCAGGCAGCTACAGCACATCGACTTAACGGCCTCAGTTTAGTCTAGACCCAGAAGAAATGACAAAATGAGCTGCTTCAGCGTCACTCGCTGGAAGAGGTATTCTTTACACATCTGCTGGTTGAGTTTAACATTCGTAGGAAAACCAAAATTACAATTGCAGATGATCCTGAAACATCCGTCAAATACAATTTCCCTGCACCAGGGAGTTTTGCCAGTGAATAGGCGTTACACACATACCTGCCACTCACTCTACTCCGATCATCTTACTCGTGATATAGAAACTATATTTGAAAGGATGAAGTTTTGGGTTTGTTTTTTTCCTGCTTTGGTTTTACCACCCTGTGCAGTAAGGATCTTCTTCACAGAAGCAGGGGTAGCAGAAACTGGCTTCCTGCCTCAGTTCCACCTCGGTTCAAGGTTCTCCCAGGTTTGGTAATCCCAAAGGTCCAGTTTAAAGCTCATGAAAGCCTTTTGTTCCCATCTCAATACAAATCATTTATTCATGAAAGATGTAGATACAGAACAGTGGGAGCTAGCCACAAATGTAGGTGTGACTAATGTAAAACCCCAGCCAAATGTTTTTAAAAAAACACACAATTAAAAATAAAATCCCCAAACCTGGAATTAGCTATATGAGTAATTTTGGCATATCTGAAAGGAAAACATTTTGCTTTTTCATGGCATGCAAGGCCATTTAGACACTCCTTGGAAACACCTTTGGGTGAGCAAACGTGCTTTCAAACCCCTTTTGCAAGCACGGAGTAGATTTTGATTTTTCTCCACCTCTTCTGCTGAAGTCATTTTACTTCACAGAAATACTGAAATCTCCATCACGATGGAGAAAAATGTGTTTCTATTGCCTGCTCTGGTAGTCAAAGCAATACACATTTCCAGCTCCTGTTCCAGTGAGATTGTAATTACTTTTTTGCAAAATGAAGCAACTTCAACAGAGGAGAACAGAAGACGTACAACCTGCGGGATAGCACAGTTGGTAAGATACTTACTGAAGAGGTAGGATTTTTCAAGTTGAAGGCCTTGCTCCAACTACAGTGGACAACAGATTTAAACCAGTATTCTGATTAAATAAGGAGGAGAACAGATGGAGATCTCAGTTTTACGTAAAGCCCTAATACTCATGTGAAGCTCATATCTTTTCCCATTTTCCTCTGCATTCATTAATAACACCCAAACCAAAATATTTTCTTTTATTTGAAACCAGCACTCTCAAGTTGCAAAAAAATAGTGTTGCTTTAAAAAAGCTCTAGCAATTATTTTGGGCCCACAAAATCTGAAACCATTTCCTATCTTTCTTTCCACACCAAATTTTGGAGACTCAGTTACCAAACTCAAAGCAAATAATTATTTTCACAATTCCATTCCCAGCAGCTTTGGACTAGGGACCTCCACATTTTGTCCCCAAGATTTCATACAATTTTGGGAATTAAGGCCATTTCCAGTTCCTTGTGCCCTGGGTTGTGGAGAACTCACTTAAAAATTCCTTCACAGGAGATGCTGACATCTCCCACATTTTTCTACTAACAACCAAACATTATTTATTTTTATGGTCAAGTAAGTTTTTATAACCAAAAACTCATATACTTACAGCTTCAAGGAAGAGTCAAGCAAATTTCCTAAGCAGTGGTAAAGCTGAGTGTCAGCAGGCAGCAGCAAATATGGGCTAAAGAACACACCTGCAATATATTCTATCAGAGCTAAGACATAAAAACACAGGCTGAGCTGCTTAGTTACTACCACATCTTTAGGGTAGGGGGAAATATTGAAATCACAAATGAAAAAACAAGTTACTGGCCTTTGAAAAAGGGAACAACAAAACAGAGATCAGAAAAAGATCAAGCTGCACTGAGCTGGAGAAAAACAGTTTGAAATCCTGTGTTTTGCTGCCAAATAGAAGGACGAGCTGTTGCTCTCTTCCAGCCTCAGAGGTTTCCTCTAATTTGACTCCCGTCGTACTTTAAAGGGGAAAATCAGGATAGCTGGAGCTTACAGAGGACACTCTCTTGGGCGCAGAACCAAAGGTGAGACTCAGCGCTGTTACACGGCACATAACCAGCATGTAGTCACTTACTTACACCACCACTTGGGGCTGACATGCTGAGATGGAAAGCGCTGCTTTATGCACCCAAAGCTTCACAATGCAGCCCCTGAACCCGGTGGGATTTCGTCCATGCGCTCTGTCCATCCGATGTAACACTGAAATACAGCTTAGGGACTGCAAAACATAACTTCAGCTCCTTGTTTTCTTGAAAAACATTCTCCTAGGTAAAGAAAATGTTCCTTCTAGTCTCCAATCAACTTCTGAGGCGCAGACCCATTCAGACCACCAGCGTGCATGCAGACAGCCTGACTACAGCAGGTGTACTGCAACTTGCAGTGCAACATAATGGGACAGAAATGAAAGGAAGATCTCTCCAGGTATTTGTAGTTCAAAAATACCAGAAAGCAGGAATGAAACATAGCAAGGTGCCCTCCTCCACTGTCCCAACAACCAGAAGTTGTTTTCAAAATCTGACCACGCTTAAGTGTTTAGGGACTGTAAATACAGCCACAGCAGCTCCAGACTGAACTTCTGCATTTCTCAGAAACAAGGAAAAAGCAGAAATGTGACTTAATGATTCAAGAAACCAACTCAGACCTAGGATAAGTGGTACAGGCGAGTGAAACGCCACTGCAAATTAACACCTGTTGCTAGGCCATGTAACAGGAGACAGTCGCCTGTCCTTGCCAGCTGCTTTGTGCATCTGGGAGGCAGAGGAGGCTCGTGGGGAAGGTCGATCCCACAGGCATCTCAGTACCTGAGCAGTTCTTCAGCCAGGAGCCCAGCACCATTCCTGAGGATTTTATGGCCTCATCCCAAGGGCAGCACATCCTACAGACTCCGCAGAGAGCTGCGGAGGGGGAACGTGGCAGAATATAACAGAGCTTCATGGCTTTCCTCTGCTTCACACCTAGCCCACCCACACTGGCACACAGAGCACAAACCTTTTGAAATGTTCTGTGCCCATGTGCTAGGACAAAGGCATGATGGATTACAGTCACACAGCCTCCAAAGCAGGCTCCACCTCTCTTGCAGACACCAGGATGGTAGAGGGTGATGCAATATGCGCCCGTGTCCGGGGTCAGACACAAAGCCAGAACGTGTGGCTGAACTTTTCTGAAAACTCATGTCAGAGCACACAGACAAGGACTGCTCTGGAGGGCAAGGTGGATGTCTGAATTTGTGCAAAGCAGAGGGAGATCCTCACGCCCACCTGCATCTGTGCTCTTCAGTATGTCCAAAGGCACTCTGTATCAGTCTTACGCACTCACAGGGATAAATCAGATTAAGCTTTAAAATACATTCTTGCTCTGTTGCTTGGTCTTCAGACTAAGCTCTGATTGGCAAGCACTTGTATCCAGAAGCGCTGTTATTACATTTTAAAGTCAAGCAGCCCTTCAAGCATAAGGACAAGTTTCTGCAAGCCATCTGCCCAGGTTAAGGCAGCACCATGGGTTTTTTGGTGGAGATGGGCTGGAACCCAGTGCTGCCGGCTCCCCATCTGCCTGACCCCTTCCTGCTGGCGGGGTCTCTCTGGAAGCCGGTTTCCCAGACCACATCAGAGCACTGGTTCCCTCCCAGCGCTCACCAGGCTGCTGCTCCAGAGACGAAGCAGTGCCCAAGGCGTTGACTTCTCTTACAGCAAAGGAGCTGGCATTACCCAGGATCCAAGACCTCTCTGATGGTTTGAAGTGCCAGCAGTCCCACCTACTCTCCCTCTGGGCCCTTCAGAAAAGCGTCTGTGGAAGCTAACACAATTACTGACATGATTTCATTGCTATTGAGATGAATGGGCATGATTCATCTTCCAGTTAAATTAGAGTGGTAGGCTAAAGTATATAGGCATAGAATAAAAAACCCCTCAGCATACCACAATAGATTATCACAAAGCTTCCATCATGTTAGTGGGTCTGAACCCAAGTGGTGCAGATCCAGTGGGACCCCACGGGTGCCCCGAGTCCCTTCAGGGTCAGGCACACCTATAAGCTTCCCCTTTATTACATGCACAGCAGCTGTAAGAGAGCTAATGATAGTTTCCAAAGGCAGCTTTACAAGGTCAGAAAGACACTCTTGTGAAATGGGGCGGCCGAGAGCTGGAGCCATTACTGCTGAAACACAGACGCGCTGGAGATTGCTACGTTGGAGTAATCCCAAAGATGGTGCAATCTATATATATTTATATGTCCACATTTGTGTGCGTACTTTTTTTTTATATATACATATATATAATATATATATTATTTGCTGCTCTTTTATGTGGGACTCTAGTCAGGAAAGAGGAGTTACACTTGAGGTATTTCCCCGAATCCCAGAGCAAACGTCCTCCCATTTACTGCGGGAAGGGGAGAGGTGGACAGAAAAAGGCTTCGTGTCCAGCTCTTGGTATGCATGCCACGCACTCCCTCTCCGGATGAGCCGCCAGCCCAGTCCTGTGATAGAACTCCTCGGTCCCACTGGGCAGCGACACTGGAATTTGCTGGCCCTGAAACATCACTTGCTGAGTTGCTCCCAACAGAGCTCCTATTTTACCCTTGCCAGAAAAAGAGGGAAAGAGAAAAAAAACCCCAAACCACAATGCTTCTTTCTGTGAGTCCCCTTGCCTGACATCTTGAGAAGAGGCGTACAACAGACTCGAGACCCAAATTCATGAACAAGAATCAGATGTGGATTTATGACTGACGGTGCCAAGAGAGGTTAAAAAGTATAACCCTGTTATGTCACCTTGAAAAAAAAATAGACCAACATTGATTCAAAACCCAATACAGAAATTAAAACTAAATCAGGCTTGTGCCCACAGTACAACATGGTCTCAGTGCTTCAAGATGGAGTGAAAGAGTTACCCAAGGTTAAAGATCACCAACTGCCCACAGCCCACCGTAGAGCTGTACGAAGGCCCTGTCCCAGATCCAAGCTGTGCTGGTAGGATCAGGGTTGGACTGTGTTGCTGAAAAGGCTCCTCTTTCCATCCGCACAGAGTGACATGTCCCCATTTCATCGCTGTGTGCCACTAAGCCTGCCCTGAGGGAATTAGACAGCAGCTCACACTAAAGCCACTCTCCTGTGCTCTCACTGCTGATCTCACAGCTGCCATGAAATCCACCCTCCCCACACTCAGAGTCTTAGGAAGAATGTTTCACTCCAGGAAATAACAAAGAAAAAAAAAAATAAAGGTGGCCGTATCCATCACAATCATGTGTGCAGACTGCCTCTGGCAACAGCTTGGGCAGCAAACCAACCTGTGCTAGTATTAATAATGCCACCAGGGCTTTGTGGGGAAGACACTCCTGCATTGAACCTGTATGTCTAGTCAGGCAGACTTCTCCATATTCATCTGATATAGATAAAATTCTCTACTCTGATCCTGATCCTGAATCCAGGGAAATCAGTGGAAAAAAGTCCTTTGAAGTTCCATCGATTTTGGAGTAGGCCTTTAGGAAAAAAAAAAACCTTAACCTTATTAAGGCTCTGAATTACAGATCCAGATTTATAAAGCTAAGGCTATAGGTGCTAATCTCCTTTCTATAATAGAATGAACAAAGCTGAAGGCAGAAGTACTGTATTTTTAGAGGGATTTTTAAAGGTACTTAGCTTTGGCCTGTAAGATTTCAGCTGCCAAATTTACTATTAACTTTTGAAGGAGCAACACTGGGCCAGCACAGATGCTTTTGAAAATCTCACCATCTGCATTAAATTTTTATGCAAACAGCGAAAGAGAGTCTCCGTGCTAGTGACACATTGTGGGCACAAAGGACACAGGCACCCCAGTACTTTGCGGGGCAGGTACTGCCTAGCTCCCCTTGGAACAAAGTTTAAATACATTTCCTAGGAGATGCTGTCTTGAGAGTTGTTTCTTAAAAAAACCTGAGACCATCACTGATATCATTGATTCTCTTTTTTCTAAGACTCCAAAGAACCTGCGGGCAAACAAAGTGCTTTTCTGACTGCTCTGATCTCCCTGCTTTTCACCACAACAATCACTTAAATAGCAGCAGTGAAATCAGATGGAAGAGGTATTTGTAGGAGCCTAGCAAATGGGTCATTATCCCAAGATTTAGTTTCTCATTTCATGTGGATTACTGTTGCTATTCACTCATTACAGGTGATTCATCCAGGGTTGTGTGAAGCCCAAGTATCCTGGATAAGCAGGGCAGAGCCAGGTGAAACTCCTGGCTGGGCATGCTGAGCTTTCTGCAATCCCCCTCCCACTTCTGGGGACTCCTCCCAAGCTGCCTGCCTGCAGGAACCAGCGACACTGAGCTTTGTGCCAGGCCAACGGGGGCAGACTAGATCCGATATATCACCCCAAATGCCATACAGGCAGCAAACAGACCCCAAACTGCCCACAACCAATGCTGTCCCCGCACCACATCAGGTACTTAACCCACAAGTCTCGTTGGTCAGAGCTCCCTCTCCAGCTAGCACAGGGAGACATGGGCTTTCCCAAGGCAGTTCAGACCCTCTCAAATTTGACTCACCAGTTGGCAAGGCTATCTAAGTTCCAAAACTAGGTGCCTTAGCTGGTTGCCCAACTGCAAGCAAAACAGAAGTAACTTAGAGCAGAAGTCCATCAATGCTCAGCTGACATGGCTACCATGCACAAAAAGCTTCCAAATCCCCTGTTTCTGTAATATATAAAACAAATGAATCAGAAAACAAAAATAAGCACTGTCTCAACTGACCTCATCTAGAAAAAGGATAGAAATGTGATCTGAATGAGGGAAGTCTGTCTTTACACTGCTCACCTCTTGAGTTTTTAGCACACAGATCTGTCAAGTCCCTGCATGAGAGTCACTGCAACCCCAGTGGCACCTCCCCAGTGCCATAGGGCACATTGGCCTCTACAACGTGCGACCATGGAGGAGGATACCCAGTGGTACTCTGTGTCTGCGTCTTTCGGAATATGCCTCCTGGCATGACTTGGCTTTCTGTGGCACCACACTAAAAGATTGCTTTCCAAACCAAACATTATAGTCCTTCCCCTGATAAAACTAGCCAGTCCCTCAATTGGCAACTACAGTCACATCTTTGCAACATGAAGAACCAGTGCCCCTTTCCTTTCATCACCCAATATCAACTCCAGGGAAGGAACTGGGAAGTTTGTGTAAGAGAAGCACAAGGAGCATCTTCAGGACAGGAATGGGAATAATGACTAACACTAGCGTGCAGCAAGCTCCAGCTAAGATGGAAATTTGGGGGTGTTACCCATGAGTAGCATGTGCCTTTCAGTTGGCTGATTCAGAGTCAATTCAACGCTGTGACTCTGTGTGTTCACTCTTCTTTCCAGGACCAGGATGCCTTGCTTACTGCAAGGTACCTGGGACAACCGTTCTAATGGCAGCCTTTTTCAGGCCAACACCACAGACTACAAGACACTCAGATTTTACTATTTTAACTGGGGAAGATCTGAAGTTGTCAGGTCCCTCTTGCTTACACAGGCCTTGACTATATGCTTGAGTGTCTTGATCATAAATCCATTTCTGCAGGAAAAAGATACCACACATCCTCACTGAAACTTACTTCTAATCTAGGGAGACAAGAAACAGGCAAACCAGACAGAAATCTTTGCTGAGAGGTGTGATGGTACCAAACCAGATCAAAACTCAGGATTAAAGATTCTGCATTTAAACTTCCCGTGTTTACACAGGCCAGAATTGCACAACAATACACATTTTCTATCACAATAAAAAAGTTAGTCAACTTGAAGGCAAAACATTTTTCAAAAAACTCTTTGTCTGTGCTTGCTAAAGGTACGCTTAGGTGACATCTAAAGTGCATTGGTTTTTAGCTCATGTCCTCATCAAAGTTTAGCACACTCCACCTACAAGGCTGTATTTTTATTTTGTGGCAGGAAAGCAGTTCTTAATGTTATTGATGATTCCAGTGGGTTCAGTCAGCAAGCACTTCAAACTCATCTACACAGTCAAGTGCTGCTACTCTCAGACTGCTGTTTTCAGATACTCTCCCCATGAATAAATAATTGATTGATGACTAATGGAAGACCTTAGAGGGTCAGGGAGAGCAGAATGACTCTTTACTGCCCTGAGAAAAAGGAACGAAATGTGAATTATTTTAATATTAATATGCTGATGCGCATCACCCACAAAAGATACATTAAAGCTAGTGAATTCCTGGAACTGTTCTAGGTAGGCTACGCAGACAAGGAGCAATAGATGACCTGTGTCCTCTCTGCACTTTGGGGACACCATACAGATGTGGTTTACCTGTTGCCCATTTCTGTTTTCAAGTAGACTTCACAGCGCTTTACTATAAAATGGTTTGCAAACCTCTTCATGATTTCGCATGAGAAATGATTTGACGGTAGGGTTGTGAGAGCAGGGGACACTGCGTGGGGGATGGTGGTGTGGGTGCTGCAGCGTACTTCACGGTAGACTGTAACAGGAAATCAACCACACTGTGACATAGCAGCCACTTTCACATCAAGATTACATCCATGTGCATTGGGAATTAGCTTTTAAACACAGGGTTACTTTCACTTTCCACCCCACATGTCCCCGTGGTGACTTGGGAAGCACCACAGTGATATGAATGCAAACCCAACTTGCTTCCTTTCCAGCTAATTCCTTAATTTTGTAGCACTGGTTTTAAATCTCTGCACTTCTATCACTCATGCCTGTGTCTGTACACCCACCCCTGCTAGGAACTCAACCCTTTGGCATTTGGTCTGCTGCCCCCAGACCAAGCTCTTGCTGTCACATATGGCATCATTGGCAACCTTCACCATGGCTGGAATGACTCAAAACAGAAAACGCCCAACAAGAAGACAACCCTTATGAACAGCCTTTCCATTCCTCACAGCAACCAAAGCATGCTCCCAGAGCGGCTCTGCCCAGACACGGAGTGGGTGCAGCTGACACCCACTATGATGTTTGGATGCAGCAGGCTCTGCCTCAGAGCTAATCCAAGCTTCAGGGACCAGGCCGAAACTCCTTCCACTACGCATCCCCAGATGAGCCTGTATGGCTGATTTTTTCACCGAGTGCTTCTCCACCCCAGCTTTCTATTTCAAGGTGAAGTGCTCCATAGCCCGATGGCTCTGGTGCCCACACAGCACCTTCATACCACAGATGTCAGAGCTCCGGCACTAGTGACGCATTACTCAAACATGAGGTGACTTACTGTTAAACCAGCAGCCAAGCAAGCAGAGCTCCCCTTTGTCCTCAGTTACCCTGGGCAGCTGGAGCTTTTTCTGGCATCTGACTAGCAACCCTGTGGCTTTTACCTCATGTGCAGAAACAAGACAGAACATGGATTCGGACTTAGCTTCTTCATGCATCTTTAAAGGAAAGTGTTCGGGTGTAGCACTGGCCAGCCACTAAGGTGCCATCAGGGCTGCTTTTTAGAAGCTAAAGACAGCAAGGTCCCTCTTTCTGGTGATTTAAGCCCTCTCCTCCAGCAGCATGGCCACACTGCTTTCCTATCTGAACCTGCCCTTCCAAGCTCTGTCCCATCCGTGCTTTTGGGGGCAGCAAGGGTGCTGTGTGCCGGCTAGACATGGTGCCCTGCAGGGATGTGCTGCGATGGAGGGGGAAACCAGTGATTCCCCACGAGCTACAACCACCTACAGCAGCAAGAGGAAGGCCCTGCGCGTGGCACAGCTGTAGCCTCCACCCTCGGCAGAGGACAGCACTTCACATTACTCGTGTCGCAAGCAGTTATAGGAATTGAGAGATTTCCCAGGTTGCTCTGGTTGAGCTGTGTCATGGCTCTCTGTGGTGCTACCACAGGACTTCAGCTGGACCCCGTCCTCCCTATTGCACCCCCTGCTTTTTGCCAAATTCCAATGCATTTGCTCACATCACACAGTCCCCTGCTCCACAGCACTGTCCCCTTACACAGGCTGAGCTATTCCTAGGATCAAGTACCACTCAGATGAGCAAGACTGGAAAAATCTTCCCCCCGCTCCATGAGACTCCCATATATTGGCCTGCTGTTGGTATAAACCACAGTTTACTTCATGACTTTCTGGCACCCACAATCTACATCATCAGCTAGTGAGTGGAATGGGTCATACACGCATGAAAGCGCCTGGGCGAAACCACAGAAGGGTTAACCCTGCAGCAGGCTGAGAGAAAATGCAACCATACAGAGGGCTCTCAGAGGAGCCAGAGGCTGTGACTCACCGGGAGGGGCTGCACAAAACTAGGGCTTTCAGCAAGGCCCACAGGAATTTCTTTAGGGAGATTCTTCCCCCAGAGACAAGCAAGGGAAGGCGCCTCACCTTTCCCATCACCGAGCGGATCCGGTGACTGCCCTGCCAGGAGAGGAATTGCTATTGTCCAGCCAATTGTTTCCAGTCTAGCTAAAAATGGGATGACAGGAGACTAATTGCTTCACTGGAGGAAAAAAACACAAGTCTGGAGTGACCGAATTATTTTGTAGACTGTTGTTGTTTGGGTTTGTTTCCATCCTGGCTTAACGAGCATTAATGACTTCAGTGGCAGGAGGATAGGGGGAGGAAAGCCATTAGGGTGAGAACATGATCCACATAGACATCTCTCGCCTAGCACACACTTCTGCCCCAGACAACCTCTACAGCCATGCTGGCAACAGTGCATTGTGTTCGTCCATCCATCCCTCCCTCCTCTGGCCCTTCAGAATGAGGAAGGTGACCGAGAGCAAAGGGAAACGTTAAGTTTTCCTTTTTAATCTGTCTGACTGGAAGTGCCAGCCTTCCTGCAGCTCAAATACTTTAGCATGTTAGCAATGCTCGGCAGCGTCTCCAGAAAAACTGCTGTCCCTTCTCAGTGGCAGGGAAACAAAGGAAAAATGTCCCAAAAGAGCGGATGCTCCCAGAGAAACCTATAGAGCCCAAAGCCTGTAAAATAAAGTTTGTTTGTTTTGTTTGCAAAAGCCACACTGAAACTTCTGAGACTACTTCTGGTGTCCAGAGAGACAGAATTATACCTAAAGCCAAGACACGTAATTAATGTTGAAATTCTTCCTAACATAACAGTGCCTGGGTCACAGCCACTCACTTGGCCAATGCTGTGAACAGCCCTGCCAACACAGGCCAAGGAAAAACCTGCAAACGAGTGAGCGAGTGATGCCTGTGTTATACACAGTGGCTACAGGCATCTTCACATACTCAGTGTGGGCTTCAGGGAATTAGGGATCAGGAGCCTATGGGAATTATGTGCTCACATCTATAAGCCAACTCTATTGAGGGACAGCCATCTTTTAACTGGATGCATCCCCCAGGGAACAGAACAGCTTGAACCACCCCAAACCACAGCAAGGTCTCAAGGAAGACACAAGCAGAGCAAAGACTTGGAAATTAGGAGCTTCCCTGGAGAAGAGGTGGAGAATTTCAGCATGAGTCTGGCTGTAAGAAAATGAAGAGAAAGTAGGGAAGGCTCTCAGTCAGTCAAACAGTGACTTCAATTAACCTGTCCTAGACATGACAGAACATGGAGATATCTGATACTCCATGCCACATTTAAGTTATGCAGAGGTAACAGCTAGGCCTCCAGAAATGGTCATTTGACATCCCCTCCCTTTCACACATCCTCAGTCCAATGTCAGCTTACTGGATCATGGCAACAGTTGGAATTTGCTGTCTTGCTTCCTGGCCAGTGGGGGTCCAGAGATGCCACCAGCTGATGCTGGGATGCAGCACCCAACAGCTCTGGCAGGAACTTCTCCTGACTGCTCTGTGGCTTGGGGAAAGCTGTCAGTCCTGAAGGTCCCCAAAGGCAGCTGTGGCTGGAGATGACGAAGTGCAGTAAATAGGGCAGACTGCAAGACAGTTTTCCATTAATTTTATCCATAAATACCTGTCTGTCCCCCTGGGGCTATCCCTGTCAAGGTAGTCACCAATTTGAGCATCAGTGAGCAGAATAGTCAAAAGAGCATAGGGGAATGTGCAACACAAAGACTCTCCACTCATGAATCAGACTTCAGCGCACTTGAGCTGCAGACGTCTTGTGGCTTTAGAGGTTTGAAAGTCTATTTCACTTTGCTCTGATTCCTTTCCAAAACATCATGATTTCCAACAAGAAGCACAGGTTAGTATTGTCTTTCTGAAAGCAGACAGAAAAGTATGTTTCAAGTGGCTCAGTCACAGATAAAAGCTATCCATTTAACAGATACAGTGCAATAAAGGCTTATTTGTGCATTTTCTCTTTGTGTGGGGGTAGGGGGGGAAAAAAAAATTTAAAAAAAAAAAAAAATCGAGAGTTCAGGTATGAGTTACACTAGTCCCATCTCAAACCTATCGCCAGCAGATTGGCTGCCATCAATCAGCCATCACAACACTGCAATTAACTCTGCGATTCAATGCGTGAGTTGGACCAGCTGAAGCTTTGCTGGCTTGCTGCATCTCAAGACGCGCAAAGGAGATGGAGAGCTGTAACTCTCCTGCGGGGGTTGGCCCTGGCCCCAAAGAGACCCCAGCGGGAACACCACTGACAGGGCCGGCTCTTGCTCCATGCTCCGGGCAGTGTCACACTCTGACCTTCACGGTGGGTGGGCTGTCTCTTTGGGAGCTTGGCCAGCTGGCATGAGTCAGAGCAGCTCCTTGGCTTTCTCATTTATCAAGGCTGGGCAGAGAAGCAAGAAGCAGGAGCCAGCTGCCAAGATCTTTGCTCCCTTCTGTGCTCAACAGTGGCTGAAGGTAGAAATTCTGGCTGTAAAGCTGCTCTTTGGGCACCAGGTTTCAAACTAGTGACATGAGAAGTACTGAAATGGGAAGCTCCAGCTGGGAAGAATAGTTATAAAAGAAGAGGGAAAATTTAAGAAAAGGTGCATGCAATGGCAAAGGCTACATTAAGTTGCAAGATTGTGTCAAAATCCCCAAAACATAGATAAGCATACAATTCCTCAACTTATGGTCAAGAGATACTGACAAACAGAAATACAAAGGACACTGATTCAGCTTTTAGGCACAAGTCAAAAAGGACATGGGACCTTGCTACATTCTCATACTCAGGTAAATGTCAAAAGGAACGTAACCAGATCTAGAGAAGGGAGGAGAAAACCCAAAGCTTGCATGCTAAATGTCACACACGCACACTTTAACATGGGTGCCACAGAGCCTGCACACTGCAGCCTCGCTACAACAGCACATGCAGGCTTATTTGAAAGCCCATAAAGAGTTTGAAGGGATCACTTCCTACCACCCCTTCTACCACACAGGTTTGCACATGGAAAAATTTCCTCCTGCTACCTTGCACAGCTAACCCTGCTCTTCCCAATTTCCCGCCCGGCACCCCATCCCCTCCTCCAGCCCCCTTGCTTTTCCAACACAATAAACAGAAGCCATGACCCACTTTGGCAAGGCACCATGACACTGCTGCCTTCCCCAAAACGGCGTAGATCAGAAATGGTTCAGATGCAAACATTCACATCCTTATTGTATGGACTTTGCCATGGCAGTATGCCTGGATCAGGGATTTAGCTAGTAAATAACTTCTCCTAGCTGGAAGGAATTTTCCTGATCCAGAAGCACTTCTCTACTATGCTGCCGAGAGATTTGTGAAAGTGGCACTAGATGTTAATAATAAATCGTGCTTGTGAAACTTTAATTGATTTGGAAGAAGTCAGCTCAGAGCATGGAGGATCTCTGTGGCTTTGAATATATCACACCTTGTACACCGTTGAGACTTGAAGGCTTGCTCCCGTTTCCATTGTTGTCAGCTGGAATACCGCCACCTGCTTTAGTGGAATAATAATCGGGTAATACAATTCCAAGACTAAATTGTGCCTTTAGGCACAGCCTCATAAAAGGGGAGGTTCTTGATCCTATTAACAGCAAAGGTGTTATGACTCAGAGGCCAAATGATGAGTAATGCTTTCCCCTTGCTCCATGGGAATAGGCTTCGCAATCTGCATCCTGGCCCACACCAGCACCTAACTACAAGCCCCAGCACCAGCTCCACTGCCTCGCAGAGGGCAGAAGCAAAGCTGTGCCCGCTGTCCTGCCCAGCGTACCACTGGCAGGAGATGGAATTTTCTCCTACAGAAATTCTGAATTATAAACCACAACTATTACTGCAGTGTTGTAATGTAACAGTTGAAATTTTCTACTGTGTTATTATTTCTAGTTTATATCTGTATCATTACAGGCAGCTGATGACTCTGAACTAGAATCTAAAGACAAGGCACTACAATGGTGCACCACTGATATTAAAAGCTGCTGAGTGACTTTACAGAATTCCACTGTTTGCATAAAACCAGAGTACCTACATGCTCACTGGTAGAAAAACTAAAATCTAAACATTGGGATTATTGACCAAGGAAGCATCAGGCACTGATCTTGCTACAGGTAAAAGAATAAGTCAAATTCTCCCTGTACAGCTACGGCAGTTGCTGCAGGCCAAGTGTGTCAACAATACTGATTTTCTCATTGTCTCCCTTACATATATAGTAGCTTCACCCACTGCAGCATGTCATGTTGAAAGAAATCTTCCATTTCAGCAAGTCAAAGGGAGCAGATGCAACAGTATTTTGTTGGCATAATCTTTGTTTTAAAAAATTGTACAAAACATTTATTAAGGTTGACAGAGACCTTTTCCTCAGCTATATATATCAGCCTCCCTAATGCTAACTCAGGGGTCATATTCTCTGACATTAATATTGAAAGCTTCCTCAATTCGAGATGAGTGCAAAGATCAATAAAATGACTGGATTAATGCTGGGCAATTCTGAAGATCTCAGAGCAAAAGTTTTGAAAATTGTGTCCTTAAAATCATAGGCCTGAATGCCCTTGATCTCAGGGAACATGTTAAAAGTCAGATGAGCGGTTCTGGCTAAAAAGGTAGCAATAATATTTAGGGGTAGTTTTTAAAAATAAATTTTACATAACATCTTAAAATTTATTTCAATTTTTATTTTTTCTCGTTCTCATGACCTTCATACCTTTAAAAAAGAATGAAGAGGGCAGGAAAGGCAGAAAAATGGCCTTTTTGTAGAGAAGTTTCTTAGTTTCAGAAGTTCTAACCTAAATATTCCCAGGTGCTCTGGGACTTAAAGATTGTGTCTAATTCTGGGCTCCTTTCTTTAAGAACTTGTCTATAATCATTACACATAGCTATCTCTGAAATTGCATCTGCATGCTTTTTAATTGTGAAATACCTTCATAAGGATGTATTAGTCAAGAAAAGAATGACAGAACCCAAGTCACATCTAATCACTTATCCCCTCCACAGATGAGCAGTATTACTTATTTTTATTGCACCAGTACCAGAATTCCCAACTAACACTGAGCTCTCATTTCAAACATTCGGTAAATGAGAGTCTGTGTCTGTAAGAGTGTAGCACACAAGTTATTACATGCAAATGTTAACAACTACACCAAAGAAGAGTGAAAGTACAAGAGACCTGCATTTAGGTAAAGGTTATCCAGCCTTGGGGCAGGTGGATGAACTAGACAAACTTGAGGCCCCTTCAAGCTCTGGGTTTTAATGATTCATACAAACTCATTATGTGCAGGGTTTGCAGGTTTCAAATCAATCCTTTTATATAACCATAAAGGAAAAGTAGACACTAGCAGAGCCAATAACTTCTGTAGGCTATTCAGTAGTCCTTAGTCATGTGGAAAGTTGCATTAAAGTTCACAGACTATATACAGTGGAGTCAATGGGGCACAGAGATCCGATATGTGGATCTCAAAACAGGACTGCTCTTCGTAAGCATAACTGTAAATCAGGACTAAACTGTCCTCCACAGTGACTGATTAAACATGACATGGAAACGTGAGAGGCTGGGTTTTTTTCTCTGCACTTTCCATTTGATCAAGTGCAGAGAAACAACACTTTAAACAGTGCATGCCAGAGGCTGTAAAAGAGCCCGGCCTGCAAACATGCAACAACCACATTTGAGTGGAAAACAATGTGGAAGATGCACTTCTAGAAGCACAAACCAGTCTACATGAGCTGTTGAGTGTCAGATAAGATATCCACAGACATTACTACACCCCTGACCCTTAGAGACATTCCTTTGTATTTTCCAGAGCTGAATGAAGCATTTCCAGAGACTCCAGCATGAAAACTTCTCTTCTGCACTAAGCAGTTGTTGTAGGGATGGGGCTGTTGGCATGCTATTCTGTGCCAATTTGCAGCTTTTAGCTGATTTGCTTCACTCATTCACCGTAAAATCGGCTTATATTTCATTCTTTCCGCTGTTCTCATAACACAGCACATCCTTCATTTTGTTCTGCTTACATATATCTACTCTTGTCTTCAGGGCCCCAATCCAGGAAAGCACCAGGTCTAGGAGGTCTCGAGGTGATAGGGACCAGATCCCACAGCTGAGGTTATGGTACTCCACAGAGCAGAGGCGCACACCCGTTTTGGCACTGGCCAAGCTGTTTCCCACCCTTTCCTCTCGTATG
This sequence comes from Strix aluco, assembly GCF_031877795.1. Taxonomy (NCBI): domain Eukaryota; kingdom Metazoa; phylum Chordata; class Aves; order Strigiformes; family Strigidae; genus Strix; species Strix aluco. The sequence goes on along the minus strand of NC_133934.1, from coordinate 123,121,868 downwards.
CAAACCTGCCTCTGCTCACATGTTGTCAAATCAGGGGCAAGAGGGAGGCATCAAATACAGCAAAGACTACCTACAGGTGCATCTACTGTAGCACATTCAAGCAAAAAAGTTTTCAGAAAAGCTTAAAACCATCTCATTAAAAAAAATACTTATCTTTATTTGCTAAGAAAACAAAGCTATGCATAGCACCTAAACAAACCAATGGTAATCCCTGGATAGCCCCCTAGCCAGTCAGTTTGCCTTGCAGGGCACTATCAGTCACAGATCCAGTTCAACTGCTAATCTGCCTCCCTGGGGAAAGCCCCTTGACCTCAGGGGAAACAAGATCTGGCTCCAGATGTGAAAAAGGGCATGAGATAAGAATAAACAAATTCACCAGTTGCCAAAAAATCCTAAAAAAAAAAAATCAACAGAGAGAGAACATGAGGGATCCCATGTCTACAATGTCTTGACCCATGGAAAAAGCAAACAGCACGCTAATAAGAGTTGCTCTGTTAACAGTGGCTGTATGTAATTAGGAAAGGCATTCAGCTTCTGTTTTCATCATGTAATTTTTAATTGATTTTGCTGAAAGAAACTTTAGTGTTGTTTCAGTTTAATAAGAGCCTTTCCAGCAAAACTGGTCTCTGTAAAAGACTTATGTAAACCTTCCTAAAAGTGTCACAGGCTTATTGTTTGAATTGGCAGGGAATTAACCTGCTGCAAAAATTCATTCCCTATAAAAGCCAACAGTCATAAGACACACAGCTGCAGACCTGATGGGTCTCCTACACTAAGGAAAGGTGATGATTTCACAGACCTGGTCACAGAGGAGACGGTGCTTTTCCCTGTCATAAGAAGTACCACACACATGAAGGTGATGCTTTCAGGTAACACACAGAAAAGTAAACACTTCAGGTTAATGAGCCTATCCTATTTTCCCCAAGAGCTAGTGTTCAGACCCAAGGCAAGACCTTGTTCTCATCTGGATAACTGTATAATTATCTTTTGCCTTCCAAAGGGACCACACATCCTATTAAACACAATCAAGTCACAGGACCTACTTAATGGTGGCTGGTGCCACATCAGAGCATGGGGACTCTGTGCACACCATCCTACATTCAGAGGCATAACGGAGCACAAGCAGACCCGGACCATCTCTAGAAGGGCCAGTTGCATTAAAATTATCAATACAGACATAAAGACAGCAGAATAAGCAAACTAGAACAAGCCCTCAGGGCAAAACCAAGGTTCTTCAGTCAGCCAACCACCAGTCCTTCTCCCAAGCTCTCTAGCCCAGCCTTTTAGCTCCCCTGGCACTTGATCAGCTACATTACCTACACGCTACGCTACCTATGCCCTTAACGATGTATCTGTCATGGTGCTGTGCCAAGCGGTGAGCTGGGGCACGCGGGTATCTCTACTACCCAACTCCATGTAAGCCATTCTTACAGTAATGCTACATGGAAGGAAAAGTCCTGCTTTCAAAATAAACCCTTATAATCATTTACTAGCTCTTTGCTTTTTAGAAGACTGAGTGGACTAGCTCACTTGCATTGAGTAAGCCACTATGCAATCTAATACTGCTCAGATGTGCACACTGTTTTGTTTTGTTTCCAGCCTGTCCAGAAGCCAAAATATGCTTCCCCTACCCTGGGAATTGCTGAACTGGAAAGTGAAAGTCGGGAAGAGCTGCCTCAAGAAAAATAGCACATACAGTCTTTAGATAAAAATCACAAACCAACCTCCCTACCTGCACCAGGACCCAGCATACTATTTTCCTTTAGAGGTAAGCTTAAAGAAAGCAGCAGTGCAAGAACAGTGCCCTGTGAGCAAAGATTTTATCTACAATAGCCTTGATTACCACCTAACCTTTTCCTGGCAACATCCAGCATAAGCTGATCCCAAATATGTCCTTGTCCTACTCCTCTGGGGTTAGGGGTGCACAACATACTATGATTTGACGTGTTGAAAAGCTTGCTTTCATGGGCTGGATGCATTCTAGTCCTACCCTCTGTATGATGGGATAAGGAACCACACTGTGCTTGTTGACATTTTTTCAGGAAGCAACTATAAATAGGCGCTGCTGAGTTGACAGATAGATCTCAGCTTAGGGCAAGACAGAGATGTTTCCTTGATAAGGCCAGAAAGCCATCTCTCATTTGCAGTGTTGTAAATGAAAAAAAAAAAAAAATTCTGTAAAACTGAAAGCTCTCTTTTAAAAAACCCCAAATACACAGACATACATTTATGGGACTTTTATTCTGGCCAGTGCTTAGTAACAAAAAGCAGAGTTTCCTCGAAGTGTGAAGCAAACTTACTGAAAATTTCAGTTGCATCATGAAAACCATCCTATGAGAGCATCAATCCAGCAGTAAGCCTGGTTTTAATGTTAAAAAGTCACATAACCTAAACACACCATCTGCCTCGGGAACCCCATTCTCACAGACTCACAGTAGCAATTGCAGAAATACTGCAGTATGGTTATTTCAAATTGCGTATGTGTGGCCAGAAAAGGAATCAACAAACACCTGATTTTAGCTGTTACCAGCATTGTCACTCCATGCCAAAGCGACACGATTCAGCTACTTCTCGACAAACTTTCAGTGCCAGCTCTCAAGACTCTCTGGCATTTCAAAGCTGAGAAGACCCAGCTTTTGGCAGCACTTGTGGCAAAAGCAACTTGACTTACCGGGAGAACACTCATTGTGTTGGTAAATGCAGACTCTCTCCTGAAGTGCTTAATCTTGAAGGGGGCAAGGAAAGATACAGTATTATTATGTTTAAGATTAGCCCAGAAGAAAACAGGATATTCTAGGCCAGCATTGACACTGGGAATCCAGAAAGAATAGGTACATTGAACAGCTTGGGGCAAAACACTTTCTGGTCAGGTTTTTCCTGGTGTCTCTTCCCCAATGCTCCCAGCTTCCTAAGCAAGCACTCACATTCTGATCATGAAACCTCCGAACTCTCTTACACAAGTGCAGTGATTCCCTTCTGAGTATCTCCTTCCATCCTGCAGACTCCCTCCTGGAGCCCAGTGTTCGTGACCTGACAGAAGCAACCTCAGCTCAGTACAGCCGTAGCCAGCAGCCCTCTCCCCTTACAACTTCCAGAACACAGTCACTCCAACTAATTTTAAAAAACGAAGTCATCCCCCCACAAATCTGCCACATGCAGCTGAAGCTACCTGACTCCACGGCTCAAACAGTTTTCCAGCAAGTTCAAAGACCATGCAGTTGTTCAAGGAGCTTTTCAATTACTCCTCCAGTTTCTATCATGAATTACGGCAGCACTTGAAGAGTGCCAAAACCCAGAGGGATCGATTACTCCTGCTCTGTGACAAGCAGCAGGCTGGGGGGACGGAACAAGCTGTAAGCACAGTGGCATTACATTATGCACAGACACAGTTTTGCTGCTGAATGATTGACAATAACTACTGGATGTCACTATTTTAAGGATAATGTCATTTGCGTAATTATCTGGCAGGGTCTCTCTTCAGCGGCTGGCATTATTCACAAGGGAAGAATCAGACTGAAATCCAGCTGTAGAGTAAGTAGATTTGTTATTCTATGCAGACAATCACTGTGCTTTAGAAGCTCAATACATATGGTATACATCACTACCGATTTTCATACTCTCAGGATCCAGAGAATATTAAAATGAAACTCCTCTATTTCGCCGTACCACATATATCATATGATTTCATACTTAAAAATAATTTAATAGTCTCTGTCCTCACCTGACCATCTGTTTCTTACTGGAGCTCAAGCTAGGAAGAGGAAGAGGAGTTGCTTTTACTTGATTTATCCTATCATCTCAACGTCAGACAGGAAAGTGTCCCCTGCACAGGCCCCAGCCCTTTGGCCACTTTAGCCTTCAGCTGTTCTGGATTTAGCGTGTTCAAACCTGGGTTTATCTGATACTGGAGGATGCACTACTAAACACAGAACTACATCACCTGGGTTAAACTATGCAAAGCCCCAAACCAAACGACATTTGGCCCAACCCACAGTCTGAAATGGTACTAACAAAGCCTGACTGGGATCAGAACTGGTCCCATCCTGAACCCAGTTGTGGGTCCCGGCTGTACAACTGTAACCAAGCAGCTAAAAGAGAGAGTTGACATTATTTTTTGCAGTGCTGGCATGCTGCAAGCAGGACTGAGCAGGGCTACAGCTGACCATACCCACATATGCATGCTTTGCTGCTGGAACCCAAGCACAGTATTCCAAAGAAAACAACTGACTGTTCCTCCTTTCCAGTGCTTTGGGCAAGAGGATGCCAGAAGTGTCCTGCAAAGCATGTCAGAAAGAAACCTTTCTGTATAACCAGACTGTCTCAGTGATGACATCTCCCTGCTCTAGCTGTCCTGTTCTACTCCAGAAGAGGTCTTGCTCTGTCCCTGGCGTATATGGGACGATACTGGTCAAATGGTCATCTTGGCCAGGGAGGCCTCTGCAAAGCAGACTGGCTGTCTGGCCTATGCCTTGATGATTGAGCTGACAGGGGAGCACTTTGGCAGTGCAGAAGGGAAAAAATATAACCAAACTGCCCCCCTGAGTACAGAATAATGACAAATAAAAAGAGAGCTGCGTATGGGAAATAGCTTCCTGAGAACAGCCTTTAGACCTGGGAGTGGAGGCTGACGCAGGGAGGCAATGATGCTCCAATCCTGTCACAAATGAAAAGATGCCAGCCATGGACAGGAAGGAAAAACTCCTGCTGTAGGATCATGGCAGGAAAGAAAAGACTTTTCATGGCTGTGTGGCACTGGATAGGTATGTCAAATAGATAGGGTTTAAACACAGGTCCATACCTAATAGAGAAATAAAGAGGCTTGGGTGTAACCAGCACATCTTAGCCTTTAAATAACAAGGCACACAGTGGCAAAAGCAACAGCTCCTTGCATTTACCTCCCAGAAAACCTAGGAAGGTTTCACTTAATGCCCCTCCCTGTGTCATCAGTTTGACACATGCTCTCCAGCAGCAGGTCAGGCCCAAAGCAGCACGGCAGAGGCTTCTGTCGGTCAGCAGCTGATGCCCAGCAGCCACACAGGCACCTGAGGTGCAGACAAGGGGCAGTTCTGGGGCCGATATAAACCAGCTACATAAATTGACACCAACACAAAATCTATCCCCTGCTCCTCAGAAGGAAAACCTGGTTTTCTATGTGCTTGCACACACATCATAGGAAAAGCTTCTCTATAGTCAATACTGCAGCCAGCAACTTCATTCCTCCCTGGAAGCTGCTGCTGCACCTTGGACAATGTGCAGGGGGAAAATGGAGGTACTGTTAATCCCAGCTGACAACTTGTTCCTAGTGGGCACCAATTATTTATCCAAGCAGAAAACTCAAGCTATCATCTCAGCCGTGGGGTTCAGACAAAGAGAATGAATGAATGAATGAATGAATGAATGCAGAGCTCACCGATAAATGATGCCTCTTTCATGGAGAAACATAAGGGCTGAAATAATTTCTGCAGCATAGAACCGGGCCCGATCTTCATCGAAGCGACGCGACTTCTGAATATGGAACATCAAGTCCCCGCCATTTACGAACTCCATCACAAAGAACAGGCGATCCTTCACACACGCAAACACAACAGATATGAACAGCATTAATCACATCCTCTGTCAGGCTTAGAAAATTCTAAGTAAAACTATTATCTCCCAAACAAAAACAGATTAAGCACCCATGAGACATTGGGGTGGGAAAAAAAAAAATTTCCTGACTTTTTCAGGAAAGATTAAGTCAATATCAGGAAGATCTGTTAGTAACTCCTTGCCCTGTACTCTCCCCAAAAATTTCGCCCCCAAGTAATGAAATGAATTAGGATTAGGCATATCAGTAGGTGTGTGCTCATCACTAACTGTCTCCGGGAGGGTTTCCCAATCTGTCCTTAGCCTGAATCAGCAGAAAATGATACCCCTGAGCGAGCACAAGAGAAATCTGTAAAAAGTCACTTGCTCCATACTAAACACTGCAGCTCTCTAGGGAAAGATGCTCCGTAATATAATGTGCATAACCAGACTGTTCACACACTGCAGCTTCACCATGACAGCACGACGTCTCAAGGGTATCCCAACACTGTTCCTGGGGAATCTGCATTGTTTTCCAGAATGGGATTTGCTGCCATACACTTGCACGGCAGCTGCCTTCTGGGCCCTCAGATTTCACCTTTCCTCTGATTAACGTTCAGAGACCTCTGGGTGATGAAGGAACTGATAAGGATAAAGTATAAACCGAAGTTTCTGCGGGGCAGAAAAGCAACCTGTTCAGTAAAGTTCACCTCATTAACCACAGCTGCTGGTCTCTGAGGTTTCTTTCTTGGCTTTGTTCTGGTTTTTGCAAAAGTCTACAGATAGGGAGGCACTTGCTTAAGCTGCATGCTCAACAGTCTGGGTATGAGTTTAATGCACGCAAAAGGAGTGCTCACTTAACTGTGAGAGGAAGGACACACAGTGATTTGACACAAAACTAAACCCCAGAATTGTTGCAGTCTGGTTCAGAAATTTCCCCTAGTAATTGTTTCAGGACATTCAGTATTGATTGTTTCAGTTTTACTCTGAATATCAGGAACAGCAGACTAGAAAAAAAAGAGGCATACAATTCAGTTGAGACCAGTCAGCCTTTTAATGCTACTATTGCACTTCCTTCCCCACAAGCCCCTTCCCAAGTCTTGATGTTAGTCATCTACAAGCTAGTTTTAAACCCTCTCTAAGTTTAAGAGGATAAGCATTGTTATGCTCTGCTTTCTGGCAACCAGCCAGCTTGAAATGACTACTGGTATTAACATCTTGAGATGCACACAGCAGAAGAAAAGCAACCACAAATCCTTTCATTCCGCTCTGGACATCAGCAGGAAAGCAAATGGCTTGTGACACATGAGGACAGCTTGCCTCTTGTCATCATCCTGGGGTCTGCTCAACAGCTCCTTCTGGGCTCCTTCCAGAAGCTAAGATAGATGTATTCCCAGCAATCTCACAATAACACTGCATGTAGCAACAAAGCCACGTTTTACGTGCTATCTCCAGTCCACATAAACAACAATACTTCACTGTTTCACTCTGCCTTTATTACAGGGCAGCTGAAAAACACCCAAGCTGGCTTGTCTATGGCAGCAGTATAAGCCAGAGCAGCACAAACTCTGCAAATCCACCAGCAACCTTGGCTCTTCAGCCCACATCAGATCTCTAACACCACATCTTTGCTGCAGTTGGTTAAATATGCTTTGCCTACCTGTTCAGCAACCCTTCCTCCAGCTGCAGCGCACATATCGCCTCTGCCTTGCCAGCCAGGCCAGCTTTTACATCTCCTTGTTATTCTTTCCTGCCTCCTTCCTCACTGATCTCTCCACATGTCACATGCTTATCTAGCCCAGCTTGTCCAGGCATCTCTTCAAGCTCATACTTAAAAAAGAAATCCCTCTTGCCAGATCTCCAACAGGAAGTAATTTAATTTACCAGCCACCTCATGATGGATTGTGTGTGTGTGTGTGTGTATTTATGTAAGTAATATATATGCTTGTATAAACATGCATACAGTTAGGTGAACATGCATATATTTTCTACTCTTTCCTTAAAGGTGAGCTTCAGGGAAACAAAGTTAACTCTTCCTAACTTAAAACATATATGTCCTGCTTCTCCAGTGCTGCCAAAACTCCATGGCCCATCTCAGATTTCTGGATGTACTTGTCCGCACTATGATGCTTAAAGGAAGACACTACTTCTTTCTCAAATGTTCAGGTGAGCACAGAAACAGCAAGCTCTAAAATTCACATTACTGCTGACAGGGAATTAGCAGCTTTTTGTAACAAACAGCTCTTGCTTCAGACTAACTGCAAACCTGAGCAAGTATCATTGCATGTGTTACATGATGTTCGCAAGTGTAACAGCTAACGCCTCACCTCCACCCATGGTCTCATTTCAGGCTTATTTAATTACTGAAACTCTTCCATTTAGGCCTAACAGAACTTTGGACTACCCAATATTTATTTTTTTAAAAAAGAGGTCCAGCAAATTATCTGCCTGGTTTCCTAACACTTAGAAATCCCATGGGGTTACTGAAGAAAAGAGCAGGATGGGTATTACAACTTGTTTGGAATACAGCATTTGTGTATTGGCCTGCTACTACCTGGCAACAATTATTAGAAAGATCAGCACTAATGACCACCCTCTGGGGACCAGGATCTGAAAGCCAAGGAAGGTCTTCCATTTTTACTCTTAAGCAAGGCCATCAGCTCGCCAAACTGCAAAGGATCAACCACTCTCCCAGGAATCATTGAGCAGTGAAATAAACAGTGGTATTTTATGAAAAAAAGGAATTTGCAGCAGGCAGAGTAAGAGTGAAGAGATAGCTTAAAAAGGGGCCAGGAAAAAGAAGTCTTAAAACAGCAGATAGTTCAGATACTTGCAAATTTGGCGTGACTTAGAGTTATGTGCCTCCTTTCTTGGGGACTAACAGCAGGAATTAGGAGTTGAAAGCTGGAGTGTTTTTTCACAGAGCTTAATGCTGAAATCCTCACATTTCTATTTTTCTATCTTGCACTGCTCAGAAGTCTTCCCTGATCTGTTATCTCTGTTTGACGTCGACAAAAGTAAGAAAGAGCATTTGAGTCAACAGGAAATACTGACGCAAAAGTCTTTGCAGCAGCAGCAGCCACATGAGGAAATCACATTGCACCATTTCTGGACTGGGATCAAGATGAATAAAGCCGCAGAGCAATTGTTACTGTAAATTAAATAAAAACTTGGAGGAAACAAATAAAGTCTTCGGGATCAGGTAAGATCGTTTCAAGGCTGGCCTACATCTAGAGATTAGACCTGCCAATTTCACTGCAAGAGAACTGTTTGGGGTTTTTCTATTTGTTTAAATTTCAGTTTGCCGTCTGTATTTGTTCACCTACTAGCAGGGCAGGAGCTGTTGGAAGAACGTACTATGTCCTAAGGACAGTGTTTGATAGCAATTACATATACCCCCTTTATTTATTTGTTGTCCTAGTGAGGTGTTGATGAAGCCTGAAGAGAGTCCCTGATTGCAAAAGCCACTGGGTGGGACTATCCACATACTGGTTACTGCTGCTTGCAAACACAAGCACCCACTGAAATCTAAGTAAAACTTCACTTTAGCCCTTTGTCCTCACCAGCTCTACTAAAGAGCTATTTTGAACCCTCATACCTTTCCTCTTCATCATCACAGGCTGAAAACAAACAATAATCCAGATTTTATTAAAAGAGCATCCTTTCCCTCCCCATGCCCCCAGAAGGCCAGTGTGATAGCTAACTTCCATCCCCTTCTAGTTAAGAGTCATAGGTGATGTCCACGTACAACTCACACAAGACCAAAGACCTCTGAAGACAGCCAGGGTGAGAGCCTTATCTCTGATCACAGGCTTTTGTGCTAAGTAAATGGGACTGGGCAGCACCATCGCCCTGGTTCAGGCAGCATGGAGGGAGGAGATGGGGAAAGACAAGCATTTCCTACGTGCAGACATGGAAGAAGATAATAGCAAAGCTGCCTCCCTCATCTGCCGCCCTACAAGAACTGCTGTGCCAAGGGCAGCGTGGAGGTCAGAGCGGACTTCTCTCAAGAGAGTCATCAGTGAAGGCTCAGGAGACACACTGGACAACACCAGTGGGGCCTCTCCAGCCTCCAGAACCACCAGGGATAGGCTCGGACAAACTCTGCACACACCCGTCACAGCAGAGGTCTCCCAGACACTGCTTCTGCCCACACTGATTCCTCTGCAGGACAAGGGGCTGAGCTGCCCCACCAAGAACACTTCCCAGCAGTAATTTCACTCAAGCCTCCTCTTTAGCTGACAGCTGCCATATAAGGCAGCATCTGGAGGATATGGAGACCTGGCTAAATGCTGTTTAGAGCAATGGTCTAATTTCCCCCCATCCTCCTCCCCTCAAAAAATTAAAAAAAAAAAAAAAAAAAAATCAGCCCGGCTTGGGAATTCTGCTAAATTTGAATTTCATCTTTTTGGAAATAACTCATGCACACAACTCCTTGGAAAATCAGCTTTGGGCTCAATCTGAGTTCACTGAAGCCAAAGAGTTTCCCCAAGAAAACGGTCATTTTTCACTGTTTTGGCAGTTTATGCTTTGCAGAGCAGAAGGCAGACTTTCAAAATTATCTCCATACAGAGACAGCTGTGTCAGTGCTTCCCAGAGAAAGTTTATTGTTTCCAAAAAGAGAAGCAGGGCTTAGGAAGCTTGCAAGCAAATTATTACAAGATAATTACAAGAGCTGGCAGTCTCCCTCCATGCTCCCAATGTTCCTGTTCTCCCTTCGTGGTCCACAACCCCCACACAAAGCAATCTGCCTCAGGTCTTGCTGGGAGCACGCAAATAAACTGTGCTGTCTCAGTACGGGCTTCAGAAAGCCACATGTTCAACTCCCCAAGCAGCGCGAGTGGCCATCCGTATCTGGGTCAAGTCATGCCAAAGCACAGGACCCGGAGGAAGAGTAATAAACAGGTTTGTTTCTCAATATTTATCTTCATAGGAGTAACACAACCATGAAGCGTTTTCAGACGCTGCCCTGTGCCAAAATGCCTCCCCTCCATACCCAGCCCCTTGACAAGGCAGTGCTGCATCCTCACGAGCTGCCTGCTGCTCCCAGCTAAGAGGTTTACAGGAGGGCAGGCTGCTCAGGGGGGTTACATGTGGCAGCATTTCAAACCCAGAGAAGAACACAGGTGTCATAAGAAAGGGCTCACCAAGAGGGAATCGACAAAACAACCTTTGCACACACACACACACGTGTGCACAAGAGCTGAAGCAGATGTAATTAGCTCAGCCCCAAATTTCCAGACACCGTTGAAGCCACGCTCACCTGACTGCGATGGAGCAAGACACTGACTTATGCTACGTGAAGATTTGGTCCTCTGATTTCAAATCAGAATAACTACATCAAGCAGAGGAGAAGAAACACCTCCGCGCCACGATTGCTCAGCTGGAATTACATGGATGTGTTAGAGACGCTTCTTAAACATGGCCGCAGCGCTCTCTGCCACGGCACCTGCCACCGCTCCGCTCGCCGCCACGGCCCGACTCCCAGACGAACAAGGCGGCAGCAGAAAGGCGGCAGGTTTTACAGCCATCTGCTAGCTGACTTTTGGTGCTCTGTTAGCCGTTCTACCTCTCTGCTTCAGTGACTGCAGAAGTAGGTGCCAGCCTCAGGAACCACTTCTGCCTAGGAGAAATCAAGCCGTGGCGAGGGACCGTGCCGCAGATGGCACTTACAGCCCTGGGGCTATCAAGATGGGAGATCACTGTGCATGGCGCCACATCTGAAAGGCTGAGAAAGGGAAGGTTTCTTTCTTCCACTGGTTTTGGGGTGGTTTTTAGGCAGAAGTGAGTGCAGTGAATATTCAGCAAACTCAGAAAGGGGGTAAAGGCATATGAGCCATCTTCTCCAGGCTGGGCAGCTGGTGAGCACACTTCTGAGAAGGACAAGTCACTTCCCCACACCAGGCTCATTTTTAGCTCCTTTAACAGAGCCACCAGCGTCATTGTCACAACTATGGGAACGGGGCAGTTACCACCAGTTATCACTGACAAGCGCGCTCTCCTATCTGGCGCTGCTGATAGCGGGCACAACGCAGGCTTTCCTACGCCGCGGCAGTGAGGCACGTAAACATCGCCTAGAGAACAACAAATTGGCTCTTGCCATTTGCATAAATAAACTCTGCAGGGTCCCTCGGGGTAAAGCCTGCCTCCCGCACGCATGTGTGCACAGCACAGTATTAACGCTGAGCTCATTCCAGAAGAGCTGAACAACGACAACCACAACCCAGGGCAAGCTGATGGGAGTTGCGGGTTCCCACCTGTCCCAGAAAAAAAAATAATCACAAATCTAACTACACCCTCCAAATTTCTGCCCCTGTTTTCTTAACCATGTGGCTGAAATTTCAAGCTCACCGGCTGGACAGTTCTTGTAACACACAAATTCAATCGTTTCTCTGGAACAATGCATCCTTTGGGATATGCGAGTAAACCATACATGCATCCTTCCATCTCATCCCCTCCCCTCAAGACAGTCTAATTCACAGCAGGATTACATGATTAGCTCATCTTATGACCAGAAACTTTTCCTCAACTTACATGTAAAAGGCTGATTTTTATCACTCTTTCATTTGTAACTGTTTCATTGGAAACAAAACAAAAACCGCAACTGGTGGGGGGGAGGAGAAAAAAAAAAAAAAAAAAAAAAAAAAAAATCAATCTCAGGTACTAGGTCAACCAATTAAATCATGTACAAAAAATGTCTGTGTAATCCAAATTAAAAAAAAAAAAGCCAGTTTGGCCACCATTAAAACAAAATATCAAAAAAATACAGAACAAATTAAAAGAAGAAATAAAATTAAATTTTCCCCTCCAGACCTTTTAAAATTGCATAGAAAAATACATAAACACTCCTTCCCACTTGAAAGATAAAAACCAAAGGGTTGGATGAACTTAGAGGGGAATAAATTGAGGAATAAGGAACTAGAATGTATCAAGCTATAGACATCACCTGTTAATCAAAGATTTATAGGACATCTGCACCCCTCAGCTGGCTGCTGGTATCATGGTATCTCCGAAGAGAGTAGCTCTGAAAAGATCATGCTCTTTTTACAGCCTTCAGTTCAGAAAAAAGCTACTGGAATTGCTGTTTCCTGTTTGGAGTGACCAACCTGAGGCAGCTCTAGCCTGTTTTTAAAAATACTGAACTCTGAAATATGTGCTGGCCTCAGACTGTGCTGGGGAAGGCTAGAGACCTCTACAAGCTCCGCCAAAGGTCTTCAGGAAAATCAAAAGTGCCAAAACACCCAAAGGCTGATTGGAAACAGCTTGCTATGAGGGTTTTGTGGATCCATCCTCTCACCTTAAACATCACCTGGAAAGCAATACAGATGCAAAGAGACTGAAACCTGAAGCACCCCTGGGTCATACCTCAGGTGGTTACCTCTTCCCTGAGCTACACTGCCTTTCTGGCCCCCCCCAATACTGACTGGCACCTGCTTGCTCAGGCTGTTTGTGACTTGGTTCCACTTTGACCCCTTTTTACGTCACAATTTCCCCTATTTGAAGTCCAAAGAAAAATAGTTTCACATACTGTGGCTAACCATAAGCAACAGCATCTTCTTCAGCTACCCGTGCACTAAACTTGATAATTTTGCTTAACAGTTACGATCTCTCTCATAAGCCACTGCAGATGGAGACAGGCATTTTCTCAGCTTCATAAAAATGCAAGTATCTAAAGTCCCTCAACAACCAGGGGTGGGAAAGTTATGCTCAGGGGCTACAAGAAGATGATGGCAGCTAACCCTTTGGTTCGTGTTTTCACTTCAGCTCATATCACCTCAATGTGCAGCCTAAGTGTGGGCACCCAGTGTTTACAGATAAAATCAGAAATGTCAGTCTGATCTTGTTTCATCTTCTGCAAGTGAAACCACTCTGGCTACAAAAAAACCCTGACCCCGTATGTTCCTGCAATGAAGAGACCACCACAAGGTATGCACGTCAGAGAAAAGCCGAGCCTTTCAGACTGGGCTTTGGAGGCCTCACACATCTGGTTTACCGGCAACTTGTGCCAGCAAAGATGTCATGGGGTTTTGGTGGATGTGAACAGTGCAAAACCACAGAAAAACAAGGTTTTGACCAGTCTGCCTTTATTTGGTGTTATACAGGACAGGAGTCAGAGAAAGGCAGAAAATGACTGCCCCTCCCTTGGTTGCAAAGCCAACGTGATGGGCACCGTGACACACACCTGCAGAAGCCGCACCGGAGAGGGAAGGTGAGGAAAGGAAATTCCCCTGTACCTCCCTGTCCAACAGCCCCCCAAAAACCCTAACTCACTGCCTCAGGGCCCCAGGTAAAGCACAACTCAAGGTCCTTCAAGCCTGACTTTGGAAGGACTCTGCAGCAAGCCCCCAGGAGGGCACCTGTGTTTATGTCCAGAAGGCATGCTAGACTGTACCAAGCTCTTTGGAAAATGCCAGGCCTAGAAACAGGATGTCCCCATCAACATGTTTGCTTGATTTTGACTGGCAGCAACAAAACTGAAGTGTGCACCGATCTTCCAGCACGGTGGCTTGGGGCTAGCAAGTCTCAACACTCAAGAACAGGGGAAGGAGTCTCAGTGCTTGCAGAAAAGCATCCGAGAATTGCACTCGTCTGTCGGGTGTAAGCACGTATGGAGTTATGCCTCCCCGACATGCCAGAGAGGGAGGGCTGGGGGTTTAGAGCCTGGGAGATGATCAAAGCTGTCCTCTCTGCTCTCAAAGGGCTCCCTCTCAGCGTCTTTCAAAGAGAACATCAAAGAGGCTTCACTGCTTCCTTACCACCCACCAGCAGTCTCCAAGGCCTGTGTCAGGATGCTTGTTCATCTAAGCAGAGCCCCGGGAAAGCTGCCACTGCCTTTCCAGCCTTCCTCACCTCCACCATGCCAGGCTCTGCCCCAGGGCTGCCCTGTGCTCTACCCATTTGGTGACAGTGGAGTGGTTGATGGACAACCAGGCTGATGCTGGAGATCCCCTGGGGGGACCCTGACTGAGGGACTTCCCTGGACATACAAGGGCACCTAGACCTCTCCTTTGGCATCTGGGGACCAATGGGTGGGTAAGCAGCCAGCCAGCTGCCACTGCTCAGTCCCACCACTTTGGCTGGTGGGCCCTCACTTGAAACTTATGTCTTCATCAAAGGCTCCAGGTTAGCTCTAACACTTCTACAGGCTCATCTCTCTAACCACCTGGGTGATCCATGATAGAGTGCCCATGCTGACCCTGGGAGAATTGCTTGAGTGCCCCAAGAGCCAGCAGAGACGTGGAGAAGCCTCCCCCTTCCACGTCAAGAGCATGACATCAGCCTGAAGCTTGTAAAGGGAGCGGAAAGCTGCGTGCCGGACAGCAGGTTGTCCTTGTAAAACGGGACCAGTTCAATGATTATGCTGCCCTGGAGTCCCTGGGCCAGTCCCTAATGGCTTCAATAGCACCTCTGCTAGCTATTATCTTGGAAGGACGCTTGTTATAGAAAATCACGCCCCCTCTGCCAAGTTCTCGTGTCTCACTATTTTTGGAACAACATGGTTAGGCTCTGTGCCTCAGCAACTGTCAGCAGAGCCACACGGAAAGCAAATCCATATAACGATCAGGTTAGCAGGGACAGTGCTGGAAACAGCATTGCCTGGGGGACAATCCCCTGGAAGCACCCTGCAGTCATGAGAAAAGGATAAGGGCAATAAACATAAAACCCAGAAGCTATTTGACACTATTTGCATGGGAAGATGATCTCCCCCAGCCCTTTTCATTCTCATGCATACGAGTGGAGACAAAAGGATTTAAAAGCAAACCACCTGTGCAGGAAGGATGGTTCCTAAACTCCAAAGAAGACAGGACCTACTTACTGCAAACTCATTTTAATTAAAACATTCCAGGATCCACATTCCCCAGGATTAAATTACTGATTTAGCTATTTATACATATAGCCCCTTTCACCCATTCTAGGACAGTATTGTTGAGGTGTTGGATCACACCAGTGTCAGGTAAATGGAAACAAGCATTTTTTGGTGCTTGTGACCCCTAATGCAGGATCCACGATTACCCGTAGGTCAGCTCCAGCACCTGTCAGCAACTCACAGATTACTGGAGCGGGAGCATAATCCTCTCTGACACTAAAGGATGAGTCTCAGGCCCTAGAAAAAGCAGAGGTAAATGGCTTAGGCAAAGCGTAAAGTTCCCAAGGCAAGGCTTTCAATTTAAAACAAACAAAAAAAAAATTAAAGAAAGATGTGGTGAGCAAGGAAGACCTCACACAGATGCAGCTGGAACGGGACTTAAACTGCACACACACACCCCCCACCCCCCGCAAGGGAGCAGCAGGACTCCTTCCTTGCCTTTCACAGGAAAGGAATCTGGAGGTGCAAGTCTAAAACTGCCCAGCCCAGCGCCGGGCACGCAGAGGGCCATGGTCCATCCTCTGCCAGCCTGCTGTGCAGCTAATATTTCCTCTTTAGGCTCTGAAAACTGTGACCCATACCAGGCAGAGACAACCCTTGCAGCTCCTACCACCTAGTGGCTGCAGTATTTCTCTGCGACAGAGCAAGGAGGCTGTTTGGAGGTCAGGCAGCCTCAGCCCACCCTGGGCAAATAAAGCAGCCCTTGCTAGCGGGTATCACTTATGCTGCAGGTGAGATTAAATTAGGACCACACTGAGCACAGAGGCAGCACAAGAGAACCGAAAACCTTTATGAAAACCATCAGCAACCAATGTAAGTACAGAAAAACCTCAGCTAGCTCTAAAACAAAAGTAGCAGCAATATAGATGAACTCAGGTAACGCACTGCTGTTTCTGTACTTGTGCCAGCTCAGCTAACATTAGCTAATGCACTACAGAACATCGCACCATGCAGCACAGACGTGCCCCAGGCTGTTTAAGTTACCCCCAGGCTGCTTAAGGCAGGGGAAGAGTTTGCTGGTTTGGGTGGAATATTATACAAGAGTCAGAATTCAAATGGTTCTAGATCCAGCCAAACCCTCAAACCCTTTGAGCACTCTGTCCTCAAATTGTTGCAGCATTTCAGGTACTTCCAAGGTCCTTCCTCTCCAGTTTTCACAATTTCCTCTTAAACTGGAGCGGGGCCCATAACTGGACACCTCTATTCTAGGTGCAGCCTCACCAGTGCCAAGCAGAGGGGATAATGACTTCCCATGAGCTCCTGAAGCAGCCCAGTACATAATTTAACTTACATGCAATGAGACGGTACTGGTGGCACCTACCATAAGCCCCAGGTACCTCCCAGCTGGGCTACTACCCTGACAGTTAGTCCCAGCCTGTCTTGATGCATCTTATGGGATCAGGCTCTGACTTTGCTTTGACAAATGGTAAGAAGCCTCAAAATGACTAGTTCTTGAAAAATTCCTAAAGGCAGGCCCAGTAGGACATTATTTATCCAAGATCTCCACAGCAGACTGGAATCATGCTTTGTTTTTTATAACATAAACCACATTTTCAGAGTGTGGGCTGCGTAATACATAAAATGTGGTTTCCATGTAACTGTGAAACTAGGTATTGTTTGGTGTAACCTTGCCCCCAACTCCAAACATAAGTAACATTTTAAAATATGGCTGCAGGCCGACATTTTGAGTAAGTGGTTACTCATTTTATATATATATTCTTTTCTGTCAAGTTTGTGTTAATGGAGGGGATAACCCAATGCCATGTAAAGAATGAGACTCTAAGTACTGTATCAGCCTGGTTAAGCCCTCCTGGAAGGGCTCTGTCCAATGAATACCCTGCTGTTGCAATCATTCCTCTACTATAGCAAAGGGATTTAATTATGCTTTTATAAGCAATTTAAATCTGGTTATTCTGGATTGAAGTGGGTGTCACTGAGTGCAGAACATGGGCAAAAGACATGATGAACCACATTAGGCTGAAATCTACTTTTTCTTTTGTAAACACTTCCCTTTTTGGTTTTGTTTATTATTGAAGTGGTGTTATGTTACTGACAATCCAGATAATGAAGCAAAGTGGGATTCAAGTAAAAGAGGAACCTGGGAAAGACTGGAAATAGCAGGGTCCTCCTATGACAAGCACCACTCCCTTGGCACCCTTCCAGAGACTGACCAGCTCTGTGTTCAGGGCAGCAAAGGCTGCGGGGTTCTTCCCTCCGCTCCTCTGACAAGCTGGTCCAGAAATTCCTGTTCCAGGCTGCTCTACTGTTTAGCAACCTCCTTTTCATTTCCAGTCTAACTGTATCCATGGCCAGTCTAGACTCATTTAATCTTAGCCAGCATCTTGACAGTTTTGTTTCCCTCCTCAGTGTTCAACATCTGCAGACATCAATCAGATCCTCTTTTTGCTTTCAATTTGCTAGTCTAAACAGGCCAAGTTCTTCCCTTTTTTTGCCCTTTGCAAAAGACTGCAATTACTTCATGAGCCCAGAAGACCTCATCTGCACCCATAGTAGATTGCATTCATGTTTTGAACATGATGGACAGTACTAGCACGGTGACCTTAAATCTTCCCTAAATTCATGGGAAATACTCTACAAAGCCCAGAAGAGCACAACTGCTATTTTCACATCTACATGCAATTCAGTAAGCAAAATCATAACAAAGAACATAGCAATGAGTGACAAAAACCACTGCTATCCCGCATCTGACCTCAAACAGCACACATCAGTACGGGACATTTTTGATATTTTACATGAGAACTTCAGTAAATCCACTCAAATTCAGGCCCTGTGTCCTCATATTATGAAATAAAAAAGGAGTTTCCTTTGTTACTAGTGACAACAGTGAGCTTTAAGTTTTGTTTCTTCTATACAGCACAGCTGCTCTGTGAACCATGTAAGCTGTATATAAAAAACCCACAAAACCAAACCACCTCATTTCTATTACGTGAGTCTACTCAAGGGTTCCACCCTAAACGAGCACAATTCTTAAACTCCATAGCTGGCTGTTGCATCAGCCCAGTGAGAAGAGAAATGGGTAGGTGGCTAGATGCTTTTTTTTTTTTTTTCCTTCTTCAGTATTTTGGGCTCATGTAGGAGGACTGAAGCCACAGTTAAAAGGGCAAGTTTCTCCTGCCTCTTAGAAGAGGAAAACAAGCTCTATTACCATTTAGCAATGGACAAAAAGCAACTGGAAAGGAGCCCAGGCAGTTTGGAAGAGCTATGCTGCAGAAAATGCTTTACTCCTAACAACAGCTTAGCTCAGGGACTCCCAAACTTACCTTGCTGGGACACGGCTGTGGTCACTGCCTCCATCACAGCCACTCCTCCCTCCATGACCCACATCAGCAACAAGCTCCCACCCACATGCATACACCAGAGGAGGCTCTAAGCTGGACAGGCAGCGCATGTGCAGTCCTGGAGAGGCAGCGCATGTGCTGAGGTGTACATACCACAAGTGACAGCAATGCTATCATTTGTCTTATCTACATGAGAAGAAATGCCAACTGTATATAGATCTGATTCAGTGTCCGCACACATCAGTAAGATCCTTTCCAGTAACCCCAGAATGATCTTTCATTCAGTTCTGAGCAGTATACAATGGCTGGTAGATAGAGGAGGCTACTCTTGCTTCCAAGTACAATTCATTAAGTTTGCAGATAACTCTATGCAAATACAGTCCTTTTAAAATTCAGGTAAC
This sequence comes from Strix aluco, assembly GCF_031877795.1. NCBI lineage: Eukaryota > Metazoa > Chordata > Aves > Strigiformes > Strigidae > Strix > Strix aluco. The sequence continues at coordinate 123,102,738 of NC_133934.1, read as the reverse complement.
CAGACAGCAGCGCCTGAGATCCCACACCAGCTGGAGGACACTGCAGGTCTGTAGACATTTGTGCACATGCATTTGGAAATGTTCACTGGCACAAAGATTTTTCTAGGGAAGACACAAAGAAAGGCTTCCCTGTTACTACCATTTTGTTAGGGAGCCTAGAACAAGGCAGGATTTTGTTTGCCAAACGGCCAGCAGATGTTAGAGGTGGATTATAGCAGAGTGCTCTGTTCAACCTTGAGCTGAGAGGTTTCTCCTGTGCCTAAGGTAGATATTTATAACAGGCCAGGGAGCAAATACACAGGAGAGCGCCTCTCTGTCCTGAACATACCAGCCAGTGTCAGGAGGAAGGCTGTCCACTACCTGGGCTATACTTACAGGAGTCTGGAAGCAACAGTAGAGCTTGGTGAGGAACGGGTGGTTCCTTGCTAAAGAAAGGATGCGTTTCTCAGTCATGGTGCATTCAACATCGTCATCTTGAAGAATGACGTCCTTCTTCAACACCTTCACTGCATAGAGCTGCCCACTCTCTTTCATCTTGGCAAGCATCACCTAAATCAAAGGGGAGGATGAATCGCAAGTGTTGAGCCCTCAGTCTCTATGAGCAACACAGAATGTCTCGCACCTTCTCACACTAGAAAGGTCAGTTATCTCATGACCAGGCTTGTGGATGCAGGTGAGTCAGCCTGTTAGCATGGGCATCAGTGTACAATAGATGACACATATGTTACTGCCTGCAGCAGGCTTCTCCAGATAGAAATACCCCCACACATTGCTCCAACGTCTGCTGTGGAGCTAGCTGATCAAAGCTCATCCACTGCGTCAGGGCAAACCCCCTGAGCTGCCATCCATCCCACTTCCCTCCTCGGTGACCGAATCCAAACGCACCATTTCACATTGGCTTTGTGGCAAAGCAGAGAAACGAAATCCCCATCTCACTGCATTTAAAACCACTGCCTTGTTTCCTTTAAAGGAAAAGTCTTTACATGCTCCAAGAGATGCTGCCCAAATGAGTGCTAATGCACACACTCGCAATTTCTGGTATGGGCCCTGGCATGCAGCTATTCCTCTGGTTGCTAATGTTTTTCTTTTTTTGTGATATCCAATTCTTCACTTTGCTGTCAGCTTTCTTTCTCTTCCCTTTTCACCCTGCTCTCTGTAACCAGCCTTGCTGCACAAAGCATACTCCACTGGACAGCCTGTGTACCACGTTATAGAATAACTTCATCTACCTTGGAGCTTCTTAAATGAGGAATGCGGTTTTCCCCAAAAGAGCCACGAATAACTCTCACCTTTCCAAAACTGCCCTTTCCCAATACACGAAGGAAGGTTAAGTCTTTGATCCCAAGTTTGCTTGCTGAACTTTCACTAACATTGTTGACATCTTTAAGGCTGCCTTTTCCCTGATGTCTCAAAGTAGATCTTGAAACCAGTTTCTGTGGAGGAAAGTAAATAAGTATCAGTCTGCATAGAAATTGTACTTTTGCCTCAGAAGTGTACACAAGTAGTCAACCTACCAACCTGGGCATTTAGGACCTGTTCAGATGCACTGTAGGGCCACTGGAACAGAAAGAACATTGGTACCACCACCCCACATAGCTGTTACATGTGACCGGCCAACCTCGGCACTGCACAGAGCTGTGCTGAGATGTCATCGCTGGTTCCTGACCTGGGCATTTTAAGCTGTAAACCCAGCAGATCCAAGAGGCAAGCCTGCCTCTCTCCATCCTCACTTCCCAGAAAAATAAGACAATGAGTGTGGAAATCCAAGCCTCCTATCTAACATCAGTGCAAAGAGAACTGCATCATTTCTGCAATATGTGAAGTACTGATGAGATCTAGAACCCAAGCAGCTTTCATCTGAATCTCTTCGGTTTCTGACTGATTTTAAGACTCTTACTCAAAACCCAGTTCAGTGGGACCCAAACTTCAAAACATTTTTCTTTCCCACAACTGGGCTGCTAGCTTCTTCCACTGCTGTAAGGAAGGCTGTTCATTCCCACGCCAGCGGTGAGGTGTCTGCATTTTACCACTATTCGCACACATTTTTAGAGCTATATTTGCAGTATAGAATGATCAAGTAAACCTCTAGTGCCCCCTGTTCGCAGCTCTCCAGGCATGAGTATGCATACAAACCACGAGTACTTTTATTCAGTTTATTAGCCCGAACAAAGTCACACGGACTTCTTGAGCTCCACCTTGTGACTACTTTGGTGTAAAGCAAAATCCTTCCTGCACACAAGACTTGTCTGACTGCCACAGAAATGGCAATCCCAGCCATGGGGAAGGAACCAAGAGCATTCAGGACAGCACCCAGTAAAACTCCCAACAGATTTAAGCTTACAGCACAGTATGAACACTTACCTAGAGCCTTTAGTTCATGAATAACGAGAAGAAACCGTTAAACACCAAGCAGAGATTTGTATTTTCCTGGTTCCATCTCCGTTTGACGTGCAGATTACGCAGACAACAAATGCTAACAAGTGCTGATTTTTACAGAACTGAGAAGGGAATCTGGGACTTGTGTTTTCCTATAACTCCCAGGACAACTGTCCTCCTGAACTGCTGCTACAGCATGAAGAGCAAAGATAAGAAAGTCTCATTTGCTACAAACCAACTGAAATCAAAAGGGGCAGCACAGTCTAACTTGCAGGCAAGGCTGATACAGTATCATGAGGTCAACCCATGTAGCTGAGTAACTGTGTGACAAGATTTACCACGTCTGGGCAAGTATGTTTTGGGTTTTAATATTTTCTTTTTGGTCAATTAAAAGTAAATAGACCAATATTTTATTATGGGTTATTGTAGTTTCAAGCAAACTCACTTTTCAAAACTGCTCACAAAGGAAACGTGATGAAAACTTGTTATCAAATGACAGCTCTGATTTTCATTACCCTTTACGGGCATTTTCACTCAAGCTCTTGCAGTGTGTTTTAAACTGTCTGAATAGACTCAGATATACAACAGCTGGATTTTTAGGATGCCTTAGGTACTGACAAGCAGAAATTGTACACACATGTCCCAACCCTGGCAACAATCTCACTGGGACCCTGTCTCAGCACAGACTAGAGATGATGTTGTGTTGACAGGGACCTGGGCCCTGTTGAGCTGGGAAAACTGTAGCGAAACAGTTTCCCCAAAATCACTCAGGAACAGTGACAAAGTGGGGAAGAGAACCTAGGCCTCTTGCTGAGCTCTTCTTATGCTCTATTCCAAGTCATGTGTGCAGACAGTGCATTTGTGTTTGCAGGAAAGGTAGGAAAAAAAAAAAAAAGGTATGGCATGAATTATATTGACCATTAATTAGTTTGGGTTCTTACTCTCCTCTCATTCATGCCAAACAGATAAGAGTCAATGGAGTCACACAGATAAGAGTCAATGGAGTCACACCACTGTGAAACATAAGTGGACAGCAAAGCAACACTTATAGACTAAAGCCTCTGTCAGGGTAAACCTGGATATAAGACATCCATTTTCCAGGTGAAGTCTTTGCCACAAGCCAAAGACAGCAACAGCCTACTCATGCAGTCCACCACCCAACGTCATCTGCTATAACTGAAGTCTCTGACTTTTTCTGCACCCATATAAAGATTCAGTTGCAAATGTTTTAAATAGATGAGGGGGAAAAAAAAAAAAAAAAAAAAAGAGAGAAAAGACTCACCGAATTTGGGGAAATGCTTCCTGGTTGCAGACCCATGCATGCCAAGGTTTTAGCAAGCTCTGCTGAGTTCACCCCACAGTTCGGTGCAACATTTGCTTGGCATCGGATGTGGACGTTCATTTTACAGACTGACAGGGGTGATGGTAAGGATGGAAAGTAAAAGCAAAGTAACAATTAAAATAACTTGGAGGGATTTGTTGCTGAGAAATAATTTAGCAATTCTGCTTCAGGAAATATACCCATCCATATCTACTCTGCATCTTTGAACTAGAGAGATTTTTGCCACTGATCTCAGCAAACAAAATTAGGACCCTCATAAGAGAATAAACTCCTGAAAATCAGGAATATACCCCAAACTCTCCAAGCAGGATGTCACATTGCCTGAAGCTATTCATTACCATGCTTGTCATGTATATAAATACCATTGCAGCTATGCCTGCAGATAAAATTAGCATTTATAGTGCCACAGAATTTGCAACAAACTTCCCCTGCATTTGCAGGCATCTAATTTTAAAGACATTGTTCAGTAGGAAACTAAAATCTTCCTTGCTCTCACTCATGGACACACACACCCCCTCTTGTGGGAGATGAAGGCAAACGGAGACTGTTACGATTTTACAGTCTGGATCACTGAAACAAAAACATAACACCAGGACATGCTTTGTCATCAATTAGCAGCATGACAGACAGGGTAGTCAACCTAAAGCAATGACCTTCTTTTGCCCTTGGATGCCTTTTCATTGCCTTATCTCATTAGCCAAGGAAAAACCTTCAGGTAAAGGGAAAAATGAATGCAGGAAGCAGAGATACCCAAGAATATTTTCAATAATGCAAGTTAAACAAAGCTGTGCTGAGAGCACAAAGTAGAGTCCTCTGGAAGCCAGAGATTAAAAAGTAGATCAGTGGTTTTTTTAACTCTTGCAAAGATGAATATTCATTGTGTGGTTTTCTCTTGAGGGTTGCACAAATCAAGCCCACACAGTGCATCAAGAGTCTAAAAATATATGTATTTTGTGAAAAGGCTACAGAAAGAAGCTGCTCACTTTTACACTGTAGGCCCTGTCGCATGATTCCCCAGAGCAAGGAACCGCAGTGGTCACAGAAAGTTGGGACTTTGTAGTTGTGGACGCTGAACTTATGAGGAATGTTGATTCCAAACCTCTGTTCAGTCACCTGAGGCACCAAAAGAAAAGCACAGATTTAAATTTCTTATACATATATAAAAGCTGATGTTCATTTACATACAGGCATTTAAGTGCAGAACTATGAAAATAATTCCAATCAGAAAATGTCCCAATCCATCACCTCACTGAGGTTTACTGCAAGTGAACAGTGACCAACCTCACCTGCTGCAAGCCTGCTCTGGTTTCCTTGATGGGCAGGCTGAACTACCTGACAAAGCAGATTTTAAAAAAAGACTGCCTAGCCAATTTTAAATTCTTAAAACCAAGTTAGAATTAGAAATGTGGATTACCTCACCACAAACTTATCACACTGAAGTGCCACATATAAATTATGTCAGCTACAGTTTTCAAATTATTAACTTGCATACTATGTGCAAAGATGTAACTTTAGGTCAAACTGTTGATTTTACTAAATTTAATATAGAATACTTTTCCCAGCTCCTCCCAAAATTCTCATTCCTCTTCTCACCCTCCTTGTTATTAACAGTCTTTCATTTCAGGCCCAGGTTTTGCTTTATCACTTGCTCTCATCCCCTTTTTAACCTTGTTCTTTTCCAACTGTGAATCATTCAAACCTCAAAGACACCACAGAAAATGTTACATCGGCTGACGAAACCCATCCCCATTGAACCTTCTCATTACTTTCCATTTTGTGTCTCAACATGCAGATCCTGGAAGACTGAGGGGGAACCCACCACTTTACAAAGAAAAGTCAGAGGTGAACTGAAACAATGAGTTTAAACTGAGCAGTACTTCCTTACCTTTGTCTTCTTTTAAAGTAGCTTAGAGGTGTTATAAACCCTTCACAATCCTAAGAGGTGTGAGGAGACTCACCATTTAACTTGCACTTTAGCCTTAAGCACTTATTTTCATCTGGTTTGGCAAGGGGTCATTTTAAGAAGTCTAGCTCAGAAGTTTGGAGGCAAGAAATAATGAGAAAAGGCAATTGTTTATCTGCACTGGAAAGAAGGTTTCTGTATGGCACACCATAAAAAGCTACATCCCAATTAAAAGTATTTCAGTTGGATTTTCCTTGCAGTTATTAAACAATTTCCAGTTATAGAAATGAGACATGCAATGCACAGGGCAGTTTTAGGTGGGGATGCTACTCCCATCAAATACAGTCAAAACTAGCAAGAAAGAAAACCTTCAGAAACACAAGTTATGCAAGGGTTCTTTATTACAACAGAAATAATTTCATGGAGTGAAGGTGTGGAGCAATGACTAAATGGGCACTTTAAGTTACCAGAAGAGAAAAAAGAGGCATAACAAAGACCAGTAGTTTGACTTTAAAGCCAGAGAAATCCACATTAAGAACCAGGCACCAAATTTTGATGACAACACAGTTAATCACACAAGAAAATTACCAAGGAAAACAGTGGTTTTACTATTTCTTGATGACTTTCAATGAAGACACCCTGCCTTCCTAAACTATGTGCTAGTCCAACCAGTTATTGGTATTAACAGAAGAACAACCAGATGACATTGCATGACCTTTATACACGTCCTTATCACGCTCTCACTTTTAAATCCATGAATAAACATAACAGAATAAATTGTTATAGGACATCCCCCAGCAACCCAGCCAACCCTGGAGATTCACAAATTATGATGACCCAAAATAACTAACACGACTTTACCTTGAGATCGGTCTTGTTAGTATTGTTTTGGCACGTGCAAGCTGTAACAATTAGATGATGGCAGCGCTTGTGTACAACACAGGTGCATACTAGGAAATAAAAAAGGCATGCTGAAAAGAGCTCTTCAAAGACTGAACAAATCAACCCACCAGCTGGGTCCTTCAAGGCTCAGATGTATCATCAGGACACAGTAAAGATGTGAAAAATAATCGGTGGCTTGAGATTTCCAAAATCTCATAACAGATCTGGAGAGGTATCTCCAACCCATTGCAACAGAAATTCTGCACTGGACCATTCATATAGCCTGGAAAACAGCTACCTATATAAAATATGTGTGATGCACACAGAAACAACAGTGCAACTTCTCAAATGAGCTAAAAAAACTGTTGTTGAAATAATTACCCAGTGAAGAGTATTTCGCACAACATATATACAAACAACATTAGAAAACACAGGTCTGAGTCATCTCAGTGTCAGAACGTTTCTTACACTGGATATCCAAGTGAGTCCTGCCCAGGTTAGTTTGTCACTAAGGCCCAGTGCAATGCCTGCATCTGGGAAACTGGATAAGTGCAGCAATACTGTGCTGTGTCTAGGCTAATTAGTGAGTCCCCATCAAGGGGAATAATCAGCCCTAAAGCAGGGCTGAGGTCTCTCCAGGTCTGAAGCTGTATTGGCTGGAATGAACTTTGATTCCTCCACTCCATAACCCAGTGTGCACGGTGGACACCACTAAGGGCTGTAGCCACTGTCCACATAAGGAGATTTTTGTAATGGAAACTGCAAGCTGCAAATACGTTGCAGGGTCCCACACTATGCTGTTTGTTGCTGACTTAAGCTTGTACTCATGAAGGGCTATCAATAACGTCCACTTTCACCCAGAAATTTTATGCAGGATATCCATTTAGTTTACATGCAGCTTCCTTTCATTTGAGGACACCAGTGCCCTATTATATTGCACAAGAAACAGGCTGTGTTAGGCGGCTATACTGAATGACCATGCACCTGTGAAGCAAGTAATTCTGTCATCTTACCACAGAAAAAGGGAAAGGCAGAACAACAATTAAGTGCAAACAAGCACCACATACATCTATACAGCCATTCAGCCAAAACACGCATTCAGACAAAAGTGCTGCGCCAGCCCACAAGGCTGCCCTTTGAAGTCACATCCCTTATTTCATTTTTTTTTAACTTCACAGGGAGAGAAAGGAAGAGGGTGGCCATTCCAGCAGGGTACTTTGTGTTCCAATACCAGCTGAACACTGTCCTGAAGGGACCTGGATGTCTCAAGTCTAGCTGGGAGTTGCATGTACTCAACAATTCAGTGGATCTGCACAGGGTGAAGCACAGCAACTGGACCCCTCGGTATTTGTATGAATGTAGGTGGTCGCTCCCGCACGCATGCAAGCCGTCAGCCTGACAGCTGCTCAAATGCACAGCTTTGGCTGGCTGGGGAGGAAGAGAAGCGTTGACTTCAGAGAAACTTGTAACCGCAGGATGTCCCAGCAGTACAGGAAAGCACTCCCAAAACAACACATCCTACAGACACACCACGCAGGAGCAGAGCACCTTACCTTGGCACTGGTATCCCTGCTTCCCAAACACGCCCCTGTCCAAAACAAAATATGAACATAATTTAACATCAGAAAGCCAGTCCTCTTGCAGATTGTTTGCAGAGGAGAGAGCCAATATGCAAGAGGATCCCAAATAACCAGATCCCTGGGGCAAAACTACCCAGCAATAATGGTGCAATTCAGCACAGGGGTGTGAGAGCGTAAGTAGCTTATAGGGCAGGCTGTCAACATGCACGTTATTCCCCATGTTCCCCCTCACTCTAGTTTCTGAAATACCTCGTTTTATTACAACACACACCACACTTATTAGACTGATCCCAGCAGCCCACACCCTGTTATTACCTCTCCCACTTCATGCTCTTTTGAGACATATCTACGTTTTTCTCTCTGCTCTGCCTACTCCCCCACGTGTATCACCTCACACCTCTGAGATGGCTTTTCTGTTCTCAGGCATTTTCTCTAGTTTCAAGCAACTGTTTGTTCTCACTGTAATCTCAAAGTTCCACTCAAGTTAATATCTGGGGTCTTTCTTCAGATTGCCTGAGTTACTTTTCCCCCACCCCGAAATAACATCTGTGCTTATAAGTGAGGAACATTGCCTCACCCCCACACCATCCCACATTGTTTCCAGCATCCAAGATACACACCACCTCTGGCCTCTCTGCAGTAGACTCCAGTTTGCAGCATAAATATACCCTGCTACATCCGACAGCCAAAGGGAATCCCATCCTTGGCCCTTGGTAAAGTGCTGGGTGACTGATTCAGGTTCGGGGATGGCATGTCAGTCCTCAAACCACAAAGGGACAGGAAGCTCCACACCATCATGTTCGAGCCATTCTTACCAGATGAACTCCCTGCAGTGTGAGCAGTACGTAGGCTGTCGCAGGTAGGTAGCCATGAATTTGTGCCCGTTCACCTGATGCACTCGCCTTCGCATTGCCCGCTGGCGTTTCCGAGTGAGGTTCTTAAAAATTCGATCCCTCTGGAGGGTCCCTGTGCAGGGGGTAGGGAAAAAAAAAAAAAAAAAACAACAAAACATTAACATTATCATGCACAATTATTACTCCTGCTTTTGCTATGGCACAAAATGCTTTCGAAGGCCACAATTACATTCTCGGTTTAGGAGTCATGGGACCATGGTCAAGAAAGAGAATGGCACCTGGGACAGGCAAAGAAGTTAATTGCAAAGGCCCCTTTAGCTCAAAATTACATTCTTCATCTAGAAATAACTGCCTCTTCCCATCTTCCTCTCGCTCCTCTCCCACGTTGAGACATGTCACTAACCCATTAATTCACAAGCTGTAAACAGACCAGAAGCTCAAGGCTAATGAGTTTTTACAACTCACAGCTTTTTGGGCAGTAACTCCTGAAAACATGAATGCATGCAACCAACTGAGCAGCACCCCACTTGCTGAGCCACAGCAGTTGCCTTGCTCAGTGAATAGTGTTTATCCACCTTCAGTATTCTCATGCTACACTTTGTATCACACCTGTAGCAATTTTGTTTCTTGTATTGGACAAGAAGGTACAGCCTAATTTTTCAGGGACTGCCAGTGTTTTGGTATGTGCCACTCGGTTTTCTTTAAAGGGCTCATTTTTCAAAGGGTAGATAATATTTTAAAGTTCTGGTAAGCAGGAACCCTAGAATTGCTGGCATTCAAATCTGAATTGTCTCAAGATTAATTTTTTTTTCTTTAACTGAGTTTAGTTCAGCCATATAACAGTTTCCTAGCAAAGTTCAATTCACACAAGTCATTCTTAAAAGGCAGAACTGAGCTCTAGATCAAGAAAGCCATTCCCATATAGCAGCAGCCATCTGACTTGCAAATCACAGCCAGCTGGTCTCTGGGATTCTTGCACAGACCAGGTCAGACTCAGCTGAGCTTCCCAGATCAAAGCCTCATCTGGGGCACACTCAGCTCAGAAGAAAGAAATGATATTTGCAGTTTTCAAGTTAGTTGCTTTGCAAAGTAAAGGCCCTGCTAACAAATGCATTTGGGGACACACACTGGAGTTTGCTAGAGGTGACTGTGCACTGATGTATGTACTCAGGACTCTTGTTTTGAGCGTGGACTGGATGCAAGACAAACGCCAGCTATTGCCAAACCCTCTGCACAGATATAATGACACAGGAAGGGACAGGCGGTCTGTAAACTCCCCACCCATCCGATCATCCTGAAGCAGTGGATCAGCAGCAGTACCCAAACACAGCTGTTACCATCCCACTTCATTTACCCATAAAAAGGGGGCAGAGCATTTCCTGACTTTCAACTAGCTTTGTTGATTAACTGCTGCGGGGAAAAAAAAAAAAGGGGGAAAAAGCTGTCAACCTGATCAAGGCTTGAAATGTAAGAGTCCCACATCACAGGCGTATCTTCCAGTGCCCTTTGTAGGAGTGGAGATAAGGGAAGCCATCCTGTCAGTACTGAACCCAGCCACTTCAAAGTGCCACAAGCCACACAATGTATCCTTCTCAGTACTCTTGCCACACAGGTTTAGAAGCAAAGCTGGTCATAAAGCTCAAGGTTTATTTTTTTTTCCGCTGTGCTCTCCCAGCCATTTGTGTATGCATCTCCTCCACAGGCACTAATGGAAACCTCTTACCCGATGGCATGACTGCAACATGGAGCACGGCTTGACTTTAAGAAAGCTTGCATTTATTTTTAAAATTGAAATGCACCCTATAAATTAGTATTATCCCATGAAAACAGAGAAAAGGATGTGGTAGGGCTGATCCAAGCACTTAACAGAAACCTGCCTTCACTGCAGAGCTTCAAGCAGCTGGGCAGAGAGACTGGCACAGAAAAGCCTGACTTTCTAGGAAAGTGCTTAAACATGTGTTTAATTCTCACTGAAGTCAACAGGACTCAGGGGACCATAGAGTTGCCAGACTGAATCAGAACATTGGTCCATCTAGTTCAGCATCCTGCCTCTGTCAGTGGACAACCAGAAACACATGACAGCAAGATGGAGGAACCCTGCATCTGGGAGCTAATTTGCCTCTTTCCCACACACGAGATGTCATTTTGATCTCCAGAAGTGAGAGCTGATGTGCGGAGGTTTAATATCCCTTCCAAACATTCAATCATCATCGCACAGTTTCAATAGCCTCATTATCAACCAAAGGAAACATGGCTGAGAAGAACTTCGAGAGGTCAACCAGTTCATGCTTCTTCCCCAAAAGAAAGATCAAGAGCCAGTTGCTTCACTGAGCCCAAGCCTCCTGCAACTTCACAGGAATTAAAAATTAAATAACTAATTTAGAGAATTAAAAAAAAGAATTCGTTATAGTATTAGTATATAGTATAGAATTTGCCCACCTTTAAATTCAAGAGAACATCTTGATCTAGGTTTAAGCACATACTTAAGTGTTTTCCTGGATCAGGGCCAAACACCTCAACTGGCAAAGTATCCTGTCTTGGTGTACAGGAGAACTTCCAAGACATGGAAAGGGAAGAGCAGGGTTTGTGAGTGGGTGATGAGCACATAAGTAAATCACCTAAAGAAGCAATTCGGTTACCAGCTTGCTTCATACCAGCTGCTCCATTAGAAGCCCAACAGCTGATGCTGATGCCCTTTAAGTTCATGCACTCACATTTACCAGAGTTCGAGTGTATGTTCCCAATTTAGCTCATGCAGCTCCTGGTTTTGTCATGGTTTCCCCTGAAGGATCAGCATAGGGTAATTGCCTCCCTGGTGCTCTCCCATGCAGCGAGAAGCCCACACGCAGCCGTGAGCAAACCCATCGTCTGCACCAGGAGTAGGGGACACCTGAAGGTAGCCCACAAAGCCACAGAGTGGGATGCTGCTGGGTATACCTGTGGTTTGCCTGGCTTCAGAAAGACTGTGGTTTTGAAATGGTTCAGGAAGACCAAAAAGTGACAGGCACTCGTTTTTTCATAGGCAGTAGGGGAAGTCTCCATGCTGCCTGCACTGGTGGATCACATCCACAGCCAGCCTTGAGCCTTCTCCTCTGAGCTGTACTTGGCCTCCATCTCCTGTTCTCCAGCCACTGACATCTCACACAGCACAACGACTTCTGTCTTACAGACCCACTTTTCATTAAAACACATGCCACAAGCTTTTTGTCCTTTTTTTTTTTTCCTAAAAGCACAATTCATATTTAAAACATTCCTCAAATTTCACATTTTCCCACACTACTTGGCTGCACTACCCTGCTAACTTTCTCCATATGCTCACCCATGCTTACATTCACCTCACATTTCACTATAACAAATCTAAGTGTTACTAAGCAGGAGACTGACTTCAGCAAGGCCTGGATTACTTTTCACAAGCAAACAGCTCTTTTGGGCACTGCTTTTCCCATTTCCTGATGCTGTCTTAAGTGAAAAGAAGAGAGAGAGTGCACAGCACCACTTCAGTCACACCTCAGGCCCAGGCATAGCTGCAGGAGACCATCTACCACGTGATCTGGTGGATCTACATATACAGTCATATCCCACAGAATAAATCCCTCTTTCAGAGGGCTTGGGTGCTCACCCATCCCACGCACCACACCATGGAGCAAGCTAGTTCAACCCTTCAACAAGGCACAAGTGATTTTGAAATGGTGGAACATATCACTACCAAAACCACCTTCCTCCCAACCACCAAGACAGCAGCTCCTCAGCTCACACCCATCACATCTGCTAAACTGCTCCCAGCACTGCTGGGTGAGAGGTTGTGTGCAGAAACCATCAACGCAGTGCTGAAGTCTGCTAGTGGACAGGGTGGCCAACGCAGCAGCCCCTCACACCTCTCATCTTTAGTGTCAGAGGATGTAAAGTCGACATAGACATTTTCCCTGCTCACGTCCTGCATTCTGGCCAGTTTCCTACAGAATATATATTTTCCTTCTGCATGTGGAGAGCATTTTACAAAACAAAGCAGCTCTAGACCACTTCAGGAGATCCAGACTTTTAAAAGCCTCTAATCTCTGGTAAAGCAACAACCACCATGAATGGTTCAAATGTCCAAATACTGCTATTAAAACAGGCAAGCAATTGTTCAGTGAAGGGAGTTTCCACATCCGTGGTTAAATTTGGACGTCTGTAACTATGGGGTATTTACTGTGCCTGGCTATGTGCAAAAGTAACTACAAAATTAAATACTAAAAAGCCTCTTCCCCTTTCCTCCTCTCCACTCATGCCTAACACGTGTTTATGGCAGTGGAAATTATGCACGCTGAGGGAGAGGAGAATAAATAACCCACCAAGTCATCTGAGGACATCTGCATGCACTAGTACACTAGTCACCCACTCCACAGCCTCATTACACTGATTACACCTGCCCCCTGAGCTTACCTGATCCTGCCCTTCACAGCCAGAGATCCCCCCTTTCTCTCCCCCTGTTTTTTATTCTGGGGGGGTAATTTCAGGTAGGTCTTTACAGTGGTGGCGTAACTACAGCAGTAAGACAAGAAGAATGGCTGCAGGATGATGTGTGTGTAACTGTTTGCCTCAAGTAGGTAAAGCCTGTCAGGTCTCATCTATTGGAAATCAATCTCACCATCGTGCTACCAACTGCTGCTATAACACCAGCACAGCAAAGGTCATTCAGGTACATCCTGATACATGACCTTTTCTAGGGGTATACTCCCATACACATCAATGGAATTTTCCTTTGAAAGAAATACAGATATTTAAAAAGCAATGTAAAACGCCTTAAGGCAATAATGCTAACAGATTAAAATTTAATTAAGCCTTTTTTTATTAGTAGCAGTAACAGTATACATGTTCTCCCATGCTCCCCTGGGAGCACAGCAAGCAAGATCCCATTGTACTGAGTGATACACAGGCTCAGAGCAGAGACCAACCACTGAATTTATCAGACTGTAAAAAGCAAGATAGCGGATAGACAGACCCCTCGCCTCTCACAAGCATCGCAGCACTGAACAACGATTTCAGATCAGGCTAAATGCTCATCTAGCCCATACCCTAACAGTGAGTAGTGGTGGGTATTTTAGGAAGAGAGTATAATAAAACAAATCAAGTAAATGTGGGGGAATGAATACACACACACCCCTGGCTCCAGCCATCAGTATATAGGTGTTCTCTCAATATTTACCCAACATTGGGCTTCCTCACATCTACTGAATATAAACAGAGGCTAAACCAAGATGCACCAAGATGTTTATTTTCCAAGCTGGAAAACATGTATGTTATGACAAAAATCCCTTACAAAGGCTTGGTATCTTTTAACCAAGAGTTTTATCACCGTAATCCCGCAGATGGTCAAAACCACAGGAAGCCTGACTAATTAAAACATTATAAACCCAACACAGCATTGAAAAAGAGGCTGCCAGCCTGACTCTGAAAAGGGAAAAGGATTTAAAGACTACGACCCAAAACGGTATTTCCATTGCTGACTGTTCTGCTTCCCTAGTATCAGCACTGAAGAGGGAAAGCTTTGCCTTTCCTAATTACTGCAAAGTTTTTTCTTCAATTCCCCTCAAAAGTCAGTTAGATGCATGGATCAGCCAGCTGGAAAACAGCCATACCCACAGAGATCACGTTAATCACATGGGGTTTGTCTCCCACTTCACGTCTGTTGAAGTTTCTGTCCTTCTGCTGCTTTTGCCAGTCTGTGCGTGAAACCAGAGTAGTTCAAAACACAGGAGAGGCTCATTGCAAAGGAAACATGTGGCACATCAAACACAGGCTGAGACTTATGTTTGATCCAGTTGCCATTTTCCCCTCTGAAACTGGATAAAGTTTTGTACGAAGACCAGAAAAAGAGCCAGCTAGTGCTGGCAGCACTAGGTTGTCTTCTAGGACTTCACAGAAAACCCATGTTAACAGGCAGTTCATCTTTTAAGATGCCAACACATCAATATTGTCTGAAAGAATAAGGAACAATGATGCTCTGAATCAAAAAAAAAAATAGTTTTCCTACCCATGAGTATGAATCAGCATTATCAGCAGTCTTGGAAATGCAAAAACATGTAATCAGCCCTGCATCAAATCACACAGAACTTCGTACTTGAGGCAAGGTCTCCGTTTCTCATCCAAGTGCTGAAGTAGGGCAGATCCATCTTCCTTGTTTTCCTGCCAGGTCTAGGACATAAATTCATCTCAGCTGTCACCCTCAGCTCTCAGTGTTTAGCAGCACTGAGGCTGGACAATGAGGTTTCAGTGCAGCAGCAGAAAGAACAGGATCAATGAAGTTCACACAACAATATTAGTGAGCATAACAGTGCTCAGCTCTACAAAAGCCCATCATAGGCTTATTTCTAGAATTACACAATGATGCCAAAGCTGTGGTGGCACCAGGACGTGAGATAGCAAAGCTGAGAGGACATGTCTCCATGTTTCCCAGGCTTACCACCTACAGCTCTGCTCCATCCATCACTGCTAACCTCACCATTCACCTCACCAGTGTGGAACTGGGGTCCAGGACCTTTTGGGGGGTTCAGTTTTCTTCACTCACAGTCTCTTGCCCTTGGATGCAGCAGTGCCAGGGACAGCAGGACAGCTCTGCAGAGCTGGAGTGACCAGTACGTGGCTGCTGGGAGCCATCCACGTGAGCAGGAGGGAAGAGGGCTGCAAAGCAGAGGGTAGAGCCTAGTGCTCTGGCTGAAGAGGAGTAGCTGCTTTTTATCTGTTTGCATAAGGTCTATGAGAACATGAGAGAGGAGGAAGAAGGCAGCTTGAGAAACTCTTAAAACAGATATTCTGCTGCCACTTCCAGTCTACCGACCAGTTGTGAATACCATACAGGTTATTTTGCATAGAGTTTTAATTAAGGTTGTCACACAGGTTTTCAGACAAGTACAGGGCAGCTTAAAAATATTATTCCCCACATCTGTTTTTACAAGTTATTTCTGGGAAAACTTTTTTAGATGTCTGCTTGTGGATGTTGACAGCTATGAAGCAAGGCACTGCAGCATGTTGCGCAAGGCTGAGGAATATGAATGGAAATGCCTTTCCATTCATTTCTGTAGTGAGTAACAATGAACTGAGCAAATGGGTTACTGAGGATAACAAAAGACTTCAGTGAACATGAGCAACCCCATGCCATAAGAGACCAGGTTCTCACACAAAGCATGTTGCATGCCAGCCCAGTTGTGCTTTCCAGGCCACAGGCTGCAGAAATGCTGCTGGCTGCCAAGGAGGACGTGTTTGAAGGCAACAGCCACTTCCCTGCACTTCCCTCTCCCTTCTCTTAACAGCCACACCACTGTGAGAGAAGAAAGGGGACAGCCCCATTTTTCACCCTCTGCTAGTTTCTCTGCCAAAAGCAAGAAAGGTTTTACCTGCGCTTCATTTTATCATTCTATCTACGCAAGTTTTTGCATTCATTTGGAGATGGTAACCTCATGATACTTCTGCTTGCAAGAGAGACCAGGCTGGGGTGATAATGGCAGAGAACTGTCTCAGCTTGCACAAAGAGGAGATGCCAAGAGAGAAGCATTATATTTAAAATTAGAGGAGGGACTTGAGGGAGGCAGCAGAAACCTGAGCACTGAACTGAGCCCTTCAGAGCCCCAGACTGGCACTGTAACTGGAAAGCCACCTTGTATCTGTCCCATACCCAGCAGGAGACACACGATACTCACGCAGTTTGGATAAGCATGATAAATAAGTCAGGCCATAACCAGCGAGATAACAGATACGTGCTTCCCTTCGGCTGTAGCTGAACATGGGCTTCCAGCAGCAGAAGAGATCCAAAAAGACATCCCAGCCCTACTACTCCCTCCTCATGATGGAGTCCCCTCCCTACCATCTCAGACCTGCCATCACGACTCCATCTGCAACTGCTCCATAACCCACTCCTGTCACATTGATCTGGTGTATGACAGGCAACAACAACAACAAAAACCACCCAAAACAGAAACCCCTTATTATTAAAAATTTAAGTTGACCCACACAAAGAGTGAGAAACAGGCAGCAATAACTGCCTCCCCTCCTCAGCTTCAGGCAGAACGGCACATCTGCTTACAGTCTCAATTTTATCATAAGATGGGGACAATCCTCCTCCTTACTTTAATATGTGCAAATAATACTAGTACCTCGTACTTCTTACTGCATTGCTCATTAAAGCCTTAACGAACTGATTCCTCTCCCTCCTCCCCTTGCCAATTATAATCATTATTATTTCCTTGTGCTTAGGCAAGTGAATTTCCATTGTAAAACCTCCTGTTAGTCCTTCCCACCTATTAAACTAAAGAGAAAAATGTTGAGATGTGATTTA
The DNA here is from genome assembly GCF_031877795.1 of Strix aluco. Taxonomy (NCBI): domain Eukaryota; kingdom Metazoa; phylum Chordata; class Aves; order Strigiformes; family Strigidae; genus Strix; species Strix aluco. The sequence continues at coordinate 123,085,490 of NC_133934.1, read as the reverse complement.
TTAGGGAAGGAAACCATTTAAATACATTATTCATTAAAAACAGGAAAATAAAACTAACAAAGCAACTTTGATCTTTTCCATGATTAATTCATGCGCCAGAAGCCCTCTGCACTGAAAGTTTTAGAAGATTTTGAACTACGCTGGCTACAGAGCAGAACTAGCACTAACAGAGTAACAGCATTTATAGGTCAAAGCTACCAGTACTTGTGCAAAATTCTTGAGAAAAGCAGAATTGGCAGGCTGAGCAAACAGCAGGGAGATCCTGAACCCTCCCCTGCTCCTGATGCCTGGGGCTCATGTGTGTTGTAACCATCAGCAACTCGCATGCTCGTAGGTGGCTCCGTAGTGGGTATCTATTAGGAGGCCCTACCCACACAGGGAAGCACAAGCTCCAAGTTAAACCTATTTTTAACCAGATGCAGTTTAAAGCTATTTTTAAGTAGATGCTCTAGGGACATCCTTCTTTTAGGCTACGTGGCCAGCTTCAGAATTAAAATTGGCCACTTCGGTATTAAAACAAGAGTGTCCACACAAGGTTTTACACTCAACTAAATCTGCTTAAAATTCACACCTGTATGTTTAGGCAGTGCAATTTTCCAGAGATATGGGCTTAACATCTGTCTCAACGAAGGAGGGCCAGGAATATATTCTTTATGTAACATGAGACAAAACACACAAAGAAACCAGGATCGACAGAAAGCCAGTTGAAATGAGAGTGTCAAGCAGCTTGTGTCCAGAGGGACCCGAAGTTTTACAGAATTTCCACAAATGGCAACCATGTTCCTCAACACAGCAGCCATCCCTAGAACAAAACCTTAAGCCTTCCTCACCAGGGGCACTGCACCTCTCAGTGGGAAAGCAAATTGTAACCCAAAGCACAACAGGAATCTAGTCAGGAACAAATTAATTGGGAGAGCTAATTAAGTAGGACAAGTTAAACAATCCCCTTTTTCTGCTGTCAGGGCCTCCGACTGCTGTCGTGCAATGCCTTAGCCTTTCCCCAGGCCCTAGAGGCTCACTGGCCTTGTGCTCACCTGGGAGGATGACCAACACCTGAATCACCACCCTGTAACACCTGGATTCTCCTGGTCGACTGGTCACCCAACAGTTGCACAGACCCAGCCCAAGTAGTCCGGCCACATACTCAGCTCTGATTACACAGCCGATCCCCAGTACTCGTGAGATTTCCATGTGGCAGCTTGCTAATAAGTTCTCTAATTGCAACAGCCTTAAAAAGCAGGTTGTTTACCATGTCGCTCTCCCACGCAGATTCCCACACACCATGGGCTGAGCAAGACGCTGCCACAGCAAAGCATCTGTCAAAAAAAATAAATTCAGCCTCTTGTATTCCAAGCTTATTGCTACCATGAAGACATCTGCCAAAAAAGCAGCACTTCTCAAGACAGTCCCCACCTTGGTAATGCAGCTAGGAAATACTCACTGCTCAAGCACTTCAGGCTAGCAGTTGCACTTGGCTTCATTGCACAGCCCATCCTAAAACACTTCCGCGGATGGCACGGACCATTACTGCTCTGCCATGCACCCCTCCCACTGCTGGCAGACTATTATTATTTCCCAGAGGGATTTCCCAAGGGCTGCAGGCCAGGAGGAGTGGCACGTTCAGAAAAGACAGCTGTCCCTGACAGCTTCCCATGCAGCTAACACAGCTAGACCTGATCTATCCCCCTTCCCCATCTTTTCCCCAACAGCGTTTTCACCCTGCAATACATATTTCTCCATTTCTGAGATGATTTCAAAAGTAGATGTCCCAAATCAATACAAATACAGCTTTGAAAACACCGGGTGCCACATGGAGAGGGTGTTGTTTGCCTTGGCTCAGTATCTCTTTATACGCAGAGAGAGGGAAGGACCCTACTGGTTTCACCAGCTCTGTAACGGCCACCAGCACCACCAACCAATTTGATTCTTGCAAACATGTGGCCCTTTCCACCAGGTGTAAGAGCAGCAGTAATAACTACGTATTCTCCTCCCTGCGGGCTCTCCCATCTCACTCCTCTCAATTAATGAACAAGCAGAGGTGGGTGAGCGGGAAGAAAGTCACTTTCTCCAACAGCTTGTGAGAGACACCTAAAACCTGCACTTCTTTTCATCTTTTTTCCCAGTCCCTCAATGGAGAAGGAACACACGGGGGAGGGAATTTGTTTAGGCTCAAATGACAGAAGATGAAAGCCAGCCTGTGGTTTGATGCTCAGAACAGCCCTTGCGCAGATTTAGGCGGTTCTACCCCCACCAGGCACCCTGCCTTTCTTCCAGCACTCCCTTCCACACAGTCATTTTCCAGCCATTTTCCAGCTCCCTAATCTGGTTTGCCACGCACCCCACAAACAACTGTGTTAGCACAATGGGGGGCATGAAAGCAATCTGGGGGGAAAAAAAAATCAGCCAGACTTCCTTGTGCCATCTGCTGTGTCTGTGTCCTTAGCATCCAGGCTCTGCACTCCTCCTTACAGCACGGACGAAGCCTTGTGTGCTGCCGGACTCAGCCCTGAGTGCCCACCGCATGGGACACAGGGTGCCTCTATAACTAAGGTAAGGCTAATGTGCAAGTTATCATCAGCCCTTTTGGATGCAACATTGGGGCCTTTAGAGAAAGGACTTGTTTTTCTTGCCTTACCTCATATTCACAAGTGAAATACAGGACCAGAGACAATGCAGGTAAAAACCTGCATAGGACCAGACTGAGGCCCCAGATTCCTCACCTACCACTTAAGTACTCTGAGCTGGGCAGACTGGAAGAAAAAAAAGTCTTTCTGCCTCTGTTTTTGTTGATCTGTAAGTCTGTATCATGAACATATAGGAAGGACAAATTTTAGACACAAAAATTCAGCATTTCCTAACTTTTGAGAGTTTGATTTTCAAATATTAGCGATATCTTTCAAATGAAAAGGTTTCTGGTTTTAAGACAATTTCTTAAGTTTTCTAAATAAAGAAAACTATAATTGGAAATAAGTTCATCCACTGGAACTGGAGCAGCCTTCCGCCTCCATGGTCCTGGTTGGCCGGCACAGCTGGTGGTCTCAAACACACAGGGCCAGGGAGAGAGGGTAGCACTAACAGGGGAATACTTCACAGAAAAGGACTACGCTCTGCTGTGCAGATCCAGTAGTAGCGACGGACCAACACACTTGCTCAACAAGTTTGACAGCTAGACGGCAGGAAAGAGCTGAGATTCTGAGATTGAAAACTTAGTCCCAGATTCTAGCAAGAAATGGGTTTTGCTGATCACAACTCTTCTACTGCAGCCTTTCCTCGTCATCTGCAGCCCCTCTATCATCCATCTGTCCATATTCTTCCCTTCCCACCTTCTTTAACCCTTTGAGCTTCTTTAAGCTGCTTCTTCCTTATAGCTCCTGCCCACACCCACCCATTGCCACTCCCCAGCCCAGTCTCCTAATTCCTTCTACCTCTCCTTATATTTCTTCTCTGTCCTCCTTCCAGACTCTTACAGCTCTATACCCCCCTCAAGGGAGTTTTCCCAGTGTTTTCACTGTTCACTGTCCTTGCCCTGTGTCCCAGCAGACAGGGCACGGAAAGCAGGACACGCACTCAGCCAGACCTCCTGTCTTCCTCCCTGCTGCCCTGCCACAGCACCCCAAGCCCACACTGAGCTCAGCCAGAGGATAAATTTGGCCCAAAAACAAACCCACACCCCTGCTCCAGATTTGCTCAGCTCCTCAGTCCAGCCAGCCAGTGCAGAACTGACCCCACGCAAGGCCAGCCCAAGGGAATCCCAAGAGCATCCTTTTCAGACAGATTTACCCTCAATTATGAAACCGCCTCATTCCCATATCTGCAGTGGCCAGCAGTCTCAGGAGGAACAGTCACCGAGGGGAACCTGCTCAGTGCAGGTGGTATCCACAGCCCTCAAAGCCAGGCTGATCTCATGCAGTTTCTCCCAGAAGATCACAAATGGGTAAATTTTCCCAAAGACAGCAAAAGGCAGACAGAGTTGGCAGAGGCTCTCATCCCTCCCACCCTCTCCTCTGTCAAACTTGAGGTCTCCCTAGCAAAAAACCATCAGGATCTCTTTGTTCAAAGCTGTATTTTGATTCAGCATCTCATTCTGGAAAAGAACCAAACCATTTCAGCTGAAGCACTCCCAAAAATAAAAAAAACTTTTTCAGCTGGCACTGAAGAGCAGGAAACTTAGCATTTTATGTTGGACACACTCAGGAACAGCCCAAAACAGGGGCATATAAACTGCAAGCATGAGGATTTGCCTCTGGAAGCACCACTAGAAGACAAGCTCTGCTTCTTACTGTGCTAGCTTGCCTAAGGCTGAAAACCCCATTCTGCTTGGCCATCATTGACATATTGGCCCACTCCAGTGAGGTGCAGGAATCGACTGCCACAACATCCACAACACAGAGCAGACCGATGCTGCTGGTCCTCCTTGTGTCTGCAGGGCCAGAGGGAACTTTGCCCCTCACAAGCACTTAACTATGCATGAATACTTTGCAGGTGAATTGAGGTAATTAAGCACTGTGACACAACAGCATCTTATTACCTTGTGCACCCTCTCATGACAACAGGCCCAGCAGATCCACTCATGCACCGAGTCCGGCACGGCCCCATACAGCAGCCAGGTTACAGGGACACCAGGAAAACCCTTGCCCGTGGTGGTACTGCCTAAATTGGGAGTCTCCTCCAGCAGCCAGCGTTGACAGACCTGGATATTAAATGGGACACAGCCTAATTTGATAGTTGGTGGAGGTGAGGTTAAAAAAAAAAAAGCATGTGGTTTTGTTGGCATTTTTTTCCTCCAGTTTCTCCTACAGATTTACAGGATGACCCTAGTTAAACTACTGAGGCTTTTGGATAGCAATTCACCTATTTCATCAGTCAGGTACCTCACAAATTGTGGTCTGGGGAAATTCAAGCGCAGCCACGAGGTGTGCTGGTGTGTGGGGCACCCCCTCTTCATCCCAGTCAGAGTATCACCCAGGTGCCCTTGACCACAATGGGTGCAGAGGGAGATGGCCATGAAACAGCATCCCCCAGCACAGGGCGCAGCAGCTGGAGACAGGGCTGTCATCATCCCTGGCCACAGGCTCACAGTGGCTTCTAACAGCTACATGCTCTGCTCCTTCCAGGCCACATTTGTCACCCTGCTTCGCTGCAGCACGAACACCTGCAGTGCTGTCCTCCAAGGACAAAGTAGATACATTCAACCTCCTCTGGAACCAACGTCATTTCTTCCAGGAATCACATTAAAATAAAGTAAAAATCTCTGTTCCTCATTACAGCCAGGAACACTGAAATCCCAGAGCAGATTGCAAGCTTGCATATTTATATCTAGGTTTCAGAGCCCAGACAAAACACAGGCCACTGAGGAAGTAAAGTTAACCCTGATATTGCTGTTTGTTGGATTTTTACGGCGTCTGGATATCTAAGCAGTTGGCAGATCTTGGCAAGTAACGAATTACTGCCAAAAACCTTTCAGTATTAGACATGCTGCAATAGCTGTGGAGCTTAAATGGATGGTTTTCCAAGAAATAAAAGGTGGTCTTGTGGATGTGTAGTGGGATGTTCATCTCCTGGCTTTGCATTAGAGACCCTCCATAACACAAAGCAAACCATTTCCCAGGGTCTAGATCTTATCAGGAATAAAGTTTTGTTTATTTGTTTGGTTTTCCCTGTTGAAATCCTTTTTTCCTGTGAAAATTCAGAATTTACCAAACTTGCCATTTGTTTCTTTTTCTTTTTTTTTTTTTTTTTTTTTAATGGAGGAGAGGCATATGTGAGATATGAGTGCCAGGGTGCCAAAATACTTGGGTTATGTCTGCAATATTCAAATATGAAATGCAATATATAAATTTTGAAGGCTTCACTTTAAAAAAAAATTGCTCACACTATCCTCCCACCACAAACAGTAAAAATTATTCATTATCCCCAAGTTCATCCACTTTGTCTATCTTGCAAGGTTGGACTGCCTCTCACTACAGTGGCCCCTTCTCATGCCACTGACAGCTTGAACAGGGCAAGTGAAAGGCAGCGCTCAGGAAGATGCAGTACAGCCCCTTCTCCTAAAGGCAACTCGTAGCCCAAAGGACATTTCTCAGAACACCCAAAGGATCCTCCCTGTGAAAAGGATCTCCAAGAGGTTCTTTATTAAATTATCTCCTGAGATCTTCAGTGTCACAGAGAAGCTTCACCATCCTTGTGCTTAACTCACAGAGGATTCATAACAAGGATAGAGCTGCTCTTGTTCCCATTGGCTTGGCTGACACATCTCCATTGGAGTGCAGGGTTGCAGAGTCTGTCCTCCAGGAGAGCCATGCCTGATCAGGACTTCAAGATCAGTTTCCAGAATTGCCTTTTACTTTTTAACTTGATTGACATCTTCCAGTAAGGTTGGGGATCCAGTGAAGTTCACCTGCCTCCCACGCAGAGATGCACAACATCTGTGAATGACATTCCTGGTCTCTTCAAGGACTCAATCTTCTCCAGGGTGCATTTACAGTGTATTTTCTCCCCCATGGGACCTGTCATTGTTTTGATCTATTTCCATCTGGAAATACAGAGTTGAACCAACATGGAGTGTGTCTGAAAATCCCTTGCCTGCAGCATGCACATGTGTGACAAGTGTCAAGCACTGGAAAAAGCATAAGCATTGAAAAAAAATACAAGGGTACAGAAAAACACATCTCCTGCTGCTCTCTGCCACATAAAACTTTGGACTAGACATTAAAGACTTCCATGTTCTCAGACTATGAACGACAAATAGAAAAACTTTCTTTATCCTTTTCTGCACTGATACTGCCTATTCAGATCAGAATGTTCTCTGAATGATGTCTACTACGTGTCTTAAATTCTCCTGCTTGGGCTAGTAACCCAAAACACAAGCGTGGCCCAACTAGCCAGGGAATGAGAAGAGGGCATTTTTCATTCCTGGTTCCTATTTTCTAATAATTATTCACTTAACTATAAAAAAACAGGCTGAAAACATCATTATTGTAGTCTACAGAGTACTGGTAAACACCTTTTTCTCACTCTCATGCAAGAACCTAGTAACGTATCTGCAAATAGAAGTTTTGTGGGGCTGAGAAGCTATGTTACAGTATAGAACAAGGATCTTCTTAGCACAAAGCCTATGTATCATTTAAGACTTTAAGGCTGCAGATCTTTACTGGTGCTATTTCCTAAGACAAAAGTCGCTTCACGTTAGAAAAATGTATTCTAAGAAAAACAACAGCAAAAGACTCAGAGTCTTTGTGCTTGAGAACAAACCACCCCAAACTCAGATGTGACAGCTGCAAATTAAAGTAGCATTTCCTGCTCTAGAGTTCAGGCTTCCTTGCTGCTGCAAAGCCTACCAGCATTAAATATTTAGCAATGGGTGCTATATCTGCTCTACCAAGTCACTTGGCTTTTCAATATTCTCATTGTTCTATTTCTTGCCCAGAACTCAAATTTGTCTTTGTCTTTCCTGACACTGAAAGAAAAGAAACAACCATTACTTACCTCACAATGACAAAATTAAAATTGAACTTCAAGATAGAATTATCACTTTAAGTGACAATGTAAAAAAAAAAAAAAAAAAAGGCAAATTGCAAGAGTTTGAAGCACTAAAATATAAGCACTTCATTTTCTACAGGGCTTGCTTCATTCATTAATTCAGTCAAATAATTTATTTGCATTAATTTCATTAGCTTTGCTCAAAATTAAAAAGACCAAATAGCAGGAGAGTGGCAAACTGAGGGCAGAGCAACACACCTTGCAGGCAAAGCTGGGAGGGGACTCAGCTTGCTCTGGGACTCCAGTGTTGCAAGGAAGAGAGGTTCATGCCACCCTTCAGGCGCATACCTGGGGCCTCTCAGCATGCAGTCTGACCTCGCTTCAGCCAAACACCCTGACCCACGCACAATCATCTGCTCTTGAGTATCTCTACTAACTTCTCACAAGTGTCCAGAAGCACCAATAATGGGAGTAGTTGACCCACACTCATTGCAAGGCTTTTTATTTCAAATCAATCACTCCCTGTCCAAGAAGAAAATAATTCATGGCTTGCCCTTTCACAGCTGAAGCTGCTATTCAGTAGCAAAGGGCTACAAGTAATGCAGAGTAGGTCTGAATTCATGCCACCAACACCAACCATGCAACACCTGATGGGGCACCCCAATAGCATCAGAGTCACTTGCTATGAACACCACAAGCCCCAAAGACAGTCTCCTCATAAGCACCAGCTCCCCTTCAACCAGAGCCAGCGGGACCTAGATGACACCCCAGGAGAGCACAGAGAAACGTGCTGGAGAACCACAGTGGCCCCCAGTCAATGGTGTCTTCCTGCCAGGGTGCTCCCAGGTGTTTTCCAGGAGTGGTGAGGAAGATGACCCTACTTGGAAGCTGCCCACCTGGAAGCAGCCAAGGTGTGGAAGAGGAACAACATTAGGGAGCTTTACACCCTACACATCACTACCTGTTTTAGAGAGCAATAAAGCAGAAATCTTCCTTTAGAAGAGGCTTAAAACAGAGTTGAGATGTTGTGGATTATCTCAGAGATCCTGGCACACACATGGATCATCACAAAGAGGGAGGGAGGCAGGACACTAACGGTTCAGCTAAAACACAGCTCCTGTGGTTCCCAGGGCTGGGCAGGGCTGAGCTGCCTTCTGACAGCTACGGCTTTGCTTGGTCCCACACACAGCACGCTGCATCGTCCTTCCATCTCCAGCTGACAACGTGCCTCACATCCATGGATGAGGCATGTCCATGGCAAAGACAGGCCTCTCAGAGAAGGCACATTTATTTTTAAGAGAGAAAGGTGCAAGGAAACACAAAGAGAGACAGAGAGACATAAGAAATGCAAAACACACCACTGGGGGAAAAAACAAATGTATTAATATCCAGAGTAAAAAGAATAAGGAAATTTTAAAATAAATCATAATTTTGATCACTTGAAAAAAATCCTATTATCTGGCAGGGTGAAACAAAGAAAACCCAGGACGAAGTAAATAAATTCATTTGATGGAGGGAAGGAGGTGTTGGGGAAAAATCAATCCCTAAGCAATGCCTGAAGTCTGGCAGGCAGAAGTCAGTCCTCACCTTCTCTATAAAGCAGCCTGGAGTGAAACAGCGCTTGGGTCAACAAGGGAGCTGGCTGGAGGAGAGGGTGTTTCCCTCCACCCCAGGCAGGTGCCAGGGCCACCAGGACCCAGCAGGGCCAGCAGAGACACGGTCACGCTTGGAGAGGTAATCTCATCCCGACGTAAGGAGATTTTCATTTTAATTTTGCACTTGTCGCTTTACAGAGGAAATGTCAGCTGAATGAAGGGAGTTAATATAATCAGATATAGCTTAGCACAGCAACAAATACATCCAGCAGAGAAAATATAGGCAGGGATAATTTCACTAGATCTCCTTTGCTTCCTATTGCTCCATTCCTTTCTCTTCCTGAAAAATTACATGTATTTTTAACACATGAATAGGCATATTTCCCTCCTTCAAAAGAGCAGGTTAACACTGATGGACAGAAGAGCCATATGGGAACCTACAAAGGACTAACTTCTTTCCAGATGTACGTTTTCTATACTGCCCTCATCCTGACAGTACACAAGTGCTTCTGTTGGACATGCTGCGCCTCTCGCAGGAGTGCCACCCTTTTTTCCCCATCCTCACCATAGGTAAGCAGAACCAAATTAAATTTTTGGTCAAAAGAACTTTTGATCAAACAAAAAAAACAACCACTCCTGAAGCTAAAGAAAGTACAAGCTGCCAACACCACTGAGGCTGTCTATTTTGGGTAAGCTTTCTAGGACAACAAAATAATACAGTCTCAGGTGGACCTAACATTGCAGTCTTTTTTTCTTTGTTTGGTTTTGGGGTTTTGGGGGATTTTTTTCCTTTTTATCCCCACTCTTTCCTCCCCCTCTTTGGCCACTTTTTGGGCTTTTACTTTACTGGAGTTAGACGATGGTGGCTGAGACCCAGTGAATTTTGCTATTTCCATAAACAAAACAACTAGCTTGGAATAAAACCTCTCTGAGATGAATGACATGTCAGCAGTGTGAAGACCAGCAGTAGGCACTGACCCTCCACCTTTGCTCAGTGGAGCTCTCAGAAGCTTTTCAAAGGAAGATGCTCCCCATGGTTCAGACCGGCTCCATTATGTTACCCTCTGTCCCCATGGTCTACTGAAAGTGGAGAGGCAAAAACTGCTAAAAAAAAGCATGTGGGTGGCTGAAGAGTCAGTCTATGGACACTGCCATGTTACTCTTTTTACTTGCTGGAGTCTGGCTTTTTTTTCCATCACCATGTTACCACTGCTTGATCCCTTCCAGAGCAGGAAATACCCCAGAGTTACACACTTAACCATTCATAAGTCACAAAAAAATGATCAAAAGTCCTAAACATCATATTGCTTGAAACTCCATGTGGGTCTACGTGCTACCCTGATGGGGTCTAACATGTGCTAATAGTTGGGTTCTCTGTGTACCTATAGACACACACAGGCTTCAAGTGGTCTCTGCCACATCAGTCGTAACTAGCAGGGAGGATGTGGTAGAGGCTGCCGTTCAGATTAGGGTAAACAAGTGGGAAGCCACTTTTTGTGCTTTCAAATTGTGAGTTATTCTCAGGCTTCTTTCAAAAAAACATAAATTTCAAATACAATTCTGAGCCTTCACATTTCCAGTACAAAAGGAGAGAAAAATAGAATAAAACATGATGTTATGAAAGAGATCTCACCATTTTTCAGAAGGAAACCCCTCCCTGATGGATGCCTCCACTATCCAACAACTGCAAGAAGTCAGTATCTGCAATCAGGCTTGCCCTGGATTACGTCTATTATTGGAAACTATAAATGTCACCACACATGGGACTAACCAGTCAAGAAAAAACCCCCAAGAGCTGTCTTTGATCTTCCTGTTCTGTAAGTCCATACATCCTCAATAAATGACAGAGGAAAGAGAAGTAAACTATTTCCAACATTTCCCATTTTCCTCGGAAAGCAGCAGCAGTACAAACATTTGAGTTCTCCATCTCTCATCTTTGAGACCTCATTAGCAACATGCCTTAACATCTTAGCCACCAGCACAAGTTTGAAGCACACTCTGGATTTATGCTCAAGACCACCATCCCTGCTCAACCCTGCTTTAAATGTCCAAGCATGACACACTTGCACGCAGATACAAACTGGGATGCAGGTCAGTAAAAGCGCTCTAGTTTCTTCCCTCTTTCCATCATCAGCTCTGTCACAGGCAATTAAAGCCTATTTCTAATATCCTTTTCACCCCCAAGAGCCATGGCCTCTGGGCCTGCAAAAAAGTCTTCCAGGCCTTCCTAGCACACCTTTGCACTCTCCCTGTTCTCTGGTCGTAAATAGAAAGCTTTTCCCAAATTGACTTGAAAAAGTAATCTTCACGTCTCCCTGTCAAAGCACAGTTGTAGGGAGCATCTCCCTAGAGGAGAAAGGGTAAATGATCTTTTTAAGCATGGATAAGTGAGAGAGCCGTTTCTAGACTACAAAGTTGACACCTGGGCAGAGAAAAACATGCATTTCTACTTGACAGATAAAGAACTGAAAGTTGTAGAGATGCTATATGGCCTGCCTAGCTTTACATGGCAAGTGATCGTCACTGGAAAAGGGAATTCTGGTCCTCTCTGCCCTGCTGCAGTGCCAGGGTGTGATACTCCTCATCTTCTCCATGACTCCAGGACCATATATTTCTTTAGGAGTCAAAGTCAGGCTTTCTGTTCATGTTGCCCTCCTAACATACCTTCTGAAAGTGGGACTATGCCCTGCCCGTGGTCCCTAGGGGTAAGAGCAGCCCCAGCGGCACACAGGGAAGGATGTCTGCAAACCCTGCCACCACTTCCACGCCACAGGCTTGGGGTGTTGCTGTGGAGAAGGACATATCTCTTGCTGGGCCCTCAGGTGTGGCTCAGCTGATCACTTCTGTGATCAGTTCAAATGCTTTAAAAGGCCCCAGCCATCCTGCCAGGAGCAGAGCACTCCTGGGTTGTAAACCACCCAAAGAAAACCAAAAGCTTCACCAGCTCCTCTGATGCAGCAGCTCCCCATCAAGCAACTTCCCAGGCCCCAGCACACACCAGGCTGCAGGCTCAGCAAGAGCGAGACAGCTCCCCAAAAGCATCCAGTACTTGAAACCTGTATTTGAAAAAGTCAGGGGCACTGAAAGGTCTGGGCACCCACCACAAGGCAGGAGCTAGGGGAACAGCTAGGCAGGAGAGCAGAGCTCCCCCATAACCCTTGAAGCAAGCACCCCTCCAGCTTGCACCCTCCTTGTGTCCAAGACAGAGCATGGCAGGGTGGGCTGCCCATGCTGCAGCCCCCGGGCACAGCCGAGTAATCATTTTCTAGGGCAGAACAAGAGAAAGCATTAAAAATCCAGCTCCCCCGGGCTGCAGGTAACAGCAGAGCAGATTCTGATTCAATTATTGGCTTCTGTACAGAAAACACCTCCCCAACAAACGTAGTTTGAGGCCACAGCTAAAACTAATAAGAACCATGGTGTAGGTCTGAAGAAAATAAACTTTTTCTGTGCCACCTCGCAGATATCCTGGGTTACTCCAGCACAGCTCACATCCATGTTCATAGCTGGTATCACAATAAACAACAGGGAAATTAAAAACATCGCACTATAAAATATAATTCCAGAAAGAAAAAAAAAAAATCTGTCCGGATACTTTTTTAGGGCAGCTGTCACACTAAAAACTTCTAAGTTTCCTGTGCAAAGTGAACTTGGGAAACAGAAATGCACATGAAGTAGATGGGACTCATTATGGAATAAAAATCATCCAGATGTTTTAAACATGTTCTATTTTAAACATGCTCTACATGCTCCTTAGCTTGCCCTTCAAGAGGCACCCAGGTGAAAAGTACAGGTGACAAAAACAATCTGTCTGAAGGACAACTTCAGATAAATAAACCAGATAAAGCACAAATCAGCTCCCTGGATCCAGGATCAGAGCACCAGCGGAGCAGAGGGCACACACACACAGTGAGCCATTACAAACAGCCCCTTCCAGATTTCCCCCATCGTTCAAGAAATCGTGGAACAGCACGTGGCCTGCATGAAGAATGCCATCCACTTATATATATCGCTTGGTAACTGATGGCAAGAATATACACCAGAGTCCAGTTCTTAATAGAAACAAGCCAAAATAATACCCTTACCTTCTGTGAAGCTGCCTGTAAGAGTTATGACAACAAACACTTTGCCTTCTGGCTCCAAATCCACCTGAAAAAGTAAAGGAAATGTTAGAAGGTTGTTTTTCAAGCAAAGACTCTTCTCGGGATTTTGCATGATAAATCTTGCTAACATTTGATAATATCTGAAGCTCTATATATATTCTCATGCACACCCGTAATTTTACAAAAAAATCAAGCATCCAGGGCTCAAATTGTTCAACATTCAGGGCCCCATAAAAAATAAGGAACTTGATTCCTTCTTTTTCCTAGAAGTGCTGAACAATCTCAACCTTGCTAGAAGAAATGGAGATTAAAGAAAAATAAAATAAAATATGGTTAATAGTGTTCCAGTTTGTCAGATAAATGAAGTGGGAATAACATTTAACACATGCAATTCTCTTGAAAGACCCATGCATATCTGTTTGGTGAATTAGATGAATATTTCCTCCCTATTATATCTTATCCCATTGAAATTGTTTTAGTCTCTCAAAAGGCCATCAGTGCTGGGGTAAATGCTGATTTCTTACATAAATCACCTTTTGACCTTAAACTATAGAAAACAGGAAACTGTTAGTGTTGTTACCTAAGGACTTGTCATTTAATCTAAATTAGATAGAGATACAGAACATAATTTTAGGGATCAGAGATTCAATCCCAGTGTCGGTCAACCTGTCCTTGAAAGAAGGTATTTATTTTTAGGTGAGTAGATTTTTCATTACATTTTTTAGTTACATTTTTAATTAAGGTCTTGCTTCTGGTTTTGGGGTGGGGTTTTTTTTTTGTTTACCAGCTAGTTTTTAGCAAAAATCACAGCTAAGGATCCCTGAAGTTTAAGCCAGGCTATCACACAGAAATCTCACATTAAAAAAAAAAAAAAAAAAAAAAGAAGGCAACCCCCATACACCCCAAAATTTGCTAGGTAAAAATTGGCAAAGAGGAGCTTCACACCTTGTGGGTATCGATAATCTGCACGTAACAGAAATTCTGAAAATAGAGGTCTCTGGAGGAATGACTAAACACGATTGTTCAACCCCTCTCCACTCTTGTACAGCCACCTTTCCTTGGTCTGGCAGAAATAGAAGCATGTCTTCTACATCAGTAGCACCAAGTTTCATCATGGAGGTGCCCAGAATTAATACACCTTGGTGCGCACATTGTGGATTAGAAAAGTATTTCCCAGTCCTACAACAAAGAATGATGAGCCTAGGCTCCCTCTTTTTTCTTGGGCAATACACAATGTATCCTGCCAACAGTTTGATTCCTCTCCAGTGTTAACACACATCACATCATTCAAATAAACCTCTAACCATAAGCCTAGACTTTCAGAGCAACAGCGTATACACCACCACTAATCCAGCCAACATTTGTTGGTGGCATGCAAAACCCTGCCATGCACCAGCTGGTCCTTTTAAGGGAATAACATTAAGATACAGGTGAAAGAGAAAGTTGAACTCTACGTATCTAATGGAGGAGCCAAACAGCCATGCTACAAATGGACAGAGAGGGCTGCAGGGTGGGTGAAGAAGGTGTCCAAGCCAGACTGGCTCTGCAGCGTTAAGGTAGAGCAGCGCTTTCTGCTGGCACCTCCACTCCTAGGGATGCTAACTACAGCTTCACTAACATGAGCCGAGAGAAAACAATCGCTGGGGTAAGTGAGGGGGAAGCAGAGACAGCACACACCATCACCATACATCTCCCTAGCCTACAATGTGTTGTAGAGGTAGAGAAATTGTTTTTTAAACTGTTGGGAATTCATTAGGATGAGCACAGCAAATATTTTCAGAGAAAGGACAAGAGAACATCCTATTCACACGACTCCAGCTACAGTCCAGAAGTGACACAGCTCTATCAACAGGATACAAAACAGGGAAGTTAGAACTGCTTAGGAAAATCCTACCAAAATGTTTATTTTATGGTCACTATATTTTCCACTTAAAAAAAAAAAAATTAAAAATCAATCCCACTGGGAAAATTTAAATTAAATATTTAGCTTTGACTCAATATTAATTTTTGCATTTGCTTGGGCTGCTTACTACACTGGCTTTAGGAAGCTGTGTTTGAACAGCCCTCTGTTAATATGAAAGACATTCGCCAAGTAAACTTCAACTCCAGCTATAGCATGCATCATTTTTTCCTAAATTTCAGTTCACCGATGAGATATGCAGCTTTGTAAAGAAATGGTTGTTTCAAAAATATGTAATATCTATAATATATATACATATACAGTCAACCAAATGGATTTTGGGGATATCAAAACTTTAGATTTTATGGGAAAATCCTTACTTAGGTTTCCAAAATCATTCTTCAGTGCTTATCATTTTTCTGCCAGTCTCCATACGCAGTGATACGTTAGACTCCTGCTTTCACATTCACAAAGAGGATCCTTCTTCCCTTCTTCCAACACACACGGTCTTTGGTGGGATACGGAACGAACCCTGCACTCCTTGTTTAGTCTTAAAAGCAAAGGCTTGTCAAGATGCAAGCAGCTGGGCTGAGAACAGGCGATGCAACAGAAGCATCACCCATCTTCAACACAGGAAACAAACAAAAATTGGTCCCAACTCTGTGACACACCTTGCTCTCTATCACTGCAAATGAGATTCCTCTGCCCAGAGTAGCATAGTCTTACAAAACAGAAACAAAATAATTCTGAAATTAATAGCAGGATATTTATGAGAGTTATAAAACAATCCCTCTCCCCTCCAGACTCCAAGACTAAAGACCAGTCAAATCCTCTATACTAAGCAGCCATGATCATATTATAAAGTTCTAGAGCACTCAATAAAGAGGATCTAACTACACTCAAGATCATCTCACAGCACATGGTAGCAGGGTCTAATGAAAAGTTACAGTTGAAAGGCTCTAAAATGAGGACTGAAGCCCCAGCATGCCAGGAGCTGCTGAAACTTTGGCACACTGGCACCCCACTGGATGCAGGACTGATAGTGAAATCTTGTCCTATACAAGAGGTTAAACCAGACAGTCTTAAGAGTTTCTCTGGTCTTAAATTGATAGCAACAGCAACAACAAAAGCTAAGATACAATGAAATTAAGTAATTAAAATTAATAGACCATTGGTAAAAGTCTGGCTTTTGGACCTGCTATGATCTCCTTTAAATATGAAATTTGACCAGTTAAGTAGCAGCCAACACAATATCAGAGATCAACTCCCAGATACGTGGAATGTGCCTGAAACAGAAAATAATCTCTGACCTAGAAAACTGAAAGCAAAATGTCTGACCACAGACCTGCCCTCCCATGAGCCTGCATGAGATCAGACAATCGAGCAGCTCCCGGACACCAACACCCACCTGCTTCCTCTCGCCATTGCACAGCCCCCCAGTACAACAGCCACACAACACGGAGGGCCCTCGTGCTGGTGGCAGTTAACTCCTGTGAGCTCCTCACACTTGCTGGACTACAACCTGCGATGCCCATGCAGCCAGAAGGATGCTCACATGCTGCGCTGGCATGCACAGCCAACGGGTTGCTAAGCCCAGGCCCCGGGGCTAACCTCAGCCATCCTTGCAGCTCAGTTACCCACGTTCCTGCCACTGCTTTACACCTTCAGTACTGCCTTCACACTTTGTGGTGCAGCTACAGAAACAGCATGTGCTTCGGGATAGCTTTACCAACCCAACAAGCAACTGCAGCCACATTTGGGCACGCAGAAATATGCTCATAACCATCTGAAACCAGATGCCCACAAATGAGGACTGTGGTACCCTACTTCTTCCTCAAAAAGAGGAACTCTGAATATAAGCCCTCCTTCAATCTCTTCAGTCACTAAAGAACTTATATCACAAGCACCTACTTTCACAGACTGAGGACTTCTCACTAAGCTCTGTTATTTAATAAGATTTGAGTATGTGAAAAGGAAGCAGCTGCCAAAGGACTGGCCCTCCAGCCATGGAAGGAATAACCTTATCTAGGAACGGCTGGCTGGCAGCCCAGGCCCTGACGGCATGCCGGCAAGGCTCCGGCAACGTCAGTACCTCCCAGTGAACACCCTTGGGATCCAGCCTCACAACACCAGTGCGGGTGTAACACAAGTATCACGCATATGCCAAGTTTTGCTTCTCATCTCTTTTCTTCCCACAACTGACCATGGCTGCTTAAAGGCAAAAAACTATGTTGTTAGAGAGAAGCAGGGGCCACAGTATTATTCTTGACAGAATTATTAAGGTCCAAAGCAGACCAAATCAGTTTGGGTCAACAATGCAGCTGATGCTGATCTTCTTTCTCAAAGAATGCAAGAGAAGCTCGGAGAAACTCAACAGCCTGATGCTAAGGGAGAACTCCTATATTGTAATATAGGAGATCAATGATACAGGAATGTAACCATGTGTATGTATTTGAGAAAAATATTCAAATAGTAATAAGTACAGAGAAAAGTTTCCTAATGCCAAGATCTATTTGGCACTGGATAACATCTTTTAGGGAATTGCAGAATTCTGCCTGGAAGGTTTAGTATCAGAGCAGGAGATGCACCGCAGTGGGAAAAGTCCTGTTGTATTGGGAGAGGCAAAGGAGAAGTCTGAATTTTTATGCATGCATGATATTGTGAATGCTATGAGGTACAATGATCTGCGAATAAATCAAACTAAACTGGTGGCATGCTGCATCACACCATTGACACGCATAGCTGTAAACAGTAATCACCCTCCTCACTCTCCAGCGCTTTCATCCTCACCCTGGTCCCCCAGACAGCAACTAGGAGGAAAAACATAGACTTTCCGGCTGGTTTAGAGGTGACTTGGCCAAGTTTTAGCTAACTGGGAGAGGAAAGTGTGCTTATCAGCGTAGTAAAGCCTTTAATCGCCGCTCTCTTCTAGTTCAAGGAAATGGAAGGCAGCACGTGCCTCCACAGCACAAAGGGTGGATAAGATCAACTGTAGGAGCTCAGGAACCCCCTTTGTATCTGTAAGAACAATACAGGATTTTGGCCCACAGCTAAGCATACACTTTAACTTCTGTTGAACTTCACAGCCGTATCTAAGAGAAAACAAGCACTGGAGGATTTTGGCAAGCAAGCTGGAAATGAGCAAGGACTGATGAGTTCAGCCACGGTTTCATTACCCTTCCATTGTGAGATGCAACACTTTGGCAGTGAGGCTGAACACAGGACGGAGGAGGACTTCACTCCTAATTCAAACCACTCACATGGTGCCCCATGCCTGAACTTGCTGAGATCGCACAGCTCCCACGTGACTTCAAAGGGAGCTGCAAGGGATTGGTTTCCCACAAGAAGAGGCCCCAGTCAACCACCTCACACACCTTCTTCAGAAAAAGACTGTACTAACACTGCTCCCAACAACTAGGCAAGCGTTATTAACTCCCCTTCTCTGCGTTACAAAAAAAAAAATAGTCCAGGAGTGAATGAGAGAACAGATTCAGGGAGACTGAAACAGGGATCCTTAATCATATGCCTTCACACATATAATAAAAACTGGTCACGCGTGATTCATCAATGGAAGAGGTTTGGAAAACAAATTCAGAAGGAGGGTAATCTCTCAGGCAACATATCAACACCCAGCTGAAGCATCCACTGAACTTGAAGAGCAGGTATAGTCAGCCAGCCTCAGAGAGCCAGGCAAGTCTCTGAAAAAGTCACTGTGGATGGGAAGAGGCAGATTCGAAGGGTGGCTGCCTGCCTGTGAGTTGCTCACTCTCCAAAATGGAGACAAGGTGGACCTCCAGGATGAAGAGACATCTTCAACACTGCATGAGCATTAATTCTTGCAAACACAAGTTTAGAAAATTTTTTCTTCCCTCCCTCCCCTATCCAGTCTGAGAAGCCTGATCTGAAGTATTCTGAAATCAGCGGGAATCTTTTTATTGTCTTTGGATCAGATGCAAAAGACGACTGCATTTACCCTGGAGCCCAGAACATCATTTCTCCCATTGCTGCTCCGTCCTTCCTTCCCCACAGGCACAATTACTAAGCATCCTAAAAGTACAACCTTTTTCTAAGCCATGTCAATGCTGACGTGGCTTCAAAACCAGAACAAGCCAGACACTTGCAGTGAATAAAGCAAATATAAAAGCTACCTGGGGACTTAATTAGCTTAATTAAACAAGTAGCTATATCTTTTGACTTCCTACACAATTTTTAAATTTAATTAACAGAACTGCACATATAATCAGTCATTTGTAGAGGCAATTCCCAAGGCTCTGTTCAGTCAAAAGAGCTGAAAGTCTGGGTTAAGCTAAAGCTGTTTTTTCACATGCCTCTAGTTATTTCTTTTAATCTTTCTTGTTAAAGCTCCTAACAGATCATGCCTATGGAATGTCAAATCTTTCTTCATTTTAATAAGGTAGCACCTCCACCTGAGCATGCCTTTGTTGGACAGGTCAAGTAGCAACTTTCTCAGCCAATACATGGTGTCTGGATTAATCAGTCCCTCTTGTACATTTTGAGGCTGACAGACACTTGTTTATCAAGTCAAGCACCTTTGGAAAATCCTTAGGGCTTTCTAGTATAAAGGGGATTTTGCATTTCCAGACCAACAGATTAAAGTATTTTTCCTACAGATGCACAGCATGCAATTTTTAAGATTCAAATCTGTGTGACTAAAAAAAAAAACCCAAGTATCTTCTCATTCCTGCAAAGGCCAGCAAGTGCTTAGGGCAGTAATTTCCACGGCAGATGCCAAGGGCAGACATGGACAGTTTCTCCATGACCCATGGTAAGTTCCATGCAGGAGAGGCCCTAGAAGATGCCATTTGGTGAACAGCAGCGGCCCCAGCTCTTGTTCCACCCAAGCTTTGAATATGGTGCTGCCAAACAGCAGCATTTCCCTGATCCCATCGATACCTAATTTTGATGCCAGCTCTCAAAACAAAGAGCAAGCACAGGGTGACACAGCACTGCGTGAAGGCTGCCAATCCCACCTCTAACTGGCAGGTCCATGCACTGTGCTGAATTCACAGAGTGTTGAAGCCCTCGCAACTCACTGATTCCAGCTGCAGTAGATGCACCATTAGACCTATAAACGATACCTGGTCCATTGTGGGGCAGCCTGGTCACCCCCTGGTAAGGGACAAAGGCTCAAAACTTCTGCCTCCTGCAACCAACAGTAACTGTCAAAGTTTCAAAGGGAAAAAGAAACCTTTTCAACAACTATTACTGCCGTATGTTTAACACTCTGGAGGTAAACCCACAAATGGGTGGAAAGCTAGTCTTTCTCAACTCCTATAACCAGTTATTCCAGCTATTACTATAATATTGTCATTCTAATTTTTTGTTCCAGGACAGCTGTTTAAAATATTACTTTTGTTTTCAGTCAAGCAGCATAATTATAAACTGTGCGCCAGCCATGAACAATCATGCATAACTAATGACTCTCAGCCAATCCTGGACTCTTTAATCAATTTAAACCTAGTTTAATCCAAGAGATTACCCACCTCAACAGATTTGCTCACATAGGAAGAGCAAGGGCTGCAACAAAATTTATCTATCCCATGAAAATTTCTACCAAGAAAACTTGTTTGAAGGGCAAAAAATAAAATAGAGATAAAAAAAGGAGGTTTCAAATTTTCAAAAAATAAAATTTTCAAAAGCATGAGCCAAAGCCTGCTCCACTGGAGTTACACCAATTTATATTACTTTTGAGAAATCCCACCTCTAAAATAATGAATGATTTATAAGTAATAGTTGCAGGTGGCTGCTGTTTAGTATATTTGAAAAAAATTGTAGGGTTATAAAGCTGAAAAGACACACACACAGTTGGTTCAAGGAATGTTGTATTTTTGTTCTCCTTATATTTTTAAAGAAAAACACTCTCTGAAGGGATTTCTGATCTCTCTTTCCTGAGTTATGTGGCAGAGGGAGGGAATCCAATTGCCCAGTTTATCAGTCCCACAGTACTGAAGTTTCTCGAAGACCAAGTATTGACCCCAACAGTACCACCGCTGAGCAAGAACCCATTCCTTCAGAAATGTCAGTGAAACTCAGAATGAAACAGGGGATGGGGGAGAGTCTAAGAATCCCATGCACACACTGACGTCTGCAACAGGGGAGGGGCTTTCATCCACAACCCCATGACAAGCGGGGGTCTAGAAAGGGCTAGGGTGGTAAACAGGCAGAGAAGAAGACATGAAAGATGACCAGACCCTAGCAGCGAGGGTTCAATCTCTGAGGGCACAGAACATGCCAAGCGTGGGACAACTCTGCACACTGGCCACGAACAGCAAAGCAGGTGCCGAAACTCCCGCCTCAGCTTCAACGAGGCGGTTTGTTGTCAACCCTCCCCACGGTCAGGGGAGGAAGGTGGTCTCGCAGGCTGCTGCCAGCTCGCTGTCGGCAGCTCTCGAAGCAGCGCGTGGAGCCTGAGCTTACCGCAGGCGGCTCTGCAATCGCCGGGGCGCAGCCACGCTGCGGTGCATGGCTTCCTGTCCTATGTGGCTCCTGCAGCCGCCCCCACTGCTGCAGAGCAGATGGGCTGTACAGCCAGATGGGCTGAGCTGGTGGAGCAGTGCTGCTGGGATACAGAGCCCTGGAAGGCCAAGGTCTCCCCTTTTGGGCAAAGCCTTGGGGAACGGATAGGAGCAAGGCGACAAAAAGCCTGCTCTGAACCAGCTTCGCACCCAGGAGACATCAAGTTGCAGGCAACTCGGCTCCGTGGCTCCGCTTTCCCACCTGGCTGACAAACAGCATCTCATTTTCTCTAGTGACTGTACATGGCGGCCAGGGGAAACGTCAGGCTGAGAGCAAGGGCTGCTCTGTGCCTCCCTGAAGAGCCTCTGCAACCCAGCTAACTGCAGAGAGCAGGGGCAGGACACCACTCCCCGGGTGGCCTCTTGACACCTTCGTGTCACCTCCGACTCCCTCCCACAGCCTGTACCACCATAGCCTATGTGAAACCAAAATCGCGTGGGCAGGACG
Organism: Strix aluco; assembly: GCF_031877795.1. Lineage (NCBI taxonomy): Eukaryota > Metazoa > Chordata > Aves > Strigiformes > Strigidae > Strix > Strix aluco. Next base: position 123,063,429 of record NC_133934.1, on the reverse strand, counting down.
CATTCTGCCTTTCCCTACCACATGCACATACAAGCAGAGCTTTAGCTCTGCTGCACACAAGTTATTAAACGTGTATCTTACTTTGCAACACCATGACAAATACCACCACCATAGCCAGTCCATCACTCGATTCACCTCCCAGCTCCTCTTGCCTTCCTCCTACAGCTTTTTTTTTTTTTTTTTTAAAGGATTGGGGGGAAAAAAAAAAAAAAAAAAAAATCACAAATTACTCAGTTTCTAACAGGCAGATACGAACATCAGTGTAGGACCACTAAATTAAAGGATGGCAAATGCAGGGCTTCATTTTCAGCTGTTTGAACATTTAATTACAGCAAATATGCCCATGTACACATTTGGTAGCTGGTATCAAGCTATCGGTTTTACATATGCAATGTATGGAAATCTGCCTGCAAACACCTATATATGCAACTGCAGGTAAAAGAAGCTGAAGGTGGGACAAGGTCTCTGCTCTTGAGAGGACTTAGAGCTTTGACAAACAAATAAATAAAAATTTTCTATTTCCATTCAATGAACAGTAACAACAGGTCAATAAACCTCAACATCCAGTTATTACCAACAAAACAAAAATCTTCCAACAGCTATAAAGCCCTGGGACACCACTTTAGCTATTACACTCTGGACACATGACTTGCGAAGGGATGATCCTCACAGCTCACATTTTAGGTCTCTCACCAAGTATACAATGCAGGAAATGCCATTTTCTGTCTCCAGGTTCTGGAGATGATCAACAAACATATTTTTCCATCACATATATTAACTCAATATAACTTGGCAGAAAAACCAGGAAGTTTTGCCAGGTTTGCTGTTTATAGTCATAAAGAAATAAATCACTGAGGGGTGCCAAGCAGGCAAGTTGGTGGCACTTCCTGTTTGAAAACGCTCCAAGGGCCATAGTAATGAGTTGGTGAGCAGATTTTTCTCAAAGTAAAACACTGACATAACTGGGCTTCACACTGATGCAGTATTCCCCGACAAGGAAAGGGCAGGTGAGTGCTAGCAAGTGAGCAAGTCCAGGTAGCCCAAGTACCAGCCAGTGTACACCAGAGACCTGAGTTTTGCCCAGAGAGGAACAGAACAGGCAGCAGGCAGAAACACAGAAGGAGAAACAAAAAGATTAGGCAGAGAAGCAGTAACAATGCTCTTGGTCTTCAGAAGTCTTCCAAGGCGCAGCATTCACCTGCAGTTTTAATTAACCTTATTAACAAATCTAGGCAGACTTATGAATCATGCATGACTTCACATTAAGCAGCAAAGTCTGCATTGCTGTCTGAGGTTCTGTGGTCAAGACACTCTTGTTGGTCACCCAAGGACTGTCAACTGCTCAGCTACAACAGGAGAGCACTATGTAACTTAGGGGAAATCCACTGGGTTGTACAACGTCAGACAGGGCCCTCAATATCCTGTTCATAGATCCAACCCACAGAATTGTGCACCCCTAAACCAGCTGCAATACTCTGCAAAGAACCCTGCTGCAGTTGTCTCCCCAGCAGCTTGCTCATTTACATACTTGCACTGTTCTCCAGTATTCAGTGCTGGGAAATATTTCCTTGTTATTCATAGGTTTTATAGCATAATCTTAAATTTCTGTGAAATTCTTATTCAAGTCTCCATTAGGTATGTCACTATTTCTAAAATATCTTCCTACTACATATAATTCATTTGGTGTACTGCTGCTTTTCCATTTTTGTCCAACAGCTCTTTCTTCTTTCTAAAACCAGGCCACAGCTGATGAGATCATGAACCATTAAAATCCATTAGTCTTCCAAATATAATCCATCAAATTTCTCAGCACTCCAGGTAGAAAGGGGAAAGGTCACAACTTTCTGCTACTCCAACCATTTCTGTCGGAGATTCACTTTTGAAGAGCTGAATCCCATCTCTTTAACAACAGTTAAAAAGTTAAGTTCTGGTGGTATAGCGAAAGGCAACCTGCTGGAAGAGTCCAGCTATTTATGATGCTTAATCACTACTAATGGGTGCTGTAAAATAAAAAAAAAGGATCCCAGAGTGAGATGCACTAAGCATCTTGATGCCTGCAGCCTGACGGCAGGAAGCTGGGGTTCCGTGATACGGAGATTCAAATGCAAACCAAAAACTCTGCAGAGGGCTTGATTTGCAGATACCTACTCTCTTCTTCCCTTCGACACCGAGTGCCAAAAAGATCTGTACTTAGTAGAGGGCCTTGCAATACCCAATGCTACGCTGTTCTATTGGCAAATGTTTTGTTTGTTGCATGAGGGGCCAACAGCTATTTGTCCTGATCATCACTCACCCATCTCAGCCTGACTTCCAGAGCTGCTGTAACACTACACTGGGAATAGCTGGAACCCGAAATCACGGATGGTAGGGCTAAGGGAAACTCCATGCCAGGAAGGCCCACAGTGCTTGCTTTCACCCAGGGAAACTTCCCACACAGGCTGCCATCCCTTTGTTGCAACCCTGGTATCACTTTCCTACAGTGGTGTTGCTGTATTTTCCCTAAAGGCAACGTGACATATGAAAGGATCTGCATATATGAGATCGCACACATCTCCACCTTTTCAACCAAAGACCCCAAAGCCCCTTGGGATGCTGAGGAAACCTTACACCATCAATTTTATAGACAAGGAAAGCATAGGGATGGCAGGAGCAGAGCTAGAAACAGTGCTCGTAGTCTTCAAAAGCCCGGCCTAGCACACAGCACAGCAGGCACACCACCTTGAAAAAGTGCAAGGAGGACTCTGCAGTACCCATGAAAGCAACACATGCTGGGGCTGCACAGTTGTCCAGACATCAGGAAGAGTCAATTGCTCCACTGCACCAGAACCCATCGTTGTTTTCAGTGACTAGAAAACCTCGCACCAAGTGCATGGAGGGGTGGGGGTGCACACACCACAAACACTCCTGTCAGTATCACAATGAATTAATTTATGCACAAAATCAAGTATTGGCAATATTTCTGACATGTCTCAGTGGCATGCCAGTCTTTAGAACTACAGCTCCCATCATGGATATCCCCATTTAAAGCCTTAACTGCATTACTCATCCTTAGTGAGGATACAAAAAGGAGGGACCAATTCCAGCAACTTTCGAAACTCAGATCCTGGCATGGGCTGTAACACCACAGAGAAGGCTAAGCACCTATGCTCTGACCATTCTTTCCAGATCTTGAATCAATCACTGTGACTTCTTTCCTCCTACTCTCACTTCCTCACCTGGCAGTTCTTTAACACTGAAACTATTAAGGACTAACACTTATATCCAGCCAGTATTAATCTACCGCATCTCTCACACTGCATGTTGCAAGATGATCTGTCAAATTATTTGAGACTGAAGGATGAAAAGCGAACTATCAAATATGGGTGCTGTCTCACAGGAAAGAATCTGCTTGGGACACGGGGAAAGATAGAGAGGAAGGTTAAAAGTCCTTTAGCCAACACACTAACCCCTCTCCCATTCCCTGCCAACACCTTATGGGATTGGTTTAACATCCCTGGTACACAGATCCCAGAACATCATTTAAAAGCAGTAGCAGTTTCTGGCCACATAGCCAATTAGATGTTTCTAAAGGTACAAAAAAAAAAAGGAGTGCCAAGGCATGCACACCCCCAGCATTCCTAAAGGTATGATGCTTACTCCTGGTCTCCAGATGTTACCGCTCATGTCTCCGCTCTAATCCCACAAGGTCCAGTGCTGGGAGTCACAGTCAAGTCTTCATGAAGCACAAAGAATGTAGGTTGGGATCCAGTACGCAGCTGACAACACCCAGTACCCATTGCCAACACTCGCTTTGCCAAGTTAGATCATATCCTATTTGTATAGTGGTTTTTGTTTGTGGGTTTGTTTTTCTGTTTGGGGGTTGGGGTTTTTTGGTGGGGGGGAGGGGACAGAGTACAATAAAAATATTTCTGTAAAACAGCAGTTTAAAAAAAGGGTGCATAGATGAGGTTCTTCATAGTGAAGGACTCTGGGTTGTATATTTAGAGAAAGGATTAGGGGAAAAAAAAAAAGTCCCAAAATCCTGAAGCCAAGCACTGCAATAAGAGACAGACTGTCCAAGACCAAGTAATTTTTAGTCCCACCAAATCTGTGATTACAGTTTTCCTCATCTACCTCATGAGAGAGATGATCTCACTACCCGCTTGTGACAATAAAATCATAGCTGTGATTCCAGCAATTGAGTTGAGACAGGAAGGAGCTGAAAAACATCAGTCTCCAGCCTTCTCCAGTCCACCGGATGGGTGACAAGATGCCGTGCCACTGGGGTATGCTGTTCAGCTGACCCAGCTATCTGCCTCCATCTGAAGGAGAAGGCACTTCTGGGGTTTGCGTGCAACTGCAAGCTGACAGGCAGCTTGCTGGCATCTACCAACAGTACGTTGTCACGTATTTCCCCTTTTAATATTTCTTTTTCCCCTTCCAAAGTGTGGTTTCAAGATGAAGAAGCACTTCTTAACCAATGTGGCCAAGATGTACCTTGAATTAAAAAAAAAAAAAAAAAAAAGGGGGGGGGGGTAGAGTGGGTGGGGAGGGGGGAGTGTGGATCCTGAAAGGGTCTGTAGAGGAAAAGGTCAGAACATGGTTGGAGTGGTTTTGTTCACATGTCAATTGACAGCGTTACCTGATGCTGACCACATTTCCCATCCAAAGCTCAACATCAACATCTGCAAAGCTGCAGATAAATGTTCTTTTCAAACAGAGATTTTGCTGGGGATCAGTGCAAGTCCAAGCACATGACAATCCTAGGTAAGCCAAGAGCAGGACAGGCTCTGTTATAAGGCCATCATATTTAGGACAACTGCTGTCATGTTCCCTCATTGATAAATAATTTGTTTCTTTGTGAATGGAAGGCCTGGCCTGGCATTTCATCTGTGCCACAGCCAGTGTTGCATGTGCTTTATATTACAAACACACATGCTTTTAACTCCAATCCACTAACTAATATGCCTAAAAGTATAAATTCCCTTCTGGAGAAAAGTGCTTCCCTACCTGGGTGGTACTGCTAATGTGGACTTTATGCTCCTCTTCCCGTTGACAAACAGCCCTTGCTGACAGGGGATATGCTATCTTACTTTCCAAAGCAGAATTTTATTCATTCCAGGAAAAGTCACATCAATTTTAGTCTTTTTAGTCAATTTTCGTCTTATAACCTTAACCAGAAAGTTTTCACAAGCCAAGGACTGAAATCCCCTGGATAGCATTTATCTTCTTTCAAAATGAAATCAAATAACTTCCCTTCTTTAAGGTTTACCAAGCCCTGTAATATAAAGCCAAGAAGCCAGTCAAACAGTTCCTCTCCTCTGTACAAGCAGGATGCTCAGTAACAACCTTGGGGGGAAGAAAATGAAAGAGATGTAGTCCCTCTCATAACTGCCATACATCCAATTAACTGAACCCTTACAAAGGCAGTCCCCTAGGAAAGATAATAAAACACCTAAAGCTGTTCTCTCCTAATATGCATGATATTGAAAGAGCCCTAGATACGATTACAGAAGTGAAGAGTTAGATCCTAAACTGCATTGGAGCTGCTGGCTAGATCATTACCACAACTGCACCATCAGTTTCGGCTTTTTATGAATTCAAAAGACTCCTCTTGCAGCCCAGTAGCACTTGAAAGGCTTCTGCAACATTACCACACACGGTAATATGAAGCACTGGGGTGGTTTCGGATACTGAGATAGAAAGTCTGAACAAGTAATGACCCACTGGAAAATTCATAGTGACAGATGGAAAGATCTGGTACTCTTCAAACACCTACATGTTCCGACTGTGGCTTTGAAGCAAGCCACAACACTGTCTATTGTAAAGAGCACTGTTTCTGTGGAAATAGTTGCTTAATATTGTTAGAGATGGAGTAAGAATAAATACTATAGGTGTACAGGGTTTTGCAACTACCCATTTACTGGCTAAAAAAATATATATTTAAAAGAAAAAAAAAGGGTTCTGTTCTAATTTTTGACAGTGAAAAAAATTATCAGGCACGGCTAAAGAGTATTTTTGTGCAGCTGGACTAATTTAAAAAAAAAAAAAAAAAACAACAAACCCACATTTCTCTGCCAATAAAATTTCATATGCCCAGGACTATTAACATAAGAAGACTGTTTAGTCAATCTAGAAATGAACCATAAAACTTATACTGAGAAAATGTTAATGAACTTTTTCGAGGTCAGGAAGATTCTTTCAGAACAAACTTTCAGGAGCCAAGCACAGGGGCACCAAAGGTTGTTTAAAACCAGCAAGCCTCAGTTACTCTTTTCTCACCTAAGGTTCATGTCCAAAACAGGAACAGGCGCTTCCAAAATGTTACTAAAATAAGAAGTGGCATTGCTTAAAAACAATGAGTACTGCACATCTATTGCTGAGGCAAGTTTCTTTGCAGTAAGCTTATTTATATATAGAAGTAAATCCACTGACCTCATATTAATCACACTCCTTTCTCTATGACAAAGGGAAATGACAAGCTTGCAAGGACACATCAGAAACCTTCTGAGATTGCATCCACATAAGCCAAAACATGTGACAACTTGAACAATCATTGCTTCTCTTTGAAGATATCCACCCAGACCCTACAATTTTATTCTTGATAAAGTCAGAAGAGTGCAATTCTAAAATGAACCACCTGATGATTTTGGATATAGCTACAATTCTCCATTCTAAGGTTCTTCTAAAATTCTGGGGCCCTAAAGTTCTTAATTCTAAGTTTTACCCAACAAAGCAGTAACCAGAGGAAACACAACCAGCTAAAGGGATTTATCCTCGTTACACACAGCGCTAAGCGAGAACTGAGTGTGCATTATGTCGTCTGTCCTACAACATGCACGCGTTCACAGCCATTTCTACACCACGAGCATTAATATCCTGCACTCCTGCAGATGTGCAGCCACATGCAGCAACTGCTCAGCCAAGACAAGCTAAAAGACACAGCTTTCAATACCCTTTCGGTGGAGCTTAGGTAACATCAGAGAGGGGTTCTGTGTATGTCCAACAGTGGTTGTAGTTAACTGCTGGGAAGAGTGTACAATTGGTTATGAACTGATAAATCATTAACCAAGTTCTTCAGTAGATACAAAATACAGGAAAAAGCCATCTCGGTATCAAGCTTTGATCAAAATGAGATTACTGTACCTAGCCCCCCCCGCCCGCCCAAGCTTCCCCCCACTTTTCTTCCAGGCATCACCACTCCTCTGCAAATGCAGCAGAATGGACGCTGCTTTCGCACGACTCCAAAACCACAGTTCACAGCCCACCACATTAACTCCTTCGGTCTTTGAGTGATGTTTTATTTAGGATGCTTGGCTGTGAAATGGGGTAGGCGAGAAGCAGAGACATGAGCAGGAAGCACTCTACCTCTCCTGCTGCACAGCAACTGTCCATGGGACAGAGAAGGACAAAAACCTGCTGGGTATCCTCCTAGATCTGCCCTGTACAAGCTGCTAGAGCTCACAAGTCACAAGCCTGCTGTGGTTAAACACAAACCCCATTCCTAGTCTGGATGACTTTGTAAGCATTAGCCCAAATGAAAAGGGTTTCATCTGTACTAGCACATGAATGTATTTTGTCTACAAGGGGCTGAAAACCATTCTGTGAGGATGTGCAACATACCCTGATTTTTTGATGCGTTATTCCAGAGCCTGCCAGACACTCCAGAATCCAAGTTTCCTCACCATTTCAACACTGTCACTCCAAGATGATGACAAACCCTAAGGATTTGGATACAGCAAGACCTGGCCTGCAGAGACAGCACCATAACAGTAAATGTGGGGGTCCCACTGTCCTTCAGGGAGAGCTAGAGATCTTAGCCTCAACCTACAGAGATCTGGAACAAGAGAAGCAACATCTGCTTCTGTAACATTGCTGCCCATTTCTTTTGCCTGCACCATACCCCTTTTGTCCCTCAAAAGGAAAGAATAAGGCCCTACTGTCTGGGCTCACTAGCGCAGCTCTAGGACTTGCTCCTTTCTTGGACATGAGCACAATGAACTTGATGCTCTTCTAGGCTCAGACCAAAAACCATTCAGCATGATTTTACAAAGGAAACTGAAATATGTTCCTTCCTAGAACCAAGAAAATGGGGAAAGATTTTCTCATCTTTATTGCCAAATGTTACTTGAGATGTTACTTGAGATAATTATTTGCAAATGTGGTCAAAATGAGTTATTATCATTAAGTACTGATGGGGTTATTATAATAGGGGCTAATTTTTGAGAGGAAGATGGCTTAGTTGCTTGTATAGTAGCTACTAAACCACCACAATTACATCCCACTATGTTAAGAAATACTTAATAAACCAGTATTTTTTCTTAGCATAGTTCTGTAAGCTATCATCAGTCCCTGGCAGGAATAAGAGGCTGAAACTTCTAAGAACGGAAACTGACTGTAGGGTCATTTCCAACAATCTCCAATAAGTCGCCTTCCCTCACAAGCCAGTCTTGTGAACAATTCTTGTGGGACTACCCAAAGCTCCTTTTTACTTTTTACTGTTATTAAGTAAACAGATAATGAAGTGATAGGCGTGGGGCTCCATCTTGCAAACTGATTATCAACAGCAATACTCCCACAAAGCCCTATTAGGAGATAGAGGATCACCCTAAATATTTGACACCACTGTAGCTTTTGTATTAAATAGTGTGTTCCAACTGAGTAGCTTTGACAAGAAATCCCACCATGGATATGGACCGCACACCAACATTTTCCTCACATCGTTATATTTTCTTCCAGTCTCAGGAGCAAACTGCCTTACAGAATAAATTTTCATTGAATATATTAATGTTAGATGCCTCAGTCTGTGAATGACCTAGATAATAAACTCATTGCGCAGAAGCCAACTCCTTCCTCTTTCTCGGAGCTCCATGAGCACTCACTGTGCTCAATAAATAATGTACAACCCAGCCATCATTATAAACCATTTTTGCGTGCAAGAAGGAGGAAAGAAATGTGTCCAGTTCTTCTCCCAATTAGACCAGTGCAGAGCTGGCAGTGTAACTCCATCGATGCTGTTGGGAATCCACTGATGTAAACCTGGCAAGCAAAAGCAGAGGCAAGCACCAGGCTCTTATTCTGCTGAATTCTCACAGAAGACACACTTTTTACAGAGTGACATTCTACAACAAGTAAGAAAGGAGGAAGACAACTTCCACATCAATGTTATTAAAAATAGATGCCAGAAAGAAGTGAAGTATGGAGAGCAGCTTCACACAGAGTGTGCCAGAGTTGACATGTGAGGGAAGGACAAGAATTGGGCCCCATTGCGCGAAAAGTTTCTCCTTCTCTTTTTCAGATTTAAGGCATTTAAATTTTAAAAATTTAAAAGAATTAAAGGACATGAGATAGAAGAAAACATTCAGTAAATCAATCTCTGAATTTCACCACTTCGAACAACACATTTTCCCAATCCCGGGAAAAAAAGACAAGCTATATGGCCTTATTTACCAAGGAAAATAAATGCAGGACAAAGTAGGAATTTGAAGAGGTTAAGTTAGTCTTTCATTAATTGTTCTTGATCTAGAAGACTGTCGTTATTCTGAAGGATCTTAGCCCAGAATTAATACATTTAGTACAGGATGAGCACACTGACCAGTCTAGGTGGAGAGAACCACTCTAGAAACTAACTCACACATAGACAAGCCAACTCCAATGCTATCAGAGACAGCATTTATTTGCAACTTACAGATACTTACAGACATCCCATGCTGATTTTTACTGTCATAGTAAAACTGTCACCCTCTTTCCTATCCAGACCATAGAGCCAGCCAGCTCCAGCGAACTGACACAACCCTAAATGATCTTTCTGACAGTGCACGTCTCTCTCTGACTCATACCTACAGCACTTGGCATAGTTATGACTGGTCACTGCTTGAACTTACTACAGCATCTATAAAACTGTGAATTATGGCAAATATTTTCTATCCAAAAGCAATAAAAAGATTCCCAAACTAAGACCCCATTGCTACCACAGGAGGTTTAAGATACTAAAGCAAGTGGAGATGTACATGAAGACTTTAATTTACAAGTGATGTCTTACATGACAGGGTAAAATTAAATTTACTTAAGAGAAAAACACAAAATACAGTACTTTGCTAAAATGGAGACTAATGACAAAGACCTAAGGAAAAAAATAAGAAACAAGCAAAGGAAAAACAGAAACCACAGAGCAGACCAAAGAGAAGGCTAGAAACCAGAAGTGCTGTAGGAAAGTATGAGCTGCTTTTTCAGATCAAATCAGACCAGCTGACAAGTCAAACTCCTGCCTCTGAGGATAGCTGATACTAAACATACGAGACAAAGGCAGGAAAAACATCTTAGTGTTCAGATATGGAACTACCACCTCAAACCTCTCCTCAGCCCCTAGGTGCACACTGTCAGACTGTCAGTGTAATTCTTACTATGTGTAATGTCCTGGGACAGCACAGATACGCAGCCTGATTCTCACATCCTCTCCCTCACTCCCCTCCATCTGAGAGGTTACAGGGCTCTGCTGATCCGTCAAGTGATTTCACACTGCAAATGATTTTATCAATTTTTTTTTTTTTTTAAATGCACAGCAGACATGTAATACTTATGCACCAAATCACACGTTTAGAAACACGTCTTGCATGGATGTATTTTCCTCCTCTCCTCCTTTTGACAGACATATCTGTATTGCAATAAAAAGTAAAAAAAAAAAAAAAAGTCAAAAAAGATTCCACTAAGGCCTACAGAGCATTGTCATGTTCATTAAAAAAATAGAATAAGTAATCTATCTCCCATCTCACGAACTGAAGTCAGCTACCAAAGCTGCCCAACTTTTGTTTCTGCACCAGTACTTCATCTCCTGTCTGTTCAACAGCAAGGAGACCTCTCCTGGAAGGAGTCTGGAGAGCTGCCACCGTATCACTGATACAAATACAATCAACTCACTCATGAAACTCAATACTTACGAAACTTGGCAGGTCAACACCAAGAAAAAGTCTTTATGTAATGTCATCTACAGGTTTGCACTCCCTTCCCTCCTCCCCTGTCCACATTTTTCTGTATTGGCAAAGCTCACGGGTATCTGCAGTCATAGCAGCACGCTCTCATTCCAGTTCAAGCTGTGCCAACACGAAGGGCAGGTCTACACTGTATAATGGCGCACAGAAATTCCCATCCAGCAACAAGGAGGGACAGTGGACAAAGCTGAAATCTTATCCCAGACCTGAAGTCACAAATACCCTGTGTCTGTGCAGCCCAGGGCTGCCATCCTTCCCAGGTTGGGCTTCATTGCTTTGCAAGGTGGCACTCAGAGGAGACAACCCTGGGTGCGACATCCATCTGTCACACAGACAAGACACATCCCCTGTCTGCTGCAGATGCACCTCTCCATCTTGAGGGCTGCACCCCTCCATCAGGACACAGATTACCGGTGGGCTAGAGAGCACGAGGCCTTCTGGAGATGCAGTGGGTCCCACAAGGAAAACGGTGGCCAAAACCAAGCTGGCAGCTGCCAGAGCAACTCCTCTGCCTGCAACCTGTCCCCTGCTCCACACCTGAGGACCCCCAGGAAAAAGAAAAGCAGGGAGCAGGCCATCAGCTGGTAAAACTGCTCTGGCAGGCCTGTGGGATAGATTTGGTCACCGATTAGATGCCTCTGGTCTAGCGTAACAAGAGCACAAGGGCACACAAGGCCTCAGAGAGGCGGTGAAAAAGCAGTTTCTTCCATCACCTTGGGCCCAGCACAAATGCTGAGATTTTAGCACTGAATATCAGTAGCACTGCTCTTGCACAGCACTGTACTAATGCAACGAAACCTGGCTTACATCTGTTCATTGTGCTGGCTTTCAAAATAAAGCATGATGGTTTCCTCAGCAATTGACTTCCCTGAGTGATAAGAACATCTCATGACATCAAAGAATTAAAAATTGTCGTAGGCATTGCAGAAATTTAAGTCATTTGTCTGGCTTACCCTAACTGGCTTAGCAACATTAATTGGACGCTTCAGGATGCACTTTGTTTTAGACATACATTTGCTATCTTTGATATAATTATAAAGCAAGTCTTTCCCTCGCAACCAGCCAGGGCCTCTTGTACCAGCCCAACCAAGGGCATGGCTCGGGAGAGGAACAACCACCTGGTGAGCTCCATCAGGACACAATGCCAGGTTAGTTATCCAGGACTCCAGCCTTGTTCACTGCATGGCCCCACAAATAACGCAGGGGTGGAATAAGCAATCAGAACAAAGATTGCTCACTGTCTCCAGAAGAAATTAAGTCTGCAGCATGGTTTGACATAAATTAACTTCATGCCTAAATAGGCTGAGATTTGGGAGGCAAGAAGGTGCGATGCCCAATCCAGGATTCTTTACAAAAGCTGCCAAAACCTCATTTCACTTGATAACTCTTCTGTTCGTCTTTTTCTCCATGGTTACACAAAAGGCCCCCAATTTCTTGATTGTATTAGCGAAGCACAATAGCTACAATCAAGCCTAAACCATCAAAGGAGCTTTAATAGTTTGCAAAGAAAGGGTGGGAGTCTTATTCACTTCAGTAAGGGATATGCTTTCATATTGAATTACACTGTAAATCAGTAGACTTTCTAATGGCATTTCAATAGCTTAAACAGCCCCCTTGACAATCTTTTCTGCAGTTTATTGCCTATAAGCTCAAAATGGCCAGAAACCAAATCATTACTCAGAAAATACTCCAAACAGAAAGCCTCAGACAGTCTGGATGAAATGCATTTTTACAGAAAGACCTGTGGTAAAAGCTAAATATAAAATATGAACAGAGTGAGGTGAGGCCCACAGGGTGCAGAGAGCAGAGCTGGGGACAGAGCTTCCTGGGGTGCTGGGCTCACTTGTGCTGCGGTCACCTCACTGGCCCACTCCTCCTCCTCCTTCGCACGCAATCTCTCGGAAAAAGAACAACCCGAGGGCTGGGGGCGTGGGTCTGCAAACACCCTCAGGAGCTTCTTCTGCCATGATTAACACTGCTGAAGGAGACACAGGCATCAACCCTTGTCCTGTCCCCTCTTCCTCTTACCAGGGCTTGTAGGTAATTCAGTGGCAACACCACCAGCTGAGCAACAGGCAGCAGCAGAAACAGAAAGCTAACCCTAGCATCAAAGTCAACCCCACACCCCAGCAGCCACATCAGCAATGGCTTCAACAAACAACTCCAGAAAACCTCGTGTGACTATATGAGCTGGGGCCTCTCCCAGCTGCCCGCTTCACCCCATGCCAAGAAGCTGCCACCAAGCCAGAGAGCCAAAGCGCTGGTGCATGGGCTGGCAGGCAAAGGCAGCGCAGGCTGACAAGCCAACTGTGCAGGGAGCGGACCAGGCTCCAGCTAGAAACCTATGTGCCCACTGTGTTGTGGAACCAGAAGGCTTGGGTACCTTCAGTGGGGTCTTTTGGCTCAGCAGCTGCTTGCAGCCAGGGAAAGAGAAGCAGTGATACTTCCACAGCCTATCCCAGCCAAACTGCCCTGGGTGGGAAAGCATGCTCCTCTCCCGCTCACCTCTCTGGCAATCCCAGAGGCCTTCCCAACTCCAACAGCATCAAAGCAACAGTTCTCAAGACATAGCTGTGGAAAAACAAACCAAGCAACACACTAGAAAGATGGTACTGCAGCAGGACCAGGCACGCAGCTGCGTGAAGGACAGCCAAACACATATTCTGCTGTACCCAGTTCGAAGCCAGGGCATGAACTCCAGTCCCACAGACCACTACTTGCATCCCAGTGGCTCTGACCACTGGAAATTGGCTCTTCCCATGCTTTGACCAAATCTTTCCAGCCTAACACACTCTTTAGCAAAATGCTTATGTTGTCTGCAAGGATGCTCACAGTTGCCAGATAGGCCATTTACTGGGGAGGAGCTCATGGATGAGCGAGAAATAGGACTGCTAACTAGCTCAACTTCAGATGCTGAAACAGGGAGGTAACTGTGCAGCTCTTCGTGACACAGTCGTTCTCAACTGCCTTGATCAGTAAAACTGTTATTAGCATCACACGCCCCAGGATTATTTAATACCTGACAAATAGCAACCAATTTTTCCTTTATTTATTACAGCCTTTGTTTTAGGCTGCAGGGCACTTTTCAGTAGCCTTGGTGCACGGGACTCTGCTGGCATTTTGAATGGTTTGTTCGTAGGGCCAACAGATAGCTCTATGCTAAAGGAAAGAAACAGAAGTCAAAATTCTGGTAGCTTTCAAAAGCCATCTTACCTTCTGCAGTGGGTGTTTCTCTCCTCTATTCCCATTCAACATAGTAACTGCATATCAGTAATAATAATTACAGAAATGACTTAAAACTTATCAAGAAATAGGGAAGGAGCTTAGAGAATCACGGAATCATCTAGGTTGGAAAAGACCTTGAAGATCATCCAGTCCAACCATTAACCTCACACTGACCGTTCTCAACTACACCAGATCCCTAAGTGCTATGTCAACCCAATTCTTAAACCCCTCCAGGGATGGGGACTCCACCACTGCCCTGGGCAGCCCATTCCAACACCTAACAACCTGTTCTGGAAAGAAATACTTCCTAATATCTAGTCTAAACCTTCCCTGGCACAACTTGAGGCCATTACCTCTTGTCCTATCACTCATTACTTGGTTAAAGAGACTCATCCCCATTTCTCTGCAACCTCCTTTCAGGTAGCTGTAGAGGGCGATGAGGTCTCCCCTCAGCCTCCTCTTTTCCAGACTAAACAACCCCAGTTCCCTCAGCCGCTCCTCGTACGACATGTGCTCCAGACTCTTCACCAGCTTCGTTGCCCTTCTCTGGACACGCTTGAGTAATTCAATGTCCTTTTTGTAGTGAGGGGCCCAAAACTGAACACAGTAATTGAGGTGCGGCCTCACCAGTGCCGAGTACAGGGGTAAGATCCCTTCCCTGTCCCTGCTGGCCACGCTATTTCTGATACAAGCCAGGATGCCATTGGCCTTCTTGGCCACCTGGGCACACTGCTGGCTCATGTTCAGCCGGCTGTCAATCAACCCCCCCAGGTCCCTCTCTAACTGGCAGCTCTCCAGCCACTCCTCCCCAAGCCTGTAGCGCTGCTGGGCGTTGTTGTGGCCCAAGTGCAGCACCCGGCATTTGGCCTTGTTGAAACTCCTACAGTTGGCCTTAGTCCATCGCTCCAGCCTGTCCAGGTCTCTCTGCAGAGCCTCCCTACCCTCGAGCAGATCAACACTCCCACCCAACTCGGTGTCGTCTGCAAACTTACTGAGGGTGCACTCGTTTATTCAAGTCTAGTTTGCAATTAATGTGCAGCGTGACTTTCACACAGATCACAGATCTGTGCTATGTACATGGTTGCCATGTGCATGGAAACAGAAATCACATGGACAGATTGCTATTGCTCTTTATCTCAGCCTGCTACTGTCCTATGGAAGAAAACACCATTTACTTCCACTCCACAAGCTGCAGTCCATCACTACAGGTGGGCATAGGCTGATGCAGACACAAAATGCTGCATCGCAAAATCCTGCCAACAGCTATAAAGTATTTTTGGCTTCCTGATACAAGTTTTGCCCACCTGGAGAACACTCTGCAGTAAAGTGGGAGTCAAAACAAAAATCAACCATATCCTATTTGACTTCCAGCACCCTGGCTCTCTGCCAAGGTCATGATGCTCTGGGGAAGAAGCTGCATTCTCCTTTACCTCTTCAATTTAACATTCAATAAATACAATTGCATATAAACATGGGTAAAACGTAATTCTTTTTGCCTTAAAGAAAAAAATTCATAAAAAATATACACAGGTGAAAGAGCTCAAGCTAAGGAATGCATGAGAATTGTTTTAATCTCTTCCTGCACACGTGAGCAAATGGTAACAAACTCATCAGGAAGTTGCAACTGGCTCATTAATCTTATGGTCCATCTGTTATCTAATTTACTTTGGTATACTCTGATAATTTGCTACTTCAAGATCAAGGTTTAATTTTAACTCCTTGTTAAAGTTCTAGAAATTATGACATCTCTACCCAGGGACTAACAATTTTTACAATCATAATTAAATAATTCCCTAGTAACAATGCAATTCAGTATCTGTAAATAGTGTTTCACCAAGCTTAAAAGTTACTTCAGCTACTACATAAAACTCACAGGAATAATCCTATGTATTGTAAACATCGCCCCTTTCAGTTGCAACTCAGTACTCCAAATTATTTCTGTTGTTTCTCTGACATATGACTGCTTCCTACACTGCACTCAGAGACAGTTAAAGAGCAGACACTACCTTTTAAAGGTTCATATGCTGAGTAAAAATATCATAGCACATGCTAGTGCAAAATCAAATGCTTTAAAAGACAAGTTTCAGTCCTGATGTAAATCATAACAACTTTCAGATAGCAGCCAGCTTAATTCTCTACTGCGTTGCACCTGGCAGGGTCATGTGCACCTGTGTAAAATGCTACCATTCAGGTTTGCACAATTTCACACCCACACAGGAAAATGCCTACCAGAAAGAACATGGTACAGGAGAGATCGCGCCCAGTTTTAACTACATTAAAGCATGCTGAAGGCAAGACTGCGTTTAACTGACAATATTAATAAAAACTACTGCTCTGCAACCTGACAAGTAAATATAAGAAATGAGCAACAGAGAGAAGGGTCTTGAAGTTAATAAGCTCTTACAGATGTGATCTGTGTAAAATTAGTCAAATATGTTTAACAACCAGTATGGAAATTAAAAAAATATCCAGACCATACCAATGTGTTTACTAGAAAGACTTCCAAAAATAATCAAAATGGTTAGAGGAGAAAGGGTCAGTTTTGAAGAGTTTCTGGAACACGGATTTTAATGCAAGCCATGAATAGAGAACTCTGTCCCAGTACCCAGTGGGATGACTCAGATGTATAAGCATTACTGATGAGACAGTTCATGTCCATACGCTTACTCATCTGCATAAGTGTTTGGGGTCATAATTGCAGTGATGTACCTGCAAGTCATCTGGGAAGCACCAATGCTTACACACCAACTGCTCCTACTTGCCTCTCGCTGACACTTCCTACAGTTCTCACAAAGAGGTGGTGACCAATGTTACAACTAAACACTTTTTTTTTTCAGCAGGAGAAAACCCACGTTTATAAACATAACAGCATGAGCCTGAGAGCTCATGCTGAAACTTGTAAGCCAGCACATGAGCTGAGGGACTGTCCCAGGTAAACCCCAGCAGCTTGGCTCTCCGGAGAGCTCAGGGAGCAGAGGCAGCCAGCTGCCCTGCCCTGTTCGGCTGTTAGCAATCCAAGGAGCATTTGGAGTTTACCAATATATTGCTGGCCTTGTCTCCAAAAAGTGAATGTAAAAATTCTGTTCCAAATCAAAATGAAAAACTGTGCACAGCCAAGCAAAAGTGTAAGCCAGGTTAAACTTTGAGGATTCACCAACTTTCCCCTCACTCCATTCACTCCTTCCTTGCCTATATGTGCTTTTGCTCTGGGGAAGGGAAAAAGGGCAATTTGAAGGATTTCAAAAGTGGAGGTGTTGCAAATCATCTACAAATCCCTTGTGGTGTCTTGTATCATGCCAGCAGTTCATGGACCTTGTGTTAGTACAAACCAGCATTTCCGATCCTTCTGATTACACAAAACCCCGTGACAGCCTTGCTGAATTTATCAAGACATATTAAATTATCAGGGCAAGATGCTGTTCCCTGTCATCACGTGATCCTGGCTGCACGCTATGCGAGATGCTAACAAAGCAAGTCAAAAGGGAGGGGAGAGGAGAAAGGGAACAGAAGACAAACACTTGCTTGCTCCCTGCTAAATCCATCCCAGTTGTAATTTTTAGACATTAACTGAAAAGGAGAGCAGCAGCTCTTAGTCTCTGTCTACATGCCCAGATATAACATCAGTTTACATCAGACTAGTTAAACTCACTGATTTCCCACCCCATTGCACCCATCAACACACAGGTACGGGAGTTCATAAAACACATGCCTACCCAGCAGGGATATGAAACTTTTCCCTCTCCAAAGACCAAACAAGCATTTCAGGCCACAGACTGCATTGGTCCTAAAAACTCAGCACTGCCGGATGGACGAAATGAAAGAAACAGTGGGCCCCTGGCCATGCATGCATCCACACTGGAGGCAGTATTATTATAGATATTTTCATAATGTAAATAAGGCCACCACCTTTGCAACAGAGCAATCCAATCCCACGTGTAGCCAGACCCAGTGTGACTGGGACTCCAGCCTCCTGAGAGGATAGGGCTTCCTTCAACAGCCAAGAGGAAACACCCCCAGCAAATCAAACACAGAGAAAACCCTCAAAACCACAGCTCTCTATCCGGAGCTCGCTCCTTGCCCTGGCCCACAGGGGTCCATTCTGTATTTAAAACTGGTTTAGCACAAGTCCCAGGAGCAGTTTCTCTCCAGCAGCACAGCCAGCCTGGACAGCTGGGTACGCACCCACTGAGCAAACCCCTGTGAACTCTGCTCTGCTTGTGCTGTCAGCAGCAATACCTGAGCTAACTCATTTGAGGCTAGCTTGGATCCCTCTGCCTGACACAAAAATCAGTGATTGTCAGAGAGACCACCTGTACTACATGAACCTCAAGCCTATCCATAGGGTACCTAAGTACACCATAAGAAGAAAAAAAAAATAATACCAATATACACATATTAATCAGTCCTGTGACTGGTATTTCCCGGTAATTACCCCAGAGGTATAGTCTCACATGTCAGTCACTGACACTGGCTGAGAACAGAAAGGACCAGCATTCTCCCCAGTGATACGATCGATCGAGATGCTTATCTGTTCTCTACAGTGTCAGCTCTCTTTCCTCCACGTCTGATTTCATTGTGGTGGCTACCTGACCACGCGTGCTGAACTTCTGGCCTCAAAAAGTTCATACCTACCTTAACCTCGGAAATTCTCAGCTCTTCTGCACCTCCTCTACGCAGAAGAAATGCCTCTTTTTCCTTCTCTTTTCTTTTTTAACCTAACACTTACAAGCAAACTACTGTCTGGATCAATACAGTCACTTCCTCCTCCTTTACAGTACTGGAAGCAAAAGCACAACTTCAGAGCCTGTACTATTCCTTTAATTTACCATTAGGACTAAGGTATAAATGAGGTTCTCTGGGCCGGATGCAAGTGACATCTACTTGGAAATAACCTAGAATTTGCTGTGAGTGAAACTGTGTTAAACCAGCACAGCAGTATACATAATAGACACAAGACTAGTCCTGCCATTCTGTTAAGAAGTCAAAGACATTTGCATGCACACATCAAACAATTGTGCAAGCATGTGTAGATTTGAGCAGAAATACAGCCAACCCCAGGTATCCAAGTATGTCTCTGTGCACAAAGCAAAAGCAGGAAGGTGCACGATTGTGTGAGTTTGCAGGTGTACTGTGCTGGTTGTGTGTCGCAAGTCTTTTCTCTGCTAGTCTACAAGAGGAGACTTCACAGCTCTCACCTACAGCGTCTGGACCCTCAGCTGAGGCTTTTTGTTCTTAGAGTCCCAAAATGCATCAGTTGAACCAGCAGTCTAAGCAAATCTAAAGCACAGGGGCGTAAACAGATGCATGAAGCTACACCTGTGTAACACAGACACACACGCTGGGCTGCGTGCGTCTGCAGCACAGGCGTGCAAGGACAAGCCCCAGCTCCGCAAGTACCTTCGAGCACCTTCATTCATTCAGAGAAGAGCCCGGCTCCAGCTTCTCCTGGAGACGGCTACTCACCCAGCCTTCGAAGCTGTCGCTGGGGCCCGCGGAGCGCAGGAGGTCCTGGAAGTGCAAGGTGCAGTTGGCCACGAAGTCATCGTAGCCGATGGGGGTGTCGTGGAAGACGGACAGCTCGATCTGATGCCCGTCGGTGACCGTGGCGGAGAACTCCTCGTTGTAGGTGGGTTTGTTGGTTTTCTGCTTGGTGCTGGTCTGCCCAACGCGCACCTGGTCCACGCTGACGGTGACATAAGGGTCCAAGAGCTGGTAGCCCTTGCGGAAGAGCGAGTGCCGGAGGGACCAGCGGGTGGGCTGCAGGCCCACCGCCTCCCCAATCCGCACCTTCAGGTACCCGTTGAACTTCATGGCTCCGGACATGACCGCCCCCCCGGGGCGCCCGGGAGCCCGGAGGAGAGCCAGACCCCTCTCCCGCGGAGCCGGGCCGGCAGCCAGCCCCACCGCGCCTCTTCAGGGGGCCGGGCGGCAGCGGCGCGCCCGCCCCCGGGCCATGCCGGGGCCCCGGAACCGCCGCCCCCCCGCGCACCGCCCACCTCCCGCGGCAGCGGGCAGCCGCTCCGCCACCGCCACCGCAGCGCCCGGCCCGGGCCTCTCCTGCCGGGAGGGAGCGGCTCGGCTCGGCTCGGCTCGGCTCGGCTCGGCGGGGGACACCTGGGGCGTGGGACGGCGCCGGGCGGGGAGGAGCCGCGAACCCGCGCTGCGAGGGCGGGCTCGGGGTGGGGAGCGGGCGGGACGGGCGCTCGCACGACTCGGCTCGGCTCGGTGCCGGGCGGTGCCCCCCCGCCGTTCGCACAGGTGCGGCCGGGAGCAGCCCGCAGCCCCCGCCGGCAGAGCCCGGCCGAGCCGTGAGAAGCGCGGCGGGGAAAACACCGCCCTTCCCCGGCAGGACAGCGGCGCGGCCCCTCCGGGGCTCCCAAACACCCCCCCGCGCTGCCGCAGCCCCTTCCCGCCCCGCCTCACACCCCCGGGGAGGGGCCGAGGCTGCAGCCGGTCCTACCTGCGGTGTATGGAGGGTACAAGTGCCTGGGGAGGGGGCAGGCCGCCCAGCACCCCCCCCAGCCATCGTGCCTCGGCTCTCCGGGCAGGCGTTTGGCAGCGCCCTAACACTGGGGCAGCGCATTTAACTAGGAGGACGTGTGCCGGGAACATAAAGATATGTTGATTTTGCTATTGAAAAGTTTATTGTTACAACTCTGCCGTTTGGGATTAATTACATACAATTAACATTCTTGGCACTCGGCGTGACGGGTTTGTTTTGGGGTGGATTTCTTTTGGTTTTTCATTGCCCTTAATAAAGTCAGAATTTAAATACTCTTAATTACTTTTCCCAAGTTCACAGCGAAATGGTGTGGACTGGGTAGGGGAGCAACGAAATTCTCCCTTCCTGGTGATACTGTTTGGCCGACGTTGTCAGAATTAGGTTGCAATCCCCGCAGTGGAAGATGTGGTCATTTGAAGGTCACCACCACCCGATGGTGCCAAGGCTGGCTGAGAGCGTGCAGCCTCTTTTTGTGTGTTTCTATAATTTATTCTTGTTTACTTTTCCAGCCTATTTCTCTCAGCCCTTCATCTTTCACATTCTACCCATTGCCTAGCAGACCACCTCAGGTTTCCCACCCCCTTTCCTCTTTGTCCTCCTCCCCACGCCCTTTTCTCCTTCTGGACACTCCACATTTTGCAGGAGCACCAAGTGAAGGCTCCTTCCAGCCTCAGACAGAGCAGGGCTCCTATTGCCTCCTCAGGAGAGAGCAGGTGGAACAGGTTCAGTAATGTGATCATTCCTCACATGGAAGCAACAGTTCTGCCAGAAAAACTCGTAGACCCTTAAATCAGACTTTTGACAGGTCTCTTTCCAAGGCTTTTAAGTTCCTTGATCTGTCACTATTAGCTGGAGAAATTAAGTGTTTAAGAATTTCTTGAGCTTGGTTAGGACGGTTCATTCTGGGGAGGAAGGAACACAGGCTTAATCTTAGAAATTGCCAAACTGCACAAAATCCAGCTACCACAGGGTCTGGGATCTTGTCTCCAGGAGTGACCAGCTCCAGGCCTTTTAACAGAAGGTATGGCCAAGCAAACACAGACTAGTCTATTCCTATAAAAGACTTCAAGATTTAGGAATTTTTTTTGTTGGGTTGATGTTCCTTCTGAAATGCATTTTAGCATTAGCTATGATCATTCTGGGTAGTTTTCTTTTCCCTACAGATACCCTGTTTATAATCTTCATAGCTTCTTAGATTCCTCCATCCCACAGCAGTGAGCTTGTCAGAAATAAGCATTTATTTTTATCAGCTGCATATCTGCTATCACTTTAATTTCTCGATTCAGCACAGTTTGTTCTTCTTTCATGACACCATAAAATAAAAAAAACCCTCTCATTTCCCTTCTCAAGATCATCATTATTGGCCATTTTGCACTTTCATCACCTTTGTCCTTCCTAGTCATGAGCTGTCCCTTGGAGTCCATATGAGTCAGGACAGAATCCATAGTGACCATCATGGGCAACCCACAGTTCTTGGAAGACTTCACCAGGACTCTGTAAAGGCTGCAGACAAGACTTACAGCTTGAACTTTAAAGCACTCAGCATGAATGTCCACAGAATGAGGCTGAAGGGCTGATAAAGGCTGGAGTGCTCACTCTCTGAACTCCAAATCATCAGATTTTATTTTGCTGAGAAGCCTTCCAAGAGCTCAGCGCAATAGCAATCAAGAATGTTTATTTTAAAAGAACAAATTTTGGCTTAGTGCAGTATGTGCGGTTTGCCTCTAAGTTTCTTGTGCTGGGTCTATTTGCCTCATGGAAATTAAACCCTCTGTAGGCTCCACCAACAGTAGGCTCCACCAACAGTGCAGATAAACCCTTTTTAGAAGTCTGAATATCAACTTCGATTCACGAGAGCTGTTGGAAGTTGGAGACTATAGTTAGTAGCTAAACATGAACAGCAGACTGCTATAATACTGTCAAAATTTTTCTCTTTACCTTTTCCTCAGCTTTCTGAGGAAGCAGAGATAAAAGTCTTCCTAAGCAACTTGTAATGACTGGCTCACCTATTTACTGGCATGAACAGGGAGAAGATCAAAATCTGCTAGTTAAAGGTTCAGACAGTGCCATTTCCTCTGCTTAATCACACAAGGTGAAGTACTTGCTGCACTGGAGTTTCATATATAATAGCAATAGGAAAAGAGACTTAGAGAACTTTTTCTATACAGTGGTTCACTGGAGTCTTGCGTGATAACATGATTCCTGTACCTGGGCCTTTAGAAAAAACAGAAAGTATTGTAAAACTTAAGGAAAAAACAGGTGAGCCTTAGTTATAAATATTTCTGATGAGCAGCAGTACCCATTGCTAGCCAGTTTTCCATTGAAAAAAAAAATCAATCCTGTGGACTTTTATGATGTGAATCCAATTAATTTTGTTTATCCACTTGAACCAGTCTGGAACAGATCATCTCAAACAGCATCCAAACACACCCCTATCCTGAACTCCCAGCCAAAGTCCAAATGTCCTGTTCTCGAAGAGAACTGACTAGTGACATGAAGTCAGAACATACCCTGCCTACTCTCCAGACGTCCAAACAGCGGAAAAACATCCCCAGTTCAGTATTTTCTTCCAAGAATCAAAACATCCCTGCACACAATGACCTTGCAAGGCTGAAGGCAGCAGCACCATCTGGTGATGGCTGCACTGAACCTCCTTGCACAGCTCTCGGTGCCAGGCAGATCTGCAGGAGTATGACTTCTCCTCCCCAGCAGGAGCTCAGAAACCAGGTTCCATACATGGCAAGTTGATTCATTTTGTGCCCTCAAGTGTTCAGGGAGGCTGAGCTCTTCCTGCCAAGCTGCATGGTTTCCTGAGCCATCGGCCAATGACACATAGCTGTTCAAGAATCTGACTGAGAAGAATGAACAGATCTCCTGATGTTGTGCCTGAGCAGCAGCATGGTGGATGGCCTGCAATGGCAACAAATACAGAATAAAGCGCATGAGGGAATACAATCTGAATTATAGCTAAATTACAGGATAAACAAACAGGTAATAGGCAATCTTATTAACTTTCTACCACTCTAGGAGAAGATTTTAGTGTAGTGGTGGAGAACCCCCTGGAAAAAACAGCTTAGTGCTCACTGACTATCAAAAAGACAAATAGACAATTAGTAATTATTAGAAACAGAACTGAGAGCAAAGCCAAAACTCTCTCTCAGGCACTGTATAAATGATACACCCATACCATTTATATTGTGTGCAAGTCTGCTTCTCCCTCCATCTCAAAAAATGCACACTAGAGCTAGAGAAGGCACAGGAAAAGATGATAAAGGTGATCAAAGGCATGAAACAAGGTTGTGAAGGGAGAGAGGCAGCCTAGTTTAAGATTTGGGGAGTAGGAAAGAGTGACTGAAGGGGAAAATGTGAGGGAGATCTGTAGAATCATAAACCATATGAGCTGGATGAACGGGAAAGGATTTTTCATTCTTTCCCAGGAAAGACCTAAGGGCACTCATTGAAATTATGAGGTAGCAGGTTTAAAACATACAGAAGCAAACGCCTTTTCACACAGTGCATAGCTACAACATAGAATCCCTTGCCAAGAATGGAGGCCAGATATATAAACAGCCTCATAAAGGGGCTAGACATTTATGGAGGATGGACTTACTAGTAGCTACTGACCATGAGATAAACCCTGGCTCAGGAACTTCTTAAACCACAAATTGCCAGCTGGGAGGATTGAACAGAGGAAGGACCACTCTGTGTTTCTCTTCTTTCTTATCCTTTTCTGCTTAAGCATATTATTTCTTACTCTGAAGCCTCGGTTACTGGCCACTCTCTAGAACAGCATGGCTGAGGTATGATGAATCTAGGAGGGACCCAGTGTGCCTGCTGTGTTCCTCTGGATTGTAATTTCCATATCTAAGTGAGAAAATTCAGGAATGACACTTCTTGAGACACGCTTAGCAACAGTTCCCTGTAGATGGGTGAATGGCCAAAGACAGGAACAACTCTCTGAGTTTACTCTTGCATTCTTCCTTCAGGTCACAGTAACCTTAAGGGTAAGTTTATGCAAGTTCTCTCTTATGTTTTTGGTAGTCCATCTGGAAAACTTTTAATTCAGCTCCACAAACAAAGCCAAAGATCTTGGCTAAGCCCAGTTGCAAGTTTATGATTTAACCTTGGCCTCATCTCACACTGCAGCTATACACAAAATAGAGCCCATTCATGCACCATTTAAAACCCCCACTTCTTTTTCCTACCAAAGTGGGCATTATTCCCTTCACCAGTAACATATAATTCTGTAATAATTTAGTATCGTCCCCATTTGGCAAGTTAAGGGCAAACGTTTAAATTGCTCCACTTTAAATTTCTACCAAACACTGGTTACATTCAGAAGTGAGTCTGTAAAGCAATGGAAAAACTTTGGCTTTCACAACTACCATTGCAAAAATGCTACTGACATTTCTTGTAAATGGAACTGCAGTTAAATACGCTTTAAAAATACAAAAATTAAAAGAACTGTGGAGGCTAGTGAAGCAGGAACTAACTCTATTTGGTTCCTCTATTAATTTTAGTCTATTTATACAACTTCCCTTTTATAGTTCTTTCTGTAGGAGTACTTGTTAAACCTCTAAATAATGACAGCTGCTAAAAACTGAATATCCCATGTGTGGAATCATTTGTGGTCTGGGGAAAAAAAAAAAAAGAAAAAAAGATCAAATTCCTCTCTAATGATAATAATTATGGGATCAATCCAAACCTCACTGAAGTCAAAAGAAAAGCTGCCACTGACTTAAGCTATACAAGAATCAGCCCTAGTTTGTATGTCTGCTGTTGCTCCTGATTTATTCCAGTGCAAACTAGAAAAAGATATTTAGCCTAATATCAGCTTTTCTTATTTAGCATGCATACTTATTTTCCATAAGTAAATCAGAGCTCACCTGATCCTTATTATTTTTTATTTTTTGGAAAACACCAGGTCAGTTTATAAAGTGCTGGTATTATAAACTGCAGAATATAGTTTATAAGAGCACTAACTCCTACAAGCCAACCATTAATACAACTAATGGCCTGTTTGTTGTATTAAACTGCTCTCATTTGTCTGGGCCCATTAACAAATGCAGTGGTCATTAACTGTTAACAGCAACTCAGTTATTAGATTTTATTACTTGTACAGGAAACACTGGAGAACAAACTGATTGTTTTGGTTTACTGGGGTTTATTTCTTTCCCAGCAGTCTTGCCCTATTATTTATAATTTAGCTCCTCACTTGTTCCCAAACATGACTGACACACTCGGAAATGGGTTCAAGCCATCCATGTAGACAGTCAGTTCACATGCCAGCCCCTCCTGTCAGCCCCACCTAGCCCAACAGACCACTCCTTTGAACCAGAGAGCTCTGAGGCACCAGGCATCTGGAGTGGACTCTGCTTTTCTGATTTTTCTGTATCTTTTTGTTGGGTAGCAGCTTCCACCCACATACATTATAATGAGGTTTAAGTAAGCAACACATTAATATGTATCTAGGAGGCTGTAAAATCTTCTGCTTCATTCATGGTTGTCTCTAATTCATTGAAATCAGCATTCAAGTTTAAAAATAACTTTTACTTCCTCTTCGTTGGGACTGATGCATCAAGTAAGGGTGATCTCTTTCTGTCTTGCACAAACATTTAGTCCAGATAATTGCAGAGGTCTCTTCTGACCTTGTGGTTTACAAATAAGCTTAGAGCCACAATCTTGTAAACGCGTGTCTGTGAGGAATATTACCCAGTATTAACAAGAGCTGAAAGACCTTCCACGTTCTGAATGCTGAAGAGCCCTGATGCACACCTTCCTTGCTCTGCTTTCTTCACCCTGGTTCGGTTCAAAGCAATAGAAAAACAATACCAGTGTCAAATTGTCATGAAGAACCAGCAATGGCTTGTCATGAAAGTGGCTTTCAAGCAGTCTGAGCAGTTTTCTTCAACCTGCAGTGCCATGATACACAAATGAGGGAGGAGACACCCAGAAATGTGTTGTTAATGCTCTTTGGAAACAGGATCTTCCAGACTCCCACCCATCAGTGTTAGACCTGACTGGTGTTGCAAGCCAACTATCAGTACTTAAGAGGTGGAGATACGTGAAGTGACTGTGGTTTACCCTCTGTGGGATGGGTACACACGTTGCATTTGAGATGCCCCACCAATCCTCTTCTCATTTGGCTTGTGAAATAGGGTCTTATCAATGGTTTGATTACACACAAAGTGGTCAGAGGATGGTCATGGAGTGCAAGTTTGGACAAATTACATCAGCCCAGTGCTATCTGCAAACCCATTCGGATGCTATAGCAGCCAATGGATCCAATGCAGCACAAGAGGAAAAGGGTGAGAGATTTTGCTAAGAACAGACTCAAGACACTGCTAGTTTGTATGACCAACACAGATGATTGGGAAGTGCTTCTATTAACCCTGGGGCAGAGGTTAAAGCCTCTTCTGTATGACCATGCCTGTGTCTCACATGGTACGTGCATGGGGATGTGTAGTGTTGTGGTGCTGGGAACTCAAAAACATGAGTCAGCTGATCTGCTCCTGCCTATAAACAAGGCACTTCTGATACAACTTCCCTCCTATCAGCTTCTGATAACAACTTCCTTCCTACCCTCTTTCCCAAGCTAGCACGTGCTAAAATGTTGTGCAACAAAAACAGTCAAACAAGAAATTCAGAAGTATTTAAGAAGCCCAAGGATGTGCACATTATGCCATTAAGGAGCAGAGACTTGCTAGGAATGACCCCAGATCATCAGGCATGTATGCATTCTCCTTACCTTGCGGTAACAGGGTAGAACAAAAAGAGCATCTCTGCCTCTTTCAGCTTCTGGTGCAGCTCAGAACATAATAAATCCCAGGATTTTCCATGAACAGCAGGTGTGTTCAAACACAGAGGAGACCCCACAAGCTTTGCTTTACATACAGAAAGTAGGTGCCAGAGCTGTGATCTAGACCCTTGTGTCATTGTACCAACCTCCCTCTCCTGTTTCCTCTCCTTCTCCCTCAAGCTCCTCTTGCAGAAACGGGTCTTTCTAACAAAGTCACTGTGCACTTCATGCAGCATGTTATTCCTTCTTTTTTCTCCCACTGGATCATTTTTCTTTCTCCTAGGATCTGGGTGTCAGCTCAGCAAAGGAAGATCCTGACACAGCAACTGAAAAGCACATTATGATTGAGGTGTGGCTGACACACCTGAGGGACAGGATGTACCATCCAGAGGGACCTGGACAAGCTCAAGAAGTGGGCCCATGTGAACCTCATAAAGTTCAACAAGGCCAAGTGCAAGGTCCTGCACCTGGGTCAGGGCAACAGCCAGTATCAATACAGGCTGGGGGGATGAAGGGATTGAGAGCAGCCCTGCGGAGAAGGACTTGCAGGTACTGATGAATGAAAAGCTGGACATGAGCCAGCAATGTGCGCTCAGAGCCCAGAAAGCCACCCGTGTCCTGGGCTGCATCAAGAGAAGTGTGGCCAGCAGGTTGAGGGAGGGGATTCTTCCCCTCTACTCCGCCCTGGTATTCTGCATCCAGCTTTGGAGTCCTCAGCACAGGAAAGTCATAGACTTGTTGGAGCAGGTCCAGAGGAGGCCACAAGGATGATCAGGGGGCTGGAGCACCTCCCTTACGAGGACAGGCTGAGAGAGTTGGGATTGTTCAGCCTGGAGAGAGAAGGCTCCAGTGAGACCTTATTGCAGCCATTCAGTACTTAAAGTGGGCTTATAAGAAAGATGGGGACAAACTTTTTAGCAGGGCCTTTTGCAATAGGACAAGGGGTAATGATTTTAAACTAAAATAAGATTCAGACTAGATATAAGGAAGAAACTTTTTATAATGAGGGTGGTAAAACACTGGAACAGGTTGCCCAGAGAGGCAGTAGATGCCCCATCCCTGGAAACATTCGAGGTCAGGTTGGATGGGGCTCACAGCAACCTGATCTAGTTGAAGATGTCCCTGCTCATTGCAGGGGGGTTGGACTAGATGACCTTGAAAGATCCCTTCCAACCCAAACTGTTCTATGGTTCTACGATTTGCCAGTGCACCCAGCCACAGCACACCGATGGGCTGATCCTTCCACTTGTGAGATACCTTTGCTTATACTCTCCATACTACTCGGGTCAGGAACTGCTTGCCTAAGCCAAGTTCAGGAGCCCTAGATGCATGTGGTAAGAGCTTCACATTCAGCTCATCTCATTTTAAAAGAAAGTGAATTAGGAAATTAAGATTCAGAAGGGAGAGTCAGGCCAGGGCCCATCACTGCAACAGTATGTAGCTTTATTTCAGATCAAGGAGACTTAGCCCCAGTGTTCCCAATGAGAGAAGCAAGATTTCAGTGAGGACGAGCACTCAGCTTTCAAACCTGTGATTCTCTTGTCTCTGCAGCACACACCCCATCAGGCATAGATGCACATCTCTGAGGTAAAAGATGCCAAGATATCCTGGAGGAAAGATAGTTTCTGGAAGCAGGTACCTACCACAGCCAAATAAAACTTTCATGCTTCTGGATCAACAGGACAGACTCCCAGTTGTGCTAGACCTTGTGCAGGTGTCAACCTGATGTCTCTGGGAGAGGAACTCTGCTGGCTGTGGAGAGCTGGGGGCTGTGTTGCTGAGGAGATTCAGAGAAGTTTGGTGGGCAGCTCCAAGGGCTGCCATGCTCTGGTCCTGAGGAGAAAAAGCAACAATCCTGTCTGCTTGCATTGAGTGATGAATAATCTCTGTGAGGTGAACTGTGTTCACCTGCCTGGTCCTCATGGGAGAGCCTGAAACTGAAATAGGTGAAACAGCAAATGATGGAGAGCTTGGTAAACAAAACTACTGCAGTGGTTGCCAGAGATCTGTCCAAGAACTAGCACTCCAAATGTTCCCCAGAAATGTTTATCTAACATGAATATTATTCCTTAAGAAGAAGGACATTGTTCTTTTCCTGAGTAGTTCAACTTTGCATTTAAGTCCTCAAAAGACTGAACTATGACCTGTGCTAAAAGAATAGTAGATACTGTTTAACAGTAAGTAGGCTAAAGAGGAGAGAAAAATAAACATATTAACGTTATAGGACCATTACAATTACATGTTGCAGACTCATTATATTAGCTAATAATACCTAACTGAGTTGACTCCTTTAACACTGGCAAAGGATCAGCAAGCCCTCAAAGTTCTTTTTTGAGTCAAGACTTAGCCTGATCTTGCAGTTTCCTGACATGTCTCTCATTGAATTCCTTTTTCTCCTTTAAAAAAGTCCCATCTGCCAAGAACTGCACATTCTTTTCTTCAAGTGCTGAACTCTGTTCCACTGAAATGCAGTTCACCAATAATCTCTATTTATCTGTACATTTACTAGTAACCACAAGAGCTATCATCTTTAATACCTATAGAGAAGATGGAAGTTGAAAAGCCAGCAGGAGAGGGTTAGAATGAATGGAGTTAAAAATATACTGAGGTGAGTGTACTATAGAGAATATAATGATGATGAAGAATGCTCAAAGGCAGAAGGAAACAGTTGCCTGGACTAGGTGACTAGAAGTAAAAAAAAAAACCCACATAGGAGGTATTGGGCATTATTAACCTTTAAATTCTACATAAGCAATATCAATTTTTATTCTTCAGTCCATTACAAAGAACTTTCCTCTTGGTTCAGAACCAAACCTCAAAACACCCCCCAGCGTATGATTACAGTGCTGTGGCAGGCCTGCACTCTGGGACTTGCTGTGCATCAGATGTATCTCTGTGTTTCTGCTTTAATTATTACTGATAGAAAGAAAACATGCTGCGTGTGCACTTTTACTGATATCTTGAAAATCTCGGTAAATCCTAAGAACTCAGTAAATCCTAAGAATCAAGATGCCATCCCAAGTACTCATTGAGACAAACTGTTCCCAATTACTTAAAATAACACCTCTGTTGGTGCACACCTACGAGTAAAAGTTACCTGCATGTCCCCATCCCCACTCCATGGTGGTTTTCACAGTGATACTCTCCCCTTCTTTTGAATCAGAGTGTAGGCTCAGCCACTAAGTACCAGTGTAGTCTCAAGCACAGTCCTCTCTCACATATCACACCGAGAAATTCTGAGATGTCTGTGAAGAAACAGGGAGAATTAATGGTCAAGACCTCCCCATCCATCCCGTTTCTGCCCCAAACTCTGCACGCAGGAAGCAAACTACACATATGGATGCTCCTTCTGAGCTACGACTCACTCTGAATAATCAGCAGAGGAAAAAAGAAATATCTCAGGATTGTCTAAAACTTCAAGGCGCTGCTCCAAAATCTTAGAACTTACAAAACATCTACAGACCAGAAGGTATAGCCACACTGCACAAGAGAAAGGACTCACACACACACAACGCTGCATCAACCAGAAACCCTTTAGTGCGGGTTTTCTTCCCTTATCAAAGACCTCTAGATGGAGCTACCTCTTCTGTTTTCAAACCAAGCAACAGCTAGTGAATTACTGTCAGCCTCAAGGCAAGGCAAGAAAAATATAATGCTATGTAAGGGAAGGAAGTTTAGGCATTTGCAACAATGTACATGGGAGCATCATTTTGCATGCATGTTGTGCTGTCGTTAGCTATTCTAAGCTTTTTCATAATCCTTCGAGAAACCAGCTGTGTTGCCAATGCCCTTGTATCGCTTAAAAAAGTCACCCCTTCCAGGAGAGTAACGTTTGGGAGTGAGAAGAGAGTCAAACTGGGCTGAAGACTGCTGAGATCTGAATGTAAACAACGTGCCAGATCCCCAGCTGGACAGAAATCAGCCAGACTACTTTATCTCAGTGGTGTGGCGCTGATATACAGAAGCCTGGGAGCTGAGCTCAGTGCTGGACTAGGTCCCTATGAAGAGGGAAAGGCTGCAAAAACTGGGACACCAAAGAATTATTTTGCCTCCCATGATAGGGGGCTTCATTTCTGGAAGGCTTAGCCCTTCCATGGACAGCGGTAGTGATTTTCCCAGCAGGACCAGCCAGTCTGAAGAGAACTGACTGTGTGAGTGTCACGCTCAGCCTGCGTGATCCCGTAAGCCTGGAGAACAAGCCTTGAGGGGACCACCACACCAACACTATGCACAGGAGGAAATGCTAACGACATTGTGTCCCTCTTTGCACTGCACTACTCCCACCAGGCCTGAGGACTGCGAAGCCCTGATTTTGGAAGGATTAAGGCAGCACACATCTCCCTTTCAACATGACCCCTAAACCCACCTGCACCCTTGCACAGGCTGAAAAGCACAGATGGGCAGGGTCCAGAGTCAGCATTTCATTGCCCCTAATTTCTCATCGACCCTAAAAAAGCCCCCGGGAAGGCAGAGCATCCCTGCCCTCCCTCGGTAGCCGCTGGCTTTCAGCGCTGGCGGTGCCTGTTCCGCTAGAGGGTACCCTCACCCCGCCGTGGTGCCGCGCAGGGAGCTCTGCTGAGAGCTGCTCCTAATGAAACATGAAGGCCAGGCCCAGGAAAGTAAAAATCAAACTTTACAGAAAAGCATGCTGTAATTTTATGATGCGCTTTAATTTGATTCAGTTTACTTAGAGCAGCCCCCTGGGCAGGCTGAGACTGCACCGTGCAGTGTACGACTGTGCTTTCAACTAACAGCTCCAGCCTCTTCCAAGGACGTAAATGTTAAAGCCTCCTGTGCAATCAAAGCCAGAAATGACTCTGGGGAGTAAATGAAAAAAAACAGAAGGCCTGCAGGAGCTCACATTTAAAATACATATTTAATCTTATTAAAGGGATAAGAGCAAAAATGTTCAGATCTCTAATATTATTTGCATTATAGCAGTGCCTGAGGGGAGTCAAATAAGCATAGGACTGCCCTGGGCAAACACCTAGTAAGGAGCACATTGCTTGTCCCACAAAACTTGCAATCAAAACAGACAAGGCATAAGGGAAGAAGGAAAACAGACCAAATTCGGAAAAAGTGGTGGCCCGAGACTACCCTGCAGATGGGACAGAGCCAGGAGTAGGACCTAGGTCACCCAGTTCCCCTACCAGGGTCCTCCTCCTTGGCTCACACCATCTCAAATGCTGTATGTTCACAGCGTGCCCTGGTTTCACTGTGGTTTGTTTTTTCCGGCTAGGTTACAAACATGGACGCACAGCTCTTCTGAAAGCCAGGTCCCCTGCAGTCCAGTTTCAGTTAAACTAAAGCAGGTCACAGGAAAGACTTAGCATGAGTAAACATTAGCCTAAACTGTGACCTAGCAAAAAGAACCAAATATTTGGAAATGCCACCTATTTTCATGTCGATGGAAAAGACACCCAGCACTTCAATCTCTGCCTGTTCCAATACCTCCCATATCCCTGGAGATTGGTGGCTAAGTCTGTACCTGCCATGCTCTAAGGGAAGCTCAGGACTTAATGAGCAGTTTGGCTCACATAACGGGCTATGCTAACAGTCAATTTTTCATCCAAATTAGAGGTTTCGTCCTGGAATTCATGCAACTCCATCTCACTTCCATGGGAAGTGACAACTCTCGGCTACAGCGAGCGAGCACCCTGCCCCCATTCTGCTCCATACTGGTGCAAGACCTGGTTTGCTTTCTACTAAACTGGGACCTTTCAACAGCCTCAAACCAATGAAAATTGCAGTTTCTGTGAATATTTGGAGTTGCTGAAGCTGTGTCACTGATGTAATGGGATCAAATTATGAAGGAAATGTTAAGATATGTGACAGCCTGAGGTCTCTCACAGCGAGCACACTACAAAAATCATTAACTGGTAGGGCAGAAGAGAATTGTTGAGCAAAACGGATTAAAACATTCCACCAAAACAAAGCCCTCTGATGGGAAAGGTGCTGGTTTCCACCCGTCTCCCAGAGGGAAAGCTGGCTCAGCCCAGGATGGGATTTTGGTCAGTGTTAGAGATGGGTCAGCAGACAAGGCACTCTCATGGGATGTGGCACACCAAGGTGTAAACCCTAGGTTTACAAAAGGACTTGAACTTGGGTCTTCAACATCTCTAGGGACTGCCCTAACCACAGGGCTGTTTGCTATTTTGGTACCAGCTCTGTTACTCATGCAGCATTTTTGTAGTGAAAGGAGAAAAGAAAAAACCTCTGAATTAATAACAGAAAAAAGTTTTCTTCAGAGGGCTGAAAAATTATTTGCTTCCCTGTACTAATTACTTAGCATCTACCTTACATGCCTGAAACTGTCCCTGATGTCTAAAGAACAAGTTGGATAGAAGGGATTTTTGTGAGCTGAGCACTATTGGACTTGATTTGAGAGCCAGGAAAACCTGTATGCAGGTACTTCATCTGTCCATACTGCAGAAATTATCGAAACCCCATTGATGTTGCGGGGGAACTTCCCTGTCTGAAAAAGGGATATGAGGATCTGTCCTGCAACATTAAATGTGACTGTTATAAAACTTGTCCAGATAGAGTTGGTGGTTCATTTTTCATTCAAACCATTTTTCTCCTTTTTTTTTTTTTTTTTTTGGGGGGGGGGGGGTGGGGGGTGCAATGAGGGGAGAAGGGGGAATAATAAACCACGACAGATTTCTCACATAAAATTATATGATGTGGTTTTGACTAATACGAATATTTCTGATGGATGTGTCTATACAGCTCTGCCTGTAAAACATTTTAGGAGCCTTGTGCACAAGATGTGTTCTGATATAGGTGGATTATACACGAACAAGCAGTGCAATGAATGCACACTCACACGCTCCCCAAAACCCCTGTGGGTTGGTAGATATCAAAACCAGAACCTGAAATTCCCTTTTGGAAGCCTTACGTACGTGCTTGGAGCTTTCTCCCTGCATTCGATCGACTGATTTACAAAATTAATAGCAGATGAATGCCTGTCATTTCCCTGCTGATTTTGACAGTGGCTGCACCCTGTGGCAATCAATGTTTTTTAATGGAAAACACCATGTATTTCAACTGGATTGCTTAGTTATATTTTGGCATTCTGTTTATG
Source organism: Strix aluco (assembly GCF_031877795.1). Classification (NCBI taxonomy): domain Eukaryota; kingdom Metazoa; phylum Chordata; class Aves; order Strigiformes; family Strigidae; genus Strix; species Strix aluco. The sequence goes on along the minus strand of NC_133934.1, from coordinate 123,028,852 downwards.
ACAGAGAATTATTTGTTATTGAATCCTTAGTGGTCCATAGCATCAACTTCATTCTAATTACCAAGGCAGTCAAGTAATAGTTTTCTCCATTTACAGATATTTGTAGGACTATAACCAGAAAGCAAGCCATGAGTGACTAGGCCAGTAAACAGTGCAGTTTGCTGACTAGTGTTTGTTTTATAACCTTTGGCACATCTTGATATGTACATAATAATAGTTCTTAACCCATAAATAATATTTTACAGAGGTCACACTATAGTTATTTAAGTTCAGGGGTTTATTTCCCAGAACACTAAGTAGCTGTGAATGAATTATGTTTAGTCTGATCTGCCACAGAAGGGTCATAAACTTATAAGTTGTAGCAAACCATGGAATATTACTCCTGTATGTCAGGCAAACTGTAAATGTAAAAGAATAATGCTTGATAAGGGGAAAGTCTTTTTATTTGTTAAAGTAATATGTGTTCCTAGGGAAAGACTATAAAAATTCATGTTAACTTAAGTGACAATTTGGGCAATCTCTCCACATACAGCTTGTGAATTCTGCTTGCTACAGGGGACTCTCTGCGTGTCTGAGAGGCTACAAAATCCATTTGGAGCAGGCAATCTTTTTCTTTCTTGGCTCCCTTTGGCTTACAGTGTCCCAGAATCCACAGGAGGTGATGAGAGAAACTTTTGTGCCTTTGCATAGGGCTAATAAAAAAAGAAGTCATTAAATGTTGCCGATAGCCTGTTCAACTGCAACAGCCATAGACGAAGAGAAAGCTGGCAAAGAAGCAACTGGCACACTTGAGACCATGTCCCATTTCCCTGTCTCATCTGTGGCAGGTACAGCACTGTGCTGGCCCCAGCTTTTTGTTATCAGATGAAGTGGAGAAAGCCGAGGGCTCTTAAAAATCTGAAAAGTTTCATGGGTGACCTTTAAGGGATGCTGTACTGAGGTGGTGACGTCTTCCCAAACCAGAAATAAAGTATGAACCAAGAAGATCAATAATGAAGATCAGATCATTCTGGTTCTCCAAAATTTTCCGACTCCAACCAACTACTTTGCTCCCACTGTCTGCAAGGGGCCTTGCTGTGAAATTCTAGCTGGCCTGGAGACTTTTAAGAAGAGGAGATAAATAAAAATAAAACAAAAAGTCACCAGCTGCATTTTTCAAGTTTGCACTCCTCATGCTCGATGCCTAAATCCAGGATTAGCTGCTGTGAGAGTGCTGTGGCATGGTGAGACGAGACCTAGTTCATCACCCAGCTGAGCCCTCTGTTTTTTGCAAGTTGTGTTAATGTTCTGGCACTTCCTTCTATACAAAATCAGTCCTGCCTAAATGAATACTTTCATACCGGTGGGGGAGATTTTTAAAGTAAAAATATGACAGTGAATTGTTGAGTTCCCACTGAAAGCCAGCAGGAGATGCATGCCTAACTTGTTCATTTGCCTTGAAAAACTCCAGTGAATATTATTTTGAAATTTGTTAACTATTACAAAGAAAATAAAATTTGGGTGATATTTCTTGACTTTAAGAAATTTAAGAACAAATTATTTCTTCTGTGTATAACCTTTGAGGGAACTTTGTGGAACTCATAAAAACAAGCCTTTTAAACTAAATAAAAACACTCCTAAGTGTTCTGACCATGCTGCAAGTATTCCAATTCATAGATGCTTTCTTATGATGCTGAATTCAAATTGAACTGTAATTTCTGGGGGTGGGGTTCTAAAATCAAGGGGTTCTGTGAACTGCATAACTCGTGAAACCTGGTTTCCTGTGGCTGTGTCTCCTGCTTGGATCGTCCTGTGTCTAACAGAGCATGAACTCCAGCAGAGGCTTCTCCTCTTCTTGGAGTTTTCAGTATGACTGTTTCTCATGTATTTTCCATTTCTGTTAATACAGCAGAGGCTGTGTTGCAGCCTTTCTCTTGGTGGGGGGGGCATTCATTTGCATCTTTGCCTTTTACACAGACACCTGTTTCCATAAAACCTGTAGGAATCGTCTGAATCCTTACTTTGAATCTTATTCCTCTTTGTCTGATTTGGTTTAAATTCCCTAAACATTTCAAAACTTTTCTTGGGTGAATGGAAGCCAAAAATACAGGTGTGGGAAAATGGTAATTTTGTTTGTTTCTTTATCCATAACCATAAGGATAATTTCAGCTGTATTCTATCACTGAGTTTATTTATTGTGAAATTTCAATTCAAAATAATGGGAAAATGAAATAAACTAACCATAACATTTCCTATACCCAGAGAAGTTTAAGAAACAGAGACCTTGGGCTCCCTGGCGATCCAAACAAGTGATGTGTCACAAAGCTCCTGGCTGTGCTCTATGACCATCCATTTCAGAGATACCAGCATGAGGTCATGTTGTATTTTTTATTATCTGTATTTTAATTCCATTTGAGATTACAGCAAATAACATCACTGTTACATAAAGCATAATAATTGCTCAGTCCTTTACTTGCCACTCTCAGCCACCAGACAAGAGTGGGATATAAAAAGGTTCATAGATATTTCCTAGGTAGTGAAACCTCACTGAACAATGTAGTATAAAGATTACTGGTTTTCAAGGCCACTTTATACGTATGTGCCATTGCCCTTGACTGGACAGAAGACACGTAGTGCCATTCCTATATTGCTAGGGCTTGTACAGCGAATAGGACTGTGATTTTAATGCATGAAGGTCTTGCACTTGATTTCTTAGTGCAATACATTTTGTTTCATTCTGGTCAGGAGGATATTTATAAAACAAGGTGTTTTAAAACATGACATAATTCTCTGATCAGAAGGAAACATCAGCTTATTACTTACTCAATACATTGTAATTATTCAGTGCTTTAAATAAGCAGATGACGCCCTTAAGGATGCTATTGTGCCAAGCAACGTACAAGTAAAAAATGAAAAATGGCCATCTTCTCCCAAGAGGTCTCATGCCCATGCCTACTTCTGTTAAACATATGGGACGTTCAGCATCTGGGCACATTTGTGACCATCAGTTCCTTGCTGCCTACACCCACCTGTTATAAACACAGCAACTCTGTGTTGTTCACAGGAGACATCACATTAAGCTGCAGTGTTCCATGCCTGTACTTTCTGGCAAACCCAAAACCTACACTGGTGTCACTGGAATTTCTAAGCTTAGACAAGCAAGCAAAGTCAATAGCTGTTGGTTGCCTAAATAAAACTGGAAGTGTCCTTTTAAAAATCCTAAACCTGGAATTTTAGGTGCACCAGAAATAAAAAATCAGATTCTTTCTGCCATTATTACTAAATACAATATATGATAATTCATTTAAGACTCTGTATTTATCCTTTCTAGACGTTAATCATTTCCTAGCACCACAAAGCATCACTCAAGCACCATTCTTTGCTCCCTATAATTTACAGTGTAGTCAACCTTGACTAATCATCCTAATTATGTCTGGTACTTAGGACAGGAGCACCCCTCCTCCCCCCAGATATGCCCACGCAAGATTAGCAATACTTTGAACATACCATGTTTTCTTCACAGCTTTCAAAAGTGACATCTCTAAATTACTATGAGATCATTATTTATTAATTACAATAGTGCCTAAAAATCCCAAGTACTATTTTTCAAACAGAACACAGACAGAGGAGATGTAAAAGCCCTGTGGATGAAAGGCCCAGAGATACAATCAAGTTACAGCAGTTTAAACTACCACAGGTCAACAAAACTGTAGTTACTGGGCATGTGCATATATTTAATCTGTTGCAGGTAAGACATAAATTGCATTAGCTCCAACCTCTCTTACTGAGACATAAGTAAATGTATTCTACCTTGCTTTTGTTGCATGGCCCCAGTGGAGAAGTACTGCTTAGCTGTGGTGTTAAGCCAGGGTAACTCATTAGGGCACCTGAGCCCCGTGGCACTCCCTGTATCACCCAGGCAAGGGTGCAATCATCCCTGCAGACCACGGGTATATGGGGTACTACAAAACACAAGGCCAAACACATGTGCTTCCTACTACCCTCTGCAAAAAGGGCAGATTAATAGATAATTAACATGTATTGACTTGTCTTGTGGTGCTTATAAAATGTGTTTTGCATTATGTTTTTGTAACAGTTGGCTAGCAAGCCTTGACCTGCAAGGGTTAGGACGAATACCTGCACAGCTGGAGCCTTCAGTGGCCAATCACAGTCCCGCTCTCATCATTTCCCGGTTTTATAAATGTAAATATTGGAGGTCTTGTTTAAACCTTCAGAACCTAAACATGTCATCACTATTAATAACATATGTTATAAGACACCACATGCTGGCAAAATAACCTGCAGTAAATGACACCAAAAATATTGAAAAGCTTAGCATAAAATTGAAACTCGTTAATGGTACACTGTGCAGTTTGGCATACAACTAGAGGCAAGAATTCCACACAATGGGACTGTGTGAGTGCTAACAGCAGGCTCCCACAAGATAAAATAAACTTGTTTTATGGACATGAGGAATTGATTTTTAATGAGATTCTGCTCAGCCGTAACATCATCCTGGGAGGGTGAGCTGGTTTTCCCCTTGCCTCTGGTGCAAAATTATAGTTTGCAGAATAAAGACGCATTTAAATTAGGCCTATGGATTTGCACCTTCATCATATTAAGTGAAAAGTAGGTGTTATCCCAGGTCCGAGTATAAAATGGTTGTTAAAATATCTACAAAGAAGATCTCCTCTTCCCCGCGTTACCTATCTGTACATTCTGGGATGGGGAGGTCAACCTACCAGCAGAACACACAGTCCTTGTGTTCTTTAGGAGATAAATTATCTTGCAAGCTTATTTCCTGCAGACAGAAGATTAATAAAAAAAGGGATAAATCTCTCTCTTTAGAGAAGCTGAGTACAGGCATTTGAATTTATCTTTTCATGTCCAGGTCACAACTGCCTGTTAAGAAAACATTAAAGTGTAAAGAGGTTATCAAACCTGCAGTTTGATGTCAAATCACTGACACATTCCGTCACAGCAAGAAAGGACTGTCCCTTCGCTGCCTATTCACATTTGATTATCTTTCTTACTCATTCCATCAGTTAAAACCAACACCAAACCTCCTCTTTGAACCCTGGAAAGAAAACCAGAGTCAAACAGATGGAAAGCACCTTGTAACCAGGCAGCACTTGGGGAAAAACAGAATACAAAAGCAAGAACAGCTATCAAGCCTCTTCAGCTTCAAACTCCAAACATTTTCTTTACAAAGAAATCACATTTTTGCTTCTCAAATCAATGTCACTTGGCCCTGAACAAGACGAGCTGCACAGTGTTGTTGCTTTTCTTTCCTCTCTGCTGTTATGGTTTGCACTGTTTGTGTGCAATCATTGGCTTTTAATTGCCTTCTATTGCCTATTTCATTTGTCAATAAATAGAAAGTGCAGACCTATCACCAAAGGCCTTACATCTGTTTCTCATACATCTTAGCCACCCATGGTGCCTTAAGCTAAAGCTATCCCCTACTGCTAACCAGGCTACCAGTTTATTAGCGTTTTTTCCCTGCCCTTTTAAAAAGATGAAAGTTCCTAAAAGCTTTTTTTGTGCAAGTGATGGTTGAAGTTAATGAAGTAAGCATCTGTTAGGTGAGAGAAGGTCACCCTGGGGTTGGGCACCTCCCAGTGGTGGAACTGGCATTAACCCAGCGATTAGTATGTGATGACAACACCTTAAAGATAATTAGTTGACAATGAGTTGAGAGCCTGTTAACCCCTTTAACACCTTATAGTTTATGATTATAATGAAACACTTTGGGACAAAACAAAATAGATCTAGTTTTCCTTGAGTGATTTACCATTTTTTTGGTGTTTCGCTTATCATTTTTGTGACCTTCTCCCAAAGAAAGGAACAGCTGCCAGCAGCCCAGAGCACATTTCTTTATCTTCAGCAACAAGGGCTGAAATGTGGCACCAGCCTTCTGTCCATTTTTCTGCTCTAGCTTTGAGGTTAAAGACTCCTTGGCCTGGAGTAGGAGCCATTGCTGAGATAGACACATGAGAACAGATATGGCATTTCTCATGTGATTGAAGGCTGAAATGTCAAGCTAAATTTTTTTCATGTGTTTTTTCACACTGAAGTGGACATATCCCTGCAATTTTAATGGAGGCCACTGCATTTGACTCACCTGAGGGTTACAGAAGGGCTCACTCAGGCTTTCCCCAGAAACAAGGGCTACTTCACAGAACAAGAGGGACTTTCATAAACTAAGTGGTAAGAAAGGCACGATCAGGCCACATCTCCATTTGAGTGAAGCAAACAGGAAACAGCATTATCATGGGTGTGGGGAGACGACGAGGAGAAGGAAGCAAATGGAGAACAACTGGCAGTCTGCTGTGATTTATATACACTGGCATTTCCCATCTTCATTCATTCACTCAATGTGTTTAATCACGACATGAGAGCTCAAATGAATTATGACTGGCAGTAGCTCAAGAAGTTTGGCAATAGCAAAGTAAAACAAATCTGTGCAAAGCGTTCAAGAAAAGCCTGTCTTGAGATTAAAAATAAAAATCCATTTAATTTAAAAAGATACATTTCTTGCTTCCCTCTTTCTTTGTACTTCAATGTGATAAAAGCAGTCCTGGTGAGAAAATTGTATGAGAACATGTCCTTGCAGAATTTTTTGACACAGACCCAGAACAAGGACTGGTCTTGCTTTCATTAGGATTAGTATAGGACTTCTATTGATTTCAGCAGGAACAGGCTTTATGTTTGGTACGTACCCAAATACATGGCTATCTAAGCTATTCTATAAACTTTCTGAAATGTGCCCATCATTAACAGTTACCAGGGGTACTCGGATGCACAATAGTTCCACACAGTTCTCATTTCTTCTGTGCCTCCCATTTCAGTCCTTTAAAGTGCTTTAAAAACATCAGTAAATTAAGTTCCATTGTGGCAAACCTTCCCTGGAGAGACTTTTATTCCCAGGTGACAGGCAAGGCAAGGCTTGCAAAGGATCCCCACAGCAGTTACAACCCAGACCTCCTGGCTCCCAGCCTTGCACTTTACTGCTAATTAAATATGTCTAGATTAATGCAGAAAATGTAGAGAGTTTTGTTATGCTTTTTAGATTTAAAGGCAATATATGGATTCAGCACTCTATCAAATGTCCATAAACTCAAAAATAAAGTATTTCCAGCAATTTCGAAGTCCCTTATTAACTAGCTTGTACTACTGGGCTGTACCGAGCTTAAGGAAAACTTGCTATCATTTATCTTAACAGAATTCTAGGAATAGAAAGACTGTCTTTCTCCAAAAGTCAAGACTATTATCCAAAACTGATTTACCTCTCTGATATTATAACCATCAGTTCTTTTAGCACTGGAAAGAAGTCATAATAACTTCATCATAATAACTTCATCTTAAACACAGTTAGCAAATGTAATTTGCTATTGGAGGTAGATGGGTCATAAAATCAGAATTCCTGGAACATATTGATTCTTTTAGTCCTGATTATTAAATGTGATTCAGGGTTAATTAATCAGTCTGCTCCATGATACAACAGAAAAATATGCTTAAAATGCCATACAGAATCAGATTCTCTTGCTTGAGGGGTATTCTTCTCATATTGGTCTTTAGATTTACTGGGCCCTCTTCCTGCAACTGCATAATTTGTCACAGTGTTAAGTACAGAATTATTTGTCTGACTATGAATTTCAAAAAACAACTCATAATTAATGATGGAATTAAAAGGACAACTTTATGGGCTGAATCACCAGCTAGTATGAAAAGGTCTGGCTCCATTGGCTTCAGCAGAGCTACAGAAATTTATGCCAGCTGAGGATGTGTCCTCATCTCTCCAAAATCTTTTTTAGCCAGTTATTTGCTTTATCCATTTTTAAATTACTTTAGAACATTGCTTTGGGGAACTCATCTAAAATATCTGTTTATAATGGGACTCTGTGTCAAACTGCGCAATCCTGTTGAATTCAGCTCTTACCTGCCTTTCTTTTTATCTCATCAAAAATGATGAAAACTCACACTGATTTCAGCATACACAAATCCAGAAAACACGCAACTTGAAAAGGTATGTTGGAAACTGGAGCTATGCAAAAGTCTTAAGAATAGCTGGATGTGGAATAAGTGGAATTATCAAGGATGTCAAGGAATGGTCCTCTTTTTTTGTACAGTTCACAATTTCTTTCAAAGATGCTTACAGCACTGTTGCCACCAACCTGCTCTGTTGTGGGCTGCTGGCTCCTCAGGGTGGGGTCAACCCAGCTCACTTTCCAGCTGGATTTGCATTATCGCAGCAAAATGGGAACAGCTGACTTGGTTTTGTTGATCATAAAGTATTTCCTTAAGAATTTTCAAGCCATATAGTAAGTTGTCCAGGCATTTTCAGCTCTCAAATTTGTCAATATACAAGCATTTGCATATTAGGTATTTCACCCCACCATCTAGCGTCACAAATAGGCCAAACCAAAGATATAGGCTGTATACGTTCGGTATTTTGATGGAGCAATAATGTGTTACCCATGTCTTATAACCAAGAAGGAATAGTATGAGCTGGACTTTTTGACAGACATTATTATTACCACTTAGTTTCACAATGTTGTTCTACAGAGGTGTGACCACATCAAAATGCAAAGCCATGCGATGGCTAATCTCATCAGCAGCTTCTGTGACAGCATTCTTACTAATCAGCAAAGCTCTCCCAGACTGGAGAGAAGCAGGAACAGGATGGACATGCACATCCTATTGTTCAGTCATGAAACCCACTCGACTGGCTGCTCAGCAAAATGGTCACTGCTTAAGTACGTGTCTTCAACTGAAGAGGTTACCAGCATTAAGTCATTAGAAAAAAGAAGATCTCCGATGAGCAGCACTGCAGATGGAGAAACTTTCCATTGGTATAGAACTAAATAAATACTCCTCTCTCAATGTCAGCAAAATGCCTCCGCCAGCACAGCCAAGAAAAAGAAGGAAACCAGCGTGGGAGCCAGCACACAACCTTGTTTGGGGCTGCTTGAGACAGGAATGGAGTCTGATATGTTGCCATTTTCCATACACTGGCCATCACGGAAAAATAAAGTGACAGAAATAAACTTTGTGGGACTTCAAAAAGATGAACAAAATTTTCCAGACCCCCTCATGATTTTACAGTGTTAAAAGCTATTGCTAGATCAACCAACAAATTTTCTCCCAAGTCCTTTTCCTGAAGTTGAGAAAGTTCCTATGTATAGAGCATGACCAGAGCTAAATCAACTAAAACTTAGGGAAGCATTGAGACCATGTGAGAATCTTTTCAGTAACAGTGACGAGGAAAATACCAGGAGAATTGTCATAGTTTGCTTTGTCACCTTTATGTTTAGAGTAGTTTATACAAACTGCAAGCCTGTGTCATTGACTTTTGCTTTCAGATAATGCTAAAGATTTAAGGAAGCTTCCTTCTAGAAGGGTAATCACGTGCCTCCAAAGGTCACTTGTCCTTATGTTTATTTAACAGCAACCTATATTTGTCGTGTCCCATACCACATAGTTATCTGTGGCCTGTTTTTCAGGCAAGAAATGTCACTGCAACTCCACGTCTTACTAGTACTGCTGCTGGTCTGTCCATGAATGACAGCTTTGAGAGATTTTCCTATTTATGCAGCAGTTGGTATCTGTTCTGAAGGCTCTTCCTGTGTCCACAGCTCACAAGCACACTCAATAGAAAGTAACACCAATATTATAATTTCCTCTGAACCAAGTTGTCTAATTTATTCTAAATTATAAAGGTAAGTGACTTAAGACCCATAATAAAGAGTCATCAAACCTTAACAATCCTCTTTTCATTTGAAAGTTTCCATGGATAAAGAGTCTGCTTCTGCCCAGGTCAGACTAACTTTTTATAGTTTGAATTTAAGGGCAGGAAGGGACTTATGCAGCATGTTGCTTCATGGGGGACCTTGGCCATTTGACAGACGTGTCCAAGGGCCACCCGGCGTGGGAGACTGAAGTTATAAAAAGAATCTCTTACCAGCCCTTTTAGGGAGGGACAGTTACTGACTTCATTTTCTGGAGAGAAGAGAAGGGCATTTATCGTAGAATTAGAAGACTCAGAGCGAAGAGCATGTGAGAGGGGTGAGGAAACTTAAAAAAACAAATATTCAAGAAGTGTTGTTTTCTTTTTCTAAATCTGTGCATTTCTCTCAGAAGCTGATGCAGGTTAGTACCATTATTAATAAACAAAATTAGAAAAATTTATTCATCAATTGTCTGTGTCTCAGCTACTATGTGCATCTGAAAATATGATCTCTAAGACTAGAGAGCATAAAAGCCTGGAGCTCTGCAGAGGATACTCATGCTAGCTGGAGTGTCTTTGAGGCTTTGTGGAGGTTTCAGATTAACAGTAAGGTCCATTTTTGTAAAAGAGAACAGAGAAAAGGCACCTTAGGAAGCATGCCAGATAGAGGAGGATTGAGGTCATGCTATGCCCAATCTATACCAAGGAAAGACTAAGGATAAGCAGGCCTTGTGTGGTGAGACCCACACATAGGAGCCAGTTGTGTGTCCAGCTGGAGAAACTCTACCAGAGCCACGTGACATGCAATGTTCAGTTTTTGTTAACATCTGTGTGGTCTAATTTTCTATTACTGTCAGCAAGTTATTTCTAGCAGTGCCAGGTTATTTTGTCCATAAACATTGTCCCCATCACACATTTCTAATTTTAACCCTATTTGTCTCCAGTTGATTTACATTTGGCCAGAAGCAAATTACCTATTGGAAGCATTTATTGAAAATTAATTAGGTGGCTAAAATACCTCCAGCAGATTCTGTTAACAGTGTCTGTTCCTTGTGGCTCTCCAGAATTCAGCATTTTCCAGTTAAAACACCTAGCAATTAAAAAAAATCCATAAAGTAAATTATATAATTAGTTCCAGAATGGAACTTAGTCTCTTTGAAATCAGATGCTTTCTTCTTAGGCTACAGTGCCATACAATAGCAAGGGTTTATAGTGCCAGCGAATTTTTGATAGAGAGTAAGCACTTAAAATAGCTAAGTCACTGCATGAGGCAAAATGGAGGTGTCCTTGCTAGCTTAAAATCGGCCAGGCATACAGGATAACTGTGCAAATACCAAAGTCGGGAACAGAAGGGAAGACAAGATGTATGAAGCGAGATTAAAAGGAAAAATACAGGATTAAATCAGAGGCAATCACAGCACCCAAGAACATGGAAAAACACACTGCATCTCTCTAAAGAAAAGCCAGGATGTTAACATGATTTACTGCAAATAGTTCCACAACATTAAAATGAGTTTTTATTTTCTGTGTGTGCTGCTTCAAAGAACAACTCTGTGGGCTCATAAAAATGCAGAGAACAAATAGGGGCCTCTAAGACCAATTTATATGCCATGCCCACTGTGCACTGAGACACATATAATCTGTAAAATGTCAGCTTCAAAGTTCCACAGAGATTGGTGTTAACCCTGACCCCCGACCTTGCCGACTCTAGCTGGGCCCTCATGCTCTCTTAACCAGCTGTTTTAGATAAATGTGCTCCATTTTTAAAGAGATTGTCTCAGAGTTTTACGTGAATAGTAGTAATATTATTAACTCTCGCTGAAAAAACCACCTTAACCGAGAGTCTTTACAGATGGGCCAATCAAAGTCTTACCCCATGCAGAGAGTGGTGGGTTAATAAATATGTCATTGGACTGAAAATATTTAAACAACACCGGGAGAAAAGAGCAAGGCATACGACAAAAGGAAAGCATATTAGTACTGTTTCCTGTCAAAATACACAGAGGAAGCACTTTACTTTGACCATTTTCCTCATAAAGAGACACGGTAGGCCAAAACAAACAAAGCTAAGGAATCTGGTTTATCCCACTGTTGGATACCAAGGACTATCAACTTAAATGAAGTAAGGTTGAGTGACCAAAACCAGGTTCTCCTTGACAAGACTGTTAATTGAACATATCAGCAGAGGTAATCACACAAACTGTGGCCCCATTGATCAATAATGCCACTTTATAAGGCCTTATATATGTTTTTCATATGTTACTTTATGCATCTGTCCAAAGGTAAGTGGGGGATTCACCACTCATGGTCTGTCGGAAGTCCAAAAGTATGATGTAGCCTGCTGGTTTGGCAAACCATGGACAAAGTCTAAATCATGCTCTTGGAAGGAAAATGTCGAAGTTCAAGGGCAGACAGTATATTTTAGACAACAAAGAAGCAGCTGGTGTCCACTCATAATAAATAAAAATAAGTTGGGGTCAGAAATACAAGTCAACTGGCTCCCCATTCACTGAACATGAGCCAAAGACAACTGGAGTCAAAGGGAAAGCTCAGAATGATTTCACAGGGTTTTGACTCAGACCCACTGTGAATCCAGACCTACTTTTCATGTAGATGGGGTGAGAATATATCCACAGATTTCTACGGGACTTGGGTCTGGCTCTTCAGCGCTGCATTCAGAACCACCTACCCTTCTTTTTTTGCTACTCATATGTTCAGAAACTTTCTGAATAGATAAAAAAATAAAATGTAACTCTTTAGAAGTCACAACAAACACAAAAATATTGCACGTATCTTAAAAAAATAGAAGATTTAGAAATATTTCTGTTCTTTAATAAATAAAAAGTATTGGAATTCAAGCTGCTGTTTAAAATATTGCAGCCAAATTGTTTTCACACTAATTACTTTCAGGGACCACAGTACAAACCAATCTTCTCACTGCACTTCTAAACCCTCATTATAGTCTTTCTGGGTTAGCAGATAACCATAATGTTGAGAAATCAAATACACAACTGTCAGAACATGGAAAGTTAGAACTGAAAGCTCAACTTTTGCTTTTCCCTTCAGTACCTCATGACTCAAAAAGAAAACCTCCATATTATTACCAGTTGTTTGGTTGTTACTGTAATACAAACAAGAAGCTTATTCACTCACATTCACAGTACCCTGCCTGCAAAAATTGACTCAGTTTTAAGCATCAAAATGAGACTGACAAGAGAGGGGAGCTTGAAGAATAACCCACTATCATCTAAGCTTTAGCATATTCAAACATTTGTTTTCTCAGCTGTCTTTACCTTAAAGTTTGAAATTTTCCAAATTCTTTGACAATGCCAATAATTAGGTTTGAAAGTTATCTTCCACGTTATTGGATTCATGTTTTCTAAACAGAGCATAACCTCCCACTAGAAAATGCAAAACATACACACACACGTGCACACACACACTGGTACGAGAAGTTGACAGAGACACAACAAATGAAAAGGGAGAGAAACAAACAGACTTCAATAGATACAATAAATACAAAGAAAAAATACAAATAAAACCAATAAATATAATAATACAAACCTATAATATTTAATATTTATTATTGTATTTATATATTGGATAATTTAATATAATAATAATGTAATGTAATATAAAAATTTAAGATAATGTAATATAAAAAACTAAAATATTTTCCAACAGAGGAAACGTTAGGAAGTCTGAGGACAGGACATACAGAAATCCTTTACATAGGACTGACCTGTGGCTGCTTTGCTTTTGTCAGCCTTCTTTAATACATAAATTGGCTCCCTAGAAAATCTGTTTGGTTTTGAAATGTAATCTCCTTAAATGGCCTGGGAGAGAAAATGAGTTTAAATTACAGGCAAAACAAGTTTGTGAAGGTAAACATTTTGTTTTCTAAATCCCCAAAATAGGTTAATAGTTTTGAGTTCTGTGAACTTCAGGAGGTTTGCCATTCCCCACATGAAATATTTACTTCCTGTTCCCACTTGTGTCAACAGAAATTCTGTTGACTAACAGGGAAGTAAAAAGGACATGAACACATGAACCAACCTAAATAAGAAACATGTTTCTCAATGCTTGTTTATGGTAAAAATCCAATTACAGTTCCTCAGGATGTCTGAGCAGTATGACAAAGCCCTTGGGAAGTAGTAGATTGTCTTGATTTCAACTATAGCTCTTTCGAGGAATAAGAAGCTGTTCATCCTTGAAGTTGATCCATTTTTTTAAACCAAATATTCTTTCTACCAGAACCATGAACTCATCTTTGCCTCTCATTAGGATGCTATGAACTCTATGTAGCAATCCAACAGGAAGCACATCACAGAGCAGCAGTAACCCTCTTTGTAACCTCCCCATGGATTTGTAAATATAACCTTACATTTCTTTCTGCACCACCTCTGTACTTTGCACATCCAATGCAGGGCTTTGTCCTTCCCCTCTTCCCCCTTGGCACAACTTGCATGTTGGTAGCACTCCCATGTTACTGACTCCCTCTTAAAACTCTCTGTGGGAAAAAAAAACTTCTCTTGCTCACCCTTAATCTGATCACTGCCTCTCGTGTGTTAATAGAGACATCGCAGCCCTGCGGTTAAGGTACCGGCCGCATATTTGGCAAACTCGGGCTCACATCCTTTCTCTACCAAGGACCTCCTGTGTGGCCTTGGGTGAATCACAAAAGGCTTAATCATAAAGCATTTTTGGTGTCCAACTCACAAACACAGATCCTCATCACCACAGATGCAGTGCTACTTGAGCCTATATATCTGGATTACCTCCCACACAGTCTCTTGTTGCTGGGCACGTGTACAGTCACTCGAACCCTGAGCATGTGCACAACTCCAACTGTTCAGCCACAAGGAAACATTTACCAGATCCCACACAGCACAAAACATCAAGAAGAGAGATGTGTGGAAAGGTGTTGCTTTTATATATCCAGTATAGAGAAGGTGGGAACTTTCCCCACAGATGTGATAAGCTTCACATTTTTTCCTGCCCAAGTCAAGCCTCTCACCTTCCTAGAGATTTTCCTAATTACTGCACTATAGGATATTCGGAGGTAGGACTTTTCCAGTCTCTCCTGTTTGTACAAAATGATGAAATGCTTATTGGAGCAACTGCTGTTGCCTGAGTGATTGGGCTAACCACCAGGCTAGAATAATTCACCCTCTGACCCTTCACACATCTAAGCGTTTAGAAAAATTACTCTTTGTAACATTACGGAGCTGCAGTTTTCAACAGTTTTCAATTTACAAGCCGCCTAATTTTTTTTTCCAAAAGAGGCATGTATCCTTGCATAGAGAATTTAAACCAACTGACAATAGGCTTGCTTCTGTTAGTTGTTTTTCATGGACCTCTTGGAGTATTCTACCCAGAGGTACACAGACCACAGGCTGAAAAACACTGTTGCAAAGGAAAAAAAGCACAGGTTTAATAACATTGGCTCATTCTCCTGAGGCCTTAAGACTGCTGCCTTTATAATGCATGTTTTGCAGAGCTTGGCTCTGTGAAGACGGAATATGAGACACAATCTAGATGTTCACCTGCCAAGTGAGGAAAATCCTTTCCCTTCCCAATGAGACACAAGTATTGGCACAGGAGGTCACTAAAACCAAGTGTTTGCTGTTGTGGTGATGTGGGTTTGAAAAAGACAGATGTGTGTGAAACAAGATCCTCTGTTCCATAAGATCCCACTGTACTATATAAGAAAGTCATATGGGAACTCTGACACAAGTAGAGACTGTTAAGTTTTGAATTGCAAAAGACATGGCTTCCTCCCCTTGCCCCTCCCTGCAAACAAAACGGAAGGGAAAGAGACATGTCCCTACCTGATGTTGATGGAAAGCACATTTCAGTTAATCTGGAGGCATTTCTGAGCTATGGCTTATGGTAATAATGTCACAGCTACAATACCCGATTGTTAGAATCACCCTAAGATATTCATGATGAGTAGGAGCTCAGCCTGAACATGGTGAAAAAAAAATACAATAACAAAAAATCAGCAAAGTTGCAGACATTCTGACATCTTATTTCTCTAAGGAGTTAGAGTGGATTTTGCACTCAAAGGTCTTATTTGTAATCACTTTATGCTCCCTTTAATCACTAGAGAATGAAGATGAATTAGACCACTTCCAGGCCTAGTTCATCTGAATTGCTTCAGATGTCTACAGTAAGATAAATCACACACTCCATGTGTCTCTCTCTCCATGGACTGTAAAGAAATCCAGAATATTAGCACAGTGTACAGGACTACACTGTAGGCACTTCCATTTGGACAAATGAAACCCACCCCTCGCATTCAACTTGTGCTGATTCAAACTTTCTGGTGGAATAGCAAAAATGCGATGTCTTCAGCAAAGAAAACATCCATTTCTGTAATCACTTTGCAGTCACATTTTTATTTTCCTGTTGGGAGCCTGGGATATTTACCTTTGGTCAATATTCATTTCTGCAGACATGACTCACCAAAATAGGGGCTGCAGGCCAAGTACAAGGCCCTGTAGGTTGCGATACGTAGCTGGACTATGTTTCCTGTGATGGACTCTGGCAGTTTTGGCAACCGGGAGAGAAAAATCCAGCTACTACTTATCTGGAGCTGGAACAAACTCCTGTAATCTGGGCTTGCATATGAAGGGGATTGGGATGAAAATGCTGAAGAGCTGAAAGCCAGATGGCTGAGGAGCAGAGACTGAGCTTATTCAAAAAGAAAGCCTCCTGGAAGCAAGCAGGGAACTGAAGCAGCTCAGGAGTCTAGTGACTGTGGTATAATCAAAACAAAATCCTGCTTCAAATCAATTACTTAAGTACTTTGCCTTGGGCAAAAAAATATAGGCATTTTAATCAATTCCAGTGTATTTCTGCAGCTCATAGACTACAGAAGAGTAATTAAGACCATAATTAAATTTTCAGTAAAAGGCTAAAGCGGGAATATAAGGAATAATGTAGGTATTGGTGGACATTGCATTGCTGTGTTTTTCCACTGCATTGGTTATGGTAGGTGTTTGCCAGCTGGCACCAAGCAGAACAGTGGCCAGTTGTCAGATGATTACCAACCATGACATTGTCGAGTTTCCTGATTTCTAACTCCAGAACAGCTTGCCCAACAGTAATCACAGTTACACTGTCTATGGAAGGGGAAATCTGTGTGCTCATAGTTGGTCATTTTTTTCTACCTGAAGTAACACTTCTTCCCCAAATAGTATTTTGAGTGTAAGTTCTTCCTTAGCTACATCCAATAACATAGTGCAGAGTTAGGAGAATGAAAGTGGTATGCTGATGGCCATAACATGAATATAACATAAAGTGGAAACAACCAGTTCTTTGGGGGAGGGAGCTTGTCTTCCTCTTCTGGGTTTGTGCAACTTCAACAATGGTAGGAATAAGGACAATAACAGACAGTATCAGGGATAGTGAACATGAAATAATAGCAGGGACTTAAGATCTTCCTGGCCATTCAAGATGCAAGTCCTGAAACTCCATAGAGGTCCAGAAACATGACATCCAAACCAGAATCAGAGTGTCATTGTTGCCAGCTGTGGCTCTGAAAAACAATCAGTTGGAACAGAATTGATGATTACCAGTCCATTGCAACAGAAGCAGGAACCAAGGCTGTGTTTCTCAATGCCAAAGAACCACATACAAAATACCTTTGAAAACCAAGAACTTTCCAGCACTTAGAAACCAGGTCTCACAAGCTCCATTTCAACAATAACATGTTTTTTTCAGTAGCCAAAGCCCAGGCAGTGATACATTAACAGATTTTTAGGCCACAAGGAATCATTGTGATAACCAAACTAGGTCTCCTGCATAACACAAGCACATAACTCTTTTCTCTGACGCTCCCATATCCAGAACAATGACATGCACTTCGCCTAGATCTTGGATGTAATGTCAGTAATGCTATTTCGCCATTTTAAAAAGTGAGACAGGCATACAAATCTAATAAAAACCAAGATTGACACATAGTAAAGCTGTTAAGTGTTCATAGATACACTACCTCTTCCATGGAACACTATCCAGCACCAACTTTAAGAGTCCAAGTGATGGAGGTTTATGCATCCTTAGGCAATGTTTTTGGTGTGACCTCAGGACCATTGTATTCTTTGCCATGACTTCCCCGCCGCTATTTTTCAAGTGGTAATTTGAATTTTTTGTTAAAATTCTCATGCCTGGCTCCACATTTGAGAGCTTGATGTAGTTGCAAAACCTCTTTGCTCTGTCTGCCTCCTTCACTATTCTTGCAAAGTAAGTTAGGGTTGCTGGAAAAACAAATCTTCATGTTTTTACCATTGGTTTTATATTTCTTCTTCTTTTGCTAGGTATCAAACCCATCACCTTTTTTATAGATAATTTTAGCTTTATTTACTTAAGAAAGGAGGGTTGTGCTCTCACGGTGTCTGTGGCTGTAGTTCAGTGTGCATTTAAAGCAGGCACTGCCAGTGTAAAGAAAAAATACTTGCACTCCCTCATCCCACTCCTCCTGGCCACACCCTTCTGCCTCTGCAGGAAGTGTTTGTGCTGCCTTGCAGCAAATGAGATGAGAGAATGGTGCTGGCTGAAAAAAAGATAAACCATGCAGTTTTATTAGCCCAAACCTAATATCCAAACCCAATCATTCACACATTTTCACATGCGATCAGTTCACCACCCAGCTGAGTAAATGCCTGTGCCAAAAACACTCAAGAGAGGAGCCACGGGCAGCCTGCAGTGAGCACAGAGGGAGAGGGGCGCTGCATTTTTTCAGTGGCCAGCTTAAAGGGTCACCAAACTACTCCATGTGTGCATGTGTCTGCATGCACATGTGTTCGTCAGTCTTTGCTTTTCCCTCCCTCTCCCTGTACAGCTCTTAAATCTGTCTGGCAATCTCAACCAAACCTTCGTCAGGGCTGAGGACTCATATACATCAAGTTCCTACTTTTTACATAGACATTGGAAAAGAGGAGAGATTGAAGTCAGAAACTCCTCAGAGGAGAAAAACCACAGTGTGACCTCACCTCTTATCAGCCATCCGAGAATCCACATGTGCAACCACTTCAGAGACACTGATGTTATTAGACACCAAAGCATCCACACTGGAGAGGGACAGGAAGCCTGGCTTCACAAGTTCCACTGCTCACTGAGCAACTTGTTAGATTTACTAGCTTTTATTCAACTGTTTTGGAGTCTCCAAAGAATCTGCAGCGCTGACTGTACAAGAACAACTCACTCTGGCACTGGCAAGTAATTAGAAGGAAAAGAACCAGAACAGCCATTAAAACAGTCAAGGCAATTTTTGATCCAGGTCCCTTGAAAAAAAAAAAAACAAACAAACAAAAAAAAAAAAACCAAAGGGAAGAAAAAAGACTTAAACTAAATTTCAGCATGTAGGAGGAGAAACACTTCCCAATCTGCCACACACGCACGCCCTGTCTCCATCTCATGTTTGGTCTTAGGGGGCTTGGAAAAATGTTAATACCCTTTTCAGTGTTAGGCTGAGCTTCACCACTGTGTGACCTTTCAAATTCATAGCAAAGTGTGGCCTATCCTAGGGCCTGACAACCACTTTGCAAGGAGCTTTTCACCCTGAATAAAACTACTGGCAAGAGTTTATTACCCTTCAAAACCATTCTGTGCATCAGTGGGAGCAAATGAAACCCTCTTTGAGGAAGGCCGAAGCTCACACAAAAATTTCACCTGTCCCTTTCTGTAAACATACACTGTGAGTTTGACTCAAGAAAACAGGGAAAGAGGAAAGACTTTCTCCAAGAAATGGGAAAACACTTATTTTTTATCACTATTTCTACAAGCCACAGTCCCATTCAGTCTAGTTTTCCTTAGTCTTGTTTCACTTTGTCCTGCAGAGGTCGGTCTTGCCTGCAACACTCTGCAAAGCAGCAAACCTCCTGCTCTGCAAACAGCAGGTCTGTTCCGCTCTCCTAAAACACTTCAGGGATTAGGAGAATTAGAATTTGGGAAGGTTTCATCCCAGTAAAAAAGCTTTGTTGGAGTTTCTCTGTACAAGAGAGATGCATTGTTTTTACAAGAATTTATGTTAAAAAAAAAAAAAAAGTGATTATGATCTTCCTAAATTATATCATCTATTCCAAGAAAACCGAAGAGCAAAGGATAAATCTTCTTTCCCCAAAAACTCTGGTAAATGTAGAACAAACTAGTCACAGCTGATGAGTTTTGATATAAATATGCTTAATCAAGTCTTTTTATTGCCTTTTTCAACCCAACATTTGCATTTGCATTAACCAAGATCTCTGGACATAAGATATGAAGTAGAGCAAGCACCTAATGCAATCAGCTTTTCTTCTCTTGTAATGAACATACGTGTTCTCCATCTTGAGATGCAGCCTTGCTCCTCAAACGATACCAGAACACAATCTCAGAAAGAAAGCGTGCTTTGAATCTCGCTCTAACTCTGCAATTCTCAAATGCATGACTGTAGACATCTTTTCCTGACATTGCACCCCTTGGATATACTGCACAAAACGGACTGTTGTCCTTCAGGAGGAGAAAAAAACCATCCCGGTTCCAAAGCGATGAAGCACTGCAATTTTGCTTATTTACCCTAAACAAGATTTGATGCATCAAGTGCTAAAAGCTCCTTGCCTCTGCACTGTGAGGGGGAGTTTCTTATCTCCTCTATGCCTCTGAAACATGAGCTGAGTGGCAGCTCTCTGCTAAGCTGGTTTCAACGGCGATTTCACTAACATTTTCCAAACCAGTTCAACTTTCCCACCATCTCAGGACCGATCCCCAGCTAGAAGTATTTAGTGTGGCAGCTGCTTCCTGAGACATTTGGCCTCCTGAATGCATTCCTTTGGGACTAGGAAAAGGATTTGAAGGAAGCCGGAGGTAGTTCACTTTTCAGCATTTTGTGGTCAGCCTCCTTTCCTCATCTGTAGCCCTGTCAGTAGGGATCCTCACATTAGAAGGAAAGAGAAATCCCTGTCAGCTTAAGTAACCTGGAAAGAAGCAAGGGCTCAGAAGAGAGATGGATCTTCAGCTTGCATTTGTGTGAGGGTAAATTAAGTCAGGAAACTTGTTTAAGACCCAATTGCTGTCAGACAGAGGACAGCATCTTTGGATTTTTAGTAGGAAGATTAAGAATTCATGAGTAGGAATGAAGGCAAAAGTTCACCTGAGGAAACAAGGGGTTTGTCTGGAAGGCAACAGGATCCTTTATTTAGACTTTATCCTGCTTTGTACATTCCTATCTATTGCTTCATATTGTCATGTGCTGGTTTGGATGAACAGCTAATAGCAGCTGGCCTGATTTAACCGACAGCTTGAGATTACCTTCAAACCAAGCAGTAGAAATTTGTGCTACCGTAGATATGGATGTAGACGACCTGACTCCTACCTATGCCTTCTACAAACAGGCAGGATTTCCTTATAACCTCTCAATACTTTCCAGGTGAAATCACTGAATCCCTGCTGGGGATTACACATAGGATGGATCACAGAGAAGTAGATTTTTGTCCATAGTTATTACATCTCATTATTCCTGTCTGGCAAATGTATACTCTCACCTTTATTTGTCACCTTTCCTGCTCTTACACTTGTAAATGCTCCCCACAAGTTAAAAATATTTCTGAAGTGACTAGTCAAATATATAAAACAGATGCACAGTTGCATCTTGGGATGAATTAATTCTGTCTGTGTGTGAGCAAGAGAATAAATGTGTGGGTAGATCAGGGAATACATTGGACTAAGCACACCAGCTGATTTTTAAATCTCTAGATCTTGATCACTGTGTCTTTGTGTCTGTTTTTCTCCCCTCTTATGTAGAGGGGGAGTCAAACAAGGACCTTTTAAGAGGTAATCCCATGTCGAGTATCACATTTTAATTTAAATCAAACTACCTTAAGATAAGGCCAAAATGTATCCAACACTTTTAATTTCTGTTTGTCTGTCATTTGAAATATCACTTTAAAACAGCCAAGGCAAGGAGCCAGCTCTGTAGGCTTTCTTTCAGATCAGTTCCCGAAACCCTCACTATCAGCAGGCAGTACAAATACCTACTGGGATTTGTAGGTGTAAATTAGGCTACCACATACACTGTGGTGGACATTCACATGTGGAGATGCAGGTTCCCTCAGTGTATTTTGAACAAATGTCCTTTGTCTGAGAGTTTGACAAGCTGGCCCTGTCTCAAGTGTCAGGGCTACAGTGAGTTTAATGGCTAGGCTCAGATCTCCTCAATTACATACATCATCCTGTATTGAGAGAGACAGTTGGACGTGGCTCTTTTAAGCAGGCAAGCAACACTTGTGTAATTAAATCCTCACCTCTGAAAATCTGCATTACATATTCACATCCTCCAAAGAGAGTACCTCATGACAGAAATATTAACATAGCAACCAACAAAGCTATAATTAATGGCAAAAGGTATGGCTAGCGAAGGAGGTTCTGCATAACCATATGACCATCTAGGAACCTGGATGAGGCATTCGGATCACTGAGTCTAATTTGGGGTACCATGAGGAAACCTGCCATCACCTTTTCCAAAAATTAAAAGTCACATGCCCAGGAGACAGCAGCCACTAGCCACTTTCATTAATAACTGAACATGGCTTGTTTTCACATCATCTGCTTTGTTACCTTCAGCAGGACAAGTGTTAAAATAAATGATGGTTTGTGTGCATGGTATTGGTTTTTACTCTCAAGAGAACTGGATTCATTACCTGATACCTTCTCACACAGCCTTGGGCATGAGAAGCCCAGATCCATTAGATACAGTTAGTCCATTTATGTCAACGAAAATTGTGCACTTGAACTGTTTTGAGGTGATTCAATTTTTTCAGTTTTCAGTGATTCAGTTTTCAACTTATAAAATTCCCTGTTTGTTCATTATCTGTGATCTATTTTCATGGGAGGATTGTGGGGATGAATGTATGTTTTGACATATTTCATGTACACATGTTTTGCTCACATGTTACACTGATGAGGCCAGGACAGACAAACATCTAGAAAAGTAACAATAGCCATACTGAACAGGCAAGATTTGATCCTCTTTGTTTATACTGTTTCTTCTGCATTCTGTGTTAGAAAGGAGATTTGAAGGGGCCAAATCCAGTTTATTTTCTCACAGGCTTATTATATAGTTGTGTGTAAATATCCAGACTCATGCAATCTAAAATAATGCATTAATGCCCTTGTAAAAATTCAGCCCTTCTACTTTTCTAAGGAGCCTGCTAAAAGAAACAGCTACAGGGTCAATCTCAGGTATAATAGATTTTTCTTTTAGGCTTCAACAATAAAATAGTTGGTGGTCTCTAATGCTACTGCCTTTAAAACATTCCTAGGTTTTATTAGGATAACCCATAAGTCTGGAAAGTCCCACCCTAAGAGCAGCAGCAGCTTTTGTTCAGAGAACACAAGTTTCTTCTTGTACAATGTTGGACTCAAGGGTGTCTGAACTATGAATGGGTGGCTAAGGGCATAATAGGCAACAGGTTTCAGGCTTTTATGAGGGGGGGAGAAAGGCAGCCCTGCATTATGGTGCTAATGTATAACACTACCTGAAACATGAAAGGACTTCATCCAGCTCCTGTTATACATGGTCAGATCCTCAACGGGTATAACATAATGAAGCTCCATTGATCTCCAGGGAGCTGTGCTGATTTACATTCCCAGATCTGGCTGTATATCTACACACCATATGCTGTCCTTAAGCAATCAGAGAATGCACAGTTCTCTTCAGCGAACTTTTCTATGAATCCACATGCAAATGAATGTGGTTTCTGAAGTTCATGAAACATACCTGTGCAGAGCTAAAAGACAATTTCTGAGATACAGTCATTTGTTTCACTGCAAATGACCAAATTGTTCTCTTTCTTTCTAAAATGCCTAGAAAATAATGCCATGGCTCACTGTTTTTATGAAACTGCATTTCTTCTTGGTTTATTATTGCTGACTGACCTCATGAGCTAATTTTTCAGAGGAGCACATGTGAATTTATTTACATACGTGCCAATTATATTAATAGAAGTTGCAATGACTCATCATTGCACATCGCTAAAAATCCTCCCTCATCTCATCTTCAGAGAGAGATTTCTGTTCCATGTGAATTTCCTCAGCTTACCTTGCTAGAAGTTCAGACATCCTTACTCTCTTGGGAATAAAAGTGCACTTTTCTTTCTGAGATGGCAGGCACTCAGCCTGAACAGACCTGCAGCACCTTGACTTTGTTGCAAGGGCTACTGTAAACTATAACCCTACTTGGGATTCAAATCCCACCTATCTTCCTGACAGAGAACAGCTGCTCGCTCTACCTCTTCGTCCTTGTTCGGTGATGCATTAAGACCACGCACGCATACAAGCAATAAGAACATATTCAAATTTGAAACTCTTTTGCAGTATTATAACATTTGTATAAGATCTGATATATACCTCATAAGGCTGGAGCTGACTGGGCTGTTACATACTTTATATAGATAATATTTGTTAATTAATAGTTTTTCTCTATCCCCATTTTGGTCTTTCACATAGCTCCCCCACATCTTTGTTTTTTCCCATCTCTCTGCCTTCCTCTTTCTCAATCCCACTTGATTTTTCTCCCTGTTCTTTCTTCTCATGGCCTCACCTTTACAAAATACAAATCCAGCCACAGTCATACTGAACCTGGTAACCTTACAGTGTTTGCATACATACAAGCTTAAGCAAAATGCTCAGTATGTATAAACACCTGCAGGTAAGTGGGCAGCATGACTCAAAGTACTTATGGCAGGCTTTACAAACTGCTCTGTGTTGGCCCAGCACAGCTTCCAAAGAGGACTTTTGAAAATCCCACTGCAATATTTTAAACTCCTGATTTAAAGTCCAGAAAGATTCCTAAAGAACATAGAGGCCAGAGTCTAGATAGGGGGTTCTTCTTCATGAGGTCTATGAACATGTTCACAATTTAGATGGTCAGTCTGTCTGAGTGAAAGACAGAACTGGAATAGCTGAGCTGTTTTGCATGAAACTGTCTTGACAGTCATATTTTAGATATGCACCCACATGGGCAGCTATTTCAGTGCCCTCTTTTTAGTTAAGTATCTGCAGGTAACCTTAGAGGGTAAAAGCAGTAGTTTTCAAGTGAGGTTTGGCAAAAATTCCTTGATTAGAACTAATAGATGTTAACTGTACGGTACATCAATAATCAGATTTGTTGATGTCACTGCTGTTAACAGAAGATTTCAGACAATTTTACTTTCTTGTAGAAGTAATCAAATTAAGAAGTGGTCCCTGCCCCAAAGAACTGTCATTCATGTCAGACCAAAATAACAATTGTTTCCACTTCTGTAGTGGTGCGAATGGGCAGATAAAGGACTTTGTAGCACAAAACTGAAGGAAAGGAAGGGTGTAAGTGTTGCAACCCAGGACTATTGTGGAGCACAGCTATGGAGCCTCACAGAGCTTAAGCAACGTCTCCCAAGAGCTCACAGGTCACATCATGGAGCTGAGCTGAACTGAACTGAACCCAAGTCCATCAAGTCCCAAGCCAGTGCTTTAACCATCCTTCCACTTAGGCGGCTTTACCCAGGTAGCCTCAGAGGTCCAAATTCTGCCCTGAGGTACGTGCTGGCCTCATTAACTTGCTCTGAATAAGAGCTTCGAGCAGAACTTAGCCCACAACAAGCAAGATTTATGGACTGAAAATGCCACATACTTTGCTTTTTATTCAGTAAGGAAAAAAAGCTTGAAACAAGCCGAGCAAAGTAAATGAATCAAGACTGCATATTTTTCATTCTGCAAACAAGAAAATATATACATGTGAACATAAAAAATACAGGTGCCCAAATACTGCAGTCGCCTCCTAAATCTGCTATAAAGCACCAATGGCTATGTTATAACTGTCTCCAGACAGATACGCAAATGACTTTTTTTTGGAGGGGGAAAAAAATCATCTTAAATAAGTTGGTTTTTTTTTAATCTTTTCCCCTGAGGCCCTGTAGTGTGTATAGGTGCCATGCTCTTTGAACATTAAACTGCACAACAGTTTATTCTCAACAGGAAAAGGCAAATCTTTGGTTATGCTTCATTCCTAATATTTTTTGCAGTTTATGGAAAACTCCCATAAATGGAGTACAACACAGTAAGCTTTCTCTGCTAATATGCTGTCTAGACTGCTTAAGATATGAGTTCTCCTTGCCTACCATGTATCATGGCTTAAACTTTTGACCTTGTTTCTTTTCCCTTTGACCACTTCATAGGCTTTGACCCTTTTCAAGTATTTAATACCCAAATGGCACATCACCCAAACTGCTGGAGATATAAGAACAAGAACACTTAAAACCTCTCCTTTATTGTGAAGTTGAGAAAACTGACTGCAATCTAACATAAAAAGTTAGAAAATGTCTTCCACCTTCATACAGCACCTTCCCAGGCTGGGTGACACTGATACACTGATAGAAGGGACAGCAGACTATTCTGTAACACCATCACATACGTGCTAGAAGGGGCAGAGGGTTCATCGTGGAACCATACAAACACAGGGGCATTGCTAATGCATGCCTTTGATTTCTGTTTATGGCCCCCAAGTTGAGTGATCTGTCTTGTTGGCACCAACCTGACTATTTTTAAATGATGCAGCAGCTGGCTCAACACATACTTCAAAGATTTATGTTCATGTCGCAAAGGCCTGTTACTGAAAGGGAAACTTTGGAGTAGCTTCTACAAGCTCACCCCATACGCAGATACAGTTTACATACTTTATCCCAGGCCATCGTAGCATACATTTTAACTAAAAGAAAGCAGTGAGATATATAAGGGAAGGCAATTATGGAACAACAACGGCAACAATGAAACATTTGAGGGTTTACAAACCTTGAAGTTGCTGAACTACACGGCATAATGCCAGAGCTCTCATGCTGCAGAGTCAGACAAACTCTTGATGGGCCTTAAGTGCAGGAAACTGGCCCTTCCTGTGAAATGAAATACAGAAATGGAGTTAATTCCTGCACTTGCAGAAGTACATGGATAGACACACATCCACATGACTTAGATGTGCTCGTATTTCAGGAACAGAGCAAAACAGCCACACTGGAGATCATTGTGCTGATTATTATAATCAGATATCAATTCATGGAGAATATCTAGCAACACTCATGTCTGATGCAGAACCACAGAATGTTTCATCTAAGCTTTTCACATGCTAGCACTAACAATTACTAAAGACAGTCTCTTGCACGGAGGCATTTAATATGATATTTGGCCTACAATGCCTCTCCATTACAAATAGTCTGAGCAAAATCCTGTGGTTAACGGTCATTCCAGAAGTGGCTGATCAGCCTTGCCTTCATAGAGGTCTAGAAATCCAAGCATCCATAAGGGAATATTTTTCACTACTGACTAGAAAAATATACGTAATACCTGGCACTATTTTCCTAGCTAACTCAAGGTGGACACTTGTATGAACCAGAGATCTGCAAAAGTCTTAAGCGTCCCTACACAAACATGGGAAACCGCCCCAGTACAATCAGTATATTTAGGTCTGTTGCAGTGGAACAGGCACTTACCAAACAAGCTTGAGATGTGAATCCCATCCTCAGAGACCCATGTTGATGGGGGAGGGTTCTACTGCTGTTAGCTGTCACAAATTGCCCTGAGTTTATTGCAGCTCTGACACTACAAGGGAGGACTTCCCTGCCCCAAAAACCTGACGAAAGAGAAACAACGATTCCATCTGACTTGTGTATGGGTTAGCTTTGATTCAGCTCTGTCTGTTAAAAGTTAGTTTTAACATAAGGTAACAAAATGTGGCTACTTTGAATTAGAGAGCAAAATCTAACTGATTGAATGAAATCGTGACAACCTGACACCTTCCTCCGCATTACCACACAGCTGAACTTGTAACACCGACTTCAAGCAAGCTGCACAGACAATGATGTAAACTCCTGAGCCCAAGAGAGCTTAATCGAGACTGAAGTATGATGTGCAGCCTCTCATCTCATTTCTGAATCCTCCCAGCAGGTGTACACAAGGCAATAAGCTCTCCATTCAGTTTACTTACTAAGAGATTTCAGCCCTTTGGAGCCTGGCATCACCCTGCCTCCTACCCCACCCTCCCAATCCACCTTCCCCACCCACACACCCCAGTCCCTAACAGCTTTGTGCATCCCCAGAGCAGCCCCAGCTCACAGCTCTGAGCTTTGCCCCTGAGCCCACCTGGGCAGCACAGAGGAGACACCAGAGGGAGGCCGAGCGCTGGGGTAGATGCAGCTGGGAACCCTGCTCTCCCTCTCACCAGCTTGGATTGGCTGCTCTCACCCCCTGGAGGCGGGCCTGTGTGCTGGACAGCCAATCAGGGGCGATGTTCCTTGCTTCCTCCCCCCAGCACAGGTGGGCTCTGCTCATGGCGGGCGTCCTGCAAGGCACGAAGCTCCCCCAGCACCAGGGGTGGACATCGTGGCGCCGGGAGACAGTGACTTTGGGCATCCTGTTAAATCCATGCCATGGCTGCAAAGCTGCCATTAGAAGAACTGGCCAATGGTATCCTGGCTTGCATCAGCGATAGCGTGGCCAGCAGGGACAGGAAAGGGATCTTACCCCTGTACTCGGCACTGGTGAGGCCGCACCTCGATTACTGGGTTCAGTTTTGGGCCCCTCACTACAAAAAGGACATTGAATTACTTGAGTGTGTCCAGAGAAGGGCAACAAAGCTGATGAAGGGTCTGGAGCACATGTCGTCTGGGGAACAGCTGAGGAAACTGGGGTTGTTTAGTCTGGAGAAGAGGAGGCTGAGGGGAGACCTCATCGCCCTCTACAGCTACCTGAAAGGAGGTTGCAGAGAAATGGGGATGAGTCTCTTTAACCAAGTAATAAGCGATAGGACAAGAGGTAATGGCCTCAAGTTGTGCCAGGGAAGGTTTAGACTAGATATTAGGAAGTATTTCTTTACAGAACGGGTTGTTAGGTGTTGGAATGGGCTGCCCAGGGAGGTGGTGGAGTCCCCATCCCTGGAGGTGTTTAAGAGTTGGGTCGACATAACGCTGAGGGATATGGTGTAGTTGGGAACTGTTAATGTTGGGTTGATGGTTGGACTGGATGATCTTCAAGGTCTTTTCCAATCTAGACAATTCTGTGATTCTGTGAGAAGGAACAGATCTCCAGGACTCTCCTTGGGAGAGTCTTGTCTTTGGCCCTGAAGCCCATCCTCTCCAAAACCCCAAGCTAGACAAGCTGGAGGCCATAGAGCCCTTTTTCTCCTTTAGCCTCTCCATGTCGTTAACCACAGCACCAAGGTTTAATCTTTTTGGCTTCATTTGAGAACTGAGAGGAGCTGAAAGTGGAGGGGGAGCTCCAGCCATGCCGTGATGGGGAGATCCTGAATTCAGAAATTCCTTCTGCACTGAATCTTGCTACGGAGGTAGCACTATAACTGCATCTAATTTTGCTTGTTCGGCTGCTCTCTAGCTGTTTCCTGTGCTGTCTGGTTCACTATCCTAAAATAAATCACTTTTAAAAGAGATATTTCATAAAAATGTCCAAAATCAACTGGTGTTCAAACACTTGGATTATGGAAAAATTTTAACAGTATAAAAATTTAAACCACAGGGAACAAATACTAGGAGATTTTTCCTCCCTCTCTTAGTCTTATTATATGGTTGGTATTGGATCCATTTGGACCTTGTGGTGAATTTCTCACCCGAACAATTTCTCAGGCACCTATGCCAGTGGTCATAGCTCAGCATTAGTGGGTGGTGTGTACCTGAGAGGTAACCAGACCCAGCTGTATTCTCTTTCCAGGCTCTTCACCTGCTCCAAAAGCATTTTACTCACAGGAGGTTTCTGTTAGCAGGACGAACACTGAGAGATTCCTACATATATTAGCCAAGCCCTGCCAGTCAACCATAGCTTTCTCTCCTTCGCTAGTACCTAACTAGTATTTCTTCTCCACACTGTTCAAATCTCACAGTCTTAATGACTAACTTTTAGCTTGTGATCTTTGACAATACAAGCAAATAAATCTTTAGTTTCTGTTCTTCTCTGGCTGCAGTTTGTGCCAGGCTTTTCCTGTGGTAGAAAGGGAAATCCATCTCCTTTCCTTTCTCATGAATCATTTTTCAGGGTTTTTATACCCTATATAGGGACTTTTTTTCCCTTTCTTTTACAGTTTAGGAGGTTCCACATCTGAGAAGCTAAACAAGATGTAGCTCCTTATGCTAGTGCCAGCAGTTCAAGCAGTTGTCCTCCCCTCTGCCTAAATGGGCTTTTAGCTCCTTCTCAACAGCCTAGGGACCAGACGTACACCTAGCCCATCACCCTTACTCAGGGCTGGCCACTTGTGAGGCTGGAACATGTTCGTCTCTGGCTTCAGAACAAGGTAATTCCATAAAACCTATGCTAAACATATATATACATGCACATGCATACACACACATTTAGCATCCACATGTCTGTCAGCTTTATTCGAGCCTAAGCAAAAATCCTTCTAATCTGTATCAGGCACTGTGGCTGTCACCCCTGTGATATTTCAGTGCCTCACTGCCTCTAATGTTTTTTAGCTAATATTAGGAAATATTAGCCAAAAGCCTTTGAGAACAATAGGAATCTTTCCATCAGTCCCCTTGGGTTTCAGATCAGGACCTGAATTCCTGGTCTAAGCCAAAATCTGTACATTGTCCTCTCTCTTTTCACTCTGATTTTCCCATGTCTGCCACAATTCCCTGTCTTTCTTACAACATCTGGTAGAGTTTTTTATGCATCTATATCTGAGGGCTGAATTAGACACATGACTTCTGCATTGCTTAAAATATTTTTACATCTTCCAACCTACTCCTAAATCCTACAGATGGGTCAAATTATCTGCTCAGATCTGCTCAGTGGGTCTCACTCTAGTGTTTTCTTGTTCCTAAATGTGTGAAACAATTATGTGAAAAGGAAAAAAGCTTAAATTATAATTAAAGCTTAAATTTATGGTGCCAAGCTGAGGAGATAAGTTCAGCTAAACATTTTGTCAGCATGTAGAAAAACAAATATGAATAAGGAGTTGATATTCTCTGTATGTCTTCTTGGTGCTGTTGTATGCATTTTTACTTGTACAGCTCAAGAGCTAACATTGCAGTGATACAGATTTCAGGCATGTATAGGATATGTGCACAACATAATATTGATACATTTATAATGGTCTTCATATGGAAAATTCTAGCAAGTTCAAATGATTCACTAAATTTTGTTTAGGTATTCATGTCTGAACCAGAAACTCTCCAGAGGGTCATTTGCTTGTTTGATAAATCAGAAAAGAACACATTTTTATACAAGTAGTTTAATACAGGAAATATGAGTCTAGTCAGTATCTTTCCAAATACATGTGTCTGAGTGGTTTTTGATGTGAAATGCTGCTTAATGTCTTTTAAAGTACTATTTAAACAACTTCACATGAACAACTACCAATCAATGTCTCCCATTTTCTAACACTAAAAGACCAATGCTAAATAAATGCTTTTTAGAATCACATATAATGAATAAAACAGAAAGAAAGAACAGGAAGAAAAAACAGCAACAAGGCATTATTTAGAATATGTATTACCCCCAAAAATGTAAATGGTCACCCCTAGTTTGGCTCTCTAATGGAAAAGAACTAACATGAAATTGAGCAATTACAGACCTTTTGCTGAGGTATGACTCAGCCTGCTGCGTTTTGTGAGGGCTGGCAGGAATGGCACTGGGAGTACTGAGCAGTGTCCAGGCAGGGCAGAAGCGACTGATTTATGACATAAAGAAGGGTGTAGCCAGAGAATAAATTCTAACAAATGCATCTAAAAATGAGCTGTAAAGAAATGATGGATTGATAGCAAAGAGCAGGCCCCCAGGAAATGCTGGGGTTTGAAAGCTCCCATTTAACTCTGGTTTAATTCTGTTTTGAGTAGAACCAGCAGAGGGAGAGGAGGCTTTTCTCAGAAGCCATATTTTTGTATTGTAAAGCGTAGAGCAATTCAGAGTCCCAATATCTCAACAGAGGAAATGGAAGACAAAGCTGCTTGCTAAACACTATGTTTGCAGAGCTTTTCTTTCAGAAAAAATAAAATCTAAGCCTTTTGGTAATATGGCTTATCAGAAGGATTTCTGAACAAGCATCCATATGTGGCGTGGGAAGTGTGGTCTATAGTACAGTAAGCCACATGAATGGGAGTAGTCACTCAGTGTTTTGGATGTTGAGTTTTTGTGCACCAAAAATGCTGATCAAAGGCTGGAGAAAATGACAGATAGACACTTAAACAGCTCAGACTGTTTCGCTCATCAAAAACAAATGAACAGAAGACTGAAAAGTTAAACAATGACAGTATATGAGTCTCTCCATCAAAATGCCAAGTACTGAAGGATCTCTAACCCAAAAAGGAATGGCGTCACAAAAACCCATAGGTGGAAGAAAGAGTTTTAACTCTTGGGAGGAAATATTGAACAGACAGTTAGTTGCAGGGTCTCACCACCAAGGAAAGTGAGAGCCTTTCTCTCCCTTTATGTGTTCAGATCAGGACATGATGCCTTTCTGGAAAAGAGGTTTCAGCCAAACCCAGTTTAGTCTTGTGCCAAAATCAAATTACTGGTCTCAAAAGACAGTTACCCTTAGTAAGTGGATTACTCTTTGCTAAACTAGACTACATAATCTAATGGTCCAGTCTGACCCTAAATTATCTCAGTCTTCAAGTCTTTATCTACCCACTTCAGTGAGTGCAGATACAAACGGTAATATTAAATTAACATGCCTATTGAAATTTGTAGCAGTATATGATTTCTGGGTTAGAAAAGCCTCAATCCAGTTTAAGGGAGTATTTAAGCATATATTAAAGTTCCACTGAATCCACCATGACCCAATCTCACACCCTAATGTGCATTCCTGAAGCACACTGTAGAAAATAAAGACAACCATGTAAAATGAAATACATAACGCCTGGTAACATAGCATCCCTGGTTTCTACTTTTCCAGGGTTCTTAGTGTATACACTTGTTATTTTAAAACTTCTCTCTTCCCAAGTACAGGTAGTTCCAAAATAAGAAAAAAAAAAAAAAAAAATGGCGTAATGATATTGATGTTAATTGCAGTACGTGAGACCAGTTGCACTGCCTTTCATTACAATTGTTCAGCATTTGCCACTGTAATGTCCTGATTTTGATTGCTTGTAATTTATGAAAATACAATTGCATGCACTGAGATTGCTCATATATACCAGAAGCCTCAGGTTGAATGTTTGGGGCTTTTTAATAGATGCATTTATTAAAAAATGGAGTTGTCTCTTTCAAAAAAATAGGGTTGGAAGAAACATACATGTTAAAACAATTCTAGTGCCTTTTCTATGAATAACTGTTGTGCTTCTTACCTTCTGAGCGAAGAACTCGAGAGCTGGCAGGTTGTTGGAGGGTGACTCTTACTGTGCCTATGAAAATGTCCCCATACAGTACAGACAAGAAGCCACTGAAGAACTCACAGTTCCCACATGCTCAGAAAATACTTTTTAGATGTCTGCTAAAAAAAAAATCCCAACAGCGCAAAAACCAAACCAACACAAAAAACGCTTTTACTGAGCACGTTCAACTACCTTACAGCTCCTAGTGCTGCTCAGACTGGACTGGGACCTCTCCACAGGGCAGTTATAGATGCCTGTGGGGACTCAGAAGGAGTGTCTCTGCAATTATTGCACGGTCATTTGGGTATGAGGACATGGGCACTGAGAACAGGTCCTTGTCTCTTCTGTGGCTTCTCCCCTGGTGTTCAACCAGCACAAAGTAGAGAGCAGCCTTATTCAAATGTAGAGGGGACGAAAGCTGCTCTGGGCAAGGCCAGAGGAAATGAGATGTGTGGGTTAATTTTGTGAAAAGCACATGTTTGAGTAATTAGACCGTAAAGAACAATAGGGCCAAATTAAGTTTGCACAGGCAACCCTGGTTTGGGTAGTTTCTGTGTTTTGTAGACCCTGTTTTGGGTCTATGATGTTATTCCTCCACTATATTTTTATATGGGATGTGTAATGAATGCCTCAGCACATCCAGTATGCAGTAATGAACTGTCCCAAAGCAGTATTATTCTACTACCCCCAGCATATAGCTGTCTCTCCTTACCAGACAAACAACAGTCCTTACTTCCCTGAGTATTTTTCCCCTCTCATTTTACTTTATTTTTTTTTTCTATCCAGCAGTTTCCAATCCTGGTGGTCCTCATTCCCACCTGTATGTACGTTTGTGGCTTTCTCCCCTTTTCCTTCACATCTTCTTTGGTCTATGTCCCTGTACCTTCCACATGTATTTTACAACCCTTCTTACATAGCTTGCAAGTGCTAGTAGTCCCTTTCCAGATCAGTTGTTCTGTCTCCCCAGTGTCTTCTCTCATTTCACTTGCCCTTTTCCATTGCTATTCTCCTCCTCTCTAGATATTTTTTCTAATGTTTCTAGTTTTTCTTTTCTCTGGCAGTATTTTCTCTAGTTCCTATCTCCTGATTCCCTAATCTATTAATCTCTTCTAAATTCTCTAGACTAAACCACTAAAATTCTTGCATCCATAACAACCTCTGGTAGGGATTTCCACAGCTCAGTTACCACCATGTGAAGAAACACTTCCTGTTGTTTTTAACCTGGCTCTTACTAGCTCCATGTCATGCCTACTAGTTCTTGTATTGGAAAAGACAGTGAATGGTTGATCCCTGCTCAACTGTTCCCTACCATTTGTGGTGCTGTAAACCTCTGTCATACCCCCACCCCCAATTTGTCTCTTTTCCAGATTCAATCATGTTTCATATGGAAGTCATTCCAAACCTTTGATCATCCCTTTTGCCCTTTTTTGAACCTTTTCCAGTTTACTATATCCTTTTTTTCAGATGAGGGGACAGAACAACACACATTATTTGAGGTGTGGATGAACTATGGCTGTAGAGAGTGGTGAAGTGATTTTGTTTTGCTTTCTATTCCTTTCCTAACCATTCCTAACATTTGATTTGCTTATTTTCTGCTGGCTTCTGAGCCCTGAGCTGATGTTTCCATTCAAGGTTCACTTCTTAGTGGTAATAGCCAGATCAGAGCCCATCATTTTATAATGAATCTAGGATTGTTTTTCCCCACATGTATCGCTTTGTGTTTATATACACTGAATTTCATCTGTCATTTTATTGCCCAGTCACTCAGCCTCGTAAGGACCTTCTGCAATTCTTCACCCTTCACGATCCCCACTGTTAAAAACCAACAGGAAGCCTGTGGCTCCTTTTTCTCAGGAAAGGTTAGCAGGGTCTGAGCAAAGCAGAGGGAGACTCATCTTTGTGCAAAGTAGTCTGGGTGAGCCGCTGTTACACTTTTCTCAGGACAAACTGGGCACTCTCAGGGAGGCTGGGCAAGAGCCTGCAGGCAAACAAGAAGACTATCTAGCGCGCCTCCACGAATGCACTGCGGTCTTCGCCTGAACAGGACCTGAAAGCATGGGTATATGAGCACGGGGAGGAGCAAGGCAGGCTTACCCTGTACAGCTGCACATGTTGCTTGGGAGTTAGACTGGCTATGGTACAGCCACACGTCTGCTAATGTCAGCTCATAAAAGAAAAAAAAGAAATCGCCTTTGGTTTAAAGTTTGCCCCCTCTGTGCCCCCCTTTTTTTTCCCCTCTCTGCTTCAAAAGAAAGACAGGTTTGAGTCTGACTCTGAAGCACCCTCTGCTACAGTATGTGCCATTTACTTTAGTAAGGCTGATTAAGTCATGCATTTACAAGTAGACCTTCCATCAGACCTAATTTAAAGCAGATGTTCTGGGTTCCACAGCCAGGGAGGCATCAATCTGAGAATTGCAAGGGTCTCTGTAAGAGCACTGTTTTTACTGCACTTTATAGTGCACTGGGAGGAGGTTAATTGGTGTAAAAGTTTAATTTCAAATAAGGATCCCCTTTTAAAGTTGCATATATGCATATACTTTTTATGGAGCGTTATATTACAAAGTCAAAGTGGGGGAGAAAAATCATCCAAAAACATTTCAGGATCAAAGACACCCAACCTGTCAAATGCTAAGATATTTTTATGAGGAAATAGGACTCACATTTTCTCCAGAAGACGCAGAGAGAAGTAAGGAGTGGAAAAATATTTAACTAGATTCCATGGTATATTAGAAGGAGGAGAAAAAAAACACCCATGCCAATATGTTGGTTTCAGAACCTTCTGGCTTGGCTTCTGCTGCTGAAAATATTGGCAAGAAAATGCTCTGTGCTGGGATTATTTATTAGAAAAGCAATAGATTTGTACAGTTTAACAATAGAGGGAGGATTCAGAATCATCCATTTGCTCCATGTTCTAACTTTCAACTACTTTTGTTTTTTATTTGAGAGCCAGAATAACTATACTTATCCCTTGAAATGATCATCAGCACTGGCTTAGCATAATTTTATTATATGATTAATTGTATTGCCTATGGAGGGGTTATGGCCTGTTTCTTACACTGAAAACTGCACAGGCTACTCCCAGATGGGAGACCAGTTTTCTTACGAATCTTAAGTTATTTAGATTTACATTTTATACTTATTAGAAGTTATTGGATTTTTGCCTTTAATAGAGACAACAACAAAAGAAACTGTATTTAACTTGAACTTCAGTCTAGTTTTGCAGGTAATACAGACTATGGCAGTATTCAACTCTAGAAAGGCTCTCCCTCCCTCCTGAGGAGAGGGATTCTCCCTCCTTCTCCCTCCTGAGTGAGGGAGAATCTCATTAAATTTTGCTGCTGCTCTTCATGCCTTGTATTACAGGAGCACCTATGGGCCTCAGCAAAACTTGCTCAGCACTTTCCAAACCACGGCCTTGACAAAGCACTTCCGAGTCTACCAGGGTAAGATGGATAAAGACAGGCCTACCATTCCTTTCTGCAAATGAGAAAGGAGTGATTTACTCAAGACTGTAAGAAAACTATGCCCGGAGACTTCATACATGCTTCTTACATCCCAGCCTAGAGCCCCAGTCACAGCAGGTTCAGTTCCTGTTTCTGATGAAGACTTCTCATCAAACAGCAGCAAAACGTGACAGCAAAGCTCTCATCTGTTACTTCTGCTTTCCCACCTGTTCAATGCACAGAGCCATTTCAGACTTCCATAACTGAGTGAGATTTTTGTGGAGTTCAGTCTACAGGGTCATTTCAGACTTTCTGGGCTGTCACCAACAGATTGAACTCAATCAAGTCTTGTGCGCTGAGTGTAAGACACACAGCCCTGGCCCTATCCCGTGCTCCTCTCCTCCCTGGCAAGGACTGTATTTCAGGCATCTGTAGTGTTGTGCTACAGCAAGACAGACCTCTGTGGTGATGTTCAGACTCGCGTTTGAATCTGCTACATGGGAACCACATCACATTAGCCAAAGTGCCCAAAGTGAGCTCCTCACTTCTCTCCATCTGTCCATAAGAGGCTGTTGATATGGGGAGAGGACTGTCTGAACTCTGTGCAGCTCAGGAGCAAGGAATGTGTGACACCTGGGAAGGGAAGTTTACTTTGGAGAATTCCCAACAGGAGCTGAACACTGGGCAAGCTGGAGGTGCAGACATGAAGGACATTTCCCAGACAGCAGAACAGTGCAGATGTTGTAACTGCACTGGCTGAATGGGCACTTTTATCATGGGCAATGTGGTGAAGGAGTTGGCAGGATTTTATTGTTTTTGAAAAATTGTTCTCCCAAAATTAAGGGTAGCTGTGTAGGAGGACTCAGTCCTCAGAGCTTTCATGACTGGGCAGGGCACACCAAGCCCATCACTAAATACAGTCTTTCAAAGGGCAACTCAAAAAGGTATTGACATGATCAGTGAAGTTCCTGTGCAGGGTTTGCACCTATTCTTTATAGTCTAGTTTAGTGGTACACAGAGACCTGAGTGGGCTTTGTGCCCAGGGAAGAATATTATCCTTCAGGGGATATGGAACTAACAATCTCATAATGTGCTGGAGCCAAAACAGGCAGAGCACACCGGGCCAAATACATCCTGACTGGAAATCCCGCAATTTGAGAAGGCTACAACATAGATGAATTTGACCCAATGCGCTTTGAATTTAGAATAGATGCCAAGTAGTAACCATTCCCATGTGAAAACAGCTAACATATCTCTTGGAGACCGGCATGTTCCAATGAAGTGCATGAACTTAAGGATTTTTTTCTTTCCAGGTGAATAATGCAAGAATAAATTAAAAGCAGGAAATCCTGATAAGTGCTACAAGGATGTCCATGCTACAAAAACATCGATCCACATCTTCTCTGGCTCCCTTTTTCAACACCTTCTTCCTCATTAATCTCACTTTCAAAGTTCTGAAACAAGTTGCTGCCAAGCCTGGTATCTGGGGCCAGGAAAAGTTTTTTATACTACAGCCATTTGGAATATGTATTGCAGCTTTGTTAAAATACAGGGAGACTTCCCAAAAAGCAATTACTACCCAGTTTATACAAGACGACAGTGGGGTTCAGGTTCTTTACTTCTGTTTTGTCTTTAAAACTCACCTCTGAAAAGAGAGCTTCCAAATTCCATGCAGTAATTTTCAGCCCCCTAAAATGCAAACTGTGAGGTCTTCCAGTTAGCAAATACTGAAATTTGGAGTCAGCTTTTCCAAAAGGTCTTCTGGAGCACATTAGAGTCCTTCCGACTTTAATGGGTCCTTTTGGTTTAGCCCTTATTGACATCAGTAGGCCCCTAGTAACTTGGGATCTCTTCACCTTTTACACCCCAGACTTGCAGTTCTCCAAATATCTCTTTTCCCAGATTAAATATGAATACTTACCGAGACCTTTGAGAGCTTTAGAAGTTGCATCTGAATCCAAACTTGAGATCCCCAAACTCCTGTTCATACACTTCGCATCCTGCAAGTGCCAAGGATACCTAGTGCCCACCAGCAAAGTTCCCTGGACACCTAAATCCATGCCTCAGATTAGGTCCCACCTCCTCCTTCCAGATGGTGTTAGACATCACCAGCATCACCAAAAGAACACAGTCTGAGCCAGGAATGGTAGACAGAGGAAAGTGCTTCTCTGAAACCAGGTTTAGGGGCCTAATTATCAAATCAGAGGAGAGATTACTGCTGCAGCCTCATCTCAGGTTTTGCTGTTGACCAGTCTGTGCAACTTCCAGCTTGATGAACTCCTTGCTTTCTACATCCCATTTGCAGGTGTATGCATTTCCTCATGAGTTGCCAAGGAAAAAAAGTCAGTAACTAACTATGTTTTGTGGCTTTTTCCAGTACTTTAAAGTATTGTAATGTCAACCTAAGCTTTACTGCCTCCCTGAAATGGAGGAGAAAAACTGACAAATGTTGATCCATCTTTCAAATATTAATACTATGCTGATAAAGGCCAGAGCCAGTAATTCCTTTGTTAGATACCTTTGATATGGAATTATCCTGCAGAGGTTATAGACAAGGGTAAGCTAGTACTGTGACTTTCCCAAAAGCATGGAAAACTAAAGATAGGTGTAAGCCAGATAGTCTCTCCTCCTTATGCTGCAGTGAAGGCTCCAAGTTGCCAAGAGTTGGGCCGATCTGCCCAACTGGAAGATTTCTCCATCAGAAAGGGGCGAAAGATGATGTCCTGAAACAGCTTTCAACCATGACATTCACTGCTCATTAGAGGCAACTTGTGTTTTCTCCTAATTTTCAGCTGCTCAAATGTCCATGAGGGACTGAAAATACCTGAACTACTTGTGTCCAAGCCAAAACTTTATGATCCGAATGCAAGAGTGGGGCTGCTGACCCTGGAGGTCTAACATGAGCATTTCCATCAGCTACATCTTTTTCCTTTCTTCACGTACCTGTAACTTGTCTCTAACATCGGTGGGAAACTGCTTGCCTGGAAATACCAACATGGGTAAGACTTCACAGATGGTGAGATAATTCTTAAAAACACTCAACTTACCTACTGAAACACGCTAAATAACCAGAAATGCCACCATGCTACAGATGTATGTTTTCATCATTGTTTTTCCTTCCTCCGTTTCTAAACACACGTATCAGTTTGATGTTCATAAAAACAGGAAACAAAATGCAAGACAGTGTCCTTGGATGCATCTCTGTAGATCCTGGAGTCTGGCTGCTGGTGCAAAACGGACTCTGTGCACAGCACCCCATTCAGCTCTGCCAACAGATTTCTTGCTCCCCACTAACTTATGATGTCACTTGGAGCAAAACTCATCTCAATATCTTACTTTTATTACAGTAACTGTGTTGCAAAGCTGAAAATAAAAGCAGCGGTACCCTGGCTTCTCAGCTGGTATAAAAAGGAGAGCTGCATCAGTTTATGCCAGCTGAGAATGTGGTTCAAGCTGTTTGGGGAGTTTGGATTTGGGTTTTTTTTCCCTGCAAGCTGTTTGCCGTAATCTCAAGGACATTAGAAAGATGTTAACATCAGCCAGTTGGGGGCAGGAGTGAAAAAAACTCTGAAAATTTAATATAGTTGCAGAGCACTTTTTGTTTTTTCCATTAGCTGATACTCTCAGGTTACCAGAAAGGAATTCATTGTACTTCTCCACATTCACTGCTAGAGAAACAGGAGATTGAAAGATTTTAGAATAAATGGCCAGGCTGAAAACTAGCAGTGCTTGTGCTGGGGTTTGGGTTAAGGCCTTTACAAATTCAAGGCTGATTAGGCATCTATTTCCTGGTCGTTGGCAATAAGACTAGGAAGTGCAGGAAATTCCTTGTCTTCAGCTTGCCACTGCTGGCTTGCTCCAATAGCTATACATCACACAAAGGACTGACAAGCTCAAAATGTCCATATCAATCTGCAGCTGCCTTTAATCATATACAGATTTATGAGACACCCCCCATACCCCCTGTGGAGATGTAGAAACTGTGCTTTGTTTTGACTTGACATACATTTTTCCATTTAAGATTAAGAAGTATGAGCCCTATTAGACTGCATTGCAGCCACGAAGCAGAAGGGGTAAAGCTCCGTCTGAAATGGAGGAAATGATGATGTAATTTTGAACCGTTAAGGACTGAAGGGATTAAAAGATTTGGAGTAGGATTTGGAAAGTCTCTGGTGTTGCGTACAGTAGGGCTATATTGCCTGCCTCACCACCTGGACAGTGAAGGCCTTTTTCCTATTTACCGGTTTGGGGGTTGTTGTTATAGCTGTGCAGCTCACGAGCACCACTGCACTTAATACTCCATCATCATTTCCATCGTAAACCCTGTTTTCCCTTGAGGGACTACAATGTCACAGTAAATATTTGCTGCAGGGTGAAGCTTGCTACTAAGGTCTAGTCTCAGGCCTAAGAGTAGCAGGGGCATGAGGCAGGATCAGGCTTGGAAGCTTTCCACCTTATAGTAACATTACACTTACCTCATTTTCTAAAATGAACGTTTCTAGCCATTATCAACAACCATGGACCAAAGGCTGATGCTCCTTTTCCATGTGTTTGGACAGCTTGCTGTCCAGCCTGTGCAAGGATTTATAGCCTGACCAGTTTGGTGGTAGGACATGTGCCCTGGGTGATCCTGGCCAGCCACATCTTGCACGAGGGGGTATGTGAAACCTCAGCAGCGTGCTGGCTCAGCTGCACGCTGGCTCAGCGGTGCTGGTGACTCCAGGCAGCTGGCCTCTTGATTCACTTCTGTGCTTTCTGATGCACCAAGCAGGAGCTGTATGAAGAGGCAAGTGGCTGTTTTTCCTCAGCCTCCCCTCGGCCATTCTGCTCTTACAAAAGAGGTCCAAGAGAACAGGGATGAAGTCATTGTGCTCTATAGAAATTACACTGATGTTCTGTGCTGCTGAAGTCCTATAGCTGGTCCTTGCAGTGCTATCTTCCAGCAGTTCAATAGTATTCGGGATCTTGGGATCTCACTAGGTTTTTTTTCTATTAAGAGAAGAAATTAACTTTCTTTTTTTTTTTTTTGTCTCCATAATTAAAACCTCTTTATGAACTCAAATCCTCCTTATTACCCAAATCTAGTTTCTCTGAGCAGAGCAGGAATCAAATAACATGGGGGGCAACACCTGGTCCTATTGCAAACAACTGCTCACCCATACTCTCTCTCGCCTTCTGTGTTATTTTCTCAAAGTCAGGCTCTAAGCACAGCTCCAGCTGCAGCACAGGTCCCTGGCTACCTTTTCCGTTTGCTCCCTTGCCCACTCTGCTGCTCCTCTCGTGTACAGACATGCAATCACAACCGGAGCTGTACGCTGCCCTGCTTGTATTATCAGAAATGCTTTTGTTAAGTTTTTCATGGAAACCTGAATTTTCCAGTCCATATCAAGTACATGACATAGATATCAAGCTAAGAATAAGTTAACAAATGGCAAGACAATAAATTATTTCTTAGTCTCTAAGAGCAGAAGTGATATTTTGACAAGTGTTCTTGCCAGGCTTTAAAGGATAAGCAAACCCCGTGAATGCTCTAAATACATGGAAAGTAAGTATACATGCAAAAAAGTGGGCATATTCCCTAGCAAAAATCTGCTTGAGAAACTGCATTGCAAATACATTTTCAAAGCCTGTTCTGCAATTACTCTGCTATATGGAAACACAGCATGAATTTGTGGTCTGCTCCCATTAGTTTTAATCACAAAGCAAGCAAATAAAATCAGCTATTCAGACATACTGAAATAACTTTAAGGGCCTGATAAATTTGCAAGACCAATTACAGTTGCAAATCAGAAGTTATTTAAAAACCAAAGTGCATCGGTCTAATTCAAGAGGCTTCCAAAGATCTGCTTTCTTATCTGTCTCCAAAGTCAGAAAAAATTTAGTGTAATATGCTCCCATAACAACTTTCATAAGTTCCTTATCTGAACAGAAATAGCACAGGGACTGTCTCACTAAGGTGACTGTGAGTCAAAAGTGAAACAACAATTTTAGTGGAGCCTCTGGGATTTACATCAGCTGAAGACCGGGCCATACCATTATAGCATACAAGCTGGTCATAAAGACAGCATTAAATGAATCTTAAAAACTTTAAAAGAGATCCAATTTACT
The DNA here is from genome assembly GCF_031877795.1 of Strix aluco. Taxonomy (NCBI): domain Eukaryota; kingdom Metazoa; phylum Chordata; class Aves; order Strigiformes; family Strigidae; genus Strix; species Strix aluco. The sequence continues at coordinate 122,986,266 of NC_133934.1, read as the reverse complement.
TTCTGTATTATTTTTATTATTATTTTATTACATAGTTCATCCAGGGTCAGTTGAGACTCCAGAGCTCTCCAAAGATGAGCTGTGCCTGTTGCAGTGGCTAATATGAAACCTGATACTGAGGAAGGGAAGTCATTTCTATCTGTCCCGTACCTGGGCATACATTTATGCTGGGGAGTGGAGTGCTGCTTGGTAGAGAAGACTTCTCTAGAGCACATAGCAACCTTCGTGGGTACCAACAGGAGCATTCTGAGGTTGCCCAAAAAGAGCAGCATAAAACACTCTTAGCAGGTACGTCCTGCTTGGCTCCTGAGGTACTACTGCCTGGTAACAGAAAATAATCCTATGTAAGTGAGAGGACAGCTTGTGGACATTGTCCCACATTTCTGTTTGGATTCATATGAATCTGGTGATGATCTTAATTAAAAAAAGAAGGGCTGGGTGACACAAGTACACACATGGATTTGGTATTCTTATTTGGAAAGGCCAAAAAACCATAATTCCCCAGAAGAAAAATATTGGGCCAAATCCAAAAGTCCTCTTTGCTCAAAAATATTCCACAAAGACAAAGAGAGCGTCTATCGAGGGATCACAAGCTGTATCCCTTAGCAAAGCTGAAATAATATAGCAAACTAGTTTTATAGGCTGCCCCACTGTATGCAGTTAGGGACTATATGTACACAACCAAAACCAATATTGCTTGCCAGTGTCTGAGAACCAGAGACGATACAGTTTTGACTCATTTTTTCTTCTCTTTCTCTCTCTCTGTGCCATCCTCAGAGCAACTGCAGATAGCCATCCAGTGGAATATTTCAATTCTCAGACTGAGTTCTGCAGCCTTTTTGCAGATGTGTTGTGCTCATTACGGGTACCAGAAAGAATGGTGGAAAAATATCTCAAGATACTTTTAATACTTTGAAAATTATCTCAGGATACCTTGTAATAGGTGATGCTTTCATGATTATAAGCAGCAGTTGACTGGTAGGCTGAAAACAACAAGCAGTTTTACCCACACTAATTTTGACTCACAGCTGTCACCTGGATAGATATACTGCACCATCAGTTAGTCCTTATGCCTGGAAAGAGTTTGGTCCATCCTTCCCTAGGCCCTGATGGGCAGGTGGACTTTTGCCATCAACCTGGGGGAAGCTCCCCTTCAGTTCCAGATGCATGAAATTAAGTTTGTAAGTTCTGGTCAGTATTGCCATTGCTGGCTTTCACAGGGTTATTTAAAAGGGCTTTTTCCCATTGTTTTTCCAAGGACCTGCCCAAAAATGTTTCCATCCAAACCACCATCACGCAAGACTCCAGCAGAGGAGCTAAGAACAATAGCACACAAGGTTCCAAGTTCAATAGCAATTTCAAGGATTTCAGCTGTCACAGTTAATTAGCAGCAGTTTCTCTCAGGCCTCCTTTGCTTAACCCCTGAAGGACAGGGCTTGGAAAACTGCTGGTTGAGAGGGCAAGAGAGGTCAAAAGACCAGTTTTGTAGCAGCCAGGAATTATTAAGAAAGCAAAACTAAAAAATGGAATGTGTTGTGCAGTGAAAATTTCAGACAAAATGAGATTCAACTTCTATTTCCACTTCTGCTAAAGAAGGAGGTATGAGCCTGGAGGGTGGGGTCCGGAGTCTGGATTTTGGGCAGGGTTATTTTAGAAAGCTGAACACAGTCCAACTGTTGTTCTAGGGCAAGCCCTTCCCAACTTTAGGGTATTTTAAAAAAATCTGGACCCTGATCTGAAATCTGTGGCTTGGGCTTGTTTCTAAACATTTATTTTTCTTGCAAAAAAGAAAAGGCATCATATGGTAAGCCACTGCAGAAAAACACTGGAGCTCTGCTTCCTTACAGGAAACTACCTTGGCATGCCTTCCCTTCCAAAAGGTGTGGTGTGGTTGCTAGATACAAAACTGAAAGCCAGAAAAATTGGGAAATCCAATGTTCCCAAACACTGATGCACAAACCACTTCTAAATGATAGACCAGAGCAGTTCCTGACTCCTCTGCGCGAAGACCCCTGACATCCTGAGTAACCACCTCCACGTAGACCATGTCAGAGGATGCTGTCTGGGCACAGCCTCTTCCCTCGCGGCTCAGGGAAGTAACTGCTCTTTCCCAGCAGTTACCAACCCGCACCATGAGGGCTGTTGGCCTGTTGTGCTCACCACCTCTGAAATAATAAAGCTGAGGCCACAATACTCTTTCCCCAGTCCATAGCAGGTATCATGACATGGCACAATCCCCATCCTGTGGGCTGACACAGGACAAGCACCACCTGAGCCATCCCAGGTCTCAGAAGACAGCCATGTCCTCTTGGTTGGATCAGGTGGTTGTGGGGATGCTCCTTCTTTCAGGTCTTATCACACATTGCACATGTCAGGATTAAAACTTGTCCCCTGACACAGCCAGGGGACTGTGAGAGCTCCCCAGGCCAGAGCCTGAGAGAGGGGTCAAATGGAAGCAAACATGCCACAGGATTTCAACCTGCAATATGAGAAAGCCCGTATTTTATGGGAGGTTAGCAGCCCTGCCAGGCATTGCTTGCTATATACAACCCTCTGAGCTAGTCTGTTACTCCTGCAGCATGGATTAAACCTGTGGGACAGCGGGAGCATCAGAACAAGAGGGACACAGCAAGATGTAGCGCTTCTGTCTCTCCCAACACTGAACTCAGCCTCTTACATCGCTTAATATCCAGACACGCCGCTACCCCTGCCCATGGGCTTGTCCAGTCTATGCAGCTACTGGCAGGACCTGCCTCCTCCAGGGCTGTCCCCTTCTTCCCCATACTGACACACACCTCGTGGGCAGAAGCAGCAGCTCAGCTCTGCACGGGGAATCGGTACAGTTCTCCTGCACAGCAAGATTAGAGGCCCGAGTTCTAGTTTGTCACCAGTCCCCTACCAGAGTGGGATCAGGTGAGTCCCTTTGCCCGACTAGTGAAATGGGGGCACCCTGCTGCCATCCTGCTTTGCTGTGTGTGCAGCACAACACAGAGGAGGAACCCCTTAACCCAGACAGCACTGTTTCTCCAAGAGGCAACCTCAGCTGGCTCTTAGCCTAGCTTGCTTTTATCCTGAACACGCATGAGGGCAGGAGCTGTCCCTTATAACATGTTTCTGCCACGCTTCCCTGCACCTCACTGGGGTATCGGGGCCAGCAGTGCCCAGTCTTTGCTGACCCCATCCAACTTTGCTCCCTCCACCTCCATTGTAATGCATTCACATCCTTTGAGTGTGAATGGTGTCACAGATGGGAACAGACCAAAATTAGAGGGTGCCCTGCGGGACACAGCAAAGGTAGCTCAGTAGAAATCAAGGGTCTATTCAGAATATCTGCACTTTGGTGTTACCTGAGATACATAATTTGTAGTTGCTGGTGGTATTCCTAAGCCTTCTGTCCATCTTGCAAACAACAACAGCTGAAGTGTGGGTAAATCCTCCAGTACATCTCCAGAGAAGACAAGAGGCCCTCACATTCACAGGCTCTCTGTGACAGCTCAGCATTTGATATGAATGAGGGGGGAAGCTGACAGCAGGTGGAGATCTTCAGGCTAATTACCTTAAGTAATTTGCCTGCAGGTGCTGTGCAGGTGGTCTGAGTCCTTAGGCATTGACCTAGGAAAAAGGATGGGAATCCTTCATCTGCCACAACTCCTGTCTGAGATGCAGGCCTGAGATGCTGAAAAATCCAGATTCCACATTTTAATCCACAGTAAACAGTTTAGGGTTCTTTCCCTAGATGTTCTGAAAGAGGAGCAAAAGTTTGATTCCATGGAAAAGTTGAACTCTATGCACTTCAGTAACTTGCTACATGTCAGCTTTAAAATAACTCCTAAGTGGAGAACTTTCTTGCAGATTAGAAGATTATGCAGCAGCTAAATGCAGTAGGCATTTAAGAAACAAACCAAAACACACATTCTTTCCTGAGGCTGGCAAGGCAGCTAGTGGGAGTCACACCCTCTTGAACAACTGCCCTCTGATGTTTTAAGATATTCTGGGGTTTTAGTTAGTTAGTGACAAACACTTGTGAAATGTGCTGGAAGCTGATTTGTGGGCTACTGTGACTGCGTTAAGGTTTACAGCTATTTAACAGCTCTTTATTTTATGTGAAATTCTCAAAACCTATGAACAGAGTCAGAGTGGTTTCTAAAGTGAAGTAGTCATTTATACCAGTGAGAGCTAGACTCTTGGATTATCAGAAAAATCTCATTTCTGGAAACAAATTAAAAAACTACACTGGTGTTCTGTGCTTTGACATACAGGAATATGTTATGAAATAAGGTTACTAGTTTGTACTACATGCTCTATTGGTTTCTAAAATCAGATACAAGTCTGTGATCAAGTCAGACTTTTATCACACATTTTTTAATGTTGCATGTGCAATGCTTGGGTTTTATGCCAAGAAGCAATTATAATCCTTTCCACACCCAGGGAGCACATTGGTCAACTCAGTATAGGCTGATCCCAAATTCACCAAGAAACTAAAGGCTTCGCTCACATTCTTAGGGCCAAACTTCTGGGTGGGGGTAGAAAAATACTTCCTGGCCAGTTCTCATGCAGATTGCAGAAAATTCCCTTAAACCCAGCGTGGATTGAGAACGTGAATGCCCCGCCATGAATTTTAGGGTGAAGAAATTATTCAGAGTCTGCTTCAGAATTAACTTTTTTCACAAAAGTTGTTCTTCGGTATCAAAAGTTGAAATGCAACAGAAAAGGATCAAAAGAAATGACTGTTCAAAGAAGGAGAGAGCAGGAGTATTGAAACAAAAGGATTCCAGACTGTTTGGCATATCTGAAATTCATGTTCCTCCTTTACAACTGGGAACTTTACCATAGAAGAAACTGTTATTTTTGCACTCTTTTTGTGATGTGAGGGGCATCTTGTGCACACAGTGGGCTAGATCAGACCCAAGAGGCAATGGATTTTTAATTTTTTGGAGAGGAGCTGAAAGCAAATGGGTTTTGGTTTTGGTGCAGTTACAGAACAATTCTGTAGCATATAAATTTTTTAATAATAAATACGTGGAGACCTGTAGCTTCTAGTGTATGTACACATGGGTGTCTTCTCACCTCCCTCGACCCGGATGGTTTCAGAGTGTTTCCACGAGGAGAATACATATGCTGAGTTGTAGTCAGATGCCACTTCACTGCCGTTTTGTTTATTTTTAGGAAATGCAAACTGATCCCCATGTGCCAGGACACAGTGGGATCAAACAGCGGGAGGCCATTTCTTTGCTCACCCTTTAGGCCTTGTGCTCGCTACCACACTGCCCCAAAGCTTTTGTTCTTTGTTCTCTTTCAGGATGTGCCTTATGTTTGCTTTATCCCTTGCTGTTCTTGCCCGCTCTGCTCTATCAAATAGCATCAGCCCCTTTATTATAGGAAATAGAAATGTCCTGGGAATGTCTTGATATCCCTCTAGCCTCAGAACTCTGTTTTTAACCATTTGCCCTGTGTTCTGCTCTGTTTTTTTCTTTTTTCAGCTGCTGCTAAATAAAGGAGCTGTTTCACAGCAGAAGACAGCAGTTATGCCACCATCATTAACCTGAAACTAAACACACTCTTTGGGAGCCTGATTTCCAGGGGAACAGCATGCTCTGCCCATCTTCTCCCACCTCTTGCTGGGTCCACACCAAGGAGAGAAAAGGACTGTGGACAGATTACAAATGGCACAAGCATAATCAAGCAGCCACTATTTTTGTCATGATGTTTTCATACCACGAGCTCAGTCTGAGCTCTCTCCTATACAAACCTCCTGGGGAATTTTTAATCTTCCTGCTTGTTTTTGTTCCATCTGTCTTTTCAGAGAGTCCCTGAGGAATATTTATTCTTTCTTTGGAATCTGCTGTCTCTTTCATAAGCTCTTTCTCACTTCTCCTATAAAAACATATCCAGGACAGAACTCCTTCCAGTTTCCAATTTAATTTTATTCCTGGGCAGTTTATATCCAGTTGTTTCCATGCTGTGGTTGTGCCTTAAGTAGCTCTTTTCCCTCCCTGGTGTTCTCCCCCACAATGTGTGAAAGGTAAATTATTTCTTTTCAGGGGTCCTCACATTTCTTCTTGTTTCAGATGGGCTGCCTTGGCCTTATCACAGACCACTTATAAAGGGTTTATGAGTCCCCCTTCAAAGACTTCAGCATGTGTCAGGATATCAACTAGATACAACACACTGGACAAAAGACACATATCACACGGCAGCCTCTTTATTAGTGGATGGTGCATTTTCAAGCTGAAAGCCATCTCTTTAAATGAGTACAAGCCTTGTCTTGCACTAAGGACAGGGCTTTTCTCTTCCCGTCTTTTGTATCCACCACTATTTTTCCAGATCTAAGAAGGAAAGGCTGGATGAATCCACCACAGCATTCTGAAGGCCATCTCTTCATGAAAACAATAGCCATCTTTTAAAATGGTCAAATTTAACACCTATACCTCTATGAAATCTGGAAAATAAATTCTGTTTCCGTTACAGAAATTGTCCTAAACTGTTGTTTTCCCCCTTGTAGTGGTACTGCCCTGTGCTGTCACTAGTCCAAGGACAATTCTGAGAACTAATTTGCACTCCACCCTTGTCTTCAGGCCTTTGCCCCTCCACACACACATCTATGACAGCCATGTTTTGCAGTCATTCCTCATTTTATAATATTCTGCTGTTTATCAGAAGTGCTCAGCAGGCAAGCGGGAATCCATACGTGCTCCACAAAAGCCCAGATTCCCCAAACCTCTGTGCAGGTCTCAACCATGCTGCTCTTCTCTCTTGGAAACCTATCACAGGAGGAAGTTGTTATGATTGTTTCTGTCCCTGGAGGCGAAAAGAGTCATGCATGGCAAATGAGGTGCATGTACCTGCCCTCCCAATCCTGAACCACATGTTAAAAAGGGAATTTCCACCAGATCGTTGTGAACACCTTTCCTCACTCTGGCCTAATGAAATTCAGAGTGGTCAGTAATTCCTTTGCTACCTTGGCTAATGAGTCTTTGGGCTCAGACCCCAGAGAGTCAGTTTTTAATTCCTGTTTAAGCCCTTTTTGGACAGATTCCCCCATCACTGACACCAATCAAAGACTTGGTTTTGAATCCCTTGTTCTCTACCTGTTTTCACATGCCTACGTCCACTGCCTGTGCGTGCTCCCAACGGTTACGTTCAGTTCCCAGCATACCTCCTCTCCTGCTGTTTGACTGCCATGACATAAACCCCCATGCGCTGACTCTGCAGCTTTGTGTCACCTCCATCTCTAGCTCTTGTTGGGGCAGAAGCTTGTATTGGGCACTTCTCAAATTCTGTTCTGGATTATTTTGTATGGTTAAAGGCTTTTTCTGCAGTTAGGATTTCTTTTTTCTTTAATTGCAAAGTAAAAGACTGTAACAGAACTATTTTTCCTCCTTTTTATGCCAGTGCAATTTTTCTTGTTTTATGGGGATGTTTCAAGTCACAGGGCACCAAGCATCCCCTCTCAGCAGCACTACTCAGAATGTCCTAAGTGCATCTTCTCTGTAAAAGCTGCTGCTGCTTCTAATGAAGGGCTGCAAAGACCAAATCATGTTCTGTAAACCATTTCCACAGCCTCTTGGAGTGGCTTTTTTTCTTTTGCTGATACTGAATGTCAAAGCCCACTTGTGAATTTATAAATAGATCCATTGCCAATTCATCCTGGAAGACCTCACTGTGCCAAGAACACACATTTCCTCTGCTTCTCTACCCTGTTAAGTGGGGCATCTCCCTTCCCTCCACTTCAAGCTTTTGACTCTTCCCAGGCCAGCTTAGGCTAGTGGCTGGTGTCAAACTATATATGAAGGACTTGTACAAAGTCTAGATAATTCAGCTTCTTTTTTTTTTTCAATCTGGCAGTCAATTTTGCAGCATCATCAAGTTGGGCTACTCAGGTTCATGCTTCCCAGTCAGCCTTTTAAACCATTATGTTGAGTCAAGCCGAAAAACCTTTGAGTAGTCTTCCCCTTCCAGTGCAATTTTGCATTATTTGAGAAAATAAAACCTCCCTTATTCACATTTCTCAGCATTACTCGTGGGTGCAGAAAAGTGCTACAAATGTCTTGTTTTAGCCAAATTCTCTATCTGGCTGTCCTGGTTTTGGCTGGGACAGAGTTAATTTTCTTTTGAGTAGCTGGTACAGTGCTGTGTTTTGGATTTAGTGTGAGAATAATGTTGATAACACACTGATGTTTTAGTTGTTGCTAAGTAGCGCTTATCCTAAATCAAGGATTTTTCAGTTTCTCGTGCTCTGCCAGCGAGGAGATACACAAAAAGCTGGGAGGGAGCATGGCCAGGACAGCTGACCGGAACTAGCCAAAGGGATATTCCATACCATAGGGTGTCATGCTCAGTATAGAAACTGGGGGGTGTTGCCAGGAGGTGCCAATCGCTGCTCCGGGAGTGGGTGGGCACTGGTCAGTGGGTGGTGAGCAATTACATTGTGCATCAATTATTTTTGTTGTGTTTTATCTCCCTCTGGTTTTGTTATTGTCCTTTCCTTCTTCATTATTATTACGTTTTATGTTTTATTTTATTTCAATTATTAAACTGTTCTTATCTTAACCCATGAGTTTTACTTCTTTCTGATTCTCCTCCCCATCCAACTGGGGCAAGGGAAGGAGTGAGCGAGTGTCTGCGTGGTGCTTAGCTGCTGGCTGGGGTTAAACCACAACACTGGCCCAGCTCCTACATGAAGCAGGCTGACTTTCACTGTCCTCTGTGACCCTTCTGTCACCTTAGTCAGGCAATTTTTCAGCTCCCAAAAAGCAATTGCAGAATCAGGAATTAATTTGCTGCATCATCTTCTTCTGCATCATCAAGCAGGATCACTGGAGGAACACAAGAAAATACATCAGTCTTTTTTTAGACTATTTTTTAGGCTTTTTCAGGTTATATCGATCTACTTTTAGACTAAATAACTAACCTCCTCACTCACCTTCTGCTAGTTAGTCATGACAGCAGGAGGATTGTTGAAAGACATGCATGTAGCCTATGTTGAGAGGTGAGTGTACAGGTCAGGCTCTTGTCCTCCATTCCAGCTGCCAGTGCTCCTTGTGCTGAAGTTGTGCACGGAGCAAGGGCATAATGGAAAAAGCATATCTGGCCGTAGCAAAAGAAGGAGAGGACCAGGAACCACCACGTTTCCTTCCACATAAAGTTAAAGCGGAAAATGTATCAGATAAGTGAGTTTAAATGTGTGCTGCCATGCACTTGTCCAGAGGTTCACATAAGAAATGGTAGTTCCTGTAATGCAGCATGACCTGAGATGAGATTGAGTTTTGGTTCAAAGTTTGAGTTTGGTTTTTGGAAAGAATAAAAAAAAACCCAAAACACTCTAAAGAAGTCAGTGATGCAGCTTTGTTATATGGTGTACAATGTCTAGCAGATGAAGTGATGACTTTACCACAGAAAGATAGTACTTTAACATAGAAAAAGCAATAGTGAGAAGCAGGGACTAGACATGAAAGCCCAGCAAATTCACATGAGCAGCTCTGCACACAGGTTTAAGCGAGGGCCCTTACACATCAAAGCAGTCCCCGGAGGGCAGAGGTGGATTGGTTTGTATCTTGTCATCTCTTCAGATGAAGGGATGGAGCTTGGGGTGTGGGAGGGGACAGTTACCTGTTAGGCAAACACAACATAAACTTTAGTCAAATATAGGTTATTTAACTCAGAAAGGAGGTAAAAGTGGATGAAATTTAATATCCAAGACATTGGAGTAGATGTTAAAGTCCCTCTGGACTTCAGTCTCTCTGTTCATATATAGTCCAGGATTTTCTGGGTTAGAGCCAGTTTTTCTGGTGCAGCACCTTGCTCAAAGTCTTTTTGGGTCTTTTACTCCTTTGGGACACAACCCAAACACTGCTTATCTGAACTTGTCCACTTTGTTCTTTTCTTTTTAAGAACCTGACAGGGAACATATGACCCTGTAAAAGCATTGCATTCCTGTCACAGATAGCCTATTACATACCACCACAAAAAAAAAAAAAAAAAAAAAATCAGTGCAAAGGGGGATGAGCACTTTATAATTAAGACCCCTAGTTTTCCTGGCTCTGTTTTAAAAAATCTGAGTCACCCTGGCTCAAGTTGGGAGAAATCAGTGTTCAAACCTGCAGAGATATTATCTGCCTTTGAAATACTTAGGAAAACTCTCAACCTTATTTGGAAGAATGAAATCTGCCATGATAACCAAGGCCTTGGTTTACTGGGAGGAGAGAAGGGTCCTAAACACCTTCACCCTCCAGATTAACTCCTGCTCTGTCTGTGTGGCACCCTGTGGGGCTGCTGGCACCTCAGACATCTCATACTTGTTTCCAGAGCCCCCCCAACATCCCAGGCAACCTCTCCAAGGACTAAAGCCCTCATTTCCCTATTAATGCAAGACCACGTAACACATCAGTGATATACACATGAATGCACAGCCCTTCTCCCATACCTCCCCTCTGGGACCAGGGCCACCGGGCTGGGTTCAGGCTGCGGGAGGGAGAGGGGGAGCACAGCTATTCCCCTTGCCAGCCATAGGCTATCACTACCATATAGCTATTCTCTGATGTCTCAGTCTCCAGCACACAGGACAGGATGAGCAGGTCACATGCGGGGATAAAAGGACACTTTGGGTCTTCTAGCAGGGACAGGGCTGGAGTGGAGGAATGCGCCTTCTCCTGGGACACCTTTGGCCATAGTGGTTTTGTTGGTGGCATGTCCTCATCCTCCCTAGCAACACAGTGCCACCACCCTGCTCTTTGCTGGGGACCCCAAACACCGGTGGCCCCCCAGCAGCATGAGATGCTGGCAGGATTATGGTGCTGGGTTCATGAGGCAGAATAGATGCCGTGGTGCTGTGCTGTGGCAGCAGGAAAGCCACCCTGGGCAGCCAGCGCTGGGAGCTGGCTGTGCTCACAAGAGTCAGCGGGGTGTGCGTAATGGTTCTGCATCCAGAAGACCGGCAACATATCATTTACATTTACATAGTCACCAGTAACACAAGACCTGGCAGCTCCTCAAAGATGAGCAGAGGTTTGGAAATCAAAGATATTTTTCATTCCCGAGCATTTCCATCATACCCACCGGGTGTCTTTGATTGTATTCTGCAAGCAGAATAAAGCAACCAGAAGTGTGTAAAAATGGTGGAAAAAACCCACCCTCCCCAATTTGACACAAATTTTTTACCATTTGCTAGAGGATGGGTAACCCCCCCCTTAAATGTGAGTTTCCTTCATTATAGAAATACTTTTTTTTTTCCCCTTTAAAAGCCAATGGAATGTGGACAATGAACAATTTCACATTTAGAAGCCAACTTTTCATCAGGGTTTATCCTTTTGATTTGGAAACTGGCTCATTTAAGCTGGAAAATTCTGTGAAATGTTGCAATAAAAGAGGCTCTATTTTTGCATTAGCTAAAATATGCACACACAGAAACCCAAGCAATACAAAAGCAAGCAAACAAAGAAGTGCCCAGCCCATAAGCTCCAAGTTGCTTAAAATTTCTTATTTCAAGAACAAATGCCACATAGATCCTTGCCATCTCCAATAATAATGCAAGCTGCCACCCAACAACAGTATAACATTTCCACCAGGCAGTATATTTTTCCCTGCGAAACATAACTTAGCGAATGTGGCTTCAGCTGCCTAAATGTCATCTAAGTAAGTCTGTTGCAATCTGCTGTAAACTTTCAAGATACTAGTCATATGTCATAAACTCACAACAGTTTCTGGATTTGCTTTAGGACTAAAATGTTCCTGGGCAAAAACAATTCACTAAGGAAGAAATCCTATCCTCTGTTTTTTTCCTGATTCCCTAGAAGTAGCTTCTCACTGATTTTTTTTTTTCCCCCCACTTTCTTTCCTACTTCTGTGCATGCCATTTTACTGTATAAATCAGATCCATCCCAGTTCCAGTGATCAGAAATGGGAGTATCTTGCTTTTCTGTATTGCAAAGTAGAGCAGTAATTACACATACTGTTTGAGAAAAAAAGAGAATCCGAATCCAGGATAGGCTTCTGGCCAAAGCAACTCAGATTTTCCATCTCATCTGCAACTGAAACATGAAAAGTGCAGGTTAGGACTGGGCAGCAGCCTCCAACAGCAGAAGCCCTATTTCTGGCAATCTTCTTTTCAAAGTTTGTGTATGTGACTCAGTTAGACCAACTACAGTAAAACTAGGTGCGAGGAGGGTACATTCAGACACTGAATCAAAGTTTGAGGGATGGGTAGGTTTTTATGTTCATATGAAGACCACATATACTTGCTGGCAGATATTTATAGAGCATGACTGTATGAACTCTGATCTACAGTCAAGAAGTGGGATAAGTTACATGAATTCAGTGCTGCCAGTTCAACATAATTCCCTTTCAACACCATGACCAAATTGCCTTGATTTTCACACCTGTAAAATGGGGATAATACTTATCCCTTTTACAGGGGATAGTGTTATAAACATCAGTTAAATTATTTGGAGAAGCACCGACTTCATACTGTAAAATAACTTTATCTCTACTAGCTGGTATTACATAGGAGGAGCTGAAATCTAAACCAGGAATGTGAGGGAGAAAGGAAGCATAATTTCCTGTCAGTATGATGTACTCTGCAAGCACAACTAAGAATATAAAACTGAGGGACCTTGCGAGAAAAGGTTTTTTCAGCCTGATTTCCCCGCTTTCACCAGGTTGTGCTCATGCAATGTCACGGTTCTCAGTAAGAGCATTCCTCAGTTACCCAGTGTGTGAGGAGAATCCAGTCCTTTCACCTAAAATCAATTTTCTTTAGATTCCAGAGCAGCTGTGGTGCTACGTGCCAGTGACTCTCTCCTATCTCGCGTGCCTGTGCTGTGTGCAGTTGTCCCCTCTGGTTGCAGAATAAATTAGAGGAGCCACCACAGTGCAGCTGAGAAAGCAATGGAAAATCCAGTCAGCCAGGAAGCTTTTTCTTCTCGATTTCTGTGAAGTTCTCCACGTTTGGCAAGCTTTGTAAACTCAGTAGTGGGAACTGAAAAGGAAAAACCATCACATACAATTTTTCTGTGGCTTGCAAAAGTGAAATAAATCAAGACATAAAACAGCAAGGCATCTGTGATAAAAGATTTGGTTCATGAATGTTTAAAGCATTTAATCGCTGTCCCTCTGGCTTCCAGTTCTAGTTGCTGGGACTTTATTATTTTACCTATTTTTTGTAAGGTATAATCACTTATATCTCAAGAATTTTCTGGCTGTGTTTCATATTCCTCTTTGCATGATTTGGCTAAATCTCCGTAACACTGTCCCTCTGTCCCTCTTTTCTGCCTTCTGATTTATCATCTGAAAATTTTCCACATGCCACCAGTGAAGTCCCCATTGTCACCAGTGGGGCCAGACGTGCTGCCTTGCTATTTCCACCCCTTTGCTGCCTCGTCAGAGCTGGGCCAGGGGTCTCTATCTGAGCCATGGTCAATCTGCTCAGGCAGATGGGCACCCCCACGTCCCCCCATCCAAGGGGCAGGCACAAGGTGAGCTTATTACCTTACATTGCCACCACAGTCCTGTCCATCCATCCACTGTGCCATAGTACATCCCCTTTTCCATCTCTGCACCCAGAGTGATGACACGTAGCTTAGGCGTGGCTTAGGTTAGTGTGGGAGACCTGGGGAGCCACTGCAACCCCAGCATGAAGCTGAGACTTTACCAAGAGCCCCTGGCCCTGGCAGTCTGCACAGAGGAGACAAGCAAAGGGTGAAAGAAGGGTCAGCAAACAGCCCAGCATGTATTTGCAAGTGGGCGGAAGACCTGAAAATAGATCCTGCTGCCTTGTCTTATTCAGTCCCACATGGACTCCCCTCTGTCTCCAAATTCAAGATATCCCAGGGGTCGTGCAGGGACCCCTGCCCCCAGTAGGTCTGTCGTGCCCGTTGTTAGATCTTAGCTACGGCTGCTTAATTCTCATTACATAGAGAAGTTTGTTTTAATCTTCTTCCAAAACAAGGAGCTTAAGCCCTACAACAATATCTCCTAGGAACTTTCAGCTCTTCCTTGGGGAGATATTTCTTTCTATTGAAGGGAAAATTTCCCAATAACACTCTTCTGCTGCCAGGCACCGAGACCACAGGCAGCGCCGTGCCACTCCCTCATCATTTCTTAAGGGACTTACACATCCCAAGCTGTGCCCTCTACCTTTAGTTTCCCATTGTCGTTCCAGCCTGTCTGCTTGAATTCATTCAAAGTTGTAAGAAAAAAAACCTCTTGGGACAGCCTGTCCCACACTGCACCCACCACTGTAAAACCTCCACTGCCATACTACTGGTTCTTATCAGCCATCACACCTTAAAGTATAGAAGGTGTGTCTAATATTAGCCAGGAAACGTCACGGTGAAGACCTGGACTTTTTCAGCTAATCGGTATTAATAACTTCCTATGTTTGAAGACAGCCCATAGGAAATGCGGCCTGACTCATCTACCCTGTAATTAGATGAACTCCTCGAAAAAGTGCAGGTGACTGCACCACAAAGGCACATTAGCCAAGGTGCAGAATATGCTTCTGACCAAAGGGCAGATAATAGTGGCGATAATTTCCTTCCACTGATATAATCCAAAAAAGCAGTATTTCTGGCAGATTTGGCATCTGGATGAGGCTAGAAACTCAGGCAGTCATTTTCTTTCTCTCTCTTATCTCACTTAGGGAAATCTGTAATATGCACAAAGCCTTGATTTATTTTTTTATACTCTCACAAATTACTAGAAAACAATTATGCAGTGAAATTTCATGAAAAGCAGAAGATATGCAGGCCTATTTGCTATATAGGTTATACCTAGACTGTGATTCTTACCAAAGATATTTGTTTCCTGTGTTCTTTTTCCCTGCCAAGTTCAGCCATATATCACTTTTATGTATCTGAAGGCCACAGTGTAATGCAATATGAAGCTATGAATGGGATAAAGTTACATATTCTCCATTGATTTTCCATTGTATCCATTATCTTTAATGCTGGAATGCAAGTTAGTGCGAGGGCCGGAAGCCTCCGCACCTCAGTGCTGACTGCTGCCTTATGAAAACCATCCCCTGGGGACAGATAAAATCAGCTGCAAGTTGCAGAGAGGAGACAGGAGTTCCCCAAAGTGTCCAGCTTAATGGGGGAAGCGGGTCCGTCTGTAGGAAAGAGAGAGGGAGAAGGTAGACTCAGGGAGGGGGACATGAGAGGGGCTGGGAGAAAACCAGAGAAGGGCTGGAAGAGAAGGCAGGGGAAGGAGAAGAGAGAGGGAGAGGAAGGGTGTACGACAGATCTGCTTCAAGGCTTCTTAGCAGTAGAGAAATGCTTTTTGCTTGTGTAACAAAGGAGGAAAAGAAAGAGATCTTGTGGGCCACGATGCTGCTGTGATGCTGTGGTGCAAAGTCCTCCAGGCACCACCACCATCGGTGCCCGGGAAAGCAGTAGCGCGGCAGCCAAGGGTGCTCAAAAGCCATTGCTCCCCCATCCTGGGTCTTGTGGAAAGCAAGCTGAGGGCTCCCTGCCATTGCTGTGCAGCCCCATGGGTCAGGATGAGCAGGGAGGATGTTTTCATGCAGCACCCGAGCTTGCCACTATGGCAGCTCAAGCCAGAGGCTGAGCATCAGCGCTTGGGAGCGAGGAAGATGAGCGGGATGGGAGGATGCAGCTGCATGGGGAAAGCAGGGCACTCGGGAGGCTTGCTGCCCAGATGGGCCCAATTGTGCTGGGACTAGATGTTAACACTAGGTCTCTAACAAGCTTCTCAAATCACATTTTTTAAGGCCGTGTGTTAACAGAAAACAACTGTTCAAATTTAGCAAGTTCCAGCACCACTTTCACCCTTGTTGCATCTGGGCCGCTGGAGTAAGAAACACCACTGCCACTTAATTTTTCATTCCTCTCGCAAAGGGTTAGAGCGGTTAGTCATGCGAGTGGTCGCCTTGAACGATCCCACGCAAGCAGTCCCAGCAGGATTTCTCCTTGTGTGACTAATTGCTTCTCCCGGGAGGCCAGAACTTCCCATCAAGAAGGCAAAGAACTCCCCATTTTAGGGGCAGAGCTGTCTGTAATCTTAACTCCGCAGCCACCGCTGCTGCCCCTGTAATGTATTTTTAAGATCAAAATTCTTCTGCAGGACAAGTGACCTGTTCATCTTCAGCTGGCCTTTACTGCTCTGGCTGCTCTTGTTGACATCTGTGACTAATTCATGATCTATGAAACCAAGCTGTGACCAATACAAAAAATCTTTATTATAACCCTGCCAGGTTGATCGACAGGCATTTCTTGGGAAAGCTTCTCAAGAAGAGCTAGCTCTGAGTAACTCCACGGGACAACACTTCTGGAACGAGCATCTCATCCCAGCTTACCTTGAAGCACATCAGCTCACAGCCATGGACAAGCCACCTTGCTTCACCTGTAACCCTGGGGACAGAGCTTAAGAACCTTCATGCAAATTTTCCTTCAGTTATTTGGTCTGGTAGAAAAGAGGCTCAAGCTGACACAGAGCAAAGCCTTTCCAGCTAGCGCAAGAAAAATCTGGTACCTTGTTTTGCTATTTTAGCAGGGGGAGAGCATGAGCCAGGCTCCTTCCCGCCTGACCCCCTCACTTTATCTGTGTGTACGTGCCTGTGCTGCGCAGCAGGACCCCTTTTCTCATTTAAACAGCCAATTAAAGCCTACTTTGGCACTTAGCACATGACATCAACTTGCAGTACTTAAGCTGCCTAGCACAGTGTGAATTTAATTTGATAAAGGGGCAACTAATAAAGATCTTGGAAGGCTGGTTAAAGTTCATTAAGCCTTTCCTTTCAAGGTACACTTCCCTCCAGTGCAAAAGCTTGCGTCTATTTTTTTTTTTTTAAAGCTGTGTTATATCCTGCCACCAGAAAAAGGTGCCTGTGTCACATCCCGACAGGGTATATTTAAAGTCTCACTGTCAAAGTCATGTCAGGCCTTGGTTCTTTGCCCAGAAATGTGCAGAAAGAAAAATAAAAGCCCCTTTCCCTGAGTACGGGGCGAGGAGCACAAGGCGGGTTGGTGCAGGCAGGCTCCTGAGAGGGGAATTGGGCTTCTGTCACACTGAGCTGCATTCATCCTCCTTCTCTTGAGCTATCCGTAATTCCAGATGGCTTTCATAAACAGATGAGGAGGCTCCTCTGAGTTCACTGGTTTAATGAAGCCCGTATGGCTGACTCATGTAATAAGTATTTAATCATGCTGATGAAAATCATTTTAAAAACTTCCACCACACACAGCGCTGTTCCCTGCACAGCCATGGAGCTGATAGCCCATCACCACAGCCAAGGAACCTCCATTTTCCAGAGCATCTCCAGGTGCCTGCCTTGACTTTCATCAAGGAATTATAAACATGCGCAAGCGTTTGTGCATTACCACCCTCTAACAAGGAGCTGTTCATCTTTGAAAATACTCATCAAATCACCTACAGAAGTGCCACAAAATGATTTTTTTTAAGTTCCACATTCCCTGTGCAGCTGTTTCAGAGGTCACTCAAGGGTTAACACTTCAGTGTTTATATTTTCTCATTAGTCTCTGTCTGTGCTCTCAAATGCCCATGCCTTAAAAATTTGCAGAGCTTGAGTGGTCTCCATTTGTAAACAGAGAAATGTCACAATACCTTGCAAATACTGAGTGATCTTAGGTGGAAATTGCTCCTCTTGCCAACAGAACTCATCAGTGCCACGAAGGACATGGGCCTTCATCATTTCCAGAGCATGGACCTAAAAGAACACGTATAAATCCATCGCATGGCAACTGGTAGTCCGCACAATTTCAGTACATTTTAAGCTAGCTCCAAAAAGTCAGTCCTCCTCCTCTCCAGAGAAAACCCAGAGCTGATGGTCCCTTCAGAGCAGGCTGCATGCAGAGGGTGGGGGTGACCCTCCCTGGGGCAAGGCTTGGGGCCTTAGATCTGTTCTCATGTGCTGTTACCACCCAAATAGTCCTATGTGGGCTGGAAGGTTCAATGTCAAAATTTGAACTTATTCCTTGGGGGACAAGGTCCATAAATCACTACCTTGGAGGGTCAGAAAGGTCTGGAAAATTCAATGAGGTCTGAGAACAGGAGAGGCCACCTTGCATGGGCTGTAGCACTAAGAACATTCAAGGTCCTCTGCCAGGTGCTGAGTTTGTTTCCGTGAAAGGCAGAAAGAGGAAACATTAACACTAGGGCTGGATTCATGTCGTCATATTTGTCCTTACCTTTACAACTGATTCATCACCATTTAGCAGGTCCAGTCACTCCTTCTGAGAGCTCTGGGAAAAGGAAGATGATGAATCCCATACTGCTCTGCACAGGCTCCCGGCCACAGATAGAGAGAGGTACCCCTGGTTTTATCTACAGGGAATTTTGTGGATCAGCCCAAATTTTGACAGGCAGATAATTTTTATCATCAGTCAAATTAGTTTTAATTTTAAGTGTTGGGGGCAAGGCCACTTGAAGAGCTTTGATTTGTAAGATCATCTTTTCCAAAGTCTAGAAATGTTGAAAGCTGAAAGCGTGTTTGCAGTATGTTATCAGTTACAAGATTGCTTACATCCTGATGGGAAAAGGCTTATTTTCTGACATTAGACCAAACAAAATCTCCATTCATTTCTTTTGTAAGCAATTCATTGTTCAAATCACTGAAATATAGCACAGTGTTCATGGCTTTAGAAACTGGGTTTATCTTCATTTCCCTCACTTGATTTTACAATAGACATTTTTTCACTTCTAAATATGCAAATATGTTGAAAAGATACCAGGATAGGCTGAACAGAAAGATGACTGTGATCGTGTCTCATCCACTTATTAACAGTGTGCCCAGGAATTACCCCATGCTTTCTGATTGACTGAGATGCCCTTCGTGCATAATAGGTGCTGCTATAAATAGTTGTTCCTTGGTGGTTAGCATTTAAGTCTTCAAGATTGGGAAGTCTTCTGGTTAACTTTGTATCAGATTACTGTACGCCTAGATATACACAGCTCCAAATAACTGGAGCATTATGGTCTTTAGAGGCTTGATAACAAAATCCAGAGTTCACTTCATACAAGTGCTTCATTCTCCCATTCATGAGCTTATGAATCTTGGAGCTGCAGGATCAAACTCTGCAAGCTCAGGAATTCTGCAGCCCTTCTTGTATCTCACTTCAGAGCACCTAATTAAGATGTCACCATGACTTTTCAGAAGAGCACCTTAAATAGAAAAACACTGGAACAGCAAAGAGGTCTCAATTTCCTTGGTTATGACTAGAAACTCCAGAGCTAAAGACACCAGAAAGAGAGCTTAATGCCTATAAATCTTGCAGTGTGAACTGATTCATGACTCAAAGCGCCCAAGCCCCTAAGACTCAGGAGAAAAACCCTTTAAAATAAAGTTTGCTGCTATCGCTGGAAACTTTAACCCACTGACTTCACACTCAGAAGGTTTAAGCTGCAAATGGCAGGAGAGGATTTATGTGTTCCTCTGAACAAAATACATCAGGGTAGGAAAACTTGACCCGACAGTTTTGAGACATGCCTGCCGTAAATAACCGATTGATTGGCTGACTCACAAAGCCATTAGCAGGCGTGAGGTGCCTGCTGAGATTCAGACACTGCATAAAATGCTGGAGGTGCCAGCAAAATGGACACAGCAATTGGACATGCAGTCGTCTTCCAGCAGACTGCTCAGGAGGGCTCGTGAAAAATGGAGCGGCTTTCGTCTCACTCGTTTGACACCGTAACTCTGGAAGGGGATTGTGTGTGGGATCCAGTCTGTCGTGGGCAAAGGGGAAAGAGATAAAACGACCACCTTGTGCTTGAGGAGTAAATCATGTGGAGGAGTAAAAGTATTTCAAATGAAGTTGGCAATCCTGCCTTGACAGTTACAGATGATGAGTCTTTTCTGCTGTAAATCACCACGGCTGCCAAGTGGCACTAGTAGAGCTGAGCTAATGGGGCTTTCCACCCCCTGAAAAGTGGCAGCAGCAGTTATAGGAGGGAATTTGATGACTCTGATCACAGGCTGTCAAGTGAGAGGACCAGAGGTTATGTTTTACTATCTGAGAACAGGCCATTTTTACCTTTTCCCTCCCAAAGAATGCATGTGATACATCCATCTTCACTCTCCCTGCTGCAGCCAGGGTTTCTGGACTTGGGTTGGTCTTTGTGCACTGTCCCACCCTGATGGCAAGGGAAAAGCTAAGAGCAGTGGAAGGCTCCTGGAGCTCTGCCTACCAAGTCTTTCATTCTGGAGAAGAGCAGGCAGTAGGAAGCAGAGCAGACATGATGCTGGTCTACTCCAGACACTCATTTGTACCAATCTGAGACATATGCACCATGCAATTGAGTAGGAATCTGGGTGTAAATGGCTACATAAACAGCAGCGTAATGATGAACCAGAGCCAGCTCCTCAGGGAGGCTGCGGCTTTGGGCATTAGCCTTGAACAAGAAAAGATGGGGCATTGTTCCAGTATCAAACACAAGATGAGAAGTGGCGGCTGGGAAGTAAAAAGGCAGGTAGGAAGAACGTGGGTACGTGAAATTACATTATATCTGATCCTGCTCAGAGTCTCAAGTTCTTTCCAAGCTGTTCCTACTCAAGGAAATAGTGGGCCAGTTCACAAGGACCAGCTCCGTGGGTGGGTATCTCCTCCTGTAGCCAGATTGCCTCTTGTACTGGCTTCTAGCAGAGTGAAAAAGTCCTCAGTTCTGGCACTGCCACCACTCAAAACCAGTTGCTCTTTCAGAACTAGAGGACTCCTCCACTGTGTAGGACTTGGTTCTCCCAGACTGTTTTTGTTTTATGGATCAGATTCAATGGCTTTTTTTTTTTTTTTCCCCCCCAGGGAGCAAAGGCCCACAAGGGAAGAATTGGTTCCAAATAATTGCATTTACACAGTATGCAAATATGCACTTGCTGAGTATTGACATGCTGCTTCCCAGGTGGTTTCCTGGTGGCTCCTAAAACATCAGAAATGGTGAACACCAGCAGAGGATTCATCTGCTTATAGGGATATGGCCCTATTCCTACAAACTACAAGACTGTACAAGCATGACTGTGCCTGAAGTCTCACTAGCTAATCTCAGGTTTTATAATAGTACCCTGCTACCCCAGCAATGTCTTTCAAAGAAGCAAAAATATCTTAATCTCCTCATCCAGCTCTGGTCCCCTCATTTTAATGCCATCAAGATACATACTTGCATGCAGTGCTATCAGAAGAATCATCTGCTTGAACAAACCTTCCAGCAGAGCAATCTGCAGGACAATGAGCACCACTGCAGCAAAGACCTCATCCATGCTCAAAGCACGGTCCCCAGAACTCATGGCATCGCTTTAGTCAGCACATTCAAAACACTGAGGGTTGGCATCGCCGGAGACTGGTATTCCTGACTGTTCACAATGGTTTGGCCTGTGGTCTCTAAAACTGGAAGCTGAAGTAACAGGTACAGAGAAAGAAAGAAATCAGCTAAGTATTTCCCAGCTGTGTAATAGGGAAAGATGGGGGTTCCCAGGTCAGATGGGGTGTCTCTGCTATTAGGAAGAAGAGGGAAGAGCAGGTCAAGGGAGAGAGAGTTTGTATCTGGAAAACACAGAGTAAACTTCTGCCAAATCCTTTGAATTTATTCTCCCTTTCTTGTTGTGCTTCTTTTGAACTGACATCAGCCATAGGCAAGAAATTGGAGGCAAGAAGCTTTGGGGATCTTGATTCTGTTTTGCAGGCAGTATTTCCTTTGAATTCATGGGCTTTTAGGGAGATAAGAATGATCATATGTAATGAGAACAGGAGGTCAGCACCTCATCTCTGACAGTAGTCAGTAAAAAAATGCTTTGGAAACAAGTATCAGAAAGGGAAGAGCAGTTGTCCCACACCCAGCCGGCTTTTAGCCCACAGTAGCTTAGGGTTTCTGAAGACAGATGTTGCATCCATATGGCTTCTGCAGTGAACAGGCACTGTTTGTGCTGTTTTCCATGAGTTTGTTTAATCCTACCCTTTGGAAGTTTTAACCACCACAACATCACCAGTGAGGCATTCTGCAGTGCCATGAAGCCTGTTAGAAAAGTGGTTCCTCCTGCTTGCTTTGCGATTGCTCTTGGGCCATTTCCTTAGGCAATATCTAGTCCTGGTTTTATGGTATAAAGTGAATAACACCTCCATGTTCACTTCATAACTACCAAGGGCTCAATCCATGTCCCCTCCTTGCTAGCTTCTTTCCAACAAGTGTCTTACTCTCTTTGAGCTGCCCATTTTTTTTTTTTTTTGAAACCTAACGCTACATTTTGTGCAAATATTTTGCTACAGAAGAGAAAATACTTGATTTTGGAAGTGTCATTTTAATACACACAGCACAAATGTTTATAAATACATACCTGCACACAGACAGGGCACTTGTCAAAACACATTCAAAGGATACCTAGGTTCTTTCATGTATTACATACTCAGAGTGAAAATAACCAGCTATATTTAACCCAGATCCAAGCCCAGACTAAATTATTTTAAAGGTCAATTAAAGAACAGAAAATCTCACTAGCTAAGAGATAAAAAGCTCCCATTCATCAGCAATTCCAAAAGCTTTAACAGAACTAAAGCACAGAATGAGAAATTGTAATTAAGTACAATTTCACATAAAATCATTGACATCTCCAAGTTTCTATACCTGCCAAGACCTGAATTCAGATGACTGCATTTGGCCTACAGCAGTTGATGGAAACTCCATCACTCACCGCGCTGATGTAGTTGTTTGGAAAGCAACGGCTCTTGGCAGAGAAAATACATTTCAGCTTCTGTTGAATGACTGCACATATGATGAGCAGAAGACGAGATAGACCAATAGCCAGTGCTCGAATTTGGATTATGTTTTGGCTAGTGCTTAAAGTTCAGGTCTGAGGCCAAGTGAAGGCTAGAATTTAGCCTGCAATGTAATCCTGAAATCACATGGACTCTTCTCCTCAGGTATTGGACTCAGTGGCAGAGACCTGGGGGTATTTTATCCCTTGCAGTTGTGAGTCCATCACTTTGGCGGGCGCCGCTGTGCTTGCTGCATTCCTGTTCTTTGGCCCTATGTGAGTCAGTTCTGGAAAACTCTTATTTGACCACAACTGGAAAAGAAAGAGAGAAAAAAACCCAAGCCAAAATCCACAGATCAAATATGTAAGATGGGTTTGAACCACAAAGTCCAGTTTTCTACCCTGACAGAATGCATGATCTCAGCTCAGAGATCCCACTGCAGTCCCCGCAACAGCCACAAACTGCCGAAGGAAGCACTCACAGAGCCAAGACCCCGCTGCAGTCACCCAACCTGAGCCAGGCAGGTGAGAGCAGTCCAACCAGGAGAGCAATGAACACAGCGAGCCGAATCACTGAAGAAACGTTGGGATTTGTTCTCTCTGACTGCTTAGAAAAGCTATTTCCAGAACTTAACACCTTCCTTTAACCTTAGAACACCTCCTTGGGTAAATATAATCACCTTCCAGGTTTGGGCCTTACACAGAAAGAGATCAGTCCACATAGGAATGATATTTAGCACAGGTCACAGTTTAAAATGCCATCAAAAATATCTGGAAGGGCATTCACGTTTCAGCTTTGCCATCAGCCCTAAGGTGAGGACACCTTGGCGTGCCTGCTCAAGGCATGGACTTGCGATGTGCACCAGAACATTTGTGCAATAAGCAGAAACAACAGCCCAGCTCCATTTCTTGTGTTGTCTGCGATTTCTTAACGTGTCCAACACACTGGGAACCCGTTTGAAAAGCAGGGATGGAAAACTTGGAAAGCAAATGGAAGTGAAGAAAAGCCCTTGGTGTAATTTTACAGCGTGTGAAAGACTTAAAGCAAGAAACACAACCAGACGCCACAAGGAAACTACTTTCAATTAGTTCTGCTTTGTGTTATACCTACTGATGAAAAATAAAAACAAATTCATTCTGTCAACAGCTCTATCTATAGCATAATCCTTAAATGAACTCATCCGTCAAACTGGTCTCCTCTGGCAAAACACATTACAATCCCTGTTTCTCAGCTGTGTGAATCAATCATCTGTTTCCCAAACCCATTGGTCAACATCTTGGGAACCCAATATATTTTTATTGCGCTAAACAAGCCAGTTGCAGGGCACCAACTTCACCACACCACCTATGTACAAAGTGTCCATCTATTAGCAAACTGCGATCTCAGGGGAACTATTCCCCCGTCAAGGTTACATGGTAAATGTGCCTGACCTGGAGTAAAAGCAAACCTCAACCTTCCCGCCTCAGCAGTGTATGTTGGATAACCAAGTTACGAGGCTTTAAAGAAAGATCATTTTAGCCACATTTTTAACAATATCAGAGTCTATTGAAAGTCTGGGCTACCAACAGGTTGGAGAAAAGCAAGATATGTCCACAGTGTGGCAACCAGCCTCTTCCAGGATGAAGACCGACCATGGACAAACTCAAGGGAACTGTGTGCCCACTTCAGCAGGTACCAAGCCTCCACTGCAGAGGAACACTGAAGTGGCCTGTTGGTGCATACAGATACCAGTAAATTTCACTGCAGAAAGCAGCAAAGGCAACAGGACTCATACTTTGGTGTAGATTTTGACAGCTCAGATGTATCTGCCCAGGGCTTCCAGACCCAGCCGGTCTCGGCGCCGGGCCTGGCAGCCCAAGGAGGAGGAAGGGAGGAATTCATCTGAGCTGAAACCAAAGTCAGACTTCCCCGAGGAACAAAGCCATGGCTCCTGGACACGCATACACTGGGGGAATCTCAGGGCAGACAGGTGCCTGGCCCGCGTCTGCACGCAGGGACAGACGGGGAGTTTTGTCAGCTAAATGTCTCCAGTGCCGATACCCTTGGGAGGAATGAAAAGTTCCCAGCAGAGCTGGCCAAAAAAACAAAGCAAACAAGGCATGTATCACTGGAGAGTCAAATAATCCCTGTGCAACGAAGTCAGGCTGGAGGAATGAAACCTCACTGCTCGCAGGTAGTGGCTGCCGAGGGTGTGTGCTGTGGAACCAGCCTCTGGCAAGTCATCTGGTGTTCATCTTCCCTAAACCCACAAATAACCACCCCAAATCCCCTGACATCACCATGGAGAAGCAGCCTCACTCTCTTTCCTCTGTCAGAGGAGCCACACGCACATCAGCACAAGCAGCAGATGGGATGCACTTAGTTCTACCCAGGAGCTCCCTCCCTTTTTTACTGAAGGACCTGCTATAATTCCCTGCCCTGCACAGTGGGCTGAGCCATCTGCCCTTCTTACCCTCACTGGCTCATTGTTCAAAAGCTCATCTGTAAACAAAGAATAAAGACCTGATAAGGGCATCACAAGATTCAAATATTCAAGCCTCCGAGTCAGCCCCACATGTCACTTATGAACTGTTGTTGAACACCATGAGGTTTTGGACAATGATGCTTTGAGCACATCTTCGCTTTGCTTTCTATGTCTCAGAGCTGCTCTGCAGTTGCAAGAAGTAAAAGGGTTTTTCTTTTCAAAGATGAAATTCTGTCTGCTGGCACAATCTTAGAGCCTAAAGCCTCTGTACAAGTATCCGGTATTGCTAATTCATACCAAAGTGGTGAAAACTGGTGACGTGGCACAGTTCTGCTGCTTACCCAGGACTCCAGAGTCAGATTTCGGTGTAGACATGGGATCACGTAAAAAAAAAAAAATAAAATCCACATCAGTGCCATTAATGAAGCATCAAGCAGGTACTTGAATTCTGATGGAGATAAATGTAATCTGTTCCACTCAAGGAAAAGTGAAAAATACCTTAAATGTTCATAGCATTTTCAGAAAGAAAAAGTAATTATTTAGATGAGGCAGACAAGAACTAACATCAAAACCAGTCCCTGTTGGTCACTTCCCAAAGTCTCCAGAGGAAGACAGCGGGTGTCCAGGGACAGACGTGGGCCTGGCTGTGTGGCCGAGGCTGCTTTGGGCTTTTCCCACCATGATGACAGTGGGTGCAAGGGCAACATTTTCCTACCTCAGAACAACCTTTGTTTTGCTGAGGATTTTTGGCATAACCAAAGAAGCACGATCCAAGGCAAATCATTAAATCCTCAAGAACAGCTTAGATAAACAAGGGTCAGCTTGCTCAGCATAAAATATCGATGGAGGGGCTGGGGGCTCACAGAGGACTCTGCTGCAGACCCTCAGCTTTACCATCAGGACATTTGTGCTCCTGGTCCCTGCATCCCACTGTCCTCAGGGAGCTGCCCTGAACATTTGTGCCCTTCACATCCCTGGGGTGGCGATCACCCCCCAGGCCCGGCGCTGAGACAAGCTATAAATATTCCTCCCAACCTTCCCTCATCACTCAAACCCCTGGCACCTCAGCAGTGGCTGCAGCCTCTGTGGAGCAACCCACAGCCCCAGGCCAGCATGGGGGCACCACCTGCTTCCCACTCCCAGCGGGATGCCCGCGGATGCTCCAAGCCCCAGGGGAGACGGGACATCCCGGCAGGCTCTCCCAGAGACACTGGCAGATTAGCAGCTCTATTTTTCAAGCTGATCCTCTCCCACCCCCTCCAACTTCATTCAACTTACAAGAATTTAAGATAACTTGGCAGGACAGGCAGGACCTATATATAAACCCCAGTGGCCATTTCGTCAAACAGACCCCAGTGAGCAAATGGCCTCTGTACCTGGAATGTGGGTTTATGCAAGTGACAGGTCAGCAAAGCAGCTGCCCTCTTTCCTCGCAGCACAATGGGGATAGCAGGGATGCCATCAGCACTATTTTTTTCCTACCCTGCTGTGCATAAAAAATTTATTCTTGGGACATTATGGAGCAGGGGAGTAAAAATAGATATGCAGGTTCAGCAAATGGTTCTCTCCACTCCATGTGTTTCAACTTTTTTTTGCAGACACTAGAAGCAAAGAGTTGTTAAACTAAACTATTAAACTCTGTGTTTACTCGACAGCTCCTGATAACGACACTGGCTGCTTTCTGGGCTCATTTTAAAAGTGTTTCCAGGAACCTGGGCATTTCTGCAGTTCTGATCAAACCAGAAAAGATGAGTCTTTAAACAGGCCGGCCTGGGTGGGAAACATCAAAACACTTGCTGCAATGGTCCCAGCTGAAGCTGAATTTCACTTATCACTATCAGCAGCAACTAACGTTAATCACATGGTAAAGAAAGTTAGAAGTGAGGTTTACTTTGCTCCAAGACCTCTTGCCTGGAGGTGAGCAGCCTGTAGAGCTGTCCTGGGCACAGGTCCCTGTCCCTCATGCTCCTGCCACCCCAGCCCAGAGCCCCGGAGGTGTCCCTGCACTGGGGCCAGGTGGGAGGCAGCTCCTGCAGCCACTTTGGTGAAGTTTTGGCTCAGTGAAGCCCAGCAGAGACCAAACCAGCTGGAGCTGCTGGGATGCAGCAATAAACCTTGCGGCTGCTGTGCCCATGCGGTGCCCGTTGCAGAGGGCTGTGATGGCCAACTTTGCCTGGTCCCCAGAGAAGCGACAGTGGTTAAATAATCCCAGCGTTAACGCTGGTGGAGTTGTTTTGGTGAAGCAGCCTGGGAGGTGCCACACTGGCGATGGGAGTGTCTCCCACCCACTGAGCCACCCCCTGTGACTTTTTTAGGCCCTTGGGGACAGACGAGTGTGTTTATGATCAGCTCAGAAGGGGCTGAGTGACAGGCTTTAACCTCAGGCTCTCCTCTGGTTTCCTTGAGGGCAGAGGATGAGGCTACAAGATGGGTCACCACAATAGGACCATCGTGGGGGGTGAGGGCAGACCAGAGAACCATCACAGGGAGGCGCAGGCAGCTGAGACACGGAGGGTGACAGACAGACAGACAGCGGGGCTGATGTCTCCATCCCAACCCCACAGACCCCCTGCACAGCAGGGATGGTGCCACATGCCTGTGAACATACACTCTGCTCCAGGTCAGCAAAACAACACAGTTTCGAGAGACAACCCAGCAAATCCTTCCTCTCCCCTTGCTCTCTCCTCCCTTCCACTCTTGGCTACCTTCCTCCTGCCCCAGCGGGGGGGAAAGCAGGGCCAGGGAATCCCTTTGCCTTGGTGAGCTTTAGCAACCTACAGCAGTCCCATGGCTGCTCCAGGACCAGCCCAGTTGTGCCAGAGCCCAGCCCGAGCAAAGGGAGCCCCTCTTTAGGGGCTGGATCCAGAAGATTCAGGCTTCATTGAAAGTCTCCAACATTTAGGCTCCTAAACACTTTCCCAGCCTCAGGACAACAGCAGAAAAGGGGACCGATCCTCAGGCACCCATGTCACCCTTTATCATCACTCAAAGCCCCCAGTGAGCGACGGGGTGCTGGGTTGGGACTGGTTTGCCAAAGCTGAGCATTAAGCAAGCCCCGGGGTGAGCAGTGCCAGAAACCGTGCAGAAATGGAGGGCAGGCTCAGCTGTGTCCTCCCACCGAGCTGGGTTGGCACAGGACAACAAAGATCTTTTAAATTCACCAAATTACTGAGAAAACCTCACCTGTTTTTACAGGCAATATCCATCAGACTCTGCTTTTTAGGTCTTCCCAGTCAAGCACGTTCCCTCTGCAGTGCAGAAAGGGACTTCAAGCCCCAGATTCCCAAGAGCTCACTTAACAGCAAGCTGTAGGGACTGGAGAGACGACAAGGAATTTTAATAGAAGGCAAATTAAGCACTTTATAACTCACTTCCAAATTGATTTATATGGCCAAGGCTGCTCTGCTACCCTTTCACAGAGGAAAGATCCCTAAAGCAAACACTTTCAAAGGACTGATCCAACTCTCCTTGAAATCAGGAGAGGCAAACCCTGCAAGTCAAAGCTGGGGCTAAAACGTTCATAAAAACCTCAAACCCCTCAAAATCACCACTCAATAGATTGCTTCCGCAGTCCCCTGAATCTGAGATGCTGGTGCCTAGCGGATAATGCTGAGCTATCAAAACACTAATGTACGTGGAGTTTCTTTATGCCTAGTGAAATGCTGTGCTTAGCATTACATTTTTAAAAGACTCAATTTCTCGGCATTAAGGTTCATTTCAAAGCAAGGAATTTCACTCAGTCTCTCCTGGGACCCCTAAAGCCCTCGTGTTTGTATTCCACCCCCACAGAGGGAGTGAGGGGTGGCGGGGAAGTGCTCAAGCCAAATATTTCCCCCTTTGCAGCATGCTGGAGAATGTGCGGTGACACCTCCACTCAAAGGGAAAGGCCTTGTTTAGACAAGACGTGGCAAACATGAGGCCCCTGCCCTGGTGGAACAGCTTCAGTGGCTGGAAGAAGGTTGAATATCAACTTCCAGAATTTGTGGGGAAAAAATATCTGTCCATGGTTTCCATGTAGTTCCAGCCTGAGGCTTTGCATCCCCTGGGGAAACATCATTCCTTGGCTTCTGACCCACCAAATTGAACTGTCAGATTAAGGAATGGCAAGACAGACGTCTTCGACTAACATTTGGCAGCCAGGCCGAGACAACATCTCTCCATAGAATTCTCTGATTCTCTGATTCCACCATCATTCGAGTAATCTCCCCTTGGAAAAGGACCAGACGAATGTTCCCGTTGCTCAGATGGTTCCAGAAGAAATAACTTGTAAACATCAGCGGAAACTGTGCCAGCAAATACCAAAAGGAAAACTGTACCACTTCAACAACTACTTTGGAGCTGGCTCCAGCAGCAACACTCTGACGAGCATTAAAAATGACCGTATCCGCGCAGCTCCCTGTCCCACCATGGCTGCCAGGGAGCATCGCAGCCCTCATGAGGCGCACCTCGTTGTGCAATGTTGTCCCCCAAGACATTGACCTTTCTCCCTAATCCCATCTGGTGATCACGTTGTGCAAGAGGCCTGGTTGCCCTTGACAGTATCATGGCTCACGTAACAGCTGAGGCTCTTCTTACTCATCCCCACCTCAAACCCTTTCTGACCCTTGGGATGTGCTGTGGTAACAGCCAGCAACCCCAGAGTACCACGGGAATGACTCAGTTGGTCTCAGCACCCACCAAATCCAAAGCACCTCACTTTCGTGAGACAGTTTATATCCATTGATACAATAAAAGGGCTCTTAGCGCTTCACTCTGCCTTTCCTTACTACTAGTGCCTGGCAAGTCACAGTCCGCAAGCAGGACCTTGCTGTGCTGCATCACTCCTGAGAAGAGCATGTGTCCAGGAGGGGTAAAAGGACTCAAGTCCTGAAGATGCAGCAATATTTGGGGCATAAATTCTACATATCTTCATTGAGAGAAATGCACACAGTGACCCTGTACTCAACCATGTAGATATCAAAAGGCAGCAAAGGCTATAATCCCGCTCTGGAGCCTGGGCAGAGGAACGGACTATGGAAGTGTTGAGTCTCAGACGCTTTCTAGCAACCTAAACTCTCCCCATTTGAGCAAAGTCACCTCCAGACAGACCTTCCATCTGCACCCATTAACCACCACATGCGATTTCACCTATAGCTCTCCGCACCTCTGAACTCCAAGCCCTGAAGAACTGTTCCAGCACCCGGTCAGGGAGCAACAGTGGAAATTCCTCTGCACCCCAACGCAAAGCTCAGGGGTGAGGGGGCCTCCAGACAGGCTCTTGTGACCGCGCAGTGACTGGCAACTAAAACAGACCAAGAGGAGGAGGTCAGTGCTATTTCGGAAGTTCACCCCAATGCCATACAGACACAGGTAAACAGGTTGTCCCTCGGCACAGCTTCCCCCCAGACCATCTCTGTGTCTGCATTTGGTACCCACCAACATGAGCCTGATTCTGTCTCACTGCTCAGGCTCTTCAAAGCTTAGGCCTGAAGGATCAAACATCAATTTATATATTTAGAGAGGTAAACAGTAAAAAGCATGAATTCAGCTATTTCTCCCTTTAGCAGGGATGGAAGTTGTTCATCAAAATTCTGAAACAAAACCCTGAACACACCTCCCATGAGCTATCCCCAGTGCCAGACCTCTAAGAAGTTATGAAACACACGGGCTACTTAAACCCTTCCTACAGGACATTCACAGCCATGAGCTGCACAAATCCAGCTGGGGAAATGCTACGCCAAAGCCCTGCTTCCGGGCCAATGTACAAAATGAAACAGCAGAGCACGACCGGAGGAGGTAAGAATAAGGCCTGAGATTTTCATGGCCCTCGACTCCAGCCCTATGGGTTCTGCGCCATCATAACCACATCCCAAATCTTTTCTCCATCCCTGCGTGTAAAGCCCATTATTGAGCAAAGCTACCTGGGAGGGTGGAGAGACTGGGCTCCTGGGAACACCATCCCACTCCAGTTGATGGAGCAGCAAGACAGGGCAAGAGCCTGTAACAACTGCCCCGAGCTTTCAGGGCTCCTTAACTCACCTCTGTGATGTGCTACATGATGCATGGAGCAATTTCCACCCTCAGTATCCAGAAAAGTAGTTCTCAACCTGGGCTGATTAGCCACCACACCAGGCTCCCCGTTCGTCGTATAAATCTAGTGCCTTCGATTACATCATGCCAGAAAACTGAAATGGAAGTCAGATGGTGAAGGCATTAATGGCAGCACTGTAAAGGCTCAACAATGCAAACCTTCCCAAAATGAACTGTCTTGACCTTTGCCGGGCTGACAATAAAAGTGTGACATCATGTGCAAACGAGCTTTAAATTTAAACCAGGTGCAGAGAGCTGCCTGGTGTCATGCGGCTGCTGTATAAACCACTGACATGCGAGCAGCAATGCCGGAGGCAAGAGAAACGCCAAGCACAGAGAGGACCCACTTGGCAACAAAACCAGGTACCAGCAGCTGGTGTTGTGCATGACCAAATTCTGCATCGCACTTGAAAATGCCGGGCTTTGGGCTATTTGGTACCAGTTCTAGTTGGGGCAAACATTTATTAAGTAAAACATAAATTTGCTGATACTCATTTCCACGTGTGTGAGCATTCATACAGCTCTGGAATCAAGCCAGCAACACAATAATGAGGGGTTTTTTTCCATTTAATACTTGTATTCAGAACTCCCTTAGACCTTGCAAAGCGCTTGGGGCTGTGCTCACAGGTTGTCAGTCCCAGCTATCAGAGCACACTGCGATTTACAGCCAAAAAGCACGTCCCTACCCCAGAGCCCTTCCAGAGCAGCCATCATCCCTGTCGCTACTACCCCACAACAAGATGTTCTGCCTTCCCCAGCTGACCCTAACCTTGTGGCACAAGGTGGCCCTTCCCAAACTGCCCAAAACAGCCGTTTTTCACCCTGCTTTGTGCTGCCAGGCCAGCCGGGCACCCACTGTCAGTGGCCCGGAGGCAGGGCTGGCATGGGGCGGCATGCTGCACAGCTACGGCCTCCGAGATCTCTTCTGCTGCATCTCTGCTTTTACACAGAGGAGCAGAACAGCACAGAAGAGGCAGGTTTGTTGTTGATGAAACCAATACCTGAGCGGACGTCAGCTGCGGTTCTTGCTGGAAAAGTTATTTTCTGCATCCTTTCTGTTTTGGAGAGCATCGTTCAAAGAGTAAAATCAAGCACCGAGAGCAGACAGGTCCAGGAGGAGCAATTCATAACTGCTTCCCAGACGACATCTCGCATCCATTTTGAGCTGGGTGCTGCGAGACATTGCCTGCAGAGTGGAGCAGGGATCATACAGAACTACGTAGATGAACGAGAGCACATGTAAGTGCACAAATACGCTACCACCACCAAACCAGGAATGATTTTTGAGAACACCCTCCTTCCCTGGCAAAAGTGATGCCACCGCCTGAGCTGGGGCTAGCAGGAACACCACTGCGCATCAGAAATGAACCGCAGAGACAACGCTTGGTTATTTCACTAACAAGGCACATTACGCACAAAGCAAAGATGACAGTCGCATGAGTTAAGCAAGTACTGTTCTTTATTTTCTGGTTTATGTGGAACATGCCCTGCCTGTTCCACAGGGAACCTGAGGGAGGGAGAATTCAAAATAGGAAATCTGTTGTACAACATACAGGTTTGACATGAGCTAGGCAATTTTTACACACAGATAATTTTTTTTTAAGAATTCCAATTCCATGAGGCATGGTTGGATGATCACTATTGAAACACAAATACAAAAACCACCACCATAAACTGTAAAAATTAGGCAGCACTTGTAATACTGAAAATTCTCTCCCATCGGCAGTCATTAGGAAGTAGCAGTAAACGTGTCCAAAGGTTTTTCAGTATGCACAGCACCTACAACTGATGTTCAACATTTTCAACATGAAAGTCAACAGTAAAACCATAGTTTCATGTAAAGTGTTAAATTAAATCTAATTGAGAAAGGAGTTCTACAACAATCAATGTTACTTTAGCTCCTGGACTGATCTGAATTTCAATCTTTAATTAGAGAGCACATTGGGATGCCCACTATAGAACTAAGATTAATTTTCATCTCCTTAAGTAGGGACATTTGGAAACAACTGGATTAATCTTCAAGTACTTTAGTGATGCATTGGTAAGTATGTCCATCCCTATTTTTTATAGAAATATGAGTGTAAGCCACGTGCAGACCCCAGGCTGCTGAATTGGCAGGACTCAGAATTCTGAACCTCCCTTTGGCTCAGGAGGGGCTCAGGAGCTGGCCTGCCAGAGAGGGACACCTCCATGGTAACAGGGACATTGCTGACACTTCTATCCAGAACAGACATACTTCTGTCCCCCCCCACCACATGTAACGCTGAATGTACTCATGCTAATGAAAGCGTTTCATATTCTTCACAAATAATCCTCAAAATTAATTTTAGGAATTTATCTGAAATGAGACTGGCCATACTGGGTCAGGCAAAACGCCCACATCAGTCCACAACCCTGCTCTACTTCTGTCCCAAGAGATGCCCATGGAGCCTCCAAAGAGGCAAGTGGGGCCTGACAGCTGCCCTGCGTCCTTGCAGCCCCCGTGGACTACTGCTGCTGGAGCACTGGCTTCCAGAGCCATACCCAAATGGTACTTTGCGCAGCACGAGAAACACACTAATAAAGTACAAGCCTGTATTCTCTCATGCAAACAGCGTGCTTGCGAGCTGCTCGAGGATTTAACGTTTACCCTAGCAGCTCCATCAGAGAGATCCCATTGCACCGTCGTGTTTTCCTCCTCATTAGGCGGGTTGCAAGGGTAGGAAATACAAGCACCTTGAGCATGACACAAATGATTTAGGAACTCCACATCAGCAGTCTTCCCATGTTGCAAAGTTAAGACTTCTCCACGTTCAAAAAGACAAATACACGAACAGACAAGGTGGGCACACCAAAAAGGTCTGCCTAGGCGTAGCACTGACCTCCAGTGATGAGCAGTGGTGGGCACTTAGGGAAGATAAGCCTGCAGGGCATGGATCCGGCAGTGCTTTCCCTGACCCGTACCCTCTCGTCCAGGCTGCACGCCCCGTAACAATCACTCAGACTGCTCAGCTAAGGGCACACTCCTGCTCAGCACCATGTAACCAACACTGAAGCAAAAACTGAAGTGAAGGGGAAGGTGAAAGGAGGGACAGTGAGAGGATAAGACAGTTTCACAGTGTCTCAATTTTCACTGTATGGGACACATGAGAGAATTTTAAACAAACATTGCCATGAAAATCACTATATTAAGATACAAGCTGCTTAGAAACATGGGAATAAAACATGAGCATTTCCCACAATACAGAGGCAGGTTTATAGTGCTTTTGTTTTGTGGTACTCATTCCTACAATGCTGTTTACAAAAGACACTCTCCACACCCAGCTTACCACTGTTCATCTGAAATCTGAGCAGCCTTCAAATGGACAAGGAATGGAAATAGGAGAAAGAGAGAAAACAAATCAAAGGCAACCAATTAATTATCATCTCTTACATTGTTGTTCTTGTTCAGCTGGGAAAAGGCAACCTTTCTAAGTGAGTTCAGAAATGCTGTGGGCCCCTTCACCCATTCCTGTCAAATCTTCAGAAAAGAAGGTTGGAAAATGCTAGCTACAGGTAATAAAGCAGAACCACTGAAACTTATAAATCTGGAAGTTTGGGGAAAAAAAAAAATATGTACACAAGAATAAATATATTTAGCAACTGTGAGCAGAGAGTTCCAGATTGGGGGCCTGTTTTGCTCAAAAAAATTCATGCTAGTGCACAACTGTAGTGAAACCTTTACACAGACACAATGAACAATCTGTGGCAGATGGGAGGATAAAAACTCTCCTTACTCTGCTTTTTCATTGTGGAAAACACTCATAACTTTTTCTAAATTTGGAAACAGAAGTTCTTTCTGCCCCTCTCCCTCTCTCCATATTTTATGTATCATAGAAACATAAAAGTAGCAGTATTTCTAACTCTTTCTCAGGTGAAAGATACCACACATTCTGTAAGCCCCTGTGCTGCTACCCTTTCTGCACCACAGCAAAATGTAGCAGTAGAGCTCCAGCAGAGGTGTGAATTGCTTCCATTCATCCTCAAGGAGAATTAACTTCACTGGTATTCATCATTCCAAACTCTACCCCTTAGGATAGTTAGTTTCTAACCAGGCTAGTTAGGATAATACTCAGGGATGAAAAATAGTAATGTAGTGATTTCCGTAGCATTACAGGAATCAACTGTAAAATTAACAATGTATTTCAGGTATTTTCTCAGTCACATTTTTTAAGACAAATGCACACAATCCCAAGTGCCTGTGAACAAAGAGAGCGTTACAGTGCAGGGCAAGACTGCTTTTTCAGGGGGACGAGGAAAGGACAAAAGCTTAGCAAAAAAACTTTGCCATCTTTCTGCACCTTCACGGATAATCTAAGTCTTCAGTGTTAAGTCTTGCTGGTTAGAGTTTAAAATAAAGTGACTGCAGTGAATACAAGTATTACTCTCTTGTAGCATACTATTGAGTATGATAAATGAGAAACAATTTCCATAAAATTTCTAATAAATACTCCTCCTAAATTCTAGTGTCTGAAAAAAAACCTATAGTTCATTCACATGAATGTAAGGTCTCCTGCTTTCATAAAAAGTTTTGGTTCAGTCAGAAAATCACTTCCTGATGTACAGCTCTCATTGCTTTCCCAAGGTACGCTTTTATGAGGTAAATATTCAGCTTTTTACACTACTGCCAGAGATACGCCGAGTGGCTGAATCCCTATAGCATAACGAAGCCTGTGAAACACAGCTATTCAAGGGGAGCCACAGGCAGGAAAGCAGCTACATCTGGTTATCAGGAGTTAAACAAGCTGGGAGAACTGCAAGAATAAAGGCAAGATGAGGAGCCTCAACCATTAACACTCACAGGATGCTGAGAAAGCCTGATCCATCCCTTGATCAAAGGATGCCAGAGACCTCTCAAGTGAGAGGCATCCCCTGTGAGCACACACACACACACACTTTAACCTGTTGAAGCAAAACTGCTGGGCAAAGTGTGAGGTTTTATGAGAAAAATGTGCTACCTAATGGCTGCTGCTGCTCAAAAAGGTGGTCCCACTCCTACCACACCCCTCACTTTTCTTGTCCCCTAAGTGAGCTCACTCAGTTCCTTTTTTCGGCAGAAAACGTGTCGCACCTTGCGGTCACATTGGTTTTCTGCCAGTTAAACACGCCGGCCACGAGCCACTGCCAGTGCCACAGTAGTTATGAACTTCTGGCCAAGAGTGGACATGCTGTTTCTGGTACTGACAAACTATTAGATGGCTCACCTTGTGTCGTAAAACCTCTGCTAGAAACTTTATTTTAAAAATAACTGTAGTCTTTTCCAGGGATCCTACCAAAACTTCTGAGTTAGTTCCCAGGCCCCACCGCACATCTCTATTTCTATATTAAACTCAGAAGTACAAGAATATTCCCCAGGCAAAAAGGATTCCTGAAGCAGTAGTACCAGGCTGCACCACCTGGGTGCCTTCAGGCCAGCTATCAAAGATGAAAAGTAACTTATGGATCCCGAGAGAGCTGAGTGATCTGCTGGCATCCTAGTTTGACAGCTCAGGAACAGAAAAGATGATTCCCACTCCGCTACTTGCTGTTTCTCCCTATTAGACAGGTGAGGATCAAGCACATTCAATCAGGGTTATGTTAAAGTTGGCACATCAATCAGCATTTCCCAAATCCCATGTGACAATTAAAAAGGTTAATAGCACAGAACCACTGCTGAGAAGTTAGAAATGCCAGGCTCTGAGGCACCGCCCCTATCTCAACTGATAAAACGTAAGTCAACATATTAACAGAACTGTCTCAGCAGGACTTTCTAGCACGTCAACTAATTTGCTAACTGTGCACATTACGGACTGAAACATTTATTTAAATGTCGCTTACTAGCTGCTTTCATATTAGATAAACGTATTACTGCGCTCTGATTCACTTGTGACTGATTCCACTTCTCAGATGTAAAAGTGCTAAGCTAAATTAAAAGAAATATTGCATCTGGAAATAATGAAGAACTTTCCCACTCTCTGAGGCTGAGGTCTAATTTCTTAACTTTACACAAGCCATTTCTGTGGGCTTAGCTTCCTTAGGGCATAAAGTCTCTGAAGAGATTAGGCTATTTTAAAGACAGAAGATCCCATCTGACAGAAACAAATTTTAAAAACCTTACCACACTATCAGCCACTGTTTTCATTCTACTAATATGATGAACTTTTGTGGTGGGCACTCAATATCATATTTAACAGAGCCGAGTTGGTGCTCAAAACTGCATTCACATTCCATGCAAAAAAAAAAAAAAAAAAAAAAAAAGGAATTATAAAAGGGTACATGGATGTTTATAGAGATCTGAAGTAAAATTACAGTTCCATAAATGTAAAGTTTCCTTTGTCTTCAACAGAGGCAGAATTTTACCTTTCAAGCCCAAACCTTCTCTGACACACAACAGTACATAAAATACAAACCCACTCTATTTCAAATATGAAAAACTTGTACAAATGGGAATAAGAGAGAAAAAGAAAGAAGTCTTTCACTGGGAGGAATACTGAGGTACACTGGATAATATTCAAAAGTAGATATTAATAGAAAAAATGTCTATTATTAACTGCAAAATGGAAATACTTCCTAATGCTACTAAAAGCTACTATGCTAGACGGGCAAAGCCTTCTAATTTAAAAATTACTTCAGCATGATTCAAGTACACTGAGGTATAAAAACTGTATTTAAAAAAACCAACAAATATTATCATGATGTGCCCATTAAACTGGGCTAAGGTGGCTGGTTTCTGGATCCATGTTAGGATAAGTTAGGGTAAACATTTGGAATCAGAAGTTCTTATTATGAACTGGCTGAAATTTTGGAAATTATTCAAGCAATAGAAGTCTTTCATGGTTTACATGCACACATCATAATATGCACATTGTGACTGATGTATATCTACCCATCTCATTTGTCTTTAGAAGAGAAGTTATTTCAAGGTTCTGCTTTTGTTCACCATGTGCACTAAACCATTTTTGCATTGCAGAAATTCTCAAGAGACCTTTTTACCTGTCATGATTACATCATTAAAAACTAATATTTTAGAATGGCAAAGACTAATTGTCCAATAACTGAAGAGAGTAATTTAAGATTAAAGAAGGAACATCACTAATGCAGTGAAAGAGAGTTATTTCTTCCGTAGGCAGCTTTGGTCAGCGTTTTCTTTAGGATGTCCAGCATGCATTTCAGCAGTTTTGACACGTCTCTGGTTCTTGCTGTCCTTCTGAAGCTCAGTTCAGACAGTGACAATAGGCTGTTATTGATCAATCCAATTGAAAATTATTAGAACTAAACTGAGAAGGCCAACACAAATGCCAAAAATAACCAATGCACATGCCTGTGAAGAAAGAAAAGCAAAAATTAATGTTTTACTGAAGGAAATATTTTACATTTCTAAGGCCTATTACTAATGATGAAAAACCCTGTATGAATAGGCTTAAATAGTGTCTTTAAAAATAATCTTTAATGTTTCAAATTACTCAGTCATCAAACACAAGGTATCTGCTTAGGGGGAAACTAAATGAAGCCTGCTCTGGGATAGTTTCATTGGGAACTCTCAGAGCAGTCTAGTTTGCTTTCTCACACTATCTGTCAGACAAAACCCAAACCAAACCAAAAAATCATTTGCCCTTTACAACGCTGAATGAATTAAGAAACTGAATTTGTATTTTACTCAAAATAAAATTAAAGTTACAATAGATTCTTTACATTTTTGAACAGCCAGATGATTAGATGATAATAAAACTGCAGTTCAAGAGACAGTAGCTTGCTGATTTATAACAAGGCCCCAGATCTGTTGGAAGTAGGCAAGACTTTAACTGGTCAGAGAGCACCATTATTAGATTTTTCTTTCAGATTCCTTATTTTGTCAATACAAGAGCAGCCCTATGAATCATAAGAATGCCAGAAGGACTATGTATAAACAGTTTGTCAGCATTTTAGCCACTGTCATGAAGTTGCTGTGCTGAGCAGTGGTTAAAATGAAGACAAACAGTTACAGTGCAAAAAGCAGGCTGCTGCATAAATTCCAGTTAGGACTAAAAAAGGAGGGGGGGGAAAAAAAAAAAGGAAGAGGAAAAAAAAAAAAAAAAGAGATGTTTTTGAGAAAGCTTACATAGAAAACAAGCATAAACACTGTTTCACTTAAATGCAGTTTGGCTTTGTCCCAGCTGTCCAGACAACATCAGAGTAACGCGTAAAAACTGAGGAGAAATTGGATTAAAAGTCAACATCTGAAAACTATAGGGAAAAGCATGTATTCAGATAAACGGTCCAGCATATGGACATACTGCTAGTCAAAAATCTCTTGTGAAGGAGTTTCAGAAAGACTAGATCTATCATGAAGGATAAAAGAAAATGCTCACAGATTTTGTGAACTGCAATGAAAACAAGAACTTTGCCCCTTGGATTATGTGCTCTACAGTGTATTAAGATGCATCTAAAATGAGACTGTTTAAATACAATTAGCACACGTGAAAAAAAAGCATACCCCAAGCTTCTGTGGTGATAAAAAGTCCTCTCTGCTAAGTTTAAGATAAAATAGTCCAGGATATACAAAAAGCAAACATGTTGATGTAGTTGAACCTTTAAAAAACAGAAAGTAAGACTTTACTTAGAGCAAGATTAAAGTATATTAGTTTATCATAATATTGAATTTTTTGAAGAAAATTTAAGAAAAAACGAAACAACCACCACAACAACTTACCAACTACTCCAAATACATTCTTAATGTCTGGCACGTACATTGCAAACAAAACAACAATTGTATTCAGTGTTAAAGTGACAAGTATATGGCAAATCCATGACACAGGAAGATGGGAGAAAAATACCATCAATACAGCTTTCCTTGCCTGCATAATATGAAGAGAAATATTGCACGGGTAAATACATACATATACATGTATTTTAATCTTATCTCAACTTCATAACCTTAAGAATTACATTATTCCAGATGTGAAAGAACATTTTAAAAATGAAAAAAAATAGTAATAGTTAAATGTTTTGCCTTTCTGTAGCACAGAGTTTACCTTAGTATTAAAGCAGTATTTATCACTCAGCCATTAGTCTTAAGGAGTTATTCCTTTCTTGCAGGGATAAAAGAAGGTCTGGGGGATAATGCTTTGTCTCTTTGAACATGCTTGGTAGCAAATGTCAGCATGTTACCTAACTGATACGTAATCTATATACGAGTTCTATACACGTAGTTTTTCATGCACAAATTTTTTTTGGTCCTAACTGAATGAATTTTCAGTTCTACCACGGTACTGATAAACTAAAGTACGTTTTTTTTTGTGAAATAGGTCAATATGTGTTTTTAATTTACAATTAAATTGAGTTTTCAAGTGTAAGTGTATTTGTGTGTGGGTGCGTGCATGTAGAAAGGAAAAACCAAGTCAGCAAAACTCAATTTAAGAGGGGAAAAAAACCCCCAAACTAAGAAAACTTTAGAAGTTCTGAATTCTCTAAATTAAAAACAATGCTGTGGGCTAGTTTAATCTGAAATCTGTCTCAAGAGCACAAATTAGCTTAGTGGTTAGTTGTTATTTTGGAGCTCTCATGGAACATATGCAAATATGTGGTCTTTGATCAATCGCTTGACAAGTGAATAAGATACACAAGACTAGATGTGACTCAAATCCTACAGTCTGCAAAGCATTAGCATTACCACTGCTTACTGCCAGCTTCAAAGCGTTTAGGAGTACTCACTGGGAAATGGATGAGAGGGACTGTCAAAAGCACAGCAAACAGGATGGCTACTTTAACAGTCATGATGACAGTATCATGTGGCAGGTACCTGCTGTAACCTTGTAGCAACTCAGAGTCCACTTTGTCTGAAAACAAGAAAAATTAATTGCTTTGTTAACCATTTGAGATGGAAGATTAATTAGCAACGCACTTAAGCTTACATTCAAATTGATCAATTTGCTTGTGACTAATGAGTGGAGGGGAGTTGCAGATACGCATCACTTCGGCCTTACTGATACACTAGGATACGTAACCTCGAGAAAACTGAAAAAACTTCAGGAGGCAAGTCTCTGTAGAGCTTCTGCTGAAGCCAAAGCTACCTAAAGAGAAGATACAAATACAAAGGAGAAAGCATTAAAAAGAAAGATGATGTGACACGAAGCCAAGTTTGCAGTAAAACTCGTTCTATGTGGTTGAAACAGTCAACACTAGATTCTTTTGGTCAAACTAGAATCCAGAAACAAATTCGTTTTGCTAAATTGGCTGAATTGCATTTCCCTTTTTTGCCCAGCAATGTTAAATGACATGCAAGGTAAGATTTCATGATTTGAAAGAAAAGCTGCAATTCTGATTTCAAGGAAGAAAGAAGTGTTCAAAACTACACTACTATATATGTTTTTACTGGGTATAGTTAGCAATATATTGCTGGATGAGGTGGAGAATAACTAGCATCCGTTACACTTCTAAAAGATTTCTTATTTAAGAAAAATAAAAATGAACAAAACTATTGACAATTGAAGACTTATTTTTCCCTATGCCAAATGAGCAGACAAGTGCAACACAAGGACACCTAAAGGCTGTCAGTCTGGATTCTTACAGCACCCAGAGAACAACAGAGGACTGCACTGGCAACACACCCAACCAGGCCCAACACTCTCAGATGACAGCTCTGTGTTCTTCAGCACTACGAATCTCATGTGCTCTCCACCACATGCATATTTAGCTTTGCAAAACCGACTCTACTACAGAATTACCACAGTACTGTACACCACGGATATGCCATCATAAGTGTTATTTTTGTACTATCCAAGGTAGAAGTGGGGCAAAAAAAGTGATGAATCAGTGATGAACCCTTCACCTTTGATTTTTGCCCTTTTAATGTGAAATTTTTCACTGTTAACAACAAAAGTCAGAGCCCTGAAAGTGGTCTGCTACCCTGACTACTATTTTTCAGCATACCTTGACACTATGCTTTTCTGGACTTCAGAACAGACAAAAATTTCCACCAAAGTCCAGCTGCCACATGAAGTTTCAAATTCACAGAAAACAGAACAAGCCATCTGAATCACAGAAAGATGAAGTATGTCTCATTTCAAAGAAGGAACTCTTTTTTTGTTTTCAATTTAAAATAAAATGGTTTACATTTTCTCAGACTGCTGTTTTAGGAACAGGGAACAGATTCTCTCTATTTAAAGAAGTTAATTAAACAAGACAACCAAAAAGTGAAAAAAGGAGAAGCAGCTTGCAAAGGAAAGGGGGGAATCTCTTACAGACATCCAGTGTTGGTTCCAGCATTTTAGGCTCTCAAGTCTAAGTTACT
The DNA here is from genome assembly GCF_031877795.1 of Strix aluco. Classification (NCBI taxonomy): domain Eukaryota; kingdom Metazoa; phylum Chordata; class Aves; order Strigiformes; family Strigidae; genus Strix; species Strix aluco. The sequence continues at coordinate 122,943,758 of NC_133934.1, read as the reverse complement.
AAAAGAAATCAGGCTTGCAGAAAACCAGAAACATCCCCAGTGAAACAGACTAAAAGACTAAGGTCAAGACAGGGTCTACTCCCAAAGAAATTATGACAGTGAATGTAACAGGAACTGGGATGGTTTCTAGGACTGCTACTGGGTTTTTGGGGGATTTTTTTTAACTTCTTGTTGAGATCTCATCTGGAGACAGATGGCTATCCCACACAGCCTGCTGAATCTCTCAGACTCTCACAGTGGTACTCAAAATTGTATTTTCCTACAAACCACACAGAGACAGTAAGTGGCCTATATGCTACTAGGGGTTTCAAGATTCCCCATACAATTTTTCAAAGGATTCTGAGTGTCAAGGGAACATTTTCAGACAGTTATGGGGGGAAAAAGGTGCAAAGCTCCCTAGAAATCTGGAATTATTAGCTGCTGAAAGTCAATATTCTTGATGCCTTGTCAGACGCTATCTCAGCTCCACAATCAAGAAATATAAAACACTCTGAAACGAGAGGAAATCCTAATTGGAACACTTTTGTCTTACTGCCTCTTACAAGAATTTTTATTTATTCCAATCCACACAGGTTAGCATGTGATCATCTTATAAAAAGGGTGAGTTTTCAGAAGATTAGAAGAATTCTCATAAATGACTGTGATGCATTTATGTGACAGCATTTGTATGAAACTACTCCAGAAGACAGATCACCAAGTAGAGGTGACTCAATTTGACAATGTGTGCTAAGTGAGCAAAACACACCATAACACAAATTTACAGCAGGATACACAGAGCCAAATGACATCTCTTAGAAAAGGCATCAAACTGTGATGTTATATGACAGGACACTAAAATTGCTGTATGAAACAGACACCTACTTTTGCCAAGGTTATGATGGACCTTTAAAAAAAGGCCACTATGTAGATAAGGGTTCTGAACTCTTTCTGTGTACTTGGGAAATGCAAGAATGCCAGACAGACAAAGTCATCTTTCTTTAAACTAAAAAACTGTACCCAGAAGTATTCAAAGTCCAAATGCAGAGTTATTAAACTGGTACTGCAGCACATTACCACATAAACTCTACAGCAAATGAAAATGTAAGATGTCTGTAGAATTTGGTAGGGCAAGTGTCATACCCCACCCACTTTTCTGTTTGGTAAATAAAAAGGTATATTTACTTCATTAAGCACTATGTCAACATCTCTAAGAAATGCGCATTTCTTGGTTCAGTTCATGTATCAAACAGATACCATCTCTGGCTCAGGAATGGCATGCAACACAAATTACTAAAGACCAGAAGCATGTACTATGAAGCCCAACTCAAAGCTTTTCCTTTTAAATTTTTAAATCCTTTCCTAGTCTTTTGTCATTGCCCTCTGCTGAAGTCAAGAAACAAAACTAGATGGGTGCTTTCTCTGATTCAAGCCATCTAACTGTCTTAAGTTCCTTGTCAATTTTCTTCAGGAGTCCTCTAGTTTGTCTTTACATTACACATAAACAAAGGTATGATGAAGTAGTCACTTTGTGCAATCCTTTAAAATAAAAAAACTTTCATAAATTGGATGATTCCTGGAAAAAGTTTTTTTCCACTTCCAGCAGATTTCTAGTGGAATAGCTAGTGTTAGTTCCAATTAATTTGTAAAAATACAAAACCAAATCAAAGAAGCCATACATGCTTTGTACCCAAGCTGTATTGGACAGGGAAAAACATGCTGCAAACCTTCATGCCCACCTAACATTAGGGCTAGCTTGCTGTGGGTCAAATTCCCCTCAGAAAAGGCAACAGCCTCAGTGTTCTCAGTGCTTAGAGACTACAAATGTGCTGGGATATTACAGGGTTCATAAGTGATAAATGTTGCTAGAAGACATAGCCTCAGAACAGACCTTTCAAATGTATTGGACAAGCAGACTATTATCAGATCTCAAAATTTCTCAGAGACCATGATAGATCTGTGCCCAGCTTTTAAGTGAAGATATTATACAGTCCAACACATAGTGGCAGTGAGTAGTCTAATTACATAGCGTTAGAGAACATCACCAGACCATCAGCTAGTTTAGGGACTAGTATCTTGTCTATATAGCATTTTAGGGCATAAACCCTGCAAAGTTTAGCGACATTACACGTTGATAAATCAATGAGACTGTAATACTTTGCAGTGTTAGGCACATTCTTAAGTCTTCACAGGCACAAGATATCTGAGGATTCAAGTGTATCAAAGCACAAACAAGCCTCAGGTACTCCAGACAGAATACATTTATCATTTATTATTAGCCTTCATTCTAAAGAATACTTGAAGAATATACTTACCATAGAATGTCAGGTACCCAAACAGAGCAGACATAAAGTAAATTAGGAAACTCAGACCAATTCCTGTGACAGTTACGTTCTGCATTCTACTTTTGGATGGACTAAAAGGCAAAAAACCCCAGAAAATTAGTGTTGCTTAATCTGTATTATGGACTATTAAACACGATGCAATCTATATAGCAGCTTGCCTTTCATAAGAAAGCACTGTCTTAATTTATGGCCACAGAGTATTTCCTGAGGTCTGTGCTGTTAGTAATATTTAGGCTTTCTAAAAGTATTTTTAATCTGGTAATTAAAAGGCACTTTTCATGCAGACAACGTTGTTCCCATCTTGTAGGGAATTCAGACATACCAGAGTATCTTTTAAATCAAAACTTTGATTTATACACGATATATTCAGAGCCAGGAACAGAATCTGGGTCAAAAATACCCCACTGAATCAGATGCGGTCAAATGCAGATTCAGTTACAGCAATAAAAATTAACTAGTAAGTACCTTAGCAAATGACTTTTTTTCTCCAGATTGTCCAGGCCAGGACAATGAACTGACATTGATGATGGAACCATATTTGCTACTTTTCTCTCCTGTAAGAGAGGAAAAGCCAGTACAGACTAAAACTGTACATTTCCCAAAAACATACAAGCTACTTAGTTTGCATTGTTCGATGGCACTGACTTGAAAATAAAAATTATTCAAGATTAATTTAGAGAAAATATCACAGAAACACCATATTTTAATATTGCATATGTTTTCATACGTTACCTTCGGAGCTCACAATAGATGGGTAAGACCGAGGTATGGCAGAGAAAAGAGAAGGCCATAGTTGGTATCGCATAAGCACTCTAAAATAAAAGAAAAACACCTTGTAGGTTGTTTGTTATTACAGATGGTTGGAAAAATATCTGGATGAATTCAAAATTCAGTTCAAGCATTGGAAGTCAGTGGAAATCTTTCCACATTAATGCTTTGACATAAATCTCCACAACACAGAATGGCATCTCTGAATCATTTCACAAAAAATAGACCTTTTCAACTAGTATCTCTTCAAGTGGTGGTCATAACTTACTGTTTCATGATCAGGAGAGGTCACACTGTCTATAAGCCAGCTACTGAAAGGTTCTTTTTTAGCTATATAGAGGCCAAGTACTTGGGTAAAAAAAGTAGGATTTGCCCCAAAGTCAGTGTATGATTCATGAAATTTTTCTATGAAGTATTCTACATTCTAATACCCCTAGCTACCTGTCAAATTACCAATTCCTTCATCCCGACTTCACGATTTTCTTATTACTCCTTCACAAAAATTTGGATACAGCATCCAGAAAATATACCATGCTTTGGCATCTAAAGTTTTAAGATAGTTATATAATTAAAGTTGCAACCACGCAACTAGTGGTATATTATTCCAAAAACTTGTAATAGAAGAGATGAATCACCTATTATAGCTTACTTCAATTGCCAAGTGGAATAAGCTGAACTATAACAAACACTTTTGTGCTGACATAATCAGGCCCATACTGGTAAAAATATGCCACTTTCTACTGATAAAGTTAAAATTAAAAAAAGAAGTAGAGATAAGTCCCAAGATTCTTCAAAGCACAAAAGGCCAGAACCTCACAGTAGATGTTTCTGGTCAAAGCAAAATTTCTTCTTTGATCTACAGATAACATTTGTCTCATGTTTGCATTGCCCAAGCTTCCCGCCCCCCCCACCCCCCCTTTTTCTTGGGAAGGTGGGGGTGTTTTTTTGTTTTCCAGACAAATGCAACCAACTGTGTCCCTCCTAAATTCCACCATGCTACAGGCCTATCCCAAATTCATTCTTTCCTTTTTCTCCTTCTTCTTCACCCCACAGAGACTAGAGTTCTACCACAACTAGAGTTCTCTCCTGCAAGCCTTGATGGGTAGTGACATGATTTAAATGCCACATTAATTAACAAATACCAAGCTGGAATCCAATGAAATGCACAAGATTGCATTAGGCCTGAAGAATTAGCTTCAGGTAAGAAAAAACTAAGTTTAGGTCCAGGCAGTTTCAGGAAACCTGTTCTACCTCGCCAGGAACTAGAAGTGTCCATATAGCCAAGTAGAGTTGACTTCCAGCTGAGGGCATATTAAGTTGGCTTGATCCGACTGCATCATGAGGCTGACCACTGCTGCATCTGTTATACTTTATACTTCGGTCATATTTGCAAAATGTTTTCATAAATGCTAACTTGGACAGCCAGCCTTCACATAAAAAAGAAAGAGTGAGACTGGATAACACTTGGCAGCAGGTATAGGAAATATTTCAGCAGCCTATAACTAGTTTTACAGAAGAATAGCTTACCCTGCATAGAGTTTAAACCCCAGTTCTTTAAAAACCACCACCCCCCTTCAAGTTTGCATATTGTTAATAGAGATTACCTCTTTTGAAAGATGAAAGAGCTTTGCTTTACAATCCCCAGTAGAATTTGAAACCTGTAAGACATGCATGCAAGAAAATGGCATAATGAAAGAATAAGCCCAAACCACAGACATGAAACTTTTTAGATTCTGTGATGATTACGAAAAGAAGGAATTTAAATTACAAGTAATTCTGAAAGTGCTAATGTAAAAAAAGCATTACAGTTACTAATAAAATTAGAAGAACTTCAAAACAGCATGCACTTTACCTGTAAAGTCTCTATGGCACTACTTAGAGGTAGAGGACAAGGGATCGACCATTTTTTTATCATGATCTGCAAAGACAGCATATTTAATGTATGAATGATACCCTAAAGATCAGTTTAAATTTAGGTATACGTAGCTAAAATATCAGACTGTTGGTATACAAAGCAACACCCATATGGGAGCTACACCCATAGTAAATTAACAAGCTTGACCAATAGTTAGGCCACAAGAAGGAAACTTGACAGAAAAACTTGTCAGTGCCATTCCATCCAGCTGCTCACTACGCACAGCTGGCAGCCTTATGGTGTGCTTATCTGGAGGTGGTGCACTGAAATGAGCCCTGACATTAACTGAAATACAACCAGTGCTCCGCATTCACTCTCTCTGTGCTCCACACTAACTGCCTCCCGTACAGAATAGCTGCTGTGTTAGCTATCCCAGGCTCTTTTCCCAAGTAGACAAGCTCTTAACAGAGATAGAGCAGAGCCTAGGGCTAATCTTAAAAGGCAGAAACATATGGTTTGGACTAGAAAGCAAAGGAAAAACAATAAATGCAATTATTGTCCCAGAATGTCATTGGGGCTTTAGCTACACCCTGCTGGTTTAGGGACTGCCAAGTAACAGGGCTGAAAATCAAAGGGAAATTAAAATAAGAAATGTTACCTCCTTTTTCAGGAGCCTAGTTTAAAGTGATAGTTGCATTGCTCTCCTCACCCTAATTAATTTCCTATTGTAGTTGCCTGGCTTTAGAGTTTATAATTCTTTTGAAGCCTAGAGCAAATAATTAAAAACTTAATTAAAGACTCAGATTCATGAGAAGAATAACATGGAAGATAGTGCTTCTCCTGGCTCAGAGAACTACTTTTTGCTTGCAGCCAAGTGGTGTTTCCCAGAGGATAAGGATTAGATGCTCCCTCCTGTCACCAGTGCCAGGAGAAGCAAACAAATGCTACCTCCGGACAAAGCGTGGGGAAAGGAAACTGCGGGTACGTGGCATGCCGAGTCCGTTGTGGCAATAACACACGTCTTAAATGGCGTGACTAAAGAACTCACAACTGAAGGTATAGGACTAGGTAGTAGCTTGCTCAACAGCAGTCTGCACACTTTGTGAAAAAGGATTATCAATGGAAATCCTCCAACCATGTTTCTGACACTAAACTGGCACCGCTTTATACCAGGAGATCTGTTCTTACCTGCTTATTTCATTGGCTAAACTGCCTGCCTCCTGCAATGCGAACTGCAACCTCATCTGAGGAAGGGTGTGAGAAGGGACAAGAACATGCTGGTACATCAAGAAGTTCAACTGAAGAGCGAGCAAAGGAGAAGCAGGAAGGGACCGAACACTATATAACTTGGGCCTCTATCGTACGTAGGCATGACTGTCATGTGGGTCACCCCTGCTCCATCCCTTCCTTGCCTGCACTGAGCAGCAAGAAGCTACGAGCTGAGACACTGATGCAGACCGCTGCTGCTGGAGTGCCACAGCCACACACCCAGGGCTGTGCTACCTCCCCAGGAAGCCCAAGCTTGTTGCCTAGCTGAAGACATTCACGAGGCTGAGAAAAAGGCTAAGAGTTTTTTTAAGGAGATCTCTGTGTATTTAAAGGCACCCAGATAGCAGAAATAAAGAAGATGCTTTGAAGGCTCCAAAGTAGGCGGCTTTGTGGGAAGTCTGGCTAAGGTTGGAACAGGCTTTCTGAGCGACGAAAAGGGGCATGAAGCTAAAGGGCAAGCTTTGGGGAAAAGAAAGTGTGCCTGGCAGTGGCGGGGGCAGGGTCTCCTGCAAGCTAAAGAGCAAAGACATACATAAACACTGCAGAGGGAGGTCAAGACAAGCCAAACCTAAAACGCTGAAGAACATTTTTCTAAAATTAAATTAATACAGATTAAGAACAGATTGAAATGGAAAGAAAAGGAGAGAAAATAAAATGCACTAGGTGCATTTAAAAATCTGTAATTGTATTTGCCCACCTGCTTAATTACTCAAAATCTGTTTGGGTTTCCAATTGTAGTCTAATGAGGTCCTCCCCAACAGGACGAGATTTTTAAGCTGGCAGCACAGCCCAGTTAGCTGAGCAGTCATGCCTGCAGCACAAGCTTCCTCTGGAACTTTAAGCCTATTTCATATAAACATTTTGAGTATAACAAACATTTGGTTTTAAGTGAAAATAACCTGAAGAGAGATTCTAGTTGAAATAAGGTACTTTAAACCCACACCAAAACCATTGCTAAAAAATAAAGTTAGAGGCTCAAAATGTTCTAATATTCTCAGTCGCGTTGCTTTTTCGGATCCTGCGGAGTGAAAACAGGAATCCCCTTATTCCAGCTGTACTGACAGCACTCAGAAAAGAGGGTCTCTCTCTGTGCATAACATCATTCATTACACGTGGCAGGTTCCCAATCTGCCTTACATTTTGTTCTGGGAACATAAACAAGAGATTTAGAAAAATACCATCAGGAATCATTAACACCTTTGTTGAACAAGCTACCAACAGGGCTGCCTCCACGAAAAAGGAAAAATCTGTCTTTACTCTTCACCAATATTCAATATAGCAAGAGGGGAGGCAATAAAAAAAAAGTTTAACGACTGCATTTAATATCTTTTTGCTTAGGATTCAAGTCAGGGAAGTATTCAACAATCAGAAACAAAAATTGCTCAGGACGTCACAGAATCTGGCTTTGAATTAATAGTTACATATATTTGTTTTCCTCCCAGATCAGCTCATCTCAGTGTTTTCGCTTTTTTCCAAGTGAGCACTACAACAAGTATATTAACTTTAAAGGAAGAGATGCTGAAGCACAGAGAGGAGATACGTGACCTGCCAAAGCCCCACAGCAGAGCACAGAGAACAAAGAGTAGTCTCTAGACCTTTTGCTCCATGAACTCACTAGACCATACTGACCAAGACATATGCTGTCTATTGTACCTATCTTTTCTGCAGGCTGTATTAAAACTGTGGCTTGCTGGCAAAAAGCTGAACAGATGGTATGGACTTGAAAATGCACAGAATTATTGTATATGCAAAATATAATTGTATTACTTCCATATGAGTAACACAGTTTTCTTCTGGAACAAATTAAAACATATCTACCATACAGAAATTAACATTGTGCAAACTAAAACACCATTTCAACAGCACATATCACCCACTTCAATTAAATATGAAAACTAAACCACAGTTAATGCATTTGAGTTTCAGTGCCTACAGAAGTCAGAGAGAACATTCTGTGAAGAATACTAGTTTTCTTTAAATATCCATAATGGCTTTTAAAAATTTTGACCTCAGTTGGATTTACTGTGGCTGTTTCTTTGTCATTTAACAACAAAGAGGAAGCATACAAATTTAACCATTTTGTAAGAAATCCATTAGTCTTTGTACTCCTTCATAGTACTTTCTGCCTACTTTTCTGATAGTCAAAACTAAACCCATTCCAGTTTGACACGTCTGCACACCAGTCTTGCTTACACACTTGCCTTTGAGTACAAAATTGTTTTCGAATGCATCCACCCATTACAACAGCTTTCTTCAGAGATGCATACACACATTCCCACTGAAATCCAGGAGCTGAGTTTGTTTTAAAACTCTTGCAACCACCTTCAGCCAAAGGACTATTTTCAGCATTATAGTTAGTGCTTGCTTTTTTTTTTTTTTTTTTTAAGATAAATTTTAGGGGAGAGGTCAAAAGTTAAGGTAATTTATAAATATTACAAATGAATTTCCATTAGCTCTGGAGAGGCTGTGGCTGCTCCTCAGTGCTCAGCTTAGGAAGAATACTTCCCAAGGTCCTACAAACACTGCAATTCTCCAGGGATACCCTAGGGAGATGTTTTGACAGCTTTGAAGTTTGGTTTTATCACATGGTTTAGTTCCTAATGGATTGCCTTGGTCTCCTGGATGGCATGTTTGTTCAACTTGCCTTCAACTCTGTTTATCCCTTTGTAAAACAGGTATTAAATGCAAGTCAATGCAAGCCAGAATGACAGGGGAGAGGGGGAACATTTTTCCAGTCTCCCAAATAAGATCCTTGTTTCTATACCTAGATGACAGAGTGCGAGTTGCTTGGTTGTACTACATATTACACATGCGTAAAAAGAAAAATAGTAAAAAGAAAAATAGTGCAATTTAAAGGCACATTTTCCCTCTTAGATCTGCCTAGCAGGTCTCACTTTTGATATTTGGAAACATCTACCTCACAGGGGCCTTGAGAGGGTGAACATCAGGGTCAAAAAGCCCCACATGGCTCAGAGAAAAGAACTTTTCCTTTCAGCGGGAAAGAAGAATAAGGTCATTGACGTATTAATGAATCTTGTAAACTGCCTTAATGAAGTTCTAGTTTTCTTTGCCTTTTTTTGAACTCTGTCACTCCATTATACATGTAAATTTAATTTATTTGGAGTATATTAAATTTTCTTCTGCACTAGTTGCAGTAAGTAATAGTTAGAAGCTAAGAAAACAGAATTCCATTCCACTACTAGTAGAGAAACAAAAGTATACGTGCCAGCTCCCTTCACTGCACCGTCAGCAAAACAAAAATATTGTTACATTTACCAGTCCAAAATATAATTATTTTAAATCTTTTCACATGCTTGAAAGTTCATATACATTTCCATGTCTCAGCAAAACAAGTGTAATCTGTCCAAGCAAGCACATACTGAACTTGAGGAAAACTCTAAATTTCACACAAAAAGTTAAGGGGGGGAGGGGATGACAATCCATTTCAAACTAGGCTTATGAAAACATTCGAACAATAAGAAAAAAAAATAGATAAGCTGTGCACAGATTTTTTACTTACCACAAGAGCAAAGTACACCATAAAGAAAAATGATAAACTACTTGTGTAGCCAAGAAAGCCTGTAAAATAACAGTAAAAATAAAAGAGAATTTATAAGGAAAGTGATCCTAATGTACAGCTAAAGCTTTACATTTTAGGCATGTTTTCTATTACAGTGCTTGGTATCTGGGGCTTAGGACTCAGAATAACAACATTCCAACTGCCTGTCACAGATCATTTATGTAGTTTTGTAGGGCAGAATTAGAACTGGCTTACCACTAATGGCATGCTGTAAGTAAATGCAGCTCTTTAATGTTCTGCTGTAAAGATTTTATTTTAGTATTGCAGACAAAATACTACTGCAACCCAAGTAATAGGTTAACTAGGCAGGGCTGGAAGGCAGAACACACTACAACAACTTAAGTAATCCCCACCATCACCAGCCCCCTGCCAGTTAAAATAAATAACTAACCCATTAAGTTTTTAAAGTCTTCAATTGTAATTGCTACTAAAGTAGAATAATATTCGCTTCTCTCCTTTAATTACTCACCAATTTTAGGAAGAAGCGCAAGAGGAAAAACAATGCAGACTGAAGTAATCAGTAGCAGCAGTCTCCCATCAAGGTACCAAGACCTGTTGGAAAATTTATTTACGATTGATATAAAGCTCGAGTCCTAAAGAAATATGTTCTACTTTAAAACTGTTATCTTAGACAAAATAACTACTAAGACAAGAAAAATAAGTAATTTCCAGTCTCACATGCTATTTACATGAATTTGTATTCCTGGTTTCTATATTGCGATACAAAGCAGAGCTCCCAGGTAACGAGAAAGCACAGCACCACCCCGTAACGAACCAGCGCTGCAGGCAATGCTCCACAGGCAAGTGTCTGCGTGGATCAGGGGGCTGATGTGTGTAAAGTTATTTCTCAGCAGCATAATACGCAAGTCTGCCTTTACTCAAAGCAATGATCAGAGTGCAAGGGTATTTCTTACTCTACAGATTTCCAACAGCAGTGCTTATGTAGTACACTACATAGATCCTGGATTACACCAAGATGCATATTTACACAACTGGAGGAAACGGCAATATTAATTCTCACTTACTGCTGAAAGCTTCCCTTCCAGTTTATTACTCCTACACAGCTTTAGCTACTGGCCATTTCCAAGAGGTGTGAAATAGAAAGCTCAGCTACCCAACCTATTTGTTTGAAAATTCAGTTATGTTTTCTAAACATACCAACTTTCTCTTCTGTCCAAGTTTCATTACACCTATCATCACAGCATTTAAATAATCTAAGAAAACAACAAGTAAATCAACTTTCCATTAATTTGAAATTATGATTGCTGTTCAGAGGTGATATAAGAAAGAAAAGCAATAACAAGGACTTTCTTATCTTTAACGTTGCACAGTGATCACTCCTTCTTTACATACATCCACACAGGAATTAAAGGACAGAAAGGATGGAAATTATGATAATGAAATTTGCTATAATGTTTAAACATAAAACTAAACATATAAAAAAAGCATCGTAGAGGCATACAAAGTCTTAATGCATTTAAAATCTATTCAAAGTAACAAAATCTCATCTCCAAACTGAGGAAAGTACATATGGGTAAATTGTTAAGAAACAGAAACATCTTGAGGGTGGCTCCCCCTAACTTGGTAATAACCATATCCTGTACTGATAAACATCTTGCACATCAGCCTCTGACTTTACTACCTATAAACACCCTGGCCTTTGACCTTCAAGTTTATTTAGTCCAGGATATGGTTAGCACCTAATAAACAGGCAGCACCTCAAGTTATCATAAGGAAAGTAGCATAACACCTGTGTTAAAGAAAAATTACCATAGACATATATTAGCTACTGTCATACATTGTGGACAGCCTCTGGTGTCACTCATTTGAAAAAATATGTAATATAAATGAACAGAGAAGTTTCAAGGTTGAGGCCATCTTCACTGTATCAAAATCAAAGTAACCCTCGAGTGACAATGTCTACATCAAAAATTACTCAAAGCACATCATTCTTCAAAAATATGTATTACTAGCCTAGGTCTGCTTCTCCTGAAGTGAAAAAACAACTTTGCCAAGATCAGCTCCCTGCTGTAGCATTCTTCACATTGTTATCACTTAGTGTTCACATATTTTTAAACATTTTCTTTCTTTCTAGTATGGTGGATGTTCAGATTCAGAGGAGCAGTATCATAGCAGTAGGCAAAAGTATACTGAATGCTGCACTGTATGTACATGTGGGACGTCTCTTTTAAGTCTCCCAATTCTAAGTGCAGCAAATCCACAGTTGCCATTGTAGCTCAGAAGCTCAGCAGGACAGAGAAAAAATTATTTTGGTTACTTTATGGTAAATGAAAACATTTGGAGGGGGAAGATAGAGGAAAACTGCAATGAGGTGATGGGAAGGAGCAAAAATATTTTTGTAAACAGCTTAGTTTTGGAATACCAATTCTTTTATTTAAAAATATCTCAAAAAACTGAATAGTGGACCATTTACTGGTTATCAAAAAATGTGTCTACTGCTTTCCTCAAAATACTGTTGTAGAAATACACTTACTTTCCAAAGGCAGAATAAATGTTTTGATATTGCCTTGAGAATCAGTTTGATCTGCAAATTTAATCCTATATGATAAAAGCATTCCAAATCTGAAATATGGAATATAAATCCTTGACTCTACTGAAAATGCTTTGGCATGCAGATGTTCCTCCTCCCTCCCCCCTATTTTAACTAAAAGCAGACATTTATAAATTGCTTTAATTTCATTCCTGAATGCAATGGGACAAGAGATTCATGTGTTCTAAATTAGGATCCTACTCTCAGTCCATACCAATTATATAACACACAAGCAAGACAACTTAATTGCATCAATCATATCCTCCTGACAGGGTCATTAAATGTTAACAGAGGGCTCACGAATTACAACTTTTAAACACAATCCTCATTTGAAACTATGCTCATGACATCAAAACTATGTGGCAATCTTGTAATGCAGACAGACTGAAACATCTCAACTCACAGTTAACAAGTGCTCATATTGTATGTTTTTGTTTTTTAATAAAGACACGAAGATGTATTACACACTGGCTCTGAGCCTTTCAAACACATGCACACCTGCTAACCTTGATCTATAAAAATAGTTCAGTGCACAAACTATTCTTTAAATGGCTTTCCCAAATGTATGGCTTGGGAGGGTTTATGCATATAAAATGTTTTCACAGACAGTTTAAATGACACTTGATACATTCTAACTTCAGTTAAAGATAAATTCTGCACCCAAATGAACGTGTATCAGATGCTATAATGACGTAGAACAGTTGTGCAACCACATCTGGAAACAAGTCGTCCAGTTAAAGGAGTTTGATTAAACTAGTCAATATTTATGCCCTTTGCATAAATAAGTTGCTACTTAGGCTTGATATTTGATTATCTATTTTTATGGAACAATTTGCTACAATTTAAAAACTCAGTAAAAAAAATACTCAACATCTCCAAAGAAATACACAAAAACAAGATTATGATCTACCATGGCAATTAGTATGGCAAAATATATGAAATATCGATGTGGGTATACAGAGAAGGTCAGCTGTGTGCAGGCACCTGGAATACTACTTGACCACAGCATTTGAAACATTTGCTTGGGCAAAGAATAGAGGAGTCAAATCGTGTCAAATAGACATCTACCAGTGGAAGAACTCCCAATAACAAGAGGCAGAAAGGCTGAGACTTGGGCTGACAATCAGCTTACCACTTGAGTTGCGGTTAGTATTCCTATGGGCAATTTCAGATATTTCTAAAAGCACCGAGAATTACAATGGCTCAAGATGAGCTCTAATAACCACTTCAACCATATTAACCTGTCTGCCTGTTCACCAGTGTTCTCATCCAGAAGATCTGCACTAGGACCTTGACAAAGAAAGCTGGTTGGAGTGTTCTCAAATAGGCACCTTAATAAAGAAGTTGTTTGTAGTGCCTTTTTTAGGCAGAACAATCCTTTGAGCAGTATGCATGCACACGGGACCTCCAGATTCTACCTATTATGAGTTTTCATAAGCTGTTTGTTTAAAAGTGTATCTTTGCTGGGAAAAGTCACTTTTCATAAGCAGAGCTGACATAAAATTAAGAACAGTAGTAAGTGATGTTATATGCTAAATTTGGGGACAGACAGACTGGAACACACATGCAGCAGATACAGCAGCAGGCTCAACACCACTGCGGATGAAGAGTGGAGTTAGAAGTATGATCTTGAAGGAAAAGGTGATAGCACCCAAGTGAAAAGCTGATGACTGCCACAGCTGCAAGAGATACAGTAGCAGACTAAAAATGACAAATACACATAAAACATAATAGTTAAAAAAAAAAACAAACCACGAAAAAGCCTGTTACTAAAAATGTATTATTGCAAGGGCCAGGAGGGCAGAACAACAGAGCACAAGATTACCACCACACTTCATTTCTCAAAATGTTCTTTATAAAATGGAAAATTTATAAATGACAAAATATAAAATGAACTAAAGTACCTTTTAAAAAATAATTTCAAACTTAAAATTCACCCACAACATTCAGGAATAATACATGCATCACACGGCCTTGAGACAATTTCACCACATTTCAATCCAGATAAAGTGTTGAGCTCAAAACATCTGAAAACAGCAGTTTGGAAAAACAGCCGTAACACAATCTAAGACACACTGTTATGAATGACAGCAGCACTGGAACAACTCGAACAAGATACTTCGGTGCTGAAGCTGCAATGTTTGTCTTAGCACAGGCAGAGATTTCTTGTGACAATTCTGATAGAATTCTGAGGCACTCACTCCTTACACACAGCTTTATAGCTCAATTGCGAAGAACAATTTCTTTACTGGGAGCCAAGTTAAGGAATTATAAACCAAGTCTGGAAACCTGGCATTTTTCCCAAGACAAGTCCAATTACTGAAGCAAGACAACAAAATGTTTAAATTTAAATATCTGCCAGTTTTTGTACTGTGGTTTTGAAATATGTGAAGTGATAACATGACAGCAGTTTAAATGTTTCTCCTCCTCTCCCTCCTGTCCCCTCCTGCTTCCCCTTTTAAATTTTTACAGAAGGGAGATTTCTGTAGATGGAGTTTTGCCACTGACTTTAAGGTCGTCTGATGGGAAATTGCTATGAGGAAAGAATCACGCTCTGTGTGTGTGCTGCAGAAGGCTTGCACATGCCAAACACATTTCATATTCCAAGAACTCCTGTAAATAACTAATTTTTTTAGCATGTGAGATCGGAGGGAAGTGTCAGTACCCATCTCCTTCAGCTGTCCTGAACCACTTTCTTCTTCAAGAGGAATACAGAATAATATGAAGCATTTTTCCTTACCCACTCTCGTCTCCACTTAAGAATCCCGCAACAGCACCAGGAAGTTCAGACTTAACAATTAAAAGATAAGATGACATAGCTGCAAACAGAAGCAGAACAGATTTAGTAGACGAACACCAGTATCTCTGGTTGCAACAATTAGCACGGCTTAACCAGAGTGGTTATGACTGGAACATCTCAGCTATATATCAGACACCATGGCACCAGAATCAGAATTTATTTTCTCATATACTTCCTTTAAAATTAGCTGCAAATCCCTGAGTATTGTACTGATGTTAGCTAATGCCTCCAAAGAGGCCGTTACGATGTGAGTCTTGAAACAAGGAAAACATAATCCAAAGGACTAAAAGGCAAAACAATATGAAAATATAGGCCTGACCTTTTACCTGGGAATACGGACCTACAGCCTAGAGACAAACTACAAGGCTGCAGCACTACTCCTTCCTCTTTACTCTTTATAAGACATTGCTAATGATGAGTGTAAATAATATGATTTGTTTCTATCCATACAACCAGTTTTTTTAAAGACTCAGTTTTTAATGTTGTTCAATAGCTG